>NC_138976.1:177973684-178660684 GCF_964341445.2 Mesoplodon mirus | reverse complement strand
ACCTATGGTTAGCTGTGCAGCAAGGTGTCCTGTGAGGACAGGTTCCACACACACTTCAAGTAAGAGGTCGGCCTGAGTGGAAAGGTGAGAGTTTGGGCAGCTGTGCAGACAAAGAAGGCGCCCTTTGGCCTGGGCCTAAATGCTTGTGACACCCCACTGGACCTGCCGTGCTCTGAGGGCCCTGCCCTGGGCCCCCTGCTCCCCTGCCCTTTGTTCAGTCACAGCAGAGATGGCCACACCCACTCCTTCAGTGAGGCCAGAGTTCCAACCACCCTCAGCCCCGCCCCCTCTCCGCAGGTTACCCTGGACTACAGAGGCTGCATCCTGAGGCCAGGGCGTTCCGAGAATGCCAAGGGCAGACATGATGACCTTAAATGATTTCCTCTTGTGTCAGGTTTGGTAAACTTTAGGAGCTAGGAAATGGTCCACTTTACAGAAATGTTCAAATTTACTGGCATTTCATATATTCTCTGCTATAACATTGTCCTGATTCTTTCTGTATATTCTTTACTTATGTTTTTGTTTTCCTTAATCAAAGTGTGTCTTTTCAATCTTTTCAAAGAAGATTCTTTGGACTTACTAAATCACCTCAATTTTATACGTTTTCTGATGTATTAAGTTCTGCTCATATCTTTATTTATCTTTTTTCTATGTTCTCAGGGTTTATTGTTTTGATCTTCTGATGTCAATTAAAACACTTGGTTATTCATTTTAATAAATATTTTACTTATAAAGATTTGAACTTTTGAAGATTCCAGCTTACTTGTAAGTTTCTAAGGGTCAGTTCCTCTCCATTGTTGCTGGCCTAAGGTTTAGTTCACCATATAGCAATGTATATATTGACCTATTTTCCCCTCGACTTTCTGTGATTCCCTACATCTCACCTTTCTTTGCAGACAAGCCATTTGAAATACCCTTAACTTATTTCACAGCCAATAAGTCATTGAAATAATGTGTATTTTTAGAGAAATCTTCTTATATAATTAGGCAGAAAATCTCACCTGCCATAGTTTTCCAAACAGCATAATTTCACTCTTCTCAATGCTTAATCTGTTGTATTACACAACCTTTGAGTATTTAGCTTTATCAATGACATGTCCTTTAAAAATGTTTTAGAGATCCTACCAGTCTTTGAAAACATCCTTGTTCCTTGTTTCAGTTCCAGTTTTATGTATATATTCTGCCTTGCACCTGATTATTCCAACAATTGATGGATGGCCTTGGGAATCTAATTCTGGTATTGATACTCTTTACTGATTGTCTCTCCTCGTAGCTGATTTCTTCATTATTGTGTAAATTTAGATCATGAGCTCATGTTTAGCTAAACAGCTGTCCTTGTAAGACGCTTAGGTGTGAACGCTCGTAAGCTTCAAGAGAAAGTCAGCAAAATTTATTTGTGTCCCTACAATGAGTTGCCCACGAGGACACCGTTTTCTACAAGTGTTGGTCCAATACTCCCTCTAGAGGAAGGGGACTCCGACAGGGCTGATTGGCGGCCCCCGATCTGGGGCAGTGGCAGTGGGCAGCCTGTGGCCCGGGCTGGAGCCTCTTTGCATGTGTCCCTGGGACACATCTGCCTGCGAACTTCGGTCACCTGGCAGGAAGCTACGATGCCCAGACCTATGGGTAGCTGTGCAGCGAGGTGTACTGTGAGGACAGGTTCCACACACACTTCAAGTAAGGGGTCGGCCTGAGTGGAAAGGTGAGAGTTTGGGCAGCTGTGCAGACAAAGAAGGCGCCCTTTGGCCTGGGCCTAAATGCTTGTGACAGCCCACTGGACCTGCCGTGCTCTGAGGGCCCTGCCCTGGGCCCCCTGCTCCCCTGCCCTTTGTTCAGTCACAGCAGAGATGGCCACACCCACTCCTTCAGTGAGGCCAGAGTTCCAACCACCCTCAGCCCCGCCCCCTCTCCGCAGGTTACCATGGACTACAGATGCTGCATCCTGAGGCCAGGGCGTTCCGAGAATGCCAAGGGCAGACATGATGACCTTAAATGATTTCCTCTTGTGTCAGGTTTGGTAAACTTTAGGAGCTAGGAAATGGTCCACTTTACAGAAATGTTCAAATTTAGTGGCATTTCATATATTCTCTGTTATAACATTGTCCTGGTTCTTTCTGTATATTCTTTACTTATGTTTTTGTTTTCCTTAATCAAAGTGTGTCTTTTCAATCATTTCAAAGAAGATTCTTTGGACTTACTAAATCACCTCAATTTTATCCGTTTTCTGTTGTATTAAGTTCTGCTCATATCTTTATTTATCTTTTTTCTATGTTCTCAGGGTTTATTGTTTTGATCTTCTGATGTCAATTAAAACACTTGGTTATTCATTTTAATAAATATTTTACTTATAAAGATTTGAACTTTTGAAGATTCCAGCTTACTTGTAAGTTTCTAAGGGTCATGTCCTCTCCACTGTTGCTGGCCTAAGGTTTAGTTCACCATATAGCAATGTATATATTGACCTATTTTCCCCTCGACTTTCTGTGATTCCCTACATCTCACCTTTCTTTGCAGACAAGCCATTTGAAATATCCTTAACTTATTTCACAGCCAATAAGTCATTGAAATAATGTGTATTTTTAGAGAAATCTTCTTATATAATTAGGCAGAAAATCTCACCTGCCATAGTTTTCAAAACAGCATAATTTCACTCTTCTCAATGCTTAATCTGTTGTATTACACAACCTTTGAGTATTTAGCTTTATCAATGACATGTCCTTTAAAAATGTTTTAGAGATCCTACCAGTCTTTGAAAACATCCTTGTTCCTTGTTTCAGTTCCAGTTTTATGTATATATTCTGCCTTGCACCTGATTATTCCAACAATTGATGGATGGCCTTGGGAATCTAATTCTGGTATTGATACTCTTTAATGATTGTCTCTCCTCGTAGCTGATTTCTTCATTATTGTGTAAATTTAGATCATGAGCTCATGTTTAGCTAAACAGCTGACCTTGTAAGACGCTTACGTGTGAACGCTCGTAAGCTTCAGGAGAAAGTCAGCAAAATTTATTTGTGTCCCTCCAATGAGTTGCCCACGAGGACACCGTTTTCTACAAGTGTTGGTCCAATACTCCCTCTAGAGGAAGGGGACTCCGACAGGGCCGATTGGTGGCCCCCGATCTGGGGCAGGGGCAGTGGGCAGCCTGTGGCACGGGCTGGAGCCTCTTTGCATGTGTCCCTGGGACACATCTGCCTGCGAACTTCGGTCACCTGGCAGGAAGCTACGATGCCCAGACCTATGGTTAGCTGTGCAGCGAGGTGTACTGTGAGGACAGGTTCCACACACACTTCAAGTAAGAGGTCGGCCTGAGTGGAAAGGTGAGAGTTTGGGCAGCTGTGCAGACAAAGAAGGCGCCCTTTGGCCTGGGCCTAAATGCTTGTGACACCCCACTGGACCTGCCGTGCTCTGAGGGCCCTGCCCTGGGCCCCCTGCTCCCCTGCCCTTTGTTCAGTCACAGCAGAGATGGCCACACACACTCCTTCAGTGAGGCCAGAGTTCCAACCACCCTCAGCCCCGCCCCCTCTCCGCAGGTTACCCTGGACTACAGAGGCTGCATCCTGAGGCCAGGGCGTTCTGAGAATGCCAAGGGCAGACATGATGACCTTAAATGATTTCCTCTTGTGTCAGGTTTGGTAAACTTTAGGAGCTAGGAAATGGTCTACTTTACAGAAATGTTCAAATTTACTGGCATTTCATATATTCTCTGCTATAACATTGTCCTGATTCTTTCTGTATATTCTTTACTTATGTTTTTGTTTTCCTTAATCAAAGTGTGTCTTTTCAATCTTTTCAAAGAAGATTCTTTGGACTTACTAAATCACCTCAATTTTATACGTTTTCTGATGTATTAAGTTCTGCTCATATCTTTATTTATCTTTTTTCTATGTTCTCAGGGTTTATTGTTTTGATCTTCTGATGTCAATTAAAACACTTGGTTATTCATTGTAATAAATATTTTACTTATAAAGATTTGAACTTTTGAAGATTCCAGCTTACTTGTAAGTTTCTAAGGGTCAGGTCCTCTCCATTGTTGCTGGCCTAAGGTTTAGTTCACCATATAGCAATGTATATATTGACCTATTTTCCCCTCGACTTTCTGTGATTCCCTACATCTCACCTTTCTTTGCAGACAAGCCATTTGAAATACCCTTAACTTAGTTCACAGCCAATAAGTCATTGAAATAATGTGTATTTTTAGAGAAATCTTCTTATATAATTAGGCAGAAAATCTCACCTGCCATAGTTTTCAAAACAGCATAATTTCACTCTTCTCAATGCTTAATCTGTTGTATTACACAACCTTTGAGTATTTAGCTTTATCAATGACATGTCCTTTAAAAACGTTTTAGAGATCCTACCAGTCTTTGAAAACATCCTTGTTCCTTGTTTCAGTTCCAGTTTTATGTATATATTCTGCCTTGCACCTGATTATTCCAACAATTGATGGATGGCCTTGGGAATCTAATTCTGGTATTGATAGTCTTTACTGATTGTCTCCCCTCGTTGCTGATTTCTTCATTATTGTGTAAATTTAGATCATGAGCTCATGTTTAGCTAAACAGCTGACCTTGTAAGACGCTTAGGTGTGAACGCTCGTAAGCTTCCGCAGAAAGACGGCAAAGATTTATTTGTGTCCCTCCAATGAGTTGCCCACGAGGACACCGTTTTCTACAAGTGTTGGTCCAATACTCCCTCTAGAGGAAGGGGACTCCGACAGGGCTGATTGGTGGCCCCCGATCTGGGGCAGTGGCAATGGGCAGCCTGTGGCCCGGGCTGGAGCCTCTTTGCATGTGTCCCTGGGACACATCTGCCTGCGAACTTCGGTCACCTGGCAGGAAGCTACGATGCCCAGACCTATGGGTAGCTGTGCAGCGAGGTGTACTGTGAGGACAGGTTCCACACACACTTCAAGTAAGGGGTCGGCCTGAGTGGAAAGGTGAGAGTTTGGGCAGCTGTGCAGACAAAGAAGGCGCCCTTTGGCCTGGGCCTAAATGCTTGTGACAGCCCACTGGACCTGCCGTGCTCTGAGGGCCCTGCCCTGGGCCCCCTGCTCCCCTGCCCTTTGTTCAGTCACAGCAGAGATGGCCACACCCACTCCTTCAGTGAGGCCAGAGTTCCAACCACCCTCAGCCCCGCCCCCTCTCCGCAAGTTACCATGGACTACAGATGCTGCATCCTGAGGCTAGGGCGTTCCGAGAATGCCAAGGGCAGACATGATGACCTTAAATGATTTCCTCTTGTGTCAGGTTTGGTAAACTTTAGGAGCTAGGAAATGGTCCACTTTACAGAAATGTTCAAATTTAGTGGCATTTCATATATTCTCTGTTATAACATTGTCCTGGTTCTTTCTGTATATTCTTTACTTATGTTTTTGTTTTCCTTAATCAAAGTGTGTCTTTTCAATCTTTTCAAAGAAGATTCTTTGGACTTACTAAATCACCTCAATTTTATCCGTTTTCTGTTGTATTAAGTTCTGCTCATATCTTTATTTATCTTTTTTCTATGTTCTCAGGGTTTATTGTTTTGATCTTCTGATGTCAATTAAAACACTTGGTTATTCATTTTAATAAATATTTTACTTATAAAGATTTGAACTTTTGAAGATTCCAGCTTACTTGTAAGTTTCTAAGGGTCAGGTCCTCTCCATTGTTGCTGGCCTAAGGTTTAGTTCAACATATAGCAATGTATATATTGACCTATTTTCCCCTCGACTTTCTGTGATTCCCTACATCTCACCTTTCTTTGCAGACAAGCCATTTGAAATACCCTTAACTTATTTCACAGCCAATAAGTCATTGAAATAATGTGTATCTTTAGAGAAATCTTCTTATATAATTAGGCAGAAAATCTCACCTGCCATAGTTTTCAAAACAGCATAATTTCACTCTTCTCAATGCTTAATCTGTTGTATTACACAACCTTTGAGTATTTAGCTTTATCAATGACAGGTAGAGATCCTACCAGTCTTTGAAAACATCCTTGTTCCTTGTTTTAGGTCCAGTTTTATGTATATATTCTGCCTTGCACCTGATTATTCCAACAATTGATGGATGGCCTTGGGAATCTAATTCTGGTATTGATAGTCTTTACTGATTGTCTCACCTCGTAGCTGATTTCTTCATTATTGTGTAAATTTAGATCATGAGCTCATGTTTAGCTAAACAGCTGACATTGTAAGACGCTTAGGTGTGAACGCTCGTAAGCTTCAGCAGAAAGATGGCAAAGATTTATTTGTGTCCCTCCAATGAGTTGCCCACGAGGACACCGTTTTCTACAAGTGTTGGTCCAATACTCCCTCTAGAGGCAGGGGACTCCGACTGGGCTGATTGGCGGCCCCAGGTCTGGGGCAGGGGCATTGGGCAGCATGTCGCCCGGGCAGGAGCCTCTTTGCATGTGTCCCTGGGACACATCTGCCTGCGAACTTCGGTCACCTGGCAGGAAGCTACGATGCCCAGACCTATGGTTAGCTGTGCAGCGAGGTGTACTGTGAGGACAGGTTCCACACACACTTCAAGTAAGAGGTCGGCCTGAGTGGAAAGGTGAGAGTTTGGGCAGCTGTGCAGACAAAGAAGGCGCCCTTTGGCCTGGGCCTAAATGCTTGTGACACCCCACTGGCCTGCCGTGCTCTGAGGGCCCTGCCCTGGGCCCCCTGCTCCCCTGCCCTTTGTTCAGTCGCAGCAGAGATGGCCACACCCACTCCTTCAGTGAGGGCAGAGTTCCAACCACCCTCAGCCCCGCCCCCTCTCCGCAGGTTACCCTGGACTACAGAGGCTGCATCCTGAGGCCAGGGCGTTCCGAGAATGCCAAGGGCAGACATGATGACCTTAAATGATTTCCTCTTGTGTCAGGTTTGGTAAACTTTAGGAGCTAGGAAATGGTCCACTTTACAGAAATGTTCAAATTTACTGGCATTTCATATATTCTCTGCTATAACATTGTCCTGATTCTTTCTGTATATTCTTTACTTATGTTTTTGTTTTCCTTAATCAAAGTGTGTATTTTCAATCTTTTCAAAGAAGATTCTTTGGACTTACTAAATCACCTCAATTTTATACGTTTTCTGATGTATTAAGTTCTGCTCATATCTTTATTTATCTTTTTTCTATGTTCTCAGGGTTTATTGTTTTGATCTTCTGATGTCAATTAAAACACTTGGTTATTCATTTTAATAAATATTTTACTTATAAAGATTTGAACTTTTGAAGATTCCAGCTTACTTGTAAGTTTCTAAGGGTCAGTTCCTCTCCATTGTTGCTGGCCTAAGTTTTAGTTCACCATATAGCAATGTATATATTGACCTATTTTCCCCTCGACTTTCTGTGATTCCCTACATCTCACCTTTCTTTGCAGACAAGCCATTTGAAATAACCTTAACTTAGTTCACAGCCAATAAGTCATTGAAATAATGTGTATTTTTAGAGAAATCTTCTTATATAATTAGGCAGAAAATCTCACCTGCCATAGTTTTCAAAAGAGCATAATTTCACTCTTCTCAATGCTTAATCTGTTGTATTACACAACCTTTGAGTATTTAGCTTTATCAATGACATGTCCTTTAAAAATGTTTTAGAGATCCTACCAGTCTTTGAAAACATCCTTGTTCCTTGTTTCAGTTCCAGTTTTATGTATATATTCTGCCTTGCACCTGATTATTCCAACAATTGATGGATGGCCTTGGGAATCTAATTCTGGTATTGATAGCCTTTACTGATTGTCTCCCCTCGATGCTGATTTCTTCATTATTGTGTAAATTTAGATCATGAGCTCATGTTTAGCTAAACAGCTGACCTTGTAAGACGCTTAGGTGTGAACGCTCGTAAGCTTCCGCAGAAAGACGGCAAAGATTTATTTGTGTCCCTCCAATGAGTTGCCCACGAGGACACCGTTTTCTACAAGTGTTGGTCCAATACTCCCTCTAGAGGAAGGGGACTCCGACAGGGCTGATTGGCGGCCCCCGATCTGGGGCAGTGGCAGTGGGCAGCCTGTGGCCCGGGCTGGAGCCTCTTTGCATGTGTCCCTGGGACACATCTGCCTGCGAACTTCGGTCACCTGGCAGGAAGCTACGATGCCCAGACCTATGGGTAGCTGTGCAGCGAGGTGTACTGTGAGGACAGGTTCCACACACACTTCAAGTAAGGGGTCGGCCTGAGTGGAAAGGTGAGAGTTTGGGCAGCTGTGCAGACAAAGAAGGCGCCCTTTGGCCTGGGCCTAAATGCTTGTGACAGCCCACTGGACCTGCCGTGCTCTGAGGGCCCTGCCCTGGGCCCCCTGCTCCCCTGCCCTTTGTTCAGTCACAGCAGAGATGGCCACACCCACTCCTTCAGTGAGGCCAGAGTTCCAACCACCCTCAGCCCCGCCCCCTCTCCGCAAGTTACCATGGACTACAGATGCTGCATCCTGAGGCCAGGGCGTTCCGAGAATGCCAAGGGCAGACATGATGACCTTAAATGATTTCCTCTTGTGTCAGGTTTGGTAAACTTTAGGAGCTAGGAAATGGTCCACTTTACAGAAATGTTCAAATTTAGTGGCATTTCATATATTCTCTGTTATAACATTGTCCTGGTTCTTTCTGTATATTCTTTACTTATGTTTTTGTTTTCCTTAATCAAAGTGTGTCTTTTCAATCTTTTCAAAGAAGATTCTTTGGACTTACTAAATCACCTCAATTTTATCCGTTTTCTGTTGTATTAAGTTCTGCTCATATCTTTATTTATCTTTTTTCTATGTTCTCAGGGTTTATTGTTTTGATCTTCTGATGTCAATTAAAACACTTGGTTATTCATTTTAATAAATATTTTACTTATAAAGATTTGAACTTTTGAAGATTCCAGCTTACTTGTAAGTTTCTAAGGGTCAGGTCCTCTCCATTGTTGCTGGCCTAAGGTTTAGTTCAACATATAGCAATGTATATATTGACCTATTTTCCCCTCGACTTTCTGTGATTCCCTACATCTCACCTTTCTTTGCAGACAAGCCATTTGAAATACCCTTAACTTATTTCACAGCCAATAACTCATTGAAATAATGTGTATTTTTAGAGAAATCTTCTTATATAATTAGGCAGAAAATCTCACCTGCCATAGTTTTCAAAACAGCATAATTTCACTCTTCTCAATGCTTAATCTGTTGTATTACACAACCTTTGAGTATTTAGCTTTATCAATGACAGGTAGAGATCCTACCAGTCTTTGAAAACATCCTTGTTCCTTGTTTTAGGTCCAGTTTTATGTATATATTCTGCCTTGCACCTGATTATTCCAACAATTGATGGATGGCCTTGGGAATCTAATTCTGGTATTGATAGTCTTTACTGATTGTCTCCCCTCGTAGCTGATTTCTTCATTATTGTGTAAATTTAGATCATGAGCTCATGTTTAGCTAAACAGCTGACCTTGTAAGACGCTTAGGTGTGAACGCTCGTAAGCTTCAGCAGAAAGATGGCAAAGATTTATTTGTGTCCCTTCAATGAGTTGCCCACGAGGACACCGTTTTCTACAAGTGTTGGTCCAATACTCCCTCTAGAGGAAGGGGACTCCGACAGGGCTGATTGGCGGCCCCCGATCTGGGGCAGGGGCAGTGGGCAGCCTGTGGCCCGGGCAGGAGCCTCTTTGCATGTGTCCCTGGGACACATCTGCCTGCGAACTTCGGTCACATGGCAGGAAGCTACGATGCCCAGACCTATGGTTAGCTGTGCAGCGAGGTGTACTGTGAGGACAGGTTCCACACACACTTCAAGTAAGAGGTCGGCCTGAGTGGAAAGGTGAGAGTTTGGGCAGCTGTGCAGACAAAGAAGGCGCCCTTTGGCCTGGGCCTAAATGCTTGTGACAGCCCACTGGACCTGCCGTGCTCTGAGGGCCCTGCCCTGGGCCCCCTGCTCCCCTGCCCTTTGTTCAGTCACAGCAGAGATGGCCACACCCACTCCTTCAGTGAGGCCAGAGTTCCAACCACCCTCAGCCCCGCCCCCTCTCCGCAGGTTACCATGGACAACAGAGGCTGCATCCTGAGGCCAGGGCGGTCCGAGAATGCCAAGGGCAGACATGATGACCTTAAATGATTTCCTCTTGTGTCAGGTTTGGTAAACTTTAGGAGCTAGGAAATGGTCCACTTTACAGAAATGTTCAAATTTACTGGCATTTCATATATTCTCTGTTATAACATTGTCCTGATTCTTTCTGTATATTCTTTACTTATGTTTTTGTTTTCCTTAATCAAAGTGTGTCTTTTCAATCTTTTCAAAGAAGATTCTTTGGACTTACTAAATCACCTCAATTTTATACGTTTTCTGTTGTATTAAGTTCTGCTCATATCTTTATTTATCTTTTTTCTATGTTCTCAGGGTTTATTGTTTTGATCTTATGATGTCAATTAAAACACTTGGTTATTCATTTTAATAAATATTTTACTTATAAAGATTTGAACTTTGGAAGATTCCAGCTTACTTGTAAGTTTCTAAGGGTCAGGTCCTCTCCATTGTTGCTGGCCTAAGGTTTAGTTCACCATATAGCAATGTATATATTGACCTATTTTCCCCTCGACTTTCTGTGATTCCCTACATCTCACCTTTCTTTGCAGACAAGCCATTTGAAATACCCTTAACTTATTTCACAGCCAATAAGTCATTGAAATAATGTGTATTTTTAGAGAAATCTTCTTATATAATTAGGCAGAAAATCTCACCTGCCATAGTTTTCAAAACAGCATAATTTCACTCTTCTCAATGCTTAATCTGTTGTATTACACAACCTTTGAGTATTTAGCTTTATCAATGACATGTCCTTTAAAAATGTTTTAGAGATCCTACCAGTCTTTGAAAACATCCTTGTTCCTTGTTTCAGTTCCAGTTTTATGTATATATTCTGCTTTGCACCTGATTATTCCAACAATTGATGGATGGCCATGGGAATCTAATTCTGGTATTGATAGTCTTTACTGATTGTCTCCCCTCGTAGCTGATTTCTTCATTATTGTGTAAATTTAGATCATGAGCTCATGTTTAGCTAAACAGCTGACCTTGTAAGACGCTTAGGTGTGAACGCTCGTAAGCTTCCGCAGAAAGACGGCAAAGATTTATTTCTGTCCCTCCAATTAGTTGCCCACGAGGACACCGTTTTCTACAAGTGTTGGTCCAATACTCCCTCTAGAGGAAGGGGACTCCGACAGGGCTGATTGGCGGCCCCCGATCTGGGGCAGGGGCAGTGGGCAGCCTGTGGCCCGGGCTGGAGCCTCTTTGCATGTGTCCCTGGGACACATCTGCCTGCGAACTTCGGTCACCTGGCAGGAAGCTACGATGCCCAGACCTATGGGTAGCTGTGCAGCGAGGTGTACTGTGAGGACAGGTTCCACACACACTTCAAGTAAGAGGTCGGCCTGAGTGGAAAGGTGAGAGTTTGGGCAGCTGTGCAGACAAAGAAGGCGCCCTTTGGCCTGGGCCTAAATGCTTGTGACACCCCACTGGACCTGCCGTGCTCTGAGGGCCCTGCCCTGGGCCCCCTGCTCCCCTGCCCTTTGTTCAGTCACAGCAGAGATGGCCACACCCACTCCTTCAGTGAGGCCAGAGTTCCAACCACCCTCAGCCCCGCCCCCTCTCCGCAGGTTACCATGGACTACAGAGGCTGCATCCTGAGGCCAGGGCGTTCCGAGAATGCCAAGGGCAGACATGATGACCTTAAATGGTTTCCTCTTGTGTCAGGTTTGGTAAACTTTAGGAGCTAGGAAATGGTCCACTTTACAGAAATGTTCAAATTTACTGGCATTTCATATATTCTCTCTTATAACATTGTCCTGGTTCTTTCTGTATATTCTTTACTTATGTTTTTGTTTTCCTTAATCAAAGTGTGTCTTTTCAATCTTTTCAAAGAAGATTCTTTGGACTTACTAAATCACCTCAATTTTATCCGTTTTCTGTTGTATTAAGTTCTGCTCATATCTTTATTTATCTTTTTTCTATGTTCTCAGGGTTTATTGATTTGATCTTCTGATGTCAATTAAAACACTTGGTTATTCATTTTAATAAATATTCTACTTATAAAGATTTGAACTTTTGAAGATTCCAGCTTACTTGTAAGTTTCTAATGGTCAGGTCCTCTCCATTGTTGCTGGCCTAAGGTTTAGTTCACCATATAGCAATGTATATATTGAACTATTTTCCCCTCGACTTGCTGTGATTCCCTACATCTCACCTTTCTTTGCAGACAAGCCATTTGAAATACCCTTAACTTATTTCACAGCCAATAAGTCATTGAAATAATGTGTATTTTTAGAGAAATCTTCTTATATAATTAGGCAGAAAATCTCACCTGCCATAGTTTTCAAAACAGCATAATTTCACTCTTCTCAATGCTTAATCTGTTGTATTACACAACCTTTGAGTATTTAGCTTTATCAATGACATGTCCTTTAAAAATGTGTTGGAGATCCTACCAGTCTTTGAAAACATCCTTGTTCCTTGTTTCAGTTCCAGTTTTATGTATATTTTCTGCCTTGCACCCGATTATTCCTACATCTGATGGATGGCCTTGGGAATCTAATTCTGGTATTGATTGTTTTTGCTGATTGTCTCCCCTTGTAGCTGCTTTCTTCATTATTGTGTATATTTAGATCATGAGCTCATGATTAGCTAAACAGCTGACCTTGTAAGAGGTTTAGGTGTGAACGCTCGTAATTTTCAGCAGAAAGTCGGCAAAGATTTATTTGTGTCCCTCCATTGAGTGCCCCGCAAGGACCCCGTTTTCTACAAGTGTTGGTCCAATACTCCCTCTAGAGGCAGGGGACTCAGACAGGGGCTGATTTGCCGCCACCAATCTGTGGCAGGGGCAGAGTTTGGCCTGAGGTCCGCGACGGATCCTCTCCGCATGTGTCCCAGGGACACATCTGCCTGCGAACCTCGGTCACCTGGCAGGAAGCTACGATGCCCAGACCTATGGTTAGCTGTGCAGCGAGGTGTACTGCACGGACAGGTTCCAAACACACTTCAAGTAAGAGGGCGGCCTGAGTGGAAAGGTGAGAGTTTGGGCAGCTGTGCAGACAAAGAAGGCGCCCTTTGGCCTGGGCCTAAATGCTTGTGACACCCCACTGGGCATGCCCGGCTTTGAGGGCCCTGCCCTGGGCACCATGCTCCCCTGGCCTTTGTTCTGTCACAGCAGAGATGGCCACACCCACTCCCTCAGTGAGGGCAGTGTTCCAACCTCCCTCAGCCCCGCCCCCTCTCCGCAGGTTACCATGTACTACAGAGGCTGCATTTTGAGGCCAGGACTTTCCGAGAATGCCAACGACAGACATGATGACCTTAAATGATTTCCTCTTGTGTCAGTGTTGGTAAACTTTAGGAGCTAGTAAATGGTCCACTTTACAGAAATGTTCAAATTTACTGGCATTTCATATATTCTCTGCTCTAACATTGTCCTGACTCTTTCTGTATATTCTTTACTTATGTTTTTGTTTTCCTTAATCAAAGTGTGTCTTTTCAATCTTTTCAAAGAAGATTCTTTGGACTTACTAAATCACCTGAATTTTATACGTTTTCTGTTGTATTAAGTTCTGCTCATATCTTTATTTATCTTTTTTCTATGTTCTCAGGGTTTATTGTTTTGATCTTCTGATGTCAATTAAAACACTTGGTTATTCATTTTAATAAATATTTTACTTATAAAGATTTGAACTTTTGAAGATTCCAGCTTACTTGTAAGTTTCTAAGGGTCAGGTCCTCTCCATTGTTGCTGGCCTAAGGCTTAGTTCACCATATAGCAATGTATATATTGACATATTTTCCCCTCGACTTTCTGTGATTCCCTACATCTCACCTTTCTTTGCAGACAAGCCATTTGAAATACCCTTAACTTATTTCACAGCCAATAAGTCATTGAAATAATGTGTATTTTTAGAGAAATCTTCTTATATAATTAGGCAGAAAATCTCACCTGCCATAGTTTTCAAAACAGCATAATTTCACTCTTCTCAATGATTAATCTGTTGTATTACACAGCCTTGGAGTATTTAGCTCTATCAATGACATGTCCTTTAAAAATGTTTTGGAGATCCTACCAGTCTTTGAAAACATCCTTCTGCCTTGTTTCAGTTCCAGTTTTATGTATATTTTCTGCCTTGCACCCGATTATTCCTACATCTGATGGATGGCCTTGGGAATCTAATTCTGGTATTGATTGTTTTTGCTGATTGTCTCCCCTTGTAGCTGCTTTATTCATTATTGTGTAAATTTAGATCATGAGCTCATGTTTAGCTAAACAGCTGACCTTGTAACAGGCTTAGGTTTGAACAATAGTAAGTTTCAGGAGAAAGTCGGCAAAGATTTATTTGTGTCCCTACAATGTGTGGCCCCCAAGGACCCTCTTTTCTACAAGTGTTTGTCCAATACTCCCTCTAGAGGCAAGGGACACAGAGAGGGCTGCTTTGCGGCCCCCGATCTGTGGCAGGGGCAGTGGGCGGCCTGTGGCCCGGGCAGGAGCCTCTCCGCGTGTGTCCTAGGGACCCATCTGCCTGCGAACCTCGGTCACCTGGCAGGAAGTTACGATGACCAGATCTATGGTTAGCTGTGAAGCGAGGTGTACTGCGTGGACAGGTTCTACACACACTTCAAGTAAGAGGGCGGCCTGAGTGGAAAGGTGAGAGTTTGGGCAGCAGTGCAGACAAAGAAGGCGCCCTTTGGCCAGGGCCTAAATTCTTGTGACACTCCACCGGGCCTGCCGGGCTCGGAGGACCCTGCCCTGGGCCCCCTGCTCCCCTGCCCTTTGTTCAGTCACAGCAGAGATTGCCACACCCACTCCCTCAGTGAGGGCAGTGTTCCAACCTCCCTCAGCCCCGCCCCCTCTCCGCAGGTTACCATGGACTACAGAGGCTGCAATCTGAGGCCAGGGTATTCCGAGAATGCCAAGGGCAGACAAGATGACCTTAAATGATTCCCTCTTGTGTCAGTATTGGTAAACTTTAGGAGCTAGGAAATGGTCCACTTTACAGAAATGTTCAAATTTACTGGCATTTCATATATTCTCTGCTCTAACATTGTCCTGACTCTTTCTGTATATTCTTTACTTATGGTTTTGTTTTCCTTAATCAAAGTGTGTCTTTTAAATCTTTTCAAAGAAGATTCTTTGGACTTACTAAATCACCTGAATTTTATACGTTTACTGTTGTATTAAGTTCTGCTCATATCTTTATTTATCTCTTTTCTATGTTCTCAGGGTTTATTGTTTTCATCTTCTGATGTCAATTAAAACACTTGGTTATTCATTTTAATAAATATTTTTACTTATAAAGATTTGAACTTTTGAATATTCCAGCTTACTTGTACGTTTCTAAGGGTCAGGTACTCTCCATTGTTGCTGGCCTATGGCTTAGTTCACCATATAGCAATGTATATATTGACCTATTTTCCCCTCGACTTTCTGTGATTCCCTACATCTCACCTTTCTTTGCAGACAAGCCATTTGAAATACCCTTAACTTATTTCACAGCCAATAACTCTTTGAAATAATGTGTATTTTTTAGAGAAAATTTCTTATATAATAAGGCAGAAAACCTGGCCTGCCATAGTTTTCAAAACAGCATAATTTCACTCTTCTCAATGATTAATCTGTTGTATTACACAACTTTTGAGTATTTAGCTTTATAAATGACATGTACTTTAAAAATATTTTGGAGATCCTACCAGTCTTTGAAAACATCCTTGTGCCTTGTTTCAGTTCCAGTTTTATGTATATTTTCTGCCTTGCACCCGATTATTCCTACATCTGATGGATGGCCTTGGGAATCTAATTCTGGTATTGATTGATTTTGCTGATTGTCTCCCCTTGTAGCTGCTTTCTTCATTATTGTGTATATTTAGATCATTAGCTCATGTTTAGCTAAGCAGCTGACCTTGTATGAGGTTTAGGTGTGAACGCTCGTAATTTTCAGGAGAAAGTCGGCAAATATTTATTTGTGTCCCTCCAATGAGTGGCCCGCAAGGACCCCGTTTACTACAAGTGTTGGTCCAATACTCCCTCTAGAGGCAGGGGACTGAGACAGGGTTGATTTACCGCCCCCGATCTGGGGCAGGGGCAGTGGGCGGCCTGTGGCCCGGGCCGGAGCCTCTCCGCATGTGTCCCTGGGACCCATCTGTCTGCGAACCTCGGTCACCTGGCAGGAAGCTACGATGCCCAGATCTATGGTTACCTGTGCACGGAGGTGTACTTCGCGGACAGGTTCCACACACACTTCAAGTAAGAGGTCGGCCTGTGTGGAAAGGTGAGAGTTTGGGCAGCTGTGCAGACAAAGAAGTCACCCTTTGGCCTGGGCCTAAATGCTTGTGACACTCCACAGGGCCTGCCGGACTCTGAGGGCCCTGCCCTGGGCGCCCTGCCCCCCTGCCCTTTGTTCAGTCACAGCAGAGATGGCCACACCCACTCCGTCAGTGAGGGCAGTGTTCCAACCTCCCTCAGCCCCGCCCCCTCTCCGCAGGTTACCATGGACTACAGAGGCTGCATTCTGAGGCCAGGGCGTTCCGAGAATGACAAGGGCAGACATGATGACCTTAAATGATTTCCTCTTGTGTCAGTGTTGGTAAACTCTAGGAGCTAGGAAATGGTCCACTTTACAGAAATGTTCAAATTTACTGGCATTTCATATATTCTCTGCTCTAACATTGTCCTGACTCTTTCTGTATACTCTTTACTTATGTTTTTGTTTTCCTAAATCAAAGTGTGTCTTTTAAATCTTTTCAAAGAAGATTCTTTGGACTTACTAAATCACCTGAATTTTATACGTTTTCAGTTGTATTGATTTCTGCTCATATCTTTATTTATCTCCTTTCTATGTTCTCAGGGTTTATTGTTTTCATCTTCTGATGTCAATTAAAACACTTGGTTATTCATTTTAATAAATCTTTTTACTTATAAAGATTTGAACTTTTGAAGATTCCAGCTTACTTGTACGTTTCTAAGGGTCAGGTCCTCTCCATTGTTGCTGGCCTAAGGCTTAGTTCACCATATAGCAATGTATATATTGACCTATTTTCCCCTCGACTTTCTGTGATTCCCTACATCTCACCTTGCTTTGCAGACAAGCCATTTGAAACACCCTTAACTTATTTCACAGCCAATAAGTCTTTGAAATAATGTGTATTTTTTAGAGAAATCTTCTTATATAATTAGGCAGAAAACCTGACCTGCCATAGTTTTCAAAACAGCATAATTTCACTCTTCTCAATGAATAATCTGTTGTATTACACAACCTTTGAGTATTTAGCTTTATCAGTGACATGTCCTTTACAAATGTTTTGGAGATCCTACCAGTCTTTGAAAACATCCTTGTGCCTTGTTTCAGTTCCAGTTTTATGTATATTTTCTGCCTTGCACCCCATTATTCCTACATCAGATGGATGGCCTTGGGAATCTAATTCTGGTATTGATTGTTTTTGCTGATTGTCTCCCCTTGTAGCTGCTTTCTTTATTATTGTGTAAATTTAGATCATGAGCTCATGTTTAGCTAAACAGCTGACCTTGTAAGAGGCTTAGGTGTGAACGCTCGTAAGTTTCAGCAGAAAGTCGGTCAAGATTTATTTGTGTCCCTCCATTGAGTGGCCCGCAAGGACCCCGTTTTCTACAAGTGTTGGTCCAATACACCCTCTAGAGGCAGGGGACTCAGACAGGGCTGCTTTGCGGCCCCCGGTCTGGGGCAGGGGCAGGGGGCGGCCTGTGGCCCGGGCAGGAGCCTCTCCACGTGTGTCCCAGGGACCCATCTGCCTGCGAACCTCGGTCACCTGGCAGGAAGCTACGATGCCCAGACCTATGCTTAGCTGTGCAGCGAGGTGTACTGTGCGGACAGGTTCCATACACACTTCAAGTAAGAGGGCGGCCTGAGTGGAAAGGTGAGGGTTTGGGCAGATGTGCAGACAAAAAGGCGCCCTGTGGCCTGGGCCTAAATGCTGGTGACACTCCACTGGGCCTGCCGGTCTCTGAGGGCCCTGCCCTGGGCCCCCTGCTCCCCTGCCCTTTGTTCAGTCACAGCAGAGATGGCCACACCCACTCCCTCAGTGAGGGCAGTGTTCCAAACTCCCTCAGCCCCTCCCCCTCTCCGCAGGTTACCATGGACTACAGAGGCTGCATTCTGAGGCCAAGGTGTTCCGAGAATGCCAAGGGCAGACATGATGACCTTAAATGATTTCCTCTTGTGAAAGTGTTGGTAAACTTTAGGAGTCAGGAAATGGTCCACTTTACAGAAATGTTGAAATTTACTGGCATTTCATATATTCTCTGCTCTAACATTGTCCTGACTCTTTCTGTATACTCTTTACTTATGTTTTTGTTTTCCTAAATCAAAGTGTGTCTTTTAAATCTTTTCAAAGAAGATTCTTTGGACTTACTAAATCACCTGAATTTTATACGTTTTCAGTTGTATTGAGTTCTGCTCATATCTTTATTTATCTCCTTTCTATGTTCTCAGGGTTTATTGTTTTCATCTTCTGATGTCAATTAAAACACTTGGTTATTCATTTTAATAAATATTTTTCCTTATAAAGATTTGAACTTTTGAAGATTCCAGCTTACTTGTACGTTTCTAAGGGTCAGGTCTTCTCCATTGTTGCTGGCCTAAGGCTTAGTTCACCATATAGTAATGTATATATTGACCTATTTTCCCCTCGACTTTCTGTGATTCCCTACATCTCACCTTGCTTTGCAGACAAGCCATTTGAAATACCCTTAACTTATTTCACAGCCAATAAATCTTTGAAAAAATGTGTATTTTTTAGAGAAATCTTCTTATATAATAAGGCAGAAAACCTGACCTGCCATAGTTTTCAAAACAGCATAATTTCACTCTTCTCAATGATTAATCTGTTGTATTACACAACCTTTGAGTATTTAGCTTTATCAATGACATGTCCTTTACAAATGTTTTGGAGATCCTACCAGTCTTTGAAAACATCCTTGTGCCTTTTTTCAGTTCCAGTTTTATGTATATATTCTGCCTTGCACCCGATTATTCCTACATCTGATGGATGGCCTTGGGAATCTAATTCTGGTATTGATTGTTTTTGCTGATTGTCTCCCCTTGTAGCTGCTTTCTTCATTATTGTGTATATTTAGATCATGAGCTCATGTTTAGCTAAACAGCTGACCTTGTAAGAGGCTTAGGTGTGAACGCTCGTTAGTTTCAGCAGAAAGTCGGCCAAGATTTATTTGTGTCCCTACATTGATTGGCCCGCAAGGAACCCGTTTTCTACAAGTGTTGGTCCAATACTCCCTCTAGATTCAGGGTATTCCGACCGGGCTGCTTGGCGGCCCCCAATATGGGGCAGGGGCAGTGGGCGGCCTGTGGCCTGGGCAGGAGCCTCTCCGAGTGTGTCCCAGGGACCCATCTGCCTGCGAACCTCGGTCAACTGGCAGGAAGCTACGATGCACAGAGCTATGGTTAGCTGTGCAGCAAGGTGTACTGCGTGGACAGGTTCCACACACACTTCAAGTAAAAGGGCGGCCTGAGTGGCAAGGTGAGAGTTTGGGCAGCAGTGCAGACAAAAAGGCGCCCTGTGGCCTGGGCCTAAATGCTGGTGACACTCCACTGGGCCTGGAGGCTCTGAGGGCCCTGCCATGGGCCCCCTGCCCCCCTGCCCTTTTTTCAGTCACAGTAGAGATGGCCACACCCACTCCCTCAGTGAGGGCAGTGTTCCAACCTCCCTCAGCCCCGCCCCCTCTCCGCAGGTTACCATGGACTACAGAGGCTGCATTCTGAGGCCAGGGCGTTCCGAGAATGACAAGGGCAGACATGATGACCTTAAATGATTTCCTCTTGTGTCAGTGTTGGTAAACTCTAGGAGCTAGGAAATGGTCCACTTACAGAAATGTTCAAATTTACTGGCATTTCATACATTCTCTGCTCTAACATTGTCCTGACTCTTTCTGTATATTCTTTACTTATGGTTTTGCTTTCCTTAATCAAAGTGTGTCTTTTAAATTTTTTCAAAGAAGATTCTTTGGACTTACTAAATCACCTGAATTTTATAAGTTTTCTGTTGTATTAAGTTCTGCTCATATCTTTATTTATCTCTTTTCTATGTTCTAAGGCTTTATTGTTTTCATCTTCTGATGTCAATTATAACACTTGGTTATTCATTTTAATAAATCTTTTTACTTATAAAGATTTGAACTTTTGAAGATTCCAGCTTACTTGTATGTTTCTAAGGGTCAGGTCCTCTCCATTGTTGCTGGCCTAAGGCTTAGTTCACCATATAGCAATGTATATATTGACCTATTTTCCCCTCGACTTTCTGTGATTCCCTACATCTCACCTTTCTTTGCAGACAAGCCATTTGAAATACCCTTAACTTATTTCACAGCCAATAAGTCTTTGAAATAATGTGTATTTTTTAGAGAAATCTTCTTATATAATTAGGCAAAAAACCTGACCTGCCATAGTTTTCTAAACAGCATAATTTCACTCTTCTCAATGATTAATCTGTTGTATTACACAACCTTTGAGTATTTAGCTTTATCAATGACATGTCCTTTAAAAATGTTTTGGAGATCCTACCAGTCTTTGAAAACATCCTTGTTCCTTGTTTCAGTTCCAGTTTTATGTATATTTTCTGCCTTGCACCCGATTATTCCTACATCTGAAGGATGGCCTTGGGAATCTAATTCTGGTATTGATTGTTTTTGCTGATTGTCTCCCCTTGTAGCTTCTTTCTTCATTATTGTGTAAATTTAGATCATGAGCTCATGTTTAGCTAAACAGCTGACCTTGTAAGAGGCTTAGGTGTGAACGCTCGTAAGTTTCAGCAGAAAGTCGGCCAAGATTTATTTGTGTCCCTCCATTGAGTGGCCCGCAAGGACCCCGTTTTCTACAAGTGTTGGTCCAATACTCCCTCTAGAGGCAGGGGACTCAGACAGGGCTGCTTTGCGGCCCCCGGTCTGGGGCAGGGGCAGGGGGCGGCCTGTGGCCCGGGCAGGAGCCTCTCCACGTGTGTCCCAGGGACCCATCTGCCTGCGAACCTCGGTCACCTGGCAGGAAGCTACGATGCCCAGACCTATGCTTAGCTGTGCAGCGAGGTGTACTGTGCGGACAGGTTCCATACACACTTCAAGTAAGAGGGCGGCCTGAGTGGAAAGGTGAGAGTTTGGGCACATGTGCAGACAAAGAAGGCGCCCTTTGGCCTGGGCCTAAATGCTTGTGACACTCCACTGGCCCTGCCGGTCTCTGAGGGCCCTGCCCTGGGCCGCCTGCTCCCCTGCCCTTTGTTCAGTCACAGCAGAGATGGCCACACCCACTCCCTCAGTGAGGGCAGAGTATCAAACTCCCTCAGCCCCGCCCCCTCTCCGCAGGTTACCATGGACTACAGAGGCTGCATTCTGAGGCCAAGGTGTTCCGAGAATGCCAAGGGCAGACATGATGACCTTAAATGATTTCCTCTTGTGAAAGTGTTGGTAAACTTTAGGAGCTAGGAAATGGTCCACTTTACAGAAATGTTCAAATTTACTGGCATTTCATATATTCTCTGCTCTAACATTGTCCTGACTCTTTCTGTATTCTCTTTACTTATGTTTTTGTTTTCCTTAATCAAAGTGTGTCTTTTAAATCTTTTCAAAGAAGATTCTTTGGACTTACTAAATCACCTGAATTTTATACGTTTTCAGTTGTATTGAGTTCTGCTCATATCTTTATTTATCTCCTTTCTATGTTCTCAGGGTTTATTGTTTTCATCTTCTGATGTCAATTAAAACACTTGGTTATTCATTTTAATAAATCTTTTTCCTTATAAAGATTTGAACTTTTGAAGATTCCAGCTTACTTGTACGTTTCTAAGGGTCAGGTCCTCACCATTGTTGCTGGCCTAAGGCTTAGTTCACCATATAGCAATGTATATAGTGACCTATTTTCCCCTCGACTTTCTGTGATTCCCTACATCCCACCTTTCTTTGCAGACAAGCCATTTGAAATACCCTTAACTTATTTCACAGCCAATAAGTCTTTGAAATAATGTGTATTTTTAAGAGAAATCTTCTTATATAATTAGGCAGAAAACCTGACCTGCCATAGTTTTCAAAACAGCATAATTTCACTCTTCTCAATGAATAATCTGTTGTATTACACAACCTTTGAGTATTTAGCTTTATCAGAGACATGTCCTTTACAAATGTTTTGGAGATCCTACCAGTCTTTGAAAACATCCTTGTGCCTTGTTTCAGTTCCAGTTTTATGTATATTTTCTGCCTTGCACCCGATTATTCCTACATCAGATGGATGGCCTTGGGAATCTAATTCTGGTATTGATTGTTTTTGCTGATTGTCTCCCCTTGTAGCTGCTTTCTTTATTATTGTGTAAATTTAGATCATGAGCTCATGTTTAGCTAAACAGCTGACCTTGTAAGAGGCTTAGGTGTGAACGCTCGTAAGTTTCAGCAGAAAGTCGGTCAAGATTTATTTGTGTCCCTCCATTGAGTGGCCCGCAAGGACCCCGTTTTCTACAAGTGTTGGTCCAATACACCCTCTAGAGGCAGGGGACTCAGACAGGGCTGCTTTGCGGCCCCCGGTCTGGGGCAGGGGCAGGGGGCGGCCGGTGGCCCGGGCAGGAGCCTCTCCACGTGTGTCCCAGGGACCCATCTGCCTGCGAACCTCGGTCACCTGGCAGGAAGCTACGATGCCCAGACCTATGCTTAGCTGTGCAGCGAGGTGTACTGTGCGGACAGGTTCCATACACACTTCAAATAAGAGGGCGGCCTGAGTGGAAAGGTGAGGGTTTGGGCAGATGTGCAGACAAAAAGGCGCCCTGTGGCCTGGGCCTAAATGCTGGTGACACTCCACTGGGCCTGCCGGTCTCTGAGGGCCCTGCCCTGGGCCCCCTGCTCCCCTGCCCTTTGTTCAGTCACAGCAGAGATGGCCACACCCACTCCCTCAGTGAGGGCAGTGTTCCAAACTCCCTCAGCCCCTCCCCCTCTCCGCAGGTTACCATGGACTACAGAGGCTGCATTCTGAGGCCAAGGTGTTCCGAGAATGCCAAGGGCAGACATGATGACCTTAAATGATTTCCTCTTGTGAAAGTGTTGGTAAACTTTAGGAGTCAGGAAATGGTCCACTTTACAGAAATGTTGAAATTTACTGGCATTTCATATATTCTCTGCTCTAACATTGTCCTGACTCTTTCTGTATACTCTTTACTTATGTTTTTGTTTTCCTAAATCAAAGTGTGTCTTTTAAATCTTTTCAAAGAAGATTCTTTGGACTTACTAAATCACCTGAATTTTATACGTTTTCAGTTGTATTGAGTTCTGCTCATATCTTTATTTATCTCCTTTCTATGTTCTCAGGGTTTATTGTTTTCATCTTCTGATGTCAATTAAAACACTTGGTTATTCATTTTAATAAATATTTTTCCTTATAAAGATTTGAACTTTTGAAGATTCCAGCTTACTTGTACGTTTCTAAGGGTCAGGTCTTCTCCATTGTTGCTGGCCTAAGGCTTAGTTCACCATATAGTAATGTATATATTGACCTATTTTCCCCTCGACTTTCTGTGATTCCCTACATCTCACCTTGCTTTGCAGACAAGCCATTTGAAATACCCTTAACTTATTTCACAGCCAATAAATCTTTGAAAAAATGTGTATTTTTTAGAGAAATATTCTTATATAATAAGGCAGAAAACCTGACCTGCCATAGTTTTCAAAACAGCATAATTTCACTCTTCTCAATGATTAATCTGTTGTATTACACAACCTTTGAGTATTTAGCTTTATCAATGACATGTCCTTTACAAATGTTTTGGAGATCCTACCAGTCTTTGAAAACATCCTTGTGCCTTTTTTCAGTTCCAGTTTTATGTATATATTCTGCCTTGCACCCGATTATTCCTACATCTGATGGATGGCCTTGGGAATCTAATTCTGGTATTGATTGTTTTTGCTGATTGTCTCCCCTTGTAGCTGCTTTCTTCATTATTGTGTAAATTTAGATCATGAGCTCATGTTTAGCTAAACAGCTGACCTTGTAAGAGGCTTAGGTGTGAACGCTCGTTAGTTTCAGCAGAAAGTCGGCCAAGATTTATTTGTGTCCCTCCATTGAGTGGCCCGCAAGGAACCCGTTTTCTACAAGTGTTGGTCCAATACTCCCTCTAGATTCAGGGTATTCCGACCGGGCTGCTTGGCGGCCCCCAATATGGGGCAGGGGCAGTGGGCGGCCTGTGGCCTGGGCAGGAGCCTCTCCGAGTGTGTCCCAGGGACCCATCTGCCTGCGAACCTCGGTCAACTGGCAGGAAGCTACGATGCACAGAGCTATGGTTAGCTGTGCAGCAAGGTGTACTGCGTGGACAGGTTCCACACACACTTCAAGTAAAAGGGCGGCCTGAGTGGCAAGGTGAGAGTTTGGGCAGCAGTGCAGACAAAAAGGCGCCCTGTGGCCTGGGCCTAAATGCTGGTGACACTCCACTGGGCCTGCCAGGCTCTGAGGGCCCTGCCATGGGCCCCCTGCCCCCCTGCCCTTTTTTCTGTCACAGTAGAGATGGCCACACCCACTCCCTCAGTGAGGGCAGTGTTACAAACTCCCTCAGCCCCGCCCCCTCTCCGCAGGTTACCATGGACTACAGAGGCTGCATCCTGAGGCCAGGGCGTTCCGAGAATGACAAGGGCAGACATGATGACCTTAAATGATTTCCTCTTGTGTCAGTGTTGGTAAACTCTAGGAGCTAGGAAATGGTCCACTTACAGAAATGTTCAAATTTACTGGCATTTCATACATTCTCTGCTCTAACATTGTCCTGACTCTTTCTCTATATTCTTTACTTATGGTTTTGCTTTCCTTAATCAAAGTGTGTCTTTTAAATTTTTTCAAAGAAGATTCTTTGGACTTACTAAATCACCTGAATTTTATAAGTTTTCTGTTGTATTAAGTTCTGCTCATATCTTTATTTATCTCTTTTCTATGTTCTAAGGCTTTATTGTTTTCATCTTCTGATGTCAATTATAACACTTGGTTATTCATTTTAATAAATCTTTTTACTTATAAAGATTTGAACTTTTGAAGATTCCAGCTTACTTGTATGTTTCTAAGGGTCAGGTCCTCTCCATTGTTGCTGGCCTAAGGCTTAGTTCACCATATAGCAATGTATATATTGACCTATTTTCCCCTCGACTTTCTGTGATTCCCTACATCTCACCTTTCTTTGCAGACAAGCCATTTGAAATACCCTTAACTTATTTCACAGCCAATAAGTCTTTGAAATAATGTGTATTTTTTAGAGAAATCTTCTTATATAATTAGGCAAAAAACCTGACCTGCCATAGTTTTCTAAACAGCATAATTTCACTCTTCTCAATGATTAATCTGTTGTATTACACAACCTTTGAGTATTTAGCTTTATCAATGACATGTCCTTTAAAAATGTTTTGGAGATACTACCAGTCTTTGAAAACATCCTTGTTCCTTGTTTCAGTTCCAGTTTTTTGTATATTTTCTGCCTTGCACCCGATTATTCCTACATCTGATGGATGGCCTTGGGAATCTAATTCTGGTATTGATTGTTTTTGCTGATTGTCTCCCCTTGTAGCTTCTTTCTTCATTATTGTGTAAATTTAGATCATGAGCTCATGTTTAGCTAAACAGCTGACCTTGTAAGAGGCTTAGGTGTGAACGCTCGTAAGTTTCAGCAGAAAGTCGGCCAAGATTTATTTGTGTCCCTCCATTGAGTGGCCCGCAAGGACCCCGTTTTCTACAAGTGTTGGTCCAATACTCCCTCTAGAGGCAGGGGACTCAGACAGGGCTGCTTTGCGGCCCCCGGTCTGGGGCAGGGGCAGGGGGCGGCCTGTGGCCCGGGCAGGAGCCTCTCCACGTGTGTCCCAGGGACCCATCTGCCTGTGACCCTCGGTCACCTGGCAGGAAGCTACGATGCCCAGACCTATGCTTAGCTGTGCAGCGAGGTGTACTGTGCGGACAGGTTCCATACACACTTCAAGTAAGAGGGCGGCCTGAGTGGAAAGGTGAGAGTTTGGGCACATGTGCAGACAAAGAAGGCGCCCTTTGGCCTGGGCCTAAATGCTTGTGACACTCCACTGGCCCTGCCGGTCTCTGAGGGCCCTGCCCTGGGCCCCCTGCTCCCCTGCCTTTTGTTCAGTCACAGCAGAGATGGCCACACCCACTCCCTCAGTGAGGGCAGAGTACCAAACTCCCTCAGCCCCGCCCCCTCTCCGCAGGTTACCATGGACTACAGAGGCTGCATTCTGAGGCCAAGGTGTTCCGAGAATGCCAAGGGCAGACATGATGACCTTAAATGATTTCCTCTTGTGAAAGTGTTGGTAAACTTTAGGAGCTAGGAAATGGTCCACTTTACAGAAATGTTCAAATTTACTGGCATTTCATATATTCTCTGCTCTAACATTGTCCTGACTCTTTCTGTATTCTCTTTACTTATGTTTTTGTTTTCCTTAATCAAAGTGTGTCTTTTAAATCTTTTCAAAGAAGATTCTTTGGACTTACTAAATCACCTGAATTTTATACGTTTTCAGTTGTATTGAGTTCTGCTCATATCTTTATTTATCTCCTTTCTATGTTCTCAGGGATTATTGTTTTCATCTTCTGATGTCAATTAAAACACTTGGTTATTCATTTAATAAATCTTTTTCCTTATAAAGATTTGAACTTTTGAAGATTCCAGCTTACTTGTACGTTTCTAAGGGTCAGGTCCTCACCATTGTTGCTGGCCTAAGGCTTAGTTCACCATATAGCAATGTATATAGTGACCTATTTTCCCCTCGACTTCCTGTGATTCCCTACATCTCACCTTGCTTTGCAGACAAGCCATTTGAAATACCCTTAACTTATTTCACAGCCAATAAGTCTTTGAAATAATGTGTATTTTTTAGAGAAATCTTCTTATATAATTAGGCAGAAAACCTGACCTGCCATAGTTTTCAAAACAGCATAATTTCACTCTTCTCAATGAATAATCTGTTGTATTACACAACCTTTGAGTATTTAGCTTTATCAGTGACATGTCCTTTACAAATGTTTTGGAGATCCTACCAGTCTTTGAAAACATCCTTGTGCCTTGTTTCAGTTCCAGTTTTATGTATATTTTCTGCCTTGCACCCCATTATTCCTACATCAGATGGATGGCCTTGGGAATCTAATTCTGGTATTGATTGTTTTTGCTGATTGTCTCCCCTTGTAGCTGCTTTCTTTATTATTGTGTAAATTTAGATCATGAGCTCATGTTTAGCTAAACAGCTGACCTTGTAAGAGGCTTAGGTGTGAACGCTCGTAAGTTTCAGCAGAAAGTCGGTCAAGATTTATTTGTGTCCCTCCATTGAGTGGCCCGCAAGGACCCCGTTTTCTACAAGTGTTGGTCCAATACACCCTCTAGAGGCAGGGGACTCAGACAGGGCTGCTTTGCGGCCCCCGGTCTGGGGCAGGGGCAGGGGGCGGCCTGTGGCCCGGGCAGGAGCCTCTCCACGTGTGTCCCAGGGACCCATCTGCCTGCGAACCTCGGTCACCTGGCAGGAAGCTACGATGCCCAGACCTATGCTTAGCTGTGCAGCGAGGTGTACTGTGCGGACAGGTTCCATACACACTTCAAGTAAGAGGGCGGCCTGAGTGGAAAGGTGAGGGTTTGGGCAGATGTGCAGACAAAAAGGCGCCCTGTGGCCTGGGCCTAAATGCTGGTGACACTCCACTGGGCCTGCCGGTCTCTGAGGGCCCTGCCCTGGGCCCCCTGCTCCCCTGCCCTTTGTTCAGTCACAGCAGAGATGGCCACACCCACTCCCTCAGTGAGGGCAGTGTTCCAAACTCCCTCAGCCCCTCCCCCTCTCCGCAGGTTACCATGGACTACAGAGGCTGCATTCTGAGGCCAAGGTGTTCCGAGAATGCCAAGGGCAGACATGATGACCTTAAATGATTTCCTCTTGTGAAAGTGTTGGTAAACTTTAGGAGTCAGGAAATGGTCCACTTTACAGAAATGTTGAAATTTACTGGCATTTCATATATTCTCTGCTCTAACATTGTCCTGACTCTTTCTGTATACTCTTTACTTATGTTTTTGTTTTCCTAAATCAAAGTGTGTCTTTTAAATCTTTTCAAAGAAGATTCTTTGGACTTACTAAATCACCTGAATTTTATACGTTTTCAGTTGTATTGAGTTCTGCTCATATCTTTATTTATCTCCTTTCTATGTTCTCAGGGTTTATTGTTTTCATCTTCTGATGTCAATTAAAACACTTGGTTATTCATTTTAATAAATATTTTTCCTTATAAAGATTTGAACTTTTGAAGATTCCAGCTTACTTGTACGTTTCTAAGGGTCAGGTCTTCTCCATTGTTGCTGGCCTAAGGCTTAGTTCACCATATAGTAATGTATATATTGACCTATTTTCCCCTCGACTTTCTGTGATTCCCTACATCTCACCTTGCTTTGCAGACAAGCCATTTGAAATACCCTTAACTTATTTCACAGCCAATAAATCTTTGAAAAAATGTGTATTTTTTAGAGAAATCTTCTTATATAATAAGGCAGAAAACCTGACCTGCCATAGTTTTCAAAACAGCATAATTTCACTCTTCTCAATGATTAATCTGTTGTATTACACAACCTTTGAGTATTTAGCTTTATCAATGACATGTCCTTTACAAATGTTTTGGAGATCCTACCAGTCTTTGAAAACATCCTTGTGCCTTTTTTCAGTTCCAGTTTTATGTATATATTCTGCCTTGCACCCGATTATTCCTACATCTGATGGATGGCCTTGGGAATCTAATTCTGGTATTGATTGTTTTTGCTGATTGTCTCCCCTTGTAGCTGCTTTCTTCATTATTGTGTAAATTTAGATCATGAGCTCATGTTTAGCTAAACAGCTGACCTTGTAAGAGGCTTAGGTGTGAACGCTCGTTAGTTTCAGCAGAAAGTCGGCCAAGATTTATTTGTGTCCCTCCATTGAGTGGCCCGCAAGGAACCCGTTTTCTACAAGTGTTGGTCCAATACTCCCTCTAGATTCAGGGTATTCCGACCGGGCTGCTTGGCGGCCCCCAATATGGGGCAGGGGCAGTGGGCGGCCTGTGGCCTGGGCAGGAGCCTTTCCGAGTGTGTCCCAGGGACCCATCTGCCTGCGAACCTCGGTCAACTGGCAGGAAGCTACGATGCACAGAGCTATGGTTAGCTGTGCAGCAAGGTGTACTGCGTGGACAGGTTCCACACACACTTCAAGTAAAAGGGCGGCCTGAGTGGCAAGGTGAGAGTTTGGGCAGCAGTGCAGACAAAAAGGCGCCCTGCGGCCTGGGCCTAAATGCTGGTGACACTCCACTGGGCCTGCCAGGCTCTGAGGGCCCTGCCATGGGCCCCCTGCCCCCCTGCCCTTTTTTCAGTCACAGTAGAGATGGCCACACCCACTCCCTCAGTGAGGGCAGTGTTACAACCTCCCTCAGCCCCGCCCCCTCTCCGCAGGTTACCATGGACTACAGAGGCTGCATACTGAGGCCAGGGCGTTCAGAGAATGACAAGGGCAGACATGATGACCTTAAATGATTTCCTCTTGTGTCAGTGTTGGTAAACTCTAGGAGCTAGGAAATGGTCCACTTACAGAAATGTTCAAATTTACTGGCATTTCATACATTCTCTGCTCTAACATTGTCCTGACTCTTTCTCTATATTCTTTACTTATGGTTTTGCTTTCCTTAATCAAAGTGTGTCTTTTAAATTTTTTCAAAGAAGATTCTTTGGACTTACTAAATCACCTGAATTTTATAAGTTTTCTGTTGTATTAAGTTCTGCTCATATCTTTATTTATCTCTTTTCTATGTTCTAAGGCTTTATTGTTTTCATCTTCTGATGTCAATTATAACACTTGGTTATTCATTTTAATAAATCTTTTTACTTATAAAGATTTGAACTTTTGAAGATTCCAGCTTACTTGTATGTTTCTAAGGGTCAGGTCCTCTCCATTGTTGCTGGCCTAAGGCTTAGTTCACCATATAGCAATGTATATATTGACCTATTTTCCCCTCGACTTTGTGTGATTCCCTACATCTCACCTTTCTTTGCAGACAAGCCATTTGAAATACCCTTAACTTATTTCACAGCCAATAAGTCTTTGAAATAATGTGTATTTTTTAGAGAAATCTTCTTATATAATTAGGCAAAAAACCTGACCTGCCATAGTTTTCTAAACAGCATAATTTCACTCTTCTCAATGATTAATCTGTTGTATTACACAACCTTTGAGTATTTAGCTTTATCAATGACATGTCCTTTAAAAATGTTTTGGAGATCCTACCAGTCTTTGAAAACATCCTTGTTCCTTGTTTCAGTTCCAGTTTTATGTATATTTTCTGCCTTGCACCCGATTATTCCTACATCTGATGGATGGCCTTGGGAATCTAATTCTGGTATTGATTGTTTTTGCTGATTGTCTCCCCTTGTAGCTTCTTTCTTCATTATTGTGTAAATTTAGATCATGAGCTCATGTTTAGCTAAACAGCTGACCTTGTAAGAGGCTTAGGTGTGAACGCTCGTAAGTTTCAGCAGAAAGTCGGCCAAGATTTATTTGTGTCCCTCCATTGAGTGGCCCGCAAGGACCCCGTTTTCTACAAGTGTTGGTCCTAATACTCCCTCTAGAGGCAGGGGACTCAGACAGGGCTGCTTTGCGGCCCCCGGTCTGGGGCAGGGGCAGGGGGCGGCCTGTGGCCCGGGCAGGAGCCTCTCCACGTGTGTCCCAGGGACCCATCTGCCTGCGAACCTCGGTCACCTGGCAGGAAGCTACGATGCCCAGACCTATGCTTAGCTGTGCAGCGAGGTGTACTGTGCGGACAGGTTCCATACACACTTCAAGTAAGAGGGCGGCCTGAGTGGAAAGGTGAGAGTTTGGGCACATGTGCAGACAAAGAAGGCGCCCTTTGGCCTGGGCCTAAATGCTTGTGACACTCCACTGGCCCTGCCGGGCTCTGAGGGCCCTGCCCTGGGCCCTCTGCTCCCCTGTCCTTTGTTCAGTCACAGCAGAGATGGCCACACCCACTCCCTCAGTGAGGGCAGAGTACCAAACTCCCTCAGCCCCGCCCCCTCTCCGCAGGTTACCATGGACTACAGAGGCTGCATTCTGAGGCCAAGGTGTTCCGAGAATGCCAAGGGCAGACATGATGACCTTAAATGATTTCCTCTTGTGAAAGTGTTGGTAAACTTTAGGAGCTAGGAAATGGTCCACTTTACAGAAATGTTCAAATTTACTGGCATTTCATATATTCTCTGCTCTAACATTGTCCTGACTCTTTCTGTATTCTCTTTACCTATGTTTTTGTTTTCCTTAATCAAAGTGTGTCTTTTAAATCTTTTCAAAGAAGATTCTTTGGACTTACTAAATCACCTGAATTTTATACGTTTTCAGTTGTATTGAGTTCTGCTCATATCTTTATTTATCTCCTTTCTATGTTCTCAGGGTTTATTGTTTTCATCTTCTGATGTCAATTAAAACACTTGGTTATTCATTTTAATAAATATTTTTCCTTATAAAGATTTGAACTTTTGAAGATTCCAGCTTACTTGTACGTTTCTAAGGGTCAGGTCCTCACCATTGTTGCTGGCCTAAGGCTTAGTTCACCATATAGCAATGTATATAGTGACCTATTTTCCCCTCGACTTTCTGTGATTCCCTACATCTCACCTTGCTTTGCAGACAAGCCATTTGAAATACCCTTAACTTATTTCACAGCCAATAAGTCTTTGAAATAATGTGTATTTTTTAGAGAAATCTTCTTATATAATTAGGCAGAAAACCTGACCTGCCATAGTTTTCAAAACAGCATAATTTCACTCTTCTCAATGAATAATCTGTTGTATTACACAACCTTTGAGTATTTAGCTTTATCAGTGACATGTCCTTTACAAATGTTTTGGAGATCCTACCAGTCTTTGAAAACATCCTTGTGCCTTGTTTCAGTTCCAGTTTTATGTATATTTTCTGCCTTGCACCCGATTATTCCTACATCTGATGGATGGCCTTGGGAATCTAATTCTGGTATTGATTGTTTTTGCTGATTGTCTCCCCTTGTAGCTGCTTTTTTCATTATTGTGTAAATTTAGATCATGAGCTCATGTTTAGCTAAACAGCCGACCTTGTAAGAGGCTTAGGTGTGAACGCTCGTAAGTTTCAGCAGAAAGTCGGCAAAGATTTATTTGTGTCCCTCCATTGAGTGGCCCGCAAGGACCCCTTTTTCTACAAGTGTTGGTCCAATACTCCCTCTAGAGGCAGGGGACTCAGAAAGGGCTGCTTTGCAGCCCCCAATCTGGGGCAGGGGCAGTGGGCGGCCTGTGGCCCGGGCAGGAGCCTCTCCGCGTGTGTCCCAGGGACCCATCTGCCTGCGAACCTCGGTCACCTCGCAGGAAGCTACGATGCCCAGACTTATGCTTAGCTGTGTAGCGAGGTGTACTGCGTGGACAGGTTCCACACACACTTCAAGTAAGAGAGCAGCCTGAGTGGCAAGGTGAGAGTTTGGGCAGCTGTGCAGACAAAGAAGGCGCCCTTTGGCCTGGGCCTAAATGCTTGTGACACTCCACTGGGCCTGCCGGGCTCTGAGGGCCCTGCCCTGGGCCCCCTGCTCCCCTTCCCTTTGTTCAGTCACAGCAGAGATGGCCACACCCACTCCCTCAGTGAGGGCAGTGTTCCAAACTCCCTCAGCCCCGCCCCCTCTCCGCAGGTTACCATGGACTACAGAGGCTGCATTCTGAGTCCAGGGTATTCCGAGAATGCCAAGGGCAGACATGATGACCTTAAATGATTTCCTCTTGTGTCAGTGTTGGTAAACTTTAGGAGCTAGGAAATGGTCCACTTTACAGAAATGTTCAAATTTACTGGCATTTCATATATTCTCTGCTGTAACATTGTCCTGACTCTTTCTGTATATTCTTTACTTATGTTTTTTTTTCCTTAATCAAAGTGTGTCTTTTAAATCTTTTCAAAGAAGATTCTTTGGACTTACTAAATCACCTGAATTTTATACGTTTTCTGTTGTATTAATTTCTGCTCATATCTTTATTTATCTCTTTTCTATGTTCTCAGGGTTTATTGTTTTCATCTTCTGATGTCAATTAAAACACTTGGTTATTCATTTTAATAAATCTTTTTCCTTATAAAGATTTGAACTTTTGAATATTCCAGCTTACTTGTACGTTTCTAAGGGTCAGGTCCTGTCCATTGTTGCTGGCCTAAGGATTAGTTCACCATATAGCAATGTATATATTGACCTATTCTCCCCTCGACTTTCTGCGATTCCCTACATCTCACCTTTCTTTGCAGACAAGCCATTTGAAATACCCTTAACTTATTTCACAGCCAACAAGTCTTTGAAATAAGGTGTAATTTTTAGAGAAATCTTCTTATACAGTTAGGCAGAAAACCTGACCTGCCATAGTTTTCAAAACAGCATAATTTCACTCTTCTCAATGATTAATCTGTTGTATTACACAACCTTTGAGTATTTAGCTTTATCAATGACATGTCCTTTAAAAATATTTTGGAGATCCTACCAGTCTTTGAAAACATCCTTGTGCCTTTTTTCTGTTCCAGTTTTATGTATATTTTCTGCCTTGCACCCGATTATTCCTACATCAGATGGATGGCCTTGGGAATCTAATTCTGGTATTGATTGTTTTTGCTGATTGTCTCCCCTTGTAGCTGCTTTCTTCATTATTGTGTAAATTTAGATCATGAGCTCATGTTTAGCTAAACAGCTGACCTTGTAAGAGGCTTAGGGGTGAACGCTCGTAAGTTTCAGCAGAAAGTCGGCAAAGATTTATTTGTGTCCCTCCAGTGAGTGGCCCGCAAGGACACCGTTTTCTACAAGTGTTGGTCCAATACTCCCTCTAGAGGAAGGGGATTCAGACAGGGCTGCTTTGCGGCCCCCGTTCTGAGGCAGGGGCAGTGGGCGGCCTGTGGCCTAGGCAGGAGCCTCTCTGCATGTGTCCCAGGGACCCATCTGCCTGAGAACTTCGGGCACCTGGCAGGAAGCTACGATGACCAGACCTATGGTTAGCTGTGCAGCGAGGTGTACTGCGCGGACAGGTTCCACACACACTTCAAGTAAGAGGTCGGCCTGAGTGGAAAGGTGAGAGTTTGGGCAGCTGTGCAGACAAAGAAGGCGCCCTTTGGCCTGGGCCTAAATGCTTGTGACACCCCACTGGACCTGCCGGGCTCTGAGGGCCCTGCCCTGGGCCCTCTGCTCCCCTGTCCTTTGTTCAGTCACAGCAGAGATGGCCACACCCACTCCCTCAGTGAGGGCAGAGTTCCAACCTCCCTCAGCCCCACCCCCTCTCCGCAGGTTACCATGGACTACAGAGGCTGCATCCTGAGGCCAGGGCGTTCCGAGAATGCCAAGGGCAGACATGATGACCTTAAATGATTTCCTCTTGTGTCAGGTTTGGTAAACTTTAGGAGCTAGGAAATGGTCCACTTTACAGAAATGTTCAAATTTACTGGCTTTTCTTATATTCTCTGCTCTAACATTGTCCTGATTCTTTCTGTATATTCTTTACTTATGTTTTTGTTTTCCTTAATCAAAGTGTGTCTTTTCAATCTTTTCAAAGAAGATTCTTTGGACTTACTAAATCACCTCAATTTTATACGTTTTCTGTTGTATTAAGTTCTGGACATATTTTTATTTATCTTTTTTCTATGTTCTCAGGGTTTATTGTTTTGATCTTCTGATGTCAATTAAAACACTTGCTTATTCATTTTAATAAATATTTTACTTATAAAGATTTGAACTTTTGAAGATTCCAGCTTACTTGTAAGTTTCTAAGGGTCAGGTCCTCTCCATTGTTGCTGGCCTAAGGTTTAGTTCACCATATAGCAATGTATATATTGACCTATTTTCCCCTCGACTTTCTGTGATTCCCTACATCTCACCTTTCTTTGCAGACAAGCCATTTGAAATACCCTTAACTTATTTCACAGCCAATAAGTCATTGAAATAATGTGTATTTTTTAGAGAAATCTTATTATATAATTAGGCAGAAAATCTCACCTGCCATAGTTTTCAAAACAGCATAATTTCACTCTTCTCAATGCTTAATCTGTTATATTACACAACCTTTGAATATTTAGCTTTATCAATGACATGTACTTTAAAAATGTTTTAGAGATCCTACCAGTCTTTGAAAACATCCTTGTTCCTTGTTTCAGTTCCAGTTTTATGTATATTTTCTGCCTTGCACCTGATTATTCCAACAATTGAGGGATGGCCTTGGGAATGTAATTCTGGTATTGATTGTTTTTGCTGGTTGTCTACCCTTGTAGCTGATTTCTTCATTATTGTGTAAATTTAGATCATGAGCTCATGTTTAGCTGAACAGCTGACCTTCTAAGACGCTTAGGTGTGAACGCTCGAAAGCTTCAGCAGAAAGTCGGCAAAGATTTATTTGTGTCCCTCCAATGAGTTGCCCGCGAGAACGCCGTTTTCTACAAGTGTTGGTCCAATATTCCCTCAAGAGACAGGGGACTCTGACAGGGCGGCTTGGTGGAGCCCGATCTGGGGCAGGGGCAGTGGGCGGCCTGTGGCCCAGGCAGAAGCCTCTCTGCATGTGTCCCAGGGACCCATCTGCCTGCGAACTTCGGTCACCTGGCAGGAAGCTACGATGCCCAGCACTATGGTTAGCTGTGCAGCGAGGTGTACTGCGCGGACAGGTTCCACACACACTTCAAGTTAGAGGTCGCCCTGAGTGGAAAGGTGAGAGTTTGGGCAGCTGTGCAGACAAAGTAGGCGCACTTTGGCCTGGGCCTAAATGCTTGTGACACCCCACTGGACCTGCCGGGCTCTGAGGGCCCTGCCCTGGGCCCCATGCTCCCCTGACCTTTGTTCAGTCACAGCAGAGATGGCCACACCCACTCCCTCACTGAGGGCAATGTTCCAAACTCCCTCAGCCCCGCCCCCTCTCCGCAGGTTACCATGGACTGCAGATGCTGCATCCTGAGGCCAGGGCGTTCCGAGAATGCCAAGTGCAGACATGATGACCTTAAATGATTTCCTCTTGTGTCAGGTTTGGTAAACTTTAGGAGCTAGGAAATGGTCCACTTTACAGAAATGTTCAAATTTACTGGCATTTCATATATTCTCTGCTCTAACATTGTCCTGATTCTTTCTGTATATTCTTTACTTATGTTTTTGTTTTCCTTAATCAAAGTGTGTCTTTTCAATCTTTTCAAAGAAGATTCTTTGGACTTACTAAATCACCTCAATTTTATACGTTTTCTGTTGTATTAAGTTCTGGTCATATCTTTATTTATCTTTTTTCTATGTTCTCAGGGTTTATTGTTTTGATCTTCTGATGTCAATTAAAACACTTGCTTATTCATTTTAATAAATATTTTACTTATAAAGATTTGAACTTTTGAAGATTCCAGCTTACTTGTAAGTTTCTAAGGGTCAGGTCCTCTCCATTGTTGCTGGCCTAAGGTTTAGTTCACCATATAGCAATGTATATATTGACCTATTTTCCCCTCGACTTTCTGTGATTCCCTACATCTCACCTTTCTTTGCAGACAAGCCATTTGAAATACCCTTAACTTATTTCACAGCCAATAAGTCATTGAAATAATGTGTATTTTTTAGAGAAATCTTCTTCTATAATTAGGCAGAAAATCTCACCTGCCATAGTTTTCAAAACAGCATAATTTCACTCTTCACAATGCTTAATTTGTTGTATTATACAACCTTTGAGTATTTAGCTTTATCGATGACATGTACTTTAAAAATGTTTTAGAGATCCTACCAGTCTTTGAAAACATCCTTGTTCCTTGTTTCAGTTCCAGTTTTATGTATATTTTCTGCCTTTAACCTGATTATTCCAACAATTGATGGATGGCCTTCGGAATCTAATTCTGGTATTGATAGTTTTTGCTGATTGTATCCCCTTGTAGCTGATTTCTTCATTATTGTGTAAATTTAGATCATGAGCTCATGTTTAGCTAAACAGCTGACCTTGCCAGACGCTTAGGTGTGAACGCTCGTAAGCTTCAGCAGAAAGTCGGCAAAGATTTATTTGTGTCCCTCCAATGAGTTGCCCGCGAGAACCCCGTTTCCTACAAGTGTTGGTCCAATAGTCCCTCAAGAGGCAGGGGACTCCGACAGGGCTGCTTGGCGGCCCCCGATCTGGGGCAGGGGCAGTGGGCGGCCTGTGGCCCAGGCAGAAGCCTCTTTGCATGTGTCACAGGGACCCATTTGCCTGCGAACTTCGGTCACCTGGCAGGAAGCTACGATGCCCAGACCTATGGTTAGCCTTGCAGCGAGGTGTACTGCACGGACAGGTTCCACACACACTTCAAGTAAGAGGGAGGCCTGAGTGGAAAGGTGAGAGTTTGGGCAGCTGTGCAGACAAAGAAGGCGCCCTTTGGCCTGGGACTAAATGCTTGTGACACCCCTCTGGACCTGCCGGGCTCTGAGGGCCCTTCCCTGGGCCCCCTGCTCCCCTGCACTTTGTTCAGTCACAGCAGAGATGGCCACACCCACTCCCTCAGTGAGGGCAGTGTTCCAACCTCCCTCAGCCCTGCCCCCTATCCGCAGGTTACCATGGACGACAGATGCGGCATTCTGTGGCCAGGGTGTTCCGAAAATACCAAGGGCAGACATGATGACCTTAAATGATTTCCTCTTGTGTCAGGTTTGGTAAACTTTACGAGCTAGGAAATGGTCCTCTTTACAGAAATGTTCAAATTTACTGGCATTTCTTATATTCTCTGCTATAACATTGTCCTGATTCTTTCTGTATATTCTTTACTTATGTTTTTGTTTTCCTTAATCAAAGTGTGTCTTTTCAATCTTTTCAAAGAAGATTCTTTGGACTTACTAAATCACCTCAATTTTATACGTTTTCTGTTGTATTAAGTTCTGCTCATATCTTTATTTATCTTTTTTCTATGTTCTCAGTGTTTATTGTTTTGATCTTCTGATGTCAATTAAAACACTTGGTTATTCATTTTAATAAATATTTTACTTATAAAGATTTGAACTTTTGAAGATTCCAGCTTACTTGTACGTTTCTAAGGGTCAGGTCTTCTCCATTGTTGCTGGCCTAAGGCTTAGTTCACCATATAGTAATGTATATATTGACCTATTTTCCCCTCGACTTTCTGTGATTCCCTACATCTCACCTTGCTTTGCAGACAAGCCATTTGAAATACCCTTAACTTATTTCACAGCCAATAAATCTTTGAAAAAATGTGTATTTTTTAGAGAAATCTTCTTATATAATAAGGCAGAAAACCTGACCTGCCATAGTTTTCAAAACAGCATAATTTCACTCTTCTCAATGATTAATCTGTTGTATTACACAACCTTTGAGTATTTAGCTTTATCAATGACATGTCCTTTACAAATGTTTTGGAGATCCTACCAGTCTTTGAAAACATCCTTGTGCCTTTTTTCAGTTCCAGTTTTATGTATATATTCTGCCTTGCACCCGATTATTCCTACATCTGATGGATGGCCTTGGGAATCTAATTCTGGTATTGATTGTTTTTGCTGATTGTCTCCCCTTGTAGCTGCTTTCTTCATTATTGTGTAAATTTAGATCATGAGCTCATGTTTAGCTAAACAGCTGACCTTGTAAGAGGCTTAGGTGTGAACGCTCGTTAGTTTCAGCAGAAAGTCGGCCAAGATTTATTTGTGTCCCTCCATTGAGTGGCCCGCAAGGAACCCGTTTTCTACAAGTGTTGGTCCAATACTCCCTCTAGATTCAGGGTATTCCGACCGGGCTGCTTGGCGGCCCCCAATATGGGGCAGGGGCAGTGGGCGGCCTGTGGCCTGGGCAGGAGCCTTTCCGAGTGTGTCCCAGGGACCCATCTGCCTGCGAACCTCGGTCAACTGGCAGGAAGCTACGATGCACAGAGCTATGGTTAGCTGTGCAGCAAGGTGTACTGCGTGGACAGGTTCCACACACACTTCAAGTAAAAGGGCGGCCTGAGTGGCAAGGTGAGAGTTTGGGCAGCAGTGCAGACAAAAAGGCGCCCTGTGGCCTGGGCCTAAATGCTGGTGACACTCCACTGGGCCTGCCAGGCTCTGAGGGCCCTGCCATGGGCCCCCTGCCCCCCTGCCCTTTTTTCAGTCACAGTAGAGATGGCCACACCCACTCCCTCAGTGAGGGCAGTGTTACAACCTCCCTCAGCCCCGCCCCCTCTCCGCAGGTTACCATGGACTACAGAGGCTGCATACTGAGGCCAGGGCGTTCAGAGAATGACAAGGGCAGACATGATGACCTTAAATGATTTCCTCTTGTGTCAGTGTTGGTAAACTCTAGGAGCTAGGAAATGGTCCACTTACAGAAATGTTCAAATTTACTGGCATTTCATACATTCTCTGCTCTAACATTGTCCTGACTCTTTCTCTATATTCTTTACTTATGGTTTTGCTTTCCTTAATCAAAGTGTGTCTTTTAAATTTTTTCAAAGAAGATTCTTTGGACTTACTAAATCACCTGAATTTTATAAGTTTTCTGTTGTATTAAGTTCTGCTCATATCTTTATTTATCTCTTTTCTATGTTCTAAGGCTTTATTGTTTTCATCTTCTGATGTCAATTATAACACTTGGTTATTCATTTTAATAAATCTTTTTACTTATAAAGATTTGAACTTTTGAAGATTCCAGCTTACTTGTATGTTTCTAAGGGTCAGGTCCTCTCCATTGTTGCTGGCCTAAGGCTTAGTTCACCATATAGCAATGTATATATTGACCTATTTTCCCCTCGACTTTGTGTGATTCCCTACATCTCACCTTTCTTTGCAGACAAGCCATTTGAAATACCCTTAACTTATTTCACAGCCAATAAGTCTTTGAAATAATGTGTATTTTTTAGAGAAATCTTCTTATATAATTAGGCAAAAAACCTGACCTGCCATAGTTTTCTAAACAGCATAATTTCACTCTTCTCAATGATTAATCTGTTGTATTACACAACCTTTGAGTATTTAGCTTTATCAATGACATGTCCTTTAAAAATGTTTTGGAGATCCTACCAGTCTTTGAAAACATCCTTGTTCCTTGTTTCAGTTCCAGTTTTATGTATATTTTCTGCCTTGCACCCGATTATTCCTACATCTGATGGATGGCCTTGGGAATCTAATTCTGGTATTGATTGTTTTTGCTGATTGTCTCCCCTTGTAGCTTCTTTCTTCATTATTGTGTAAATTTAGATCATGAGCTCATGTTTAGCTAAACAGCTGACCTTGTAAGAGGCTTAGGTGTGAACGCTCGTAAGTTTCAGCAGAAAGTCGGCCAAGATTTATTTGTGTCCCTCCATTGAGTGGCCCGCAAGGACCCCGTTTTCTACAAGTGTTGGTCCTAATACTCCCTCTAGAGGCAGGGGACTCAGACAGGGCTGCTTTGCGGCCCCCGGTCTGGGGCAGGGGCAGGGGGCGGCCTGTGGCCCGGGCAGGAGCCTCTCCACGTGTGTCCCAGGGACCCATCTGCCTGCGAACCTCGGTCACCTGGCAGGAAGCTACGATGCCCAGACCTATGCTTAGCTGTGCAGCGAGGTGTACTGTGCGGACAGGTTCCATACACACTTCAAGTAAGAGGGCGGCCTGAGTGGAAAGGTGAGAGTTTGGGCACATGTGCAGACAAAGAAGGCGCCCTTTGGCCTGGGCCTAAATGCTTGTGACACTCCACTGGCCCTGCCGGGCTCTGAGGGCCCTGCCCTGGGCCCTCTGCTCCCCTGTCCTTTGTTCAGTCACAGCAGAGATGGCCACACCCACTCCCTCAGTGAGGGCAGAGTACCAAACTCCCTCAGCCCCGCCCCCTCTCCGCAGGTTACCATGGACTACAGAGGCTGCATTCTGAGGCCAAGGTGTTCCGAGAATGCCAAGGGCAGACATGATGACCTTAAATGATTTCCTCTTGTGAAAGTGTTGGTAAACTTTAGGAGCTAGGAAATGGTCCACTTTACAGAAATGTTCAAATTTACTGGCATTTCATATATTCTCTGCTCTAACATTGTCCTGACTCTTTCTGTATTCTCTTTACTTATGTTTTTGTTTTCCTTAATCAAAGTGTGTCTTTTAAATCTTTTCAAAGAAGATTCTTTGGACTTACTAAATCACCTGAATTTTATACGTTTTCAGTTGTATTGAGTTCTGCTCATATCTTTATTTATCTCCTTTCTATGTTCTCAGGGTTTATTGTTTTCATCTTCTGATGTCAATTAAAACACTTGGTTATTCATTTTAATAAATATTTTTCCTTATAAAGATTTGAACTTTTGAAGATTCCAGCTTACTTGTACGTTTCTAAGGGTCAGGTCCTCACCATTGTTGCTGGCCTAAGGCTTAGTTCACCATATAGCAATGTATATAGTGACCTATTTTCCCCTCGACTTTCTGTGATTCCCTACATCTCACCTTGCTTTGCAGACAAGCCATTTGAAATACCCTTAACTTATTTCACAGCCAATAAGTCTTTGAAATAATGTGTATTTTTTAGAGAAATCTTCTTATATAATTAGGCAGAAAACCTGACCTGCCATAGTTTTCAAAACAGCATAATTTCACTCTTCTCAATGAATAATCTGTTGTATTACACAACCTTTGAGTATTTAGCTTTATCAGTGACATGTCCTTTACAAATGTTTTGGAGATCCTACCAGTCTTTGAAAACATCCTTGTGCCTTGTTTCAGTTCCAGTTTTATGTATATTTTCTGCCTTGCACCCGATTATTCCTACATCTGATGGATGGCCTTGGGAATCTAATTCTGGTATTGATTGTTTTTGCTGATTGTCTCCCCTTGTAGCTGCTTTTTTCATTATTGTGTAAATTTAGATCATGAGCTCATGTTTAGCTAAACAGCCGACCTTGTAAGAGGCTTAGGTGTGAACGCTCGTAAGTTTCAGCAGAAAGTCGGCAAAGATTTATTTGTGTCCCTCCATTGAGTGGCCCGCAAGGACCCCTTTTTCTACAAGTGTTGGTCCAATACTCCCTCTAGAGGCAGGGGACTCAGAAAGGGCTGCTTTGCAGCCCCCAATCTGGGGCAGGGGCAGTGGGCGGCCTGTGGCCCGGGCAGGAGCCTCTCCGCGTGTGTCCCAGGGACCCATCTGCCTGCGAACCTCGGTCACCTCGCAGGAAGCTACGATGCCCAGACTTATGCTTAGCTGTGTAGCGAGGTGTACTGCGTGGACAGGTTCCACACACACTTCAAGTAAGAGAGCAGCCTGAGTGGCAAGGTGAGAGTTTGGGCAGCTGTGCAGACAAAGAAGGCGCCCTTTGGCCTGGGCCTAAATGCTTGTGACACTCCACTGGGCCTGCCGGGCTCTGAGGGCCCTGCCCTGGGCCCCCTGCTCCCCTTCCCTTTGTTCAGTCACAGCAGAGATGGCCACACCCACTCCCTCAGTGAGGGCAGTGTTCCAAACTCCCTCAGCCCCGCCCCCTCTCCGCAGGTTACCATGGACTACAGAGGCTGCATTCTGAGTCCAGGGTATTCCGAGAATGCCAAGGGCAGACATGATGACCTTAAATGATTTCCTCTTGTGTCAGTGTTGGTAAACTTTAGGAGCTAGGAAATGGTCCACTTTACAGAAATGTTCAAATTTACTGGCATTTCATATATTCTCTGCTGTAACATTGTCCTGACTCTTTCTGTATATTCTTTACTTATGTTTTTTTTTCCTTAATCAAAGTGTGTCTTTTAAATCTTTTCAAAGAAGATTCTTTGGACTTACTAAATCACCTGAATTTTATACGTTTTCTGTTGTATTAATTTCTGCTCATATCTTTATTTATCTCTTTTCTATGTTCTCAGGGTTTATTGTTTTCATCTTCTGATGTCAATTAAAACACTTGGTTATTCATTTTAATAAATCTTTTTCCTTATAAAGATTTGAACTTTTGAATATTCCAGCTTACTTGTACGTTTCTAAGGGTCAGGTCCTGTCCATTGTTGCTGGCCTAAGGATTAGTTCACCATATAGCAATGTATATATTGACCTATTCTCCCCTCGACTTTCTGCGATTCCCTACATCTCACCTTTCTTTGCAGACAAGCCATTTGAAATACCCTTAACTTATTTCACAGCCAACAAGTCTTTGAAATAAGGTGTAATTTTTAGAGAAATCTTCTTATACAGTTAGGCAGAAAACCTGACCTGCCATAGTTTTCAAAACAGCATAATTTCACTCTTCTCAATGATTAATCTGTTGTATTACACAACCTTTGAGTATTTAGCTTTATCAATGACATGTCCTTTAAAAATATTTTGGAGATCCTACCAGTCTTTGAAAACATCCTTGTGCCTTTTTTCTGTTCCAGTTTTATGTATATTTTCTGCCTTGCACCCGATTATTCCTACATCAGATGGATGGCCTTGGGAATCTAATTCTGGTATTGATTGTTTTTGCTGATTGTCTCCCCTTGTAGCTGCTTTCTTCATTATTGTGTAAATTTAGATCATGAGCTCATGTTTAGCTAAACAGCTGACCTTGTAAGAGGCTTAGGGGTGAACGCTCGTAAGTTTCAGCAGAAAGTCGGCAAAGATTTATTTGTGTCCCTCCAGTGAGTGGCCCGCAAGGACACCGTTTTCTACAAGTGTTGGTCCAATACTCCCTCTAGAGGAAGGGGATTCAGACAGGGCTGCTTTGCGGCCCCCGTTCTGAGGCAGGGGCAGTGGGCGGCCTGTGGCCTAGGCAGGAGCCTCTCTGCATGTGTCCCAGGGACCCATCTGCCTGAGAACTTCGGGCACCTGGCAGGAAGCTACGATGACCAGACCTATGGTTAGCTGTGCAGCGAGGTGTACTGCGCGGACAGGTTCCACACACACTTCAAGTAAGAGGTCGGCCTGAGTGGAAAGGTGAGAGTTTGGGCAGCTGTGCAGACAAAGAAGGCGCCCTTTGGCCTGGGCCTAAATGCTTGTGACACCCCACTGGACCTGCCGGGCTCTGAGGGCCCTGCCCTGGGCCCTCTGCTCCCCTGTCCTTTGTTCAGTCACAGCAGAGATGGCCACACCCACTCCCTCAGTGAGGGCAGAGTTCCAACCTCCCTCAGCCCCACCCCCTCTCCGCAGGTTACCATGGACTACAGAGGCTGCATCCTGAGGCCAGGGCGTTCCGAGAATGCCAAGGGCAGACATGATGACCTTAAATGATTTCCTCTTGTGTCAGGTTTGGTAAACTTTAGGAGCTAGGAAATGGTCCACTTTACAGAAATGTTCAAATTTACTGGCTTTTCTTATATTCTCTGCTCTAACATTGTCCTGATTCTTTCTGTATATTCTTTACTTATGTTTTTGTTTTCCTTAATCAAAGTGTGTCTTTTCAATCTTTTCAAAGAAGATTCTTTGGACTTACTAAATCACCTCAATTTTATACGTTTTCTGTTGTATTAAGTTCTGGACATATTTTTATTTATCTTTTTTCTATGTTCTCAGGGTTTATTGTTTTGATCTTCTGATGTCAATTAAAACACTTGCTTATTCATTTTAATAAATATTTTACTTATAAAGATTTGAACTTTTGAAGATTCCAGCTTACTTGTAAGTTTCTAAGGGTCAGGTCCTCTCCATTGTTGCTGGCCTAAGGTTTAGTTCACCATATAGCAATGTATATATTGACCTATTTTCCCCTCGACTTTCTGTGATTCCCTACATCTCACCTTTCTTTGCAGACAAGCCATTTGAAATACCCTTAACTTATTTCACAGCCAATAAGTCATTGAAATAATGTGTATTTTTTAGAGAAATCTTATTATATAATTAGGCAGAAAATCTCACCTGCCATAGTTTTCAAAACAGCATAATTTCACTCTTCTCAATGCTTAATCTGTTATATTACACAACCTTTGAATATTTAGCTTTATCAATGACATGTACTTTAAAAATGTTTTAGAGATCCTACCAGTCTTTGAAAACATCCTTGTTCCTTGTTTCAGTTCCAGTTTTATGTATATTTTCTGCCTTGCACCTGATTATTCCAACAATTGAGGGATGGCCTTGGGAATGTAATTCTGGTATTGATTGTTTTTGCTGGTTGTCTACCCTTGTAGCTGATTTCTTCATTATTGTGTAAATTTAGATCATGAGCTCATGTTTAGCTGAACAGCTGACCTTCTAAGACGCTTAGGTGTGAACGCTCGAAAGCTTCAGCAGAAAGTCGGCAAAGATTTATTTGTGTCCCTCCAATGAGTTGCCCGCGAGAACGCCGTTTTCTACAAGTGTTGGTCCAATATTCCCTCAAGAGACAGGGGACTCTGACAGGGCGGCTTGGTGGAGCCCGATCTGGGGCAGGGGCAGTGGGCGGCCTGTGGCCCAGGCAGAAGCCTCTCTGCATGTGTCCCAGGGACCCATCTGCCTGCGAACTTCGGTCACCTGGCAGGAAGCTACGATGCCCAGCACTATGGTTAGCTGTGCAGCGAGGTGTACTGCGCGGACAGGTTCCACACACACTTCAAGTTAGAGGTCGCCCTGAGTGGAAAGGTGAGAGTTTGGGCAGCTGTGCAGACAAAGTAGGCGCACTTTGGCCTGGGCCTAAATGCTTGTGACACCCCACTGGACCTGCCGGGCTCTGAGGGCCCTGCCCTGGGCCCCATGCTCCCCTGACCTTTGTTCAGTCACAGCAGAGATGGCCACACCCACTCCCTCACTGAGGGCAATGTTCCAAACTCCCTCAGCCCCGCCCCCTCTCCGCAGGTTACCATGGACTGCAGATGCTGCATCCTGAGGCCAGGGCGTTCCGAGAATGCCAAGTGCAGACATGATGACCTTAAATGATTTCCTCTTGTGTCAGGTTTGGTAAACTTTAGGAGCTAGGAAATGGTCCACTTTACAGAAATGTTCAAATTTACTGGCATTTCATATATTCTCTGCTCTAACATTGTCCTGATTCTTTCTGTATATTCTTTACTTATGTTTTTGTTTTCCTTAATCAAAGTGTGTCTTTTCAATCTTTTCAAAGAAGATTCTTTGGACTTACTAAATCACCTCAATTTTATACGTTTTCTGTTGTATTAAGTTCTGGTCATATCTTTATTTATCTTTTTTCTATGTTCTCAGGGTTTATTGTTTTGATCTTCTGATGTCAATTAAAACACTTGCTTATTCATTTTAATAAATATTTTACTTATAAAGATTTGAACTTTTGAAGATTCCAGCTTACTTGTAAGTTTCTAAGGGTCAGGTCCTCTCCATTGTTGCTGGCCTAAGGTTTAGTTCACCATATAGCAATGTATATATTGACCTATTTTCCCCTCGACTTTCTGTGATTCCCTACATCTCACCTTTCTTTGCAGACAAGCCATTTGAAATACCCTTAACTTATTTCACAGCCAATAAGTCATTGAAATAATGTGTATTTTTTAGAGAAATCTTCTTCTATAATTAGGCAGAAAATCTCACCTGCCATAGTTTTCAAAACAGCATAATTTCACTCTTCACAATGCTTAATTTGTTGTATTATACAACCTTTGAGTATTTAGCTTTATCGATGACATGTACTTTAAAAATGTTTTAGAGATCCTACCAGTCTTTGAAAACATCCTTGTTCCTTGTTTCAGTTCCAGTTTTATGTATATTTTCTGCCTTTAACCTGATTATTCCAACAATTGATGGATGGCCTTCGGAATCTAATTCTGGTATTGATAGTTTTTGCTGATTGTATCCCCTTGTAGCTGATTTCTTCATTATTGTGTAAATTTAGATCATGAGCTCATGTTTAGCTAAACAGCTGACCTTGCCAGACGCTTAGGTGTGAACGCTCGTAAGCTTCAGCAGAAAGTCGGCAAAGATTTATTTGTGTCCCTCCAATGAGTTGCCCGCGAGAACCCCGTTTCCTACAAGTGTTGGTCCAATAGTCCCTCAAGAGGCAGGGGACTCCGACAGGGCTGCTTGGCGGCCCCCGATCTGGGGCAGGGGCAGTGGGCGGCCTGTGGCCCAGGCAGAAGCCTCTTTGCATGTGTCACAGGGACCCATTTGCCTGCGAACTTCGGTCACCTGGCAGGAAGCTACGATGCCCAGACCTATGGTTAGCCTTGCAGCGAGGTGTACTGCACGGACAGGTTCCACACACACTTCAAGTAAGAGGTCGGCCTGAGTGGAAAGGTGAGAGTTTGGGCAGCTGTGCAGACAAAGAAGGCGCCCTTTGGCCTGGGACTAAATGCTTGTGACACCCCTCTGGACCTGCCGGGCTCTGAGGGCCCTTCCCTGGGCCCCCTGCTCCCCTGCACTTTGTTCAGTCACAGCAGAGATGGCCACACCCACTCCCTCAGTGAGGGCAGTGTTCCAACCTCCCTCAGCCCTGCCCCCTATCCGCAGGTTACCATGGACGACAGATGCGGCATTCTGTGGCCAGGGTGTTCCGAAAACACCAAGGGCAGACATGATGACCTTAAATGATTTCCTCTTGTGTCAGGTTTGGTAAACTTTACGAGCTAGGAAATGGTCCTCTTTACAGAAATGTTCAAATTTACTGGCATTTCTTATATTCTCTGCTATAACATTGTCCTGATTCTTTCTGTATATTCTTTACTTATGTTTTTGTTTTCCTTAATCAAAGTGTGTCTTTTCAATCTTTTCAAAGAAGATTCTTTGGACTTACTAAATCACCTCAATTTTATACGTTTTCTGTTGTATTAAGTTCTGCTCATATCTTTATTTATCTTTTTTCTATGTTCTCAGTGTTTATTGTTTTGATCTTCTGATGTCAATTAAAACACTTGGTTATTCATTTTAATAAATATTTTACTTATAAAGATTTGAACTTTTGAAGATTCCAGCTTACTTGTAAGTTTCTAAGGGTCAGGTCCTCTCCATTGTTGCTGGGCTAAGGTTCAGTTCACCATATAGCAATGTATATATTGACCTATTTTCCCCTCGACTTTCTGTGATTCCCTACATCTCACCTTTCTTTGCAGACAAGCCATTTGAAATACCCTTAACTTATTTCACAGCCAATAAGTCATTGATATAATGTGTATTTTTTAGAGAAATCTTCTTATATAATTAGGCAGAAAATCTCACCTGCCATAGTTTTCAAAACAGCATAATTTCACTCTTCTCAATGCTTAATCTGTTGTATTACACAACCTTTGAGTATTTAGCTTTATCAATGACATGTACTTTAAAAATGTTTTAGAGATCCTACCAGTCTTTGAAAACACCCTTGTTCCTTGTTTCAGTTCCAGTTTTATGTAAATTTTCTGCCTTGCACCTGATTATTCCAACAATTGATGGATGGCCTTGGGAATCTAATTCTGGTATTGATAGTTTTTCCTGATTGTCTCCCCTCGTAGCTGATTTCTTCATTATTGTGTAAATTTAGATCATGAGCTCATGTTTAGCTAAACAGCTGAACTTGAAAGATGCTTAGGGGTGAACGCTCATAAGCTTCAGCAGAAAGTCGGCAAAGATTTATTTGTGTCCCTCCAATGAGTTGCCCGCGAGAACGCCGTTTTCTACAAGTGTTGGGCCAATACTCCCTCAAGAGGCAGGGGACTCCGACAGGGCTGCTTGGCGGCCCCCGATCTGGGGCAGGGGCAGTGGGCGGCCTGTGGCCCAGGGAGAAGCCTCTCTGCATGTGTCCCTGGGACCCATCTGCCTGCGAACTTCGGTCACCTGGCAGGAAGCTACGATGCCCAGACCTATGGTTAGCTGTGCAGCGATGTGTACTGCGCAGACAGGTTCCACACACACTTCAAGTAAGAGGTCGGCCTGAGTGGAAAGGTGAGAGTTTGGGCAGCTGTGCAGACAAAGAAGGCGCCCTTTGGCCTGGGCCTAAATGCTTGTGACACCCCACTGGACCTGCCGTGCTCTGAGGGCCCTGCCCTGGGCCCCCTGCTCCCCTGACCTTTGTTCAGTCACAGCAGAGATGGCCACACCCACTCCCTCAGTGAGGGCAGTGTTCCAACCTCCCTCAGCCCCACCCCCTCTCCGCAGGTTACCATGGACTACAGATGCTGCATCCTGAGGCCAGGGCGTTCCGAGAATGCCAAGGGCAGACATGATGACCTTAAATGATTTCCTCTTGTGTCATGTTTGGTAAACTTTAGGAGCTAGGAAATGGTCCACTTTACAGAAATGTTCAAATTTACTGGCATTTCTTATATTCTCTGCTCTAACATTGTCCTGATTCTTTCTGTATATTCTTTACTTATGTTTTTGTTTTCCTTAATCAAAGTGTGTCTTTTCAATCTTTTCAAAGAAGATTCTTTGGACTTACTAAATCACCTCAATTTTATACGTTTTCTGTTGTATTAAGTTCTGCTCATATCTTTATTTATCTTTTTTCTATGTTCTCAGGGTTTATTGTTTTGATCTTCTGATGTCAATTAAAACACTTGGTTATTCATTTTAATAAATATTTTACTTATAAAGATTTGAACTTTTGAAGATTCCAGCTTACTTGTAAGTTTCTAAGGGTCAGGTCCTCTCCATTGTTGCTGGCCTAAGGTTTAGTTCACCATATAGCAATGTATATATTGACCTATTTTCCCCTCGACTTTCTGTGATTCCCTACATCTCACCTTTCTTTGCAGACAAGCCATTTGAAATACCCTTAACTTATTTCACAGCCAATAAGTCATTGAAATAATGTGTATTTTTTAGAGAAATCTTCTTATATAATTAGGCAGAAAATCTCACTGCCATAGTTTTCAAAACAGCATAATTTCACTCTTCTCAATGCTTAATCTGTTGTATTACACAACCTTTGAATATTTAGCTTTATCAATGACATGTCCTTTAAAAATGTTTTAGAGATCCTACCAGCCTTTGAAAACATCCTTGTTCCTTGTTTCAGTTCCAGTTTTATGTATATTTTCTGCCTTGCACCTGATTATTCCAACAATTGATGGATGGCCTTGGGAATCTAATTCTGGTATTGATAGTTTTTGCTGATTGTCTCCCCTCGTAGCTGATTTCTTCATTATTGTGTAAATTTAGATCATGAGCTCATGTTTAGCTAAACAGCTGACCTTGTAAAACGCTTAGGGGTGAACGCTCGTAAGCTTCAGCAGAAAGTCGGCAAAGATTTATTTGTGTCCCTCCAATGAGTTGCCCGCGAGAACCCCGTTTTCTACAAGTGTTGGTCCAATACTCCCTCAAGAGGCAGGGGACTCCGACAGGGCTGCTTGGCGGCCCCCGATCTGGGGCAGGGGCAGTGGGCGGCCTGTGGCCCAGGGAGAAGCCTCTCTGCATGTGTCCCTGGGACCCATCTGCCTGCGAACTTCGGTCACCTGGCAGGAAGCTACGATGCCCAGACCTATGGTTAGCTGTGCAGCGATGTGTACTGCACAGACAGGTTCCACACACACTTCAAGTAAGAGGTCGGCCTGAGTGAAAAGGTGAGAGTTTGGGCAGCTGTGCTGACAAAGAAGGCGCCCTTTGGCCTGGGCCTAAATGCTTGTGACACCCCACAGGACCTGCCGTGCTCTGAGGGCCCTGGCCTGGGCCCCCTGCTCCCCTGACCTTTGTTCAGTCACAGCAGAGATGGCCACACCCACTCCCTCAGTGAGGGCAGTGTTCCAACCTCCCTCAGCCCCACCCCCTCTCCGCAGGTTACCATGGACTACAGATGCTGCATCCTGAGGCCAGGGCGTTCCGAGAATGCCAAGGGCAGACATGATGACCTTAAATGATTTCCTCTTGTGTCAGGTTTGGTAAACTTTAGGAGCTAGGAAATGGTCCACTTTACAGAAATGTTCAAATTTACTGACATTTCTTATATTCTCTGCTCTAACATTGTCCTGATTCTTTCTGTATATTCTTTACTTATGTTTTTGTTTTCCTTAATCAAAGTGTGTCTTTTCAATCTTTTCAAAGAAGATTCTTTGGACTTACTAAATCACCTCAATTTTATACGTTTTCTGTTGTATTAAGTTCTGCTCATATCTTTATTTATCTTTTTTCTATGTTCTCAGGGTTTATTGTTTTGATCTTCTGATGTCAATTAAAACACTTGGTTATTCATTTTAATACATATTTTACTTATAAAGATTGGAACTTTTGAAGATTCCAGCTTACTTGTAAGTTTCTAAGGGTCAGGTCCTCTCCATTGTTGCTGGCCTAAGGTTTAGTTCACCATATAGCAATGTATATATTGACCTATTTTCCCCTCGACTTTCTGTGATTCCCTACATCTCACCTTTCTTTGCAGACAAGCCATTTGAAATACCCTTAACTTATTTCACAGCCAATAAGTCATTGATATAATGTGTATTTTTTAGAGAAATCTTCTTATATAATTAGGCAGAAAATCTCACCTGCCATAGTTTTCAAAACAGCATAATTTCACTCTTCTCAATGCTTAATCTGTTGTATTACACAACCTTTGAGTATTTAGCTTTATCAATGACATGTACTTTAAAAATGTTTTAGAGATCCTACCAGTCTTTGAAAACATCCTTGTTCCTTGTTTCAGTTCCAGTTTTATGTATATTTTCTGCCTTGAACCTGATAATTCCAACAATTGATGGATGGCCTTGGGAATCTAATCCTGGTATTGATAGTTTTGGCTGATTGTCTCCCCTTGTAGCTGATTTCTTCATTATTGTGTAAATTTAGATCATGAGCTCATGTTTAGCTAAACAGCTGACCTTGTAAGATGCTTAGATATGAACGCTCGTAAGCTTCAACAGAAAGTCGGCAAAGATTTATTTGTGTCCCTCCAATGAGTTACCCGCGAGAACGCCGTTTTCTACAAGTGTTGGTCCAATATACACTCAAGAGGCAGGGGATTCCGACAGGGCTGCTTGGCAGCCCCCGATCTGGGGCAGGGGCAGTGAGCGGCCTGTGGCCCAGGCAGAAGCCTCTCTGCATGTGACCCAGGGACCCATCTGCCTGCAAACTTCTGTCATCTGGCAGGAAGGTACGATGCCCAGACCTATGGTTAGCTGTGCAGCGAGGTGTACTGCGCGGACAGGTTCCACACACACTTCAAGTAAGAGGTAGGCCTGAGTGGAAAAGTTAGAGTTTGGGCAGCTGTGCAGACAAAGAAGCGCCCTTTGGCCTGGGCCTAAATGCTTGTGACACCCCACTGGTCCTGCCGGGCTCTGAGGGCCCTGCCCTGGGCCCCCTGCTCCCCTGACCTTTGTTCAGTCACAGCAGAGATGGCCACACTCACTCCCTCAGTGAGGGCAGTGTTCCAACCTCCCTCAGCCCCACCCCCTCTCCGCAGGTTACCATGGACTACAGATGCTGCATCCTGAGACCACTGCGTTCCGAGAATGCCAAGGGCAGACATGATGACCTTAAATGATTACCTCTTGTGTCAGGTTTGGTAAACTTTAGGAGCTAGGAAATGGTCCACTTTACAGAAATGTTCAAATTTACTGGCATTTCTTATATTCTCTGCTCTAACATTGTCCTGATTCTTTCTGTATATTCTTTACTTATGTTTTTGTTTTCCTTAATCAAAGTGTGTCTTTTCAAACTTTTCAAAGAAGATTCTTTGGACTTACTAAATCACCTCAATTTTATACGTTTTCTGTTGTATTAAGTTCTGCTCATATCTTTATTTATCTTTTTTCTATGTTCTCAGGGTTTATTGTTTTGATCTTCTGATGTCAATTAAAACACTTGGTTATTCATTTTAATAAATATTTTACTTATAAAGATTTGAACTTTTGAAGATTCCAGCTTACTTGTAAGTTTCTAAGGGTCAGGTCCTCTCCATTGTTGCTGGCCTAAGGTTTAGTTCACCATATAGCAATGTATATATTGACCTATTTTCCCCTCGACTTTCTGTGATTCCCTACATCTCACCTTTCTTTGCAGACAAGCCATTTGAAATACCCTTAACTTATTTCAAAGCCAATAAGTCATTGAAATAATGTGTATTTTTTAGAGAAATCTTCTTATATAAATAGGCAGAAAATCTCACCTGCCATAGTTTTCAAAACAGCATAATTTCACTCTTCTCAATGCTTAATCTGTTGTATTACACAACCTTTGAGTATTTAGCTTTATCAATGACATGTACTTTAAAAATGTTTTAGAGATCCTACCAGTCTTTGAAAACATCCTTGTTCCTTGTTTCAGTTCCAGTTTTATGTATATTTTCTGCCTTGCACTTGACTATTCCAACAATTGATGGATGGCCTTTGGAATCTAATTCTGGTATTGATAGATTTTGCTGATTGTCTCCCCTTGTAGCTGATTTCTTCATTATTGTGTAAATTTAGATCATGAGCTCATGTTTAGCTAAACAGCTGACCTTGTAAGACGCTTAGGTGTGAACGCCCGTAAGCTTCAGCAGAAAGTCGGCAAAGATTTATTTGTGTCCCTCCAATGATTTGCCCGCGAGAAACCCGTTTTCTACAAGTGTTGGTCCAATACTCCCTCAAGAGGCAGGGGACAACGACAGGGCTGCTTGGCGGCCCCCGATCTGGGGCAGGGGCAGTGGGCGGCCTGTGGCCCAGGCAGAAGCCTCTCTGCATGTGTCCCAGGGACCCATCTGCCTGCGAACTTCGGTCACCTGGCAGGAAGCTACGATGCCCAGACCTATGGTTAGCTGTGCAGCGAGGTGTACTGCGCGGACAGGTTCCACACACACTTCAAGTAAGAGGTCGGCCTGAGTGGAAAGGTGAGAGTTTGGGCAGCTGTGCAGACAAAGAAGGCGCACTTTGGCCTGGGCCAAAATGCTTGTGACACCCCACTGGACCTGCCGTGCTCTGAGGGCCCTGCCTTGGGCCCCCTGCTCCCCTGACCTTTGTTCAATCACAGCAGAGATGGCCACACCCACTCCCTCAGTGAGGGCAGTGTTCCAACCTCCCTCAGCCACACCCCCTCTCCGCAGGTTACCATGGACTACTGATGCTGCATTCTGAGGCCAGGGTGTTCCGAAAATACCAAGGGCAGACATGATGACCTTAAATGATTTCCTCTTGTGTCAGGTTTGGTAAACTTTAGGAGCTAGGAAATGGTCCACTTTACAGAAATGTTCAAATTTACTGGCATTTCTTATATTCTCTGCTATAACATTGTCCTGATTCTTTCTGTATATTCTTTACTTATGTTTTTGTTTTCCTTAATCAAAGTGTGTCTTTTCAATCTTTTCAAAGAAGATTCTTTGGACTTACTAAATCACCTCAATTTTATACGTTTTCTGTTGTATTAAGTTCTGCTCATATCTTTATTTATCTTTTTTCTATGTTCTCAGGGTTTATTGTTTTGATCTTCTGATGTCAATTAAAACACTTGGTTATTCATTTTAATAAATATTTTACTTATAAAGATTTGAACTTTTGAAGATTCCAGCTTACTTGTAAGTTTCTAAGGGTAAGGTCCTCTCCATTGTTGCTGGCCTAAGGTTCAGTTCACCATACAGCAATGTATATATTGACCTATTTTCCCCTCGACTTTCTGTGATTGCCTACATCTCACCTTTCTTTGCAGACAAGCCATTTGAAATACCCTTAACTTATTTCACAGCCAATAAGTCATTGAAATAATGTGTATTTTTTAGAGAAATCTTCTTATATATGTAGGCAGAAAATCTGACCTGCCATAGTTTTCAAAACAGCATAATTTCACTCTTCTCAATGCTTAATCTGTTGTATTACACAACCTTTGAGTATTTAGCTTTATCAATGACATGTAATTTAAAAATGTTTTAGAGATCCTACCAGTCTTTGAAAACATCCTTGTTCCTTGTTTCAGTTCCAGTTTTATGTATATTTTCTGCCTTGCACCTGATTATTCCAACAATTGTTGGATGGCCTTGGGAATCTTATTCTGGTATTGATAGTTTTTGCTGATTGTCTGCCCTTGTAGCTGATTTCTTCATTATTGTGTAAATTTAGATCATGAGCTCATGTTTAGCTAAACAGCTGACCTTGTAAGACGCTTAGGTGTGAACGCTCAAAAGCTTCAGCAGAAAGTCGGCAAAGATTTATTTGTGTCCCTCCAATGAGTTGCCCGCGAGAACGCCGTTTTCTACAAGTGTTGGTCCAATACACCCTCAAGAGGCAGGGGACTCTGACAGGGCTGCTTGGCGGCCCCCGAACTGGGGCAGGGGCCGTGGGCAGCCTGTGGCCCAGGCAGAAGCCTCTCTGCATGTGTCCCTGGGACCCATCTTCCTGCGAACTTCGGTCACCTGGCAGGAAGCTACGATGCCCAGACCTATGGTTAGCTGTGAAGCGAGGTGTCCTGCGTGGACAGGTTCCACACACACTTCAAGTCAGAGGTCGGCCTGAATGGAAAGGTGAGAGTTTGGGCAGCTGTGCAGACAAAGAAGGCGCCCTTTGGCCTGGGCCTAAATGCTTGTGACACCCCACTGGACCTGTCGGGCTCTGCGGGCCCTGCCCTGGGCCCCATGCTCCCCTGCCCTTTGTTCAGTCACAGCAGATATGGCCACACCCACTCCCTCAGTGAGGGCAGTGTTCCAACCTCCCTCAGCCCCGCTCCCTCTCCGCAGGTTACCATGGACTACAGATGCTGCATGCTGAGGCCAGGGCGTTCTGAGAATGCCATGGGCAGACATGATGACCTTAAATGATTTCCTCTTGTGTCAGGTTTGGTAAACTTTAGGAGCTAGGAAATGGTCCACTTTACAGAAATGTTCAAATTTACTGGCATTTCTTATATTCTCTGCTATAACATTGTCCTGATTCTTTCTGTATATTCTTTACTTATGTTTTTGTTTTCCTTAATCAAAGTGTGTCTTTTCAATCTTTTCAAAGAAGATTTTTGGACTTACTAAATCACCTCAATTTTATACGTTTTCTGTTGTATTAAGTTCTGCTCATATCTTTATTTATCTTTTTTCTATGTTCTCAGGGTTTATTGTTTTGATCTTCTGATGTCAATTAAAACACTTGGTTATTCATTTTAATAAATACTTTACTTATAAAGATTTGAACTTTTGAAGATTCCAGCTTACTTGTAAGTTTCTAAGGGTCAGGTCCTCTCCATTGTTGCTGGCCTAAGGTTTAGTTCACCATATAGCAATGTATATATTGACCTATTTTCCCCTCGACTTTCTGTGATTCCCTACATCTCACTTTTCTTTGCAGACAAGCCATTTGAAATACCCTTAACTTATTTCACAGCCAATAAGTCATTGAAATAATGTGTATTTTTTAGAGAAATCTTCTTATATAATTAGGCAGAAAATCTCACCTGCCATAGTTTTCAAAACAGCATAATTTCACTCTTCTCAATGCTTAATCTGTTGTATTACACAACCTTTGAGTATTTAGCTTCATCAATGACATGTACTTTAAAAATGTTTTAGAGATCCTACCAGTCTTTGAAAACATCCTTGTTCCTTGTTTCAGTTCCAGTTTTATGTATATTTTCTGCGTTGCACCTGATTATTCCAACAATTGATGGATGGCCTTGGGAAACTAATTCTGGTATTGATAGTTTTTGCTGATTGTCTCCCCTTGTAGCTGATTTCTTCATTATTGTGTAAATTTAGATCATGAGCTCATGTTTAGCTAAACAGCTGACCTTGTAAGACGCTTAGGTGTGAACGCTCGTAAGCTTCAGCAGAAAGTCGGCAAAGATTTATTTGTGTCCCTCCAATGAGTTGCCCGCGAGAACGCCGTTTTCTACAAGTGTTGGTCCAATACTCCCTCAAGAGGCAGGGGACTCTGACAGGGCTGCTTGGCGGCCCCCGAACTGGGGCAGGGGCCGTGGGCAGCCTGTGGCCCAGGCAGAAGCCTCTCTGCATGTGTCCCTGGGACCCATCTGCCTGCAAACTTCGGTCACCTGGCAGGAAGCTACGATGCCCAGACCTATGGTTAGCTGTGCAGCGAGGTGTACTGCTCAGACAGGTTCCACACACACTTCAAGTAAGAGGTCGGCCTGAGTGGAAAGATGAGAGTTTGGGCAGCTGTGCAGACAAAGAAGGCACCCTTTGGCCTGGGCCTAAATGCTTGTGACACCCCACTGGACCTGCCGGGCTCTGAGGGCCCTGCCCTGGGCCCCCTGCTCCCCTGCCCTTTGTTCAGTCACAGCAGAGATGGCCACACCCACTCCCTCAGTGAGGGCAGTGTTCCAACCTCCCTCAGCCCCGCCCCTCTCCGCAGGTTACCATGGACTACAGATGCTGCATCCTGAGGCCAGGGCGTTCCGAGAATGCCAAGGGCAGACATGATGACCTTAAATGATTTCCTCTTGTGTCAGGTTTGGTAAATTTTAGGAGCTAGGAAATGGTCCACTTTACAGAAATGTTCAAATTTACTGGCATTTCTTATATTCTCTGCTATAACATTGTCCTGATTCTTTCTGTATATTCTTTACTTATGTTTTTGTTTTCCTTAATCAAATTGTGTCTTTTCAATCTTTTCAAAGAAGATTATTTGGACTTACTAAATCACCTCAGTTTTATACGTTTTCTGTTGTATTAAGTTCTGCTCATATCTTTATTTATCTTTTTTCTATGTTCTCAGGGTTTATTGTTTTGATCTTCTGATGTCAATTAAAACACTTGGTTATTCATTTTAATAAATATTTTACTTATAAAGATTTGAACTTTTGAAGATTCCAGCTTACTTGTAAGTTTCGAAGGGTCAGGTCCTCTCCATTGTTGCTGGCCTAAGGTTTAGTTCACCATATAGCAATGTATATATTGACCTATTTTCCCCTCGACTTTCTGTGATTCCCTACATCTCACCTTTCTTTGCAGACAAGCCATTTGAAATACCCTTAACTTATTTCACAGCCAATAAGTCATTGAAATAATGTGTATTTTTAGAGAAATCTTCTTATATAATTAGGCAGAAAATCTCACCTGCCATAGTTTTCAAAACAGCATAATTTCACTCTTCTCAATGCTTAATCTGTTGTATTACACAACCTTTGAGTATTTAGCTTTATCAATGACATGTACTTTAAAAATGTTTTAGAGATCCTACCAGTCTTTGAAAACATCCTTGTTCCTTGTTTCAGTTCCAGTTTTATGTATATTTTCTGCCTTGCACCTGATTATTCCAACAATTGATGGATGGCCTTGGGAATCTAATTCTGGTATTGATAGTTTTTGCTGATTGTGTCCCCTTGTAGTTGATTTCTTCATTACTGTGTAAATTTAGATCATGAGCTCATGTTTAGCTAAACAGCTGACCTTGTCAGACGCTTAGGTGTGAACGCTCGTAAGCTTCAGCAGAAAGTCGGCAAAGATTTATTTGAGTCCCTACAATGAGTTGCCCACGAGAACAACGTTTTCTACAAGTGTTGGTCCAATATTCCCTCAAGAGGCAGGGGATTACGACAGGGCGGCTTGGCGGCCCCCGATCTGGGGCAGGGGCAGTGGGCGGCCTGTGGCCCAGGCAGAAGCCTCTCTGCATGTGTCCCAGGGACCCATCTGCCTGCGAACTTCGGTCACCTGGCAGGAAGCTACGATGCCCAGACCTATGGTTAGCTGTGCAGCGAGGTGTACTGAGCGGACAGGTTCCACACACACTTCAAGTAAGAGGTCGGCCTGAGTGGAAAGGTGAGAGTTTGGGCAGCTGTACAGACAAAGAAGGCGCCCTTTGTCCTGGGCCTAAATGCTTGTGACACCCCACTGGACCTGCCGGGCTCTGACGGCCCTGCCCTGGGCCCCCTGCTCCCCTGCCCTTTGTTCAGTCACAGCAGGGATGGCCACACCCACTCCCTCAGTGAGGGCAGTGTTCCAACCTCCCTCAGCCCCATGCCCTCTCCGCAGGTTACCATGGACTACAGATGCTGCATGCTGAGGCCAGGGCGTTCCGAGAATGCCAAGGGCAGACATGATGACCTTAAATGATTTCCTCTTGTGTCAGGTTTGGTAAACTTTAGGAGCTAGGAAATGGTCCACTTTACAGAAATGTTCAAATTTACTGGCATTTCTTATATTCTCTGCTATAACATTGTCCTGATTCTTTCTGTATATTCTTTACTTATGTTTGTGTTTTCCTTAATCAAAGTGTGTCTTTTCAATCTTTTCAAAGAAGATTCTTTGGACTTACTAAATCACCTGAATTTTATACGTTTTCTGTTGTATTAAGTTCTGCTCATATCTTTATTTACCTTTTTTCTATGCTCTCAGGCTTTATTGTTTTGATCTTCTGATGTCAATTAAAACACTTGGTTATTCATTTTAATAAATATTTTACTTATAAAGATTTGAACTTTTGAAGATTCCAGCTTACTTGTAAGTTTCTAAGGGTCAGGTCCTCTCCATTGTTGCTGGCCTAAGGTATAGTTCACCATATAGCAATGTATATATTGACCTGTTTTCCCCTCGACTTTCTGTGATTCCCTACATCTCACCTTTCTTTGCAGACAAGCCATTTGAAATACCCTTAACTTATTTCACATCCAATAAGTCATTGAAATAATGTGTATTTTTTAGAGAAATCTTATATAATTAGGCAGAAAATCTCACCTGCCATAGATTTCAAAACAGCATAATTTCACTCTTCTCAATGCTTAATCTGTTGTATTACACAACCTTTGAGTATTTAGCTTTATCAATGACATGTACTTTAAAAATGTTTTAGAGATCCTACCAGTCTTTGAAAACATCCTTGTTCCTTGTTTCAGTTCCAGTTTTATGTATATTTTCTGCCTTGCACCTGATTATTCCAACAATTGATGGATGGCCTTGGGAATCTAATTCTGGTATTGATAGCTTTTGCGGATTGTCTCCCCTTGTAGCTGATTTCTTCATTACTGTGTAAATTTAGATCATGAGCTCATGTTTAGCTAAACAGCTGACCTTGTCAGACGCTTAGGTGTGAACGCTCGTAAGCTTCCGCAGAAAGACGGCAAAGATTTATTTGTGTCCCTCCAATGAGTTGCCCGCGAGAACCCCGTTTTCTACAAGTGTTGGTCCAATACTCCCTCAAGAGGCAGGGGACTCTGACAGGGCTGCTTGGCGGCCCCAGAACTGGGGCAGGGGCAGTGGGCAGCCTGTGGCCCAGGCAGAAGCCTCTCTGCATGTGTCCCTGGGACCCATCTGCCTGGGAACTTCGGTCACCTGGCAGGAAGCTACGATGCCCAGACCTATGGTTATCTGTGCAGCGAGGTGTACTGCGCAGACAGGTTCCACACACACTTCAAGTAAGAGGTCGGCCTGAGTGGAAAGGTGAGAGTTTGGGCAGCTGTGCAGACAAAGAAGGCGCCCTTTGGCCTGGGCCTAAATGCTTGTTACAACCCACTGGACCTGCCGGGCTCTGAGGGCCCTGCCCTGGGCCCCCTGCTCCCCTGCCCTTTGTTCAGTCACAGCAGAGATGGCCACACCCACTCCCTCAGTTAGGGCAGTGTTCCAACTTCCCTCAGCCCCGCCCCCTCTCCGCAGTTTATCATGGACTACAGAGGCTGCATTCTGAGGCCAGGGCTTTCTGAGAATGACAAGGGCAGACATGATGACCTTAAATGATTTCCTCTTGTGTCAGGTTTGGTAAACTTTAGGAGCTAGGAAATGGTCCACTTTACAGAAATGTTCAAATTTACTGGCATTTCATATATTCTCTGCTATAACATTGTCCTGATTCTTTCTGTATATTCTCTACTTATGTTTTTGTTTTCCTTAATCAAAGTGTGTCTTTTCAATCTTTTCAAAGAAGATTCTTTGGACTTACTAAATCACCTGAATTTTATACGTTTTCTGTTGTATTAAGTTCTGCTCATATCTTTATTTATCTTTTTTCTATGTTCTCAGGGTTTATTGTTTTGATCTTCTGATGTCAATTAAAACACTTGGTTATTCATTTTAATAAATACTTTACTTATAAAGATTTGAACTTTTGAATATTCCAGCTTATTTGTAAGTTTCTAAGGGTCAGGTCCTCTCCATTGTTGCTGGCCTAAGGTTTAGTTCACAATATAGCAATGTATATATTGACCTGTTTTCCCCTCGACTTTCTGTGATTCCCTACATCTCACTTTTCTTTGCAGACAAGCCATTTGAAATACCCTTAACTTATTTCACAGCCAATAAGTCATTGAAATAATGTGTATTTTTTAGAGAAATCTTCTTATATAATTAGGCAGAAAATCTCACCTGCCATAGTTTTCAAAACAGCATAATTTCACTCTTCTCAATGCTTAATCTGTTGTATTACACAACCTTTGAGTATTTAGCTTTATCAATGACATGTCCTTTAAAAATGTTTTAGAGATCCTACCAGTCTTTGAAAACATCCTTGTTCCTTGTTTCAGTTCCAGTTTTATGTATATTTTCTGCCTTGCACCTGATTATTCCAACAATTGATGGATGGCTTTGGCAATCTAATTCTGGTATTGATAGTTTTTGCTGGTTGTCTCCCCCCGTAGTTGATTTCTTCATTATTGTGTAAATTTAGATCATGAGCTCATGTTTAGATAAACAGCTGACCTTGTCAGACGCTTAGGTGTGATCGCTCGTAAGCTTCAGAAGAAAGTCGGCAAAGATTTATTTGTGTCCCTCCAATGAGTTGCCCACGAGAACCCCGTTTTCTACAAGTGTTGGTCCAATAGTCCCTCAAGAGGCATGGGACTCCGACTAGTCTGCTTGGCGGCCCCCGATCTGGGGCAGGGGCAGTGGGCGGCCTGTGGCCCAGGCAGAAGCCTCTCTGCATGTGTCCCAGGGAACAATCTGCCTGCGAACGTCGGTCACCTGGCAGGAAGCTACGATGCCCAGACCTATGGTTACCTGTGCAGCGAGGTGTCCTGCGTGGACAGGTTCCACACACACTTCAAGTAAGAGGTCGGCCTAGTGGAAAGCTGAGAGTTTGGGCAGCTGTGCAGACAAAGAAGGCGCCCTTTGGCCTGGGCCTAAATGCTTGTGACACCCCACTGTACATGCCGGGCTCTGAGGGCCCTGCCCTGGGCCCGCTGCGCCCCTGCCCTTTGTTCAGTCACAGCAGAGATGGCCACACCCACTCCCTCAGTGAGGGCAGTGTTCCAACCTCCCTCAGCCCCGCCCCCTCTCCGCAGGTTACCATGGACTACAGAGGCTGCATCCTGAGGCCAGGGCGTTCCGAGAATGCCAAGGGCAGACATGATGACCTTAAATGATTTCCTCTTGTGTCAGGTTTGGTAAACTTTAGGAGCTAGGAAATGGTCCACTTTACAGAAATATTCAAATTTACTGGCATTTCATATATTCTCTGCTATAACATTGTCCTGATTCTTTCTGTATATTCTCTACTTATGTTTTTGTTTTCCTTAATCAAAGTGTGTCTTTTCAATCTTTTCAAAGAAGATTCTTTGGACTTACTAAATCACCTCAATTTTATACGTTTTCTGTTGTATTAAGTTCTGCTCATATCTTTATTTATCTTTTTTCTATGTTCTCAGGGTTTATTGTTTTGATCTTCTGATGTCAATTAAAACACTTGGTTATTCATTTTAATAAATACTTTACTTATAAAGATTTGAACTTTTGAAGATTCCAGCTTACTTGTAAGTTTCTAAGGGTCAGGTCCTCTCCATTGTTGCTGGCCTAAGGTTTAGTTCACAGTATAGCAATATATATATTGACCTGTTTTCCCCTCGACTTTCTGTGATTCCCTACATCTCACCTTTCTTTGCAGACAAGCCATTTGAAATACCCTTAACTTATTTCACAGCCAATAAGTCATTGAAATAATGTGTATTTTTTAGAGAAATCTTCTTATATAATTAGGCAGAAAATCTCACCTGCCATAGTTTTCAAAACAGCATAATTTCACTCTTCTCAATGCTTAATCTGTTGTATTACACAACCTTTGAGTATTTAGCTTTATCAATGACATGTACTTTAAAAATGTTTTAGAGATCCTACCAGTCTTTGAAAACATCCTTGTTCCTTGTTTCAGTCCCAGTTTTATGTATATTTTCTGCCTTGCACCTGATTATTCCAACAATTGATGGATGGCCTTGGGAATCTAATTCTGGTATTGATAGTTTTTGCTGATTGTCTCCCTTTGTAGCTGATTTCTTCATTATTGTGTAAATTTAGATCATGAGCTCATGTTTAGCTAAAGAGCTGACCTTGTCAGACGCTTAGGTGTGAACGCTCGTAAGCTTCAGCAGAAAGTCGGCAAAGATTTATTTGTGTCCCTCCAATGAGTTGCCCGCGAGAACCCCGTTTTCTACAAGTGTTGGTCCAATACTCCCTCAAGAAGCAGGGGACTCCGACAGGGCTGCTTGGCGGCCCCCAATCTGGGGCAGGGGCAGTGCGCGGCCTGTGGCCCAGGCAGGAGCCTCTCTGCATGTGTCCCAGGGTCCCATCTGCCTGCGAACTTCGGTCACCTGGCAGGAAGCTACGATTCCCAGACCTATTGTTAGCTTTGCAGCGAGGTGTCCTGCGTGGACAGGTTCCACACACACTTCAAGTCAGAGGTCGGCCTGAATGGAAAGGTGAGAGATTGGGCAGCTGTGCAGACAAAGAATGCGCCCTTTGTCCTGGGCCTAAATGCTTGTGACACCCCACTGGACCGGTCGGGCTCTGCGGGCCCTGCTCTGGGCCTCATGCTCCCCTGCCCTTTGATCAGTCACAGCAGAGATGGCCACACCCACTCCCTCAGTGAGGGCAGTGTTCCAACCTCCCTCAGCCCCGCCCCCTCTCCGCAGGATACCATGGACTACACATGCTGCATTCTGAGGCCAGGGCGTTCCAAGAATGCCAAGGGCAGACATGATGACCTTAAATGATTTCCTCTTGTGTCAGGTTTGGTAAGCTTTAGGAGCTAGGAAATGGTCCACTTTACAGAAATGTTCAAATTTACTGGCATTTCTTATATTCTCTGCTATAACATTGTCCTGATTCTTTCTGTATATTCTTTACTTATGTTTTTGTTTTCCTTAATCAAAGTGTGTCTTTTCAATCTTTTCAAAGAAGATTCTTTGGACTTACTAAATCACCTCAATTTTATACGTTTTCTGTTGTATTAAGTTCTGCTCATATCTTTATTTATCTTTTTTCTGTGTTCTCAGGGTTTATTGTTTTGATCTTCGGATGTCAATTCAAACACTTGGTTATTCATTTTAATAAATATTTTACTTATATAGATTTGAACTTTTGAAGATACCAGCTTACTTGTAAGTTTCTAAGGGTCAGGTCCTCTCCATTGTTGCTGGCCTAAGGTTTAGTTCACCATATAGCAATGTATATATTGACCTATTTTCCCCTCGACTTTCTGTGATTCCCTACATCTCACCTTTCTTTGCAGACAAGCCATTTGAAATACCCTTAACTTATTTCACAGCCAATAAGTCATTGAAATAATGTGTATTTTTTAGAGAAATCTTCTTATATAATTAGGCAGAAAATCTCACCTGCCATAGTTTTCAAAACAGCATAATTTCACTCTTCTCAATGCTTAATCTGTTGTATTACACAACCATTGAGTATTTAGCTTTATCAATGACATGTACTTTAAAAATGTTTTAGAGATCCTACCAGTCTTTGAAAACATCCTTGTTCCTTGTTTCAGTTCCAGTTTTATGTATATTTTCTGCCTTGCACCTGATTATTCCAACAATTGATGGATGGCCTTGGGAATCTAATTCTGGTATTGATATTTTTTGCTGGATGTCTCCCCTCGTAGCTGATTTCTTCATTATTGTGTAAATTTAGATCATGAGCTCATGTTTAGCTAAAGAGCTGACCTTGTCAGACGCTTAGGTGTGAACGCTCGTAAGCTTCAGCAGAAAGTCGGCAACGATTTATTTGTGTCCCTCCAATGAGTTGCCCGCGAGAATCCTGTTTTCTACAAGTGTTGGTCCAATAGTCCCTCAAGAGGCAGGGGACTCCGACATGTCTGCTTCGCGGCCCCCGATCTGGGGCAGGGGCAGTGGGCGGCCTGTGGCCCTGGCAGGAGCCTCTCTGCATGTGTCCCAGGGAACCATCTGCCTGCGAACTTCGGTCACCTGGCAGGAAGCTACGATGCACAGACCTATGGTTAGCTGTGCAGCGAGGTGTACTGCACGGACAGGTTCCACACACACTTCAAGTAAGAGGTCGGCCTGAGTGGAAAGCTCAGAGTTTGGGCAGCTGTGCAGACAAAGAAGGCGCCCTTTGGCCTGGGCCTAAATGCTTGTGACACCCCACTGGACCTGCCGGGCTCTGAGGGCCCTGCCCTGGGCCCACTGCGCCCCTGCCCTTTGTTCAGTCACAGCAGAAATGGCCACACCCACTCCCTCACTGAGGGCAGTGTTCCAACCTCCCTCAGCCCCGCCCCCTCTCCGCTGGTTACCATGGACTAGAGAGGCTGCATCCTGAGGACAGGGCGTTCCGAGAATGACAAGGGCAGACATGATGACCTTAAATGATTTCCTCTTGTGTCAGGTTTGGTAAACTTTAGGAGCTAGGAAATGGTCCACTTTACAGAAATGTTCAAATTTACTGGCATTTCATATATTCTCTGCTATAACATTGTCCTGATTCTTTCTGTATATTCTCTACTTATGTTTTTGTTTTCCTCAATCAAAGTGTGTCTTTTCAATCTTTTCAAAGAAGATTCTTTGGACTTACTAAATCACCTCAATTTTATACGTTTTCTGTTGTATTAAGTTCTGCTCATATCTTTATTTATCTTTTTTCTATGTTCTCAGGGTTTATTGTTTTGATCTTCTGATGTCAATTAAAACACTTGGTTATTCATTTTAATAAATACTTTACTTATAAAGATTTGAACTTTTGAAGATTCCAGCTTACTTGTAAGTTTCTAAGGGTCAGGTCCTCTCCATTGTTGCTGGCCTAAGGTTTAGTTCACCATATAGCAATGTATATATTGACCTATTTTCCCCTCGACTTTCTGTGATTCCCTACATCTCACCTTTCTTTGCAGACAAGCCATTTGAAATACCCTTAACTTATTTCACAGCCAATAAGTCATTGAAATAATGTGTATTTTTTAGAGAAATCTTCTTATATAATTAGGCAGAAAATCTCACCTGCCATAGTTTTCAAAACAGCATAATTTCACTCTTCTCAATGCTTAATCTGTTGTATTACACAACCATTGAGTATTTAGCTTTATCAATGACATGTACTTTAAAAATGTTTTAGAGATCCTACCAGTCTTTGAAAACATCCTTGTTCCTTGTTTCAGTTCCAGTTTTATGTATATTTTCTGCCTTGCACCTGATTATTCCAACAATTGATGGATGGCCTTGGCAATCTAATTCTGGTATTGATAGTTTTTGCTGGTTGTCTCCCCTCGTAGATGATTTCTTCATTATTGTGTAAATTTAGATCATGAGCTCATGTTTAGCTAAAGAGCTGACCTTGTCAGACGCTTAGGTGTGAAAGTTCGTAAGCTTCAGCAGAAAGTCGGCAAAGATTTATTTGTGTCCCTCCAATGACTTTGCCCTCGAGAACCCCGTTTTCTACAAGTGTTGGTCCAATACTCCCTCAAGAGGCAGGGGACTCCGACAGGGCTGCTTGGCGGCCCCCAATCTGGGGCAGGGGCAGTGGGCGGCCTGTGGCCCAGGCAGGAGCCTCTCTGCATGTGTCCCAGGGTCCCATCTGCCTGCGAACTTCGGTCACCTGGCAGGAAGCTACGATGCCCAGACCTATGGTTAGCTGTGCAGCGAGGTGTCCTGCGTGGACAGGTTCCACACACACTTCAAGTAAGAGGTCGGCTTGAATGGAAAGGTGAGAGTTTGGGCAGTTGTGCAGACAAAGAAGGCGCCCTTTGGCCTGGGCCTAAATGCTTGTGACAACCCACTGGACCTGTCGGGCTCTGCGGGCCATGCCCTGGGCCCCATGCTCCCCTGCCCTTTGTTCAGTCACAGCAGAGATGGCCACACCCACTCCCTCAGTGAGGGCAGTTTTTCAACCTCCCTCAGCCCCGCCCCCTCGCCACAGGTTACCATGGACTACAGAGGCTGCATTCTGAGGCCAGGGCGTTCCGAGAATACCAAGGGCAGACATGAGACCTTAAATGATTTCCTCTTGTGTCAGGTTTGGTAAACTTTAGGAGCTAGGAAATGGTCCACTTTACAGAAATGTTCAAATTTACTGGCATTTCTTATATTCTCTGCTATAACATTGTCCTGATTCTTTCTGTATATTCTTTACTTATGTTTTTGTTTTCCTTAATCAAAGTGTGTCTTTTCAATCTTTTAAAAGAAGATTATTTGGACTTACTAAATCACCTCAATTTTATACGTTTTCTGTTGTATTAAGTTCTGCTCATATCTTTACTTATCTTTTTTCTATGTTCTCAGGGTTTATTGTTTTGATCTTCTGATGTCACTTAAAACACTTGGTTATTCATTTTAAGAAATATTTTACTCATAAAGATTTGAACTTTTGAAGATTCCAGCTTACTTGTAAGTTTCTAAGGGTCAGGTCCTCTCCATTGTTGCTGGCCTAAGGTTTAGTTCACCATATAGCAATGTATATATTGACCTATTATCCCCTCGACTTTCTGTGATTCCCTACATCTCACCTTTCTTTGCAGACAAGCCATTTGAAATACCCTTAACTTATTTCACAGCCAATAATCATTGAAATAATGTGTATTTTTTTAGAGAAATCTTCTTATATAATTAGGCAGAAAATCTCACCTGCCATAGTTTTCAAAACAGCATAATTTCACTCTTCCCAATGCTTAATCTGTTGTATTACACAACCTTTGAGTATTTAGCTTTATCAATGACATGTACTTTAAAAATGTTTTAGAGATCCTACCAGTCTTTGAAAACATCCTTGTTCCTTGTTTCAGTTCCAGTTTTATGTATATATTCTGCCTTGCACCTGATTATTCCAACAATTGATGGATGGCCTTGGGAATCGAATTCTGGTATTGATAGTTTTTGCTGATTGTCTCCCCTCGTAGCTGATTTCTTCATTATTGTGTATATTTATATCATGAGCTCATGTTTAGCTAAACAGCTGACCTTGTCAGACGCTTAGGTGTGAACGCCCGTAAGCTTCAGCAGAAAGTGGGCAAAGATTTATTTTTGTCCCTCCAATGAGTTGCCCGAGAGAACGCCGTTTTCTATAAGGGTTTGTCCTATATTCACTCAAGAGGCAGGGGACTCCGACAGGGCGGCTTGGCGGCCCCCGATCTGGGGCAGGGGCCGTGGGTGGCCTGTGGCCCAGGCAGAAGCCTCTCTGCATGTGTCCCAGGGACCCATCTCCCTGCGAACTTCGGTCACCTGGCAGGAAGTTACGATTCCCAGACCTATGGTTAGCTGTGCAGCGAGGTGTACTGTGCAGACAGGTTCCACACACACTTCAAGTAAGAGGTCGGCCTGAGTGGAAAGGTGAGAGTTTGGGCAGCTGTGCAGACAAACAAGGAGCCCTTTGGCCTGGGCCTAAATGCTTGTGACACCCCACTGGACCTGCCGGGCTCTGAGGGCCCTGCCCTGGGCGCCCTGCTCACCTGCCCTTTGTTCAGTCACAGCAGAGATGGCCACACACACTCCCTCAGTGAGGGCAGTGTTCCAAACTCCCTCAGCCCCTCCCCCTCCAGCAGGTTACCATGGACTACAGATGCTGCATTCTGAGGCCAGGGCGTTCCGAGAATGCCAAGGGCAGACATGATGACCTTAAATGATTTCCTCTTGTGTCAGGTTTGGTAAACTTTAGGAGCTAGGAAATGGTCCACTTTACAGAAATGTTCAAATTTACTGGCATTTCATATATTCTCTGCTATAACATTGTCCTGATTCTTTCTGTATATTCTTTACTTATGTTTTTGTTTTCCTTAATCAAAGTGTGTCTTTTCAATCATTTCAAAGAAGATTCTTTGGACTTACTAAATCACCTGAATTTTATACGTTTTCTGTTGTATTAAGTTCTGCTGATATCTTTATTTATCTTTTTTCTATGTTCTCTGGGTTTATTGTTTTGATCTTCTGATGTCAATTAAAACACTTGGTTATTCATTTTAATAAATATTTTACTTATAAAGATTTGAACTTTTGAAGATTCCAGCTTACTTGTAAGTTTCAAAGGGTCAGGTCCTCTCCATTGTTGCTGGCCTAAGGTTTAGTTGACCATATAGCAATGTATATATTGACCTATTATCCCCTCGACTTTCTGTGATTCCCTACATCTCACCTTTCTTTGCAGACAAGCCATTTGAAATACCCTTAACTTATTTCACAGCCAATAATCATTGAAATAATGTGTATTTTTTTAGAGAAATCTTCTTATATAATTAGGCAGAAAATATCACCTGCCATAGTTTTCAAAACAGCATAATTTCACTCTTCTCAATGCTTAATCTGTTGTATTTCACAACCTTTGGGTATTTAGCTTTATCAATGACATGTAGTTTAAAAATGTTTTAGAGATCCTACCAGTCTTTGAAAACATCCTTGTTCCTTGTTTCAGTTCCAGTTTTATGTATATTTTCTGCCTTGCACCTGATTATTCCAACAATTGATGGATGGCCTTGGGAATCTAATTCTGGTATTGATAGTTTTTGCTGGTTGTCTCCCCTTGTAGCTGATTTTTTCATTATTGTGTAAATTTAGATCATGAGCTCATGTTTAGCTAAACAGCTGACCTTGTCAGACGCTTAGGTGTGAACGCCCGTAAACTTCAGCAGAAAGTTGGCAAAGATTTATCTTTGTCCCTCCAATGAGTTGCCCGCGAGAACGCCGTTTTCTACAAGTGTTGGTCCAATACACCCTCAAGAGGCAGGGGACTCCGACAGGGCTGCTTGGCGGCCCCCATCTGGGGCAGGGGCAGTGGGCGGCCTGTGGCCCAGGCAGGAGCCTCTCTGCATGTGTCTCAGGGTCCCATCTGCATGCGAACTTCGGTCACCTGGCAGGAAGCTACGATGCCCAGACCTATGGTTAGCTGTGCAACGAGGTGTCCTGCGTGGACAGGTTCCACACACACTTCAAGTAAGAGGTCGCCTGAATGGAAAGGTGAGAGTTTGGGCAGCTGTGCAGACAAAGAAGGCACCCTTTGGCCTGGGCCTAAATGCTTGTGACACCCCACTGGACCTGCCGGGCTCTGCGGGCCCTCCCCTGGGCCCCATGCTCCCCTGCCCTTTGTTCAGTCACGGCAGAGATGGCCACACACACTCCCTCATTGAGGGCAGTGTTCCAAACTCCCTCAGCCCCGCCCCCTCTCCGCAGGTTACCATGGACTACAGATGCTGCATTCTGAGGCCAGGGCGTTCCGAGTATGCCAAGGGCAGACATGATGACCTTAAATGATTTCCTCTTGTGTCAGGTTTGGTAAACTTTAGGAGCTAGGAAATGGTCCACTTTACAGAAATGTTCAAATTTACTGGCATTTCTTATATTCTCTGCTACAACATTGTCCTGATTCTTTCTGTATATTCTTTACTTATGTTTTTGTTTTCCTTTATCAAAGTGTGTCTTTTCAATCTTTTCAAAGAAGATTCTTTGGACTTACTAAATCACCTCAATTTTACACGTTTTCTGTTGTATTAAGTTCTGCTCATATCTTTATTTATCTTTTTTCTATATTCTCAGGGTTTATTGTTTTGATCTTCTGATGTCAATTAAAAAACTTGGTTATTCATTTTAATAAATATTTTACTTAAAAAGATTGGAACTTTTGAAGATTCCAGCTTACTTGTAAGTTTCTAAGGGTCAGGTCCTCTCCATTGTTGCTGGCCTAAGGTTTAGTTCACCATATAGCAATGTATATATTGACCTATTTTCCCCTCGACTTTCTGTGATTCCCTACATCTCACCTTTCTTTGCAGACAAGCCATTTGAAATACCCTTAACTTATTTCACAGCCAATAAGTCTCTGAAATAATGTGTATTTTTTAGAGAAATCTTCTTATATAATTAGGCAGAAAATCTCACCTGCCATAGTTTTCAAAACAGCATAATTTCACTCTTCTCAATGCTTAATCTGTTGTATTACACAACCTTTGAGTATTTAGCTTTATCAATGACATGTACTTTAAAAATGTTTTAGAGATCCTACCAGTCTTTGAAAACATCCTTGTTCCTTGTTTCATTTCCAGTTTTATGTATATTTTCTGCCTTGCACCTGATTATTCCAACAATTGATGGATGGCCTTGGGAATCTAATTCTGGTATTGATAGTTTTTGCTGATTGTCTCCCCTCATAGCTGATTTCTCCATTATTGTGTAAATTTAGATCATGAGCTCATGTTTAGCTAAACAGATGACCTTGTCAGACGCTTAGGTGTGAACGCTCGTAAGCTTCAGCAGAAAGTCGGCAAAGATTTATTTTTGTCCCTCCAATGAGTTGCCCGCGAGAACGCCGTTTTCTACAAGTGTTGGTCCAATATTCCCTCAAGAGGCAGGGGACTCTGACAGGGCGGCTTGGCGGCCCCCGATCTGGGGCAGGGGCAGTGGGCGGCCGGTGGCCCAGGCAGAAGCCTCTCTGCATGTGTCCCAGGGACCCATCTTCCTGCGAACTTCGGTCACCTGGCAGGAAGTTACGATGCCCAGACCTATGGTTAGCTGTGCAGCGAGGTGTACTGCGCAGACAGGTTCCACACACACTTCAAGTAAGGGGTCAGCCTGAGTGAAAAGGTGAGAGTTTGGGCAGCTGTGCAGACAAAGAAGGCGCCCTTTGGCCTGGGCCTAAATGCTTGTGACACCCCACTGGACCTGCCGGGCTCTGAGGGCCCTGCCCTGGGCCCCCTGCTACCCTGCCCTTTGTTCAGTCACAGCAGAGATGGCCACACACACTCCCTCAGTGAGGGCAGTGTTCCAGACTCCCTCAGCCCCGCCCCCTCCCGCAGGTTACCATGGACTACAGATGCTGCATTCTGAGGCCAGGGCGTTCCTAGAATGCCAAGGGCAGACATGATGACCTTAAATGATTTCCTCTTGTGTCAGGTTTGGTAAATTTTAGGAGCTAGGAAATGGTCCACTTTACAGAAATGTTCAAATTTACTGGCATTTCATATATTCTCTGCTATAACATTGTCCTGATCCTTTCTGTATATTCTTTACTTATGCTTTTGTTTTCCTTAATCAAAGTGTGTCTTTTCAATCTTTTCAAAGAAGATTCTTTGGACTTACTAAATCACCTGAATTTTATACGTTTTCTGTTGTATTAAGTTCTGCTGATATCTTTATTTATCTTTTTTCTATGTTCTCTGTGTTTATTGTTTTGATCTTCTGATGTCAATTAAAACACTTGGTTATTCATTTTAATAAATATTTTACTTATAAAGATTTGAACTTTTGAAGATTCCAGCTTACTTGTAAGTTTCTAAGGGTCAGGTCCTCTCCATTGTTGCTGGCCTAAGGTTTAGTTCCCCATATAGCAATGTATATATTGACCTATTTTCCCGTCGACTTTCTGTGATTCCCTACATCTCACCTTTCTTTGCAGACAAGCCATTTGAAATACCCTTAACTTATTTCACAGCCAATACGTCATTGAAATAATGTGTATTTTTTAGAGAAATCTTCTTATATAATTAGGCAGAAAATCTCACCTGCCATAGTTTTCAAAACAGCATAATTTCACTCTTCTCAATGCTTAATCTGTTGTATTACACAACCTTTGAGTATTTAGCTTTATCAATGACATGTACTTTAAAAATGTTTTAGAGATCCTACCAGTCTTTGAAAACATCCTTGTTCCTTGTTTCAGTTCCAGTTTTATGTATATTTTCTGCCTTGCACCTGATTATTCCAACAATTGATGGATGGCCTTGGGAATCTAATTCTGGTATTGATAGTTTTTGCTGATTGTCTCCCCTCGTAGCTGATTTCTCCATTATTGTGTAAATTTAGATCATGAGCTCATGTTTAGCTAAACAGTTTACCTTGTCAGACGCTTAGGTGTGAACACTCGTAAGATTCAGCAGAAAGTCGGCAAAGATTTATTTGTGTCCCTCCAATGAGTTGCCCGCGAGAACCCCGTTTTCTACAAGTGTTGGTCCAATATTCCCTCAAGAGGCAGGGGACTCCGACAGGGCGGCTTGGCGGCCCCCGATCTGGGGCAGGGGCAGTGGGCGGCCTGTGGCCCAGGCAGAAGCCTCTCTGCATGTGTCCCAGGGACCCATCTCCCTGCGAACTTCGGTCACCTGGAAGGAAGTTACGATGCCCAGACCTATGGTTAGCTGTGCAGCGAGGTGTACTGCACGGACAGGTTCCACACACACTTCAAGTAAGAGGTCGGCCTGAGTGGAAAGGTGAGAGTTTGGGCAGCTGTGCAGACAAAGAAGGAGCCCTTTGGCCTGGGCCTAAATGCTTGTGACACCCCACTGGACTTGCCGGGCTCTGAGGGCCCTGCCCTGGGCCCCCTGCTCCCCTGCCCTTTGTTCAGTCACAGCAGAGATGGCCACACACACTCCCTCAGTGTGGGCAGTGTTCCAGACTCCCTCAGCCACGCCCCCTCCCGCAGGTTACCATGGACTACAGATGCTGCATTCTGAGGCCAGGGCGTTCCGAGAATGCCAAGGGCAGACATGATGACCTTAAATGATTTCCTCTTGTGTCAGGTTTGGTAAACTTTAGGAGCTAGGAAATGGTCCACTTTACAGAAATGTTCAAATTTACTGGCATTTCTTATATTCTCTGCTATATCATTGTCCTGATTCTTTCTGTATATTCTTTATTTATGTTTGTGTTTTCCTTAATCAAAGTGTGTCTTTTCAATCTTTTCAAAGAAGATTGTTTGGACTTACTAAATCACCTGAATTTTATTCGTTTTCTGTTGTATTAAGTTCTGCTCATATCTATATTTATCTTTTTTCTATGTTCTCAGGGTTTATTGTTTTGTTCTTCTGATGTCACTTAAAACACTTGGTTATTCATTTTTATAAATATTTTACTCATAAAGATTTGAACTTTTGAAGATTCCAGCTTACTTGTAAGTTTCTAAGGGTCAGGTCCTCTCCATTGTTGATGGCCTAACGTTTAGTTCACCATATAGCAATGTATATATTGACCTATTTTCCCCTCGACTTTCTGTGATTCCCTACATCACACCTTTCTTTGAAGACAAGCCATTTGAAATACCCTTAACCTATTTCACAGCCAATAAGTCATTGAAATAATGTGTATTTTTTAGAGAAATCTTCTTATATAATTAGGCAGAAAATCTCACCTGCCATAGTTTTCAAAACAGCATAATTTCACTCTTCTCAATGCTTAATCTGTTGTATTACACAACCTTTGAGTATTAAGCTTTATCAATGACATGTACTTTAAAAATGTTTTAGAGATCCTACCAGTCTTTGAAAACATCCTTGTTCCTTGTTTCAGTTCCAGTTTTATGTATATTTTCTCCTTTGCACCTGATTATTCCAACAATTGATGGATGGCATTGGGAATCGAATTCTGGTATTGATAGTTTTTGCTGATTGTCTCCCCTCGTAGCTGATTTCTTCATTATTGTGTATATTTATATCATGAGCTCATGTTTAGCTAAACAGCTGACCTTGTCAGACGCTTAGGTGTGAACGCTCGTAAGCTTCAGCAGAAAGTGGGCAAAGATTTATTTTTGTCCCTCCAATGAGTTGCCCGAGAGAACGCCGTTTTCTACAAGGGTTTGTCCTATATTCACTCAAGAGGCAGGGGACTCCGACAGGGCGGCTTGGCGGCCCCCGATCTGGGGCAGGGGCCGTGGGTGGCCTGTGGCCCAGGCAGAAGCCTCTCTGCATGTGTCCCTGGGACCCATCTCCCTGCGAACTTCGGTCACCTGGCAGGAAGTTACGATGCCCAGACCTATGGTTAGCTGTGCAGCGATGTGTACTGTGCGGACAGGTTCCACGCACACTTCAAGTAAGTGGTCGGCCTGAGTGGAAAGGTGAGAGTTTGGGCAGCTGTGCAGACAAACAAGGAGCCCTTTGGCCTGGGCCTAAATGCTTGTGACACCCCACTGGACCTGCCGGGCACTGAAGGCCCTGCCCTGGGCGCCCTGCTCACCTGCCCTTTGTTCAGTCACAGCAGAGATGGCCACACACACTCCCTCAGTGAGGGCAGTGTTCCAAACTCCCTCAGCCCCTCCCCCTCCAGCAGGTTACCATGGACTACAGATGCTGCATTCTGAGGCCAGGGCGTTCCGAGAATGCCAAGGGCAGACATGATGACCTTAAATGATTTCCTCTTGTGTCAGGTTTGGTAAACTTTAGGAGCTAGGAAATGGTCCACTTTACAGAAATGTTCAAATTTACTGGCATTTCATATATTCTCTGCTATAACATTGTCCTGATTCTTTCTGTATATTCTTTACTTATGTTTTTGTTTTCCTTAATCAAAGTGTGTCTTTTCAATCATTTCAAAGAAGATTCTTTGGACTTACTAAATCACCTGAATTTTATACGTTTTCTGTTGTATTAAGTTCTGCTGATATCTTTATTTATCTTTTTTCTATGTTCTCAGGGTTTATTGTTTTGATCTTCTGATGTCAATTAAAACACTTGGTTATTCATTTTAATAAATATTTTACTTATAAAGATTTGAACTTTTGAAGATTCCAGCTTACTTGTAAGTTTCAAAGGGTCAGGTCCTCTCCATTGTTGCTGGCCTAAGGTTTAGTTGACCATATAGCAATGTATATATTGACCTATTATCCCCTCGACTTTCTGTGATTCCCTACATCTCACCTTTCTTTGCAGACAAGCTATTTGAAATACCCTTAACTTATTTCACAGCCAATAATCATTGAAATAATGTGTATTTTTTTAGAGAAATCTTCTTATATAATTAGGCAGAAAATCTCACCTGCCATAGTTTTCAAAACAGCATAATTTCACTCTTCTCAATGCTTAATCTGTTGTATTTCACAACCTTTGAGTATTTAGCTTTATCAATGACATGTAGTTTAAAAATGTTTTAGAGATCTTACCAGTCTTTGAAAACATCCTTGTTCCTTGTTTCAGTTCCAGTTTTATGTATATTTTCTGCCTTGCACCTGATTATTCCAACAATTGATGGATGGCCTTGGGAATCTAATTCTCGTATTGATAGTTTTTGCTGGTTGTCTCCCCTTGTAGCTGATTTCTTCATTATTGTGTAAATTTAGATCATGAGCTCATGTTTAGCTAAACAGCTGACCTTGTAAGACGCTTAGGTTTGAACGCTCATAAGCTTCAGCAGAAAGTCGGCAAAGATTTATTTGTGTCCCTCCAATGAGTTGCCCGCGAGAACCCCATTCTCTACAAGTCTTGGTCCAATACTCCCTCAAGAGGCAGGGGACTCCGACAGGGCTGCTTGGCTGCCCCCGATCTGGGGCAGGGGCCGTGGGCGGCCTGTGGCCCAGGCAGAAGCCTCTCTGCATGTGTCCAAGGGACCCATCTGCCTGCGAACTTCGGTCACCTGGCAGGAAGCTACGATGCCCAGACCTATGGTTAGCTGTGCAGCGAGGTGTACTACGTGGACAGGTTCCACACACACTTCAATTAAGAGGTCGGCCTGAGTGGAAAGGTGAGAGTTTGGGCAGCTGTGCAGACAAAGAAGGCGCCCTTTGGCCTGGGCCTAAATGCTTGTGACACCCCACTGGACATGCCGGGCTCTGAGGGTCCTGCCCTAGGCCCCCTGCTCCCCTGCCCTTTGTTCAGTCACAGCAGAGATGGCCACACCCACTCCCTCAGTGAGGGCAGTGTTCCAACCTCCCTCAGCCCCGCACCCTCTCCGCAGGTTACCATGGACTACAGAGGCTGCATTCTGAGGCTAGGGTGTTCCGAGAATGCCAAGGGCAGAAATGATGACCTTAAATGATTTCCTCTTGTGTCAGGTTTGGTAAACTTTAGGAGCTAGGAAATGGTCCACTTTACAGAAATGTTCAAATTTACTGGCATTTCTTATATTCTCTGCTATAACATTGTCATGATTCTTTTTGTATATTCTTTACTTATGTTTTTGTTTTCCTTAATCAAAGTGTGTCTGTTCAATCGTTTCAAAGAAGATTCTTTGGGCTTACTAAATCACCTCAATTTTATACGTTTTCTGTTGTATTAAGTTCTGCTCATATCTTTATTTATCTTTTTTCTATGCTCTCAGGGTTTATTGTTTTGATCTTCTGATGTCAGTTAAAACACTTGGTTATTCATTTTAATAAATATTTTACTTATAAAGATTTGAACTTTTGACGATTCCAGCTTACTTGTAAGTTTCTAAGGGTCAGGTCCTCTCCATTGTTGCTGGCCTAACATTTAGTTCAACATATAGCAATGTATATATTGACCTATTTTCCCCTCGACTTTCTGTGATTCCCTACATCTCACCTTTCTTTGCAGACAAGCCATTTGAAATACCCTTAACTTATTTCACAGCCAATAAGTCATTGAAATAATGTGTATTTTTTATAGAAATCTTCTTATATAATTAGGCAGAAAATCTCACCTGCCATAGTTTTGAAAACAGCATAATTTCACTCTTCTCAATGCTTAATCTGTTGTATTACACAACCTTTGAGTATTTAGCTTTATCAATGACATGTACTTTAAAAATGTTTTAGAGATCCTACCAGTCTTTGAAAACATCCTTGTTCCTTGTTTCAGTTCCAGTTTTATGTATATTTTCTGACTTGCACCTGATTATTCCATCAATTGATGGATGGCCTTGGGAATCTAATTCTGGTATTGATAGTTTTTGCTGATTGTCTCCCCTCGTAGCTGATTTCTTCATTATTGTGTATATTTAGATCATGAGCTCATGTTTGGCTAAACAGCTGACCTTGTAAGACGCTTAGGTGTGAACGCTCGTAAGCTTCAGGAGAAAGTCGGCAAAGATTTCTTTTTGTCCCTCCAATGAGTTGCCCGCGAGAACGCCGTTTTCTACAAGTGTTGGTCCTATATTCCCTCAAGAGGCAGGGGACTCCGACAGGGCGGCTTGGCGGCCCCCGATCTGGGGAAGGGGCAGTGGGTGGCCTGTGGCCCAGGCAGAAGCCTCTCTGCATGTGTCCCAGGGAAACATCTCCCTGCGAACTACGGTCACCTGGCAGGAAGTTACGATGCCCAGACCTATGGTTAGCTGTGCAGCGAGGTGTACTGCGCGGACAGGTTCCACACACACTTCAAGTAAGAGGTCGGCCTGAGTGGAAAGGTGAGAGTTTGGGCAGCTGTGCAGACAAAGAAGGCGCCCTTTGGCCTGGGCCTAAATGCTTGTGACACCCCACTGGACCTGCCGGGCTCTGAGGACCCTGCCCTGGGCCCCCTGCTCCCCTGCCCTTTGTTCAGTCACAGCAGAGATGGCCACACACACTCCCTCAGTGAGGGCAGTGTTCCAAACTCCCTCAGCCCCGCCCCCTCCCGCAGGTTACCATGGACTACAGATGCTGCATTCTCAGGCCAGGGCGTTCTGAGAATGCCAAGGGCAGACATGATGACCTTAAATGATTTCCTCTTTTGTCAGGTTTGGTAAACTTTCGGAGCTTGGAAATGGTCCACTTTACAGAAATGTTCAAATTTACTGGCATTTCATATATTCTCTGCTATAACATTGTCCTGATTCTTTCTGTATATTCTTTACTTATGTTTTTGTTTTCCTTAATCAAAGTGTGTCTTTTCAATCTTTTCAAAGAAGATTCTTTGGACTTACTAAATCACCTGAATTTTATACGTTTTCTGTTGTATTAAGTTCTGCTGATATCTTTATTTATCTTTTTTCTATGTTCTCAGGATTTATTGTTTTGATCTTCTGATGTCAATTAAAACACTTGGTTATTCATTTTAATAAATACTTTACTTATAAAGATTTGAACTTTTGAAGATTCCAGCTTACTTGTAAGTTTCTAAGGGTCAGGTCCTCTCCATTGTTGCTGGCCTAAGGTTTAGTTCACCATATAGCAATGTATATATTGACCTATTTTCCCCTCGTCTTTCTGTGATTCCCTACATCTCACCTTTCTTTGCAGACAAGCCATTTGAAATACCCTTAACTTATTTCACAGCCAATAAGTCATTGAAATAATGTGTATTTTTTAGAGAAATCTTCTTATATAATTAGGCAGAAAATCTCACCTGCCATAGTTTTCAAAACAGCATAATTTCACTCTTCTCAATGCTTAATCTGTTGTATTACACAACCTTTGAGTATTTAGCTTTATCAATGACATGTATTTTAAAAATGTTTTAGAGATCCTACCAGTCTTTGAAAACATCCTTGTTCCTTGTTTCAGTTCTAGTTTTATGTATATTTTCTGCCTTGCACCTGATTATTCCAACAATTGATGGATGGCCTTGGGAATCTAATTCTGGTATTGATAGTTTTTGCTGACTGTCTCCCCTCGTAGCTGATTTCTTCATTATTGTGTAAATTTAGATCATGAGCTCATGTTTAGCTAAACAGCTGACCTTGTAAGACGCTTAGGTGTGAACGCTCGTAAGCTACAGCAGAAAGTCGGCAAAGATTTATTTGTTTCCCTCCAATGAGTTGCCCGCGAGAACGCCGTTTGTTACAAGTGTGGGTCCAATACTCCCTCAAGAGGCAGGGGAATCCGACAGGGCTGCATGGTGGCCCCCGATCTGGGGCAGGGGCAGTGGGCGGCCTGTGACCCAGGCAGAAGCCTCTCTGCATGTGTCCCAGGCACCCATCTCCCTGCGAACTTCGGTCACCTGGCAGGAAGTTACGATGCCCAGACCTATGGTTAGCTGTGCAGCGAGGTGTACTGCGCGGACAGGTTCCACACACACTTCAAGTAAGAGGTCGGCCTGAGTGGAAAGGTGAGAGTTTGGGCAGCTGTGCAGACAAAGAAGGCGCCCTTTGGCCTGGGCCTAAATGCTTGTGACACCCCACTGGACCTGCCGGGCTCTGAGGGCCCTGCCCTGGGCACCCTGCTCCCCTGCCCTTTGTTCAGTCACAGCAGAGATGGCCACACCCACTCCTTCAGTGAGGGCAGAGTTCCAACCACCCTCAGCCCCGCCCCCTCTCCGCAGGTTACCATGGAGTACAGAGGCTGCATCCTGAGGCCAGGGTGTTCCGAGAATGCCAAGGGCAGACATGATGACCTTAAATGATTTCCTCTTGTGTCAGGTTTGGTAAACTTTAGGAGCTAGGAAATGGTCCACTTTACAGAAATGTTCAAATTTACTGGCATTTCATATATTCTCTGCTATAACATTGTCCTGATTCTTTCTGTATATTCTATACTTATGTTTTTGTTTTCCTTAATCAAAGTGTGTCTTTTCAATCTTTTCAAAGAAGATTCTTTGGACTTACTAAATCACCTGAATTTTACACGTTTTCTGTTGTATTAAGTTCTGCTCATATCTTTATTTATCTTTTTTCTATGTTCTCAGGGTTTATTGTTTTGATCTTCTGATGTCAATTAAAACACTTGGTTATTCATTTTAATAAATATTTTACTTATAAAGATTTGAACATTTGAAGATTCCAGCTTACTTGTAAGTTTCTATGGGTCAGGTCCTCTCCATTGTTGCTGGCCTAAGGTTTAGTTCACCATATAGCAATGTATATATTGACCTATTTTCCCCTCGACTTTCTGTGATTCCCTACATCTCACCTTTCTTTGCAGACAAGCCATTTGAAATACCCTTAACTTATTTCACAGCCAATAAGTCATTGAAATAATGTGTATTTTTTAGAGAAATCTTCTTATATAATTAGGCAGAAAATCTCACCTGCCATAGTTTTCAAAACAGCATAATTTCACTCTTCTCAATGCTTAATCTGTTGTATTACACAACCTTTGAGTATTTAGCTTTATCAATGACATGTACTTTAAAAATGTTTTCGAGATCCTACCAGTCTTTGAAAACATCCTTGTTCCTTGTTTCAGTTCCAGTTTTATGTATATATTCTGCCTTGCACCTGATTATTCCAACAATTGCTGGATGGCCTTGGGAATCTAATTCTGGTATTGATAGTCTTTACTGATTTTCTCCCCTCGTAGCTGATTTCTTCATAATTGTGTAAATTTAGATCATGAGCTCATGTTTAGCTAAACAGCTGACCTTGTAAGACGCTTAGGTGTGAACGCTCGTAAGCTTCCGCAGAAAGACGGCAAAGATTTATTTGTGTCCCTCCAATGAGTTGCCCACGAGGACACCGTTTTCTACAAGTGTTGGTCCAATACTCCCTCTAGAGGCAGGGGACTCCGACAGGGCTGATTGGCGGCCCCCGATCTGGGGCAGGGGCAGTGGGCAGCCTGTGGCCCGGGCAGGAGCCTCTTTGCATGTGTCCCTGGGACACATCTGCCTGCGAACTTCGGTCACCTGGCAGGAAGCTACGATGCCCAGACCTATGTTTAGCTGTGCAGCGAGGTGTACTGTGAGGACAGGTTCCACACACACTTCAAGTAAGAGGTCGGCCTGAGTGGAAAGGTGAGAGTTTGTGCAGCTGTGCAAACAAAGAAGGCGCCCTTTGGCCTCGGCCTAAATGCTTGTGACAGCCCACTGGACCTGCCGTGCTCTGAGGGCCCTGCCCTGGGCCCCCTGCTCCCCTGCCCTTTGTTCAGTCACAGCAGAGATGGCCACACCCATTCCCTCAGTGAGGGCAGAGTTCCAACCACCCTCAGCCCCGCCCCCTCTCCGCAGGTTACCATGGACTACAGAGGCTGCATCCTGAGGCCAGGGTGTTCCGAGAATGCCAAGGGCAGACATGATGACCTTAAATGATTTCCTCTTGTGTCAGGTTTGGTAAACTTTAGGAGCTAGGAAATGGTCCACTTTACAGAAATGTTCAAATTTACTGGCATTTCATATATTCTCTGCTATAACATTGTCCTGATTCTTTCTGTATATTCTATACGTATGTTTTTGTTTTCCTTAATCAAAGTGTGTCTTTTCAATCTTTTCAAAGAAGATTCTTTGGACTTACTAAATCACCTGAATTTTACACGTTTTCTGTTTTATTAAGTTCTGCTCATATCTTTATTTATCTTTTTTCTATGATCTCAGGGTTTATTGTTTTGATCTTCTGATGTCAATTAAAACACTTGGTTATTCATTTTAATAAATATTTTACTTATAAAGATTTGAACATTTGAAGATTCCAGCTTACTTGTAAGTTTCTATGGGTCAGGTCCTCTCCATTGTTGCTGGCCTAAGGTTTAGTTCACCATATAGCAATGTATATATTGACCTATTTTCCCCTCGACTTTCTGTGATTCCCTACATCTCACCTTTCTTTGCAGACATGCCATTTGAAATACCCTTAACTTATTTCACAGCCAATAAGTCATTGAAATAATGTGTATTTTTAGAGAAATCTTCTTATATAATTAGGCAGAAAATCTCACCTGCCATAGTTTTCAAAACAGCATAATTTCACTCTTCTCAATGCTTAATCTGTTGTATTACACAACCTTTGAGTATTTAGCTTTGTCAATGACATGTCCTTTAAAAATGTTTTAGAGATCCTACCAGTCTTTGAAAACATCCTTGTTCCTTGTTTCAGTTCCAGTTTTATGTATATTTTCTGCCTTGCACCAGATTATTCCAACAATTGATGGGTGGCCTTGGGAATCTAATTCTGGTATTGAAAGTCTATACTGTTTGTCTCCCCTCGTAGCTGATTTCTTCATTATTGTGTAAATTTAGATCATGAGCTCATGTTTAGCTAAACAGCTGACCATGTAAGACGCTTAGGTGTGAACGCTCGTAAGCTTCAGCAGTAAGTCGGCAAAGATTTATTTGTGTCCCTCCAATGAGTTGCCCACGAGGACACCGTTTTCTACAAGTGTTGGTCCAATACTCCCTCTAGAGTCAGGGGACTCCGACAGGGCTGATTGGCGGCGCCCGATCAGGGGCAGGGGCAGTGGGCAGCCTGTGGCCCGGGCAGGAGCCTCTTTGCATGTGTCCCTGGGACAAATCTGCCTGTGAACTTCGGTCACCTGGCAGGAAGCTACGATGCCCAGACCTATGGTTAGCTGTGCAGCGAGGTGTACTGTGAGGACAGGTTCCACACACACTTCAAGTAAGAGGTCGGCCTGAGTGGAAAGGTGAGAGTTTGGGCAGCTGTGCAGACAAAGAAGGCGCCCTTTGTCCTGGGCCTAAATGCTTGTGACACCCCACTGGACCTGTCGTGCTCTGAGGGCCCTGCCCTGGGTCCCCTGCTCCCCTGCTCTTTGTTCAGTCACAGCAGAGATGGCCACACCCACTCCTTCAGTGAGGGCAGAGTTCCAACCACCCTCATCCCCGCCCCCTCTCCGCAGGTTACCATGGACTACAGAGGCTGCATCCTGAGGCCAGGGCGTTCCGAGAATGCCAAGGGCAGACATGATGACCTTAAATGATTTCCTCTTGTGTCAGGTTTGGTAAACTTTAGGAGCTAGGAAATGGTCCACTTTAGAGAAATGTTCAAATTTACTGGCATTTCATACATTCTTTGCTATAACATTGCCCTGATTCTTTCTGTATATTCTTTACTTATGTTTTTGTTTTCCTTAATCAAAGTGTGTCTTTTCAATCTTTTCAAAGAAGATTCTTTGGACTTCCTAAATCACCTCAATTTTATACCTTTTCTGTTGTATTAACTTCTGCTCATATCTTTATTTATCTTTTTTCTATGTTCTCAGTGTTTATTGTTTTGATCTTCTGATGTCAATTAAAACACTTGGTTATTCATTTTAATAAATATTTTACTTATAAAGATTTGAACTTTTGAAGAATCCAGCTTACTTGTAATTTTCTAAGGGTCAGGTCCTCTCCATTGTTGCTGGCCTAAGGTTTAGTTCACCATATAGCAATGTATATATTGACCTATTTTCCCCTCGACTTGCTGTGATTCCCTACATCTCACCTTTCTTTGCAGACAAGCCATTTGAAATACCCTTAACTTATTTCACAGCCAATAAGTCATTGAAATAATGTGTAGTTTTTAGAGAAATCTTCTTATATAATTAGGCAGAAAATCTCACCTGCCATAGTTTTCAAAACAGCATAATTTCACTCTTCTCAATGCTTAATCTGTTGTATTACACAACCTTTGAATATTTAGCTTTATCAATGACATGTCCTTTAAAAATGTTTTAGAGATCCTACCAGTCTTTGAAAATATCCTTGTTCCTTGTTTCAGTTCCAGTTTTATGGATATTTTCTGGCTTGCACCTGATTATTCCAACAATTGATGGATGGCCTTGGGAATCTAATTCTGGTATTGATAGTCTTTACTGATTGTCTCCTCTCCTAGCTGATTTCTTCATTATTGTGTAAATTTAGATCATGAGCTCATGTTTAGCTAAACAGCTGACCTTGTAAGACGCTTAGGTGTGAACGCTCGTAAGCTTCAGCAGAAAGTCGGCAAAGATTTATTTGTGTCCCTCCAATGAGTTGCCCACGAGGACACCGTTTTCTACAAGTGTTGTTCCAATACTCCCTCTAGAGGCAGGGGACTCCGACAGGGCTGATTGGTGGCCCCCGATCTGGAGCAGGGGCAGTGGGCAGCCTGTGGCCCAGGCAGGAGCCTCTTTGCATGTGTCCCTGGGACACATCTGCCTGCGAACTTCGGTCAACAAGCAGGAAGCTACGATGCCCAGACCTATGGTTAGCTGTGTAGCGAGGTGTACTGTGAGGACAGGTTGACACACACTTCAAGTAAGAGGTCGGCCTGAGTGGAAAGGTGAGAGTTTGGGCAGCTGTACAGACAAAGAAGGCGCCCTTTGGCCTGGGCCTAAATGCTTGTGACACCCCACTGGACTTGCCGTGCTCTGAGGGCCCTGCCCTGGGACCCCTGCTCCCCTGCCCTTTGTTCAGTCACAGCAGAGATGGCCACACCCACTCCTTCAGTGAGGGCAGAGTTCCAACCACCCTCAGCCCCGCCCCCTCTCCGCAGGTTACCATGGACTACAGAGGCTCCATCCTAAGGCCAGGGCGTTCCGAGAATGCCAAGGGCAGACATGATGACCTTAAATAATTTCCTCTTGTGTCAGGTTTGGTAAACTTTAGGAGCTAGGAAATGTTCCACTTTACAGAAATGTTCAAATTTACTGGCATTTCATATATTCTCTGCTATAACATTGTCCTGATTCTTTCTGTATATTCTTTACTTATGTTTTTGTTTTCCTTAATCAAAGTGTGTCTTTTCAATCTTTTCAAAGAAGATTCTTTGGACTTACTAAATCACCTCAAGTTTATACGTTTTCTGTTGTATTAAGTTCTGCTCATATCTTTATTTATCTTTTTTCTATGTTCTCAGGGTTTATTGTATTGATCTTCTGATGTTAATTAAAACACTTGTTTATTCATTTTAATTAATATTTTATTTATAAAGATTTGAGCTTTTGAAGATTCCAGCTTACTTGTAAGTTTCTAAGGGTCAGGTCCTCTCCATTGTTGCTGGCGTAAGGTTTAGTTCACCATATAGCAATGTATATATTGACCTATTTTCCCCTCGACTTTCTGTGATTCCCTCCATCTCACCTTTCTTTGCAGACAAGCCATTTGAAATACCCTTAACTTATTTCACAGCCAATAAGTCATTGAAATAATGTATATTTTTTAGAGAAATCTTCTTATATACTTAGGCAGAAAATCTCACCTGCCATAGTTTTCAAAACAGCATAATTTCACTCTTCTCAATGCTTAATCTGTTGTATTACACAACCTTTGAGTATTTAGCTTTGTCAATGACATGTCCTTTAAAAATGTTTTAGAGATCCTACCAGTCTTTGAAAACATCCTTGTTCCTTGTTTCAGTTCCAGTTTTATTTATATTTTCTGCCTTGCACCTGATTATTCCAACAATTGATGGATGGCCTTGGGAATCTAATTCTGGTATTGAAAGTCTATACTGTTTGTCTCCCCTCGTAGCTGATTTCTTCATTATTGTGTAAATTTAGATCATGAGCTCATGTTTAGCTAAACAGCTGACCTTGTACGACGCTTAGGTGTGAACGCTCGTAAGATTCAGCAGAAAGTCGGCATAGATTTATCTGTTTCCCTCCAATGAGTTGCCCACGAGGACACCGTTTTCTACAAGTGTTGGTCCAATACTCCCTCTAGAGGCAGGGGACTCCGACAGGGCTGATTGGTGTCCCCCGATCTGGGGCAGGGGCAGTGGGCAGCCTGTGGCCCGGGCAGGAGCCTCTTTGCATGTGTCCCTGGGACACATCTGCCTGTGAACTTCGGTCACCTGGCAGGAAGCTACGATGCCCAGACCTATGGTTAGCTATGCAGCGAGGTGTACTGTGAGGACAGGTTCCACACACACTTCAAGTAAGAGGTCGGCCTGAGTGGAAAGGTGAGAGTTTGGGCAGCTGTGCAGACAAAGAAGGCGCCCTTTGTCCTGGGCCTAAATGCTTGTGACACCACACTGGACCTGCCGTGCTCTGAGGGCCCTGCCCTGTGCCCACTGCTCCCCTGCCCTTTGTTCAGTCACAGCAGAGATGGCCACACCCACTCCTTCAGTGAGGGCAGAGTTCCAACCACCCTCAGCCCCGCCCCCTCTCCGCAGGTTACCATGGACTACAGAGGCTGCATCCTGAGGCCAGGACGTTCCGAGAATGCCAAGGGCAGACATGATGACCTTAAATGATTTCCTCTTGTGTCAGGTTTGGTAAACTTTAGGAGCTAGGAAATGGTCCACTTTAGAGAAATGTTCAAATTTACTGGCATTTCATACATTCTTTGCTATAACATTGCCCTGATTCTTTCTGTATATTCTTTACTTATGTTTTTGTTTTCCTTAATCAAAGTGTGTCTTTTCAATCTTTTCAAAGAAGATTCTTTGGACTTACTAAATCACCTCAATTTTATACGTTTTCTGTTGTATTAAGTTCTGCTCATATCTTTCTTTATCTTTTTTCTATGTTCTCAGTGTTTATTGTTTTGATCTTCTGATGTCAATTAAAACACTTGGTTATTCATTTTAATAAATATTTTACTTATAAAGATTTGAACTTTTGAAGATTCCAGCTTACTTGTAAGTTTCTAAGGGTCAGGTCCTCTCCATTGTTGCTGGCCTAAAGTTTAGTTCACCATATAGCAATGTATATATTGAACTATTTTCCCCTCGACTTTCTGTGATTCCCTCCATCTCACCTTTCTTTGCAGACAAGCCATTTGAAATACCCTTAACTTATTTCACAGCCAGTAAGTCATTGAAATAATGTGTAGTTTTTAGAGCAATCTTCTTATATAATTAGGCAGAAAATCTCACCTGCCATAGTTTTCAAAACAGCATAATTTCACTCTTCTCAATGCTTAATCTGTTGTATTACACAACCTTTGAGTATTTAGCTTTATCAATGACATGTCCTTTAAAAATGTTTTAGAGATCCTACCAGTCTTTGAAAATATCCTTGTTCCTTGTTTCAGTTCCAGTTTTATGGATATTTTCTGGCTTGCACCTGATTATTCCAACAATTGATGGATGGCCTTGGGAATCTAATTCTGGTATTGATAGTCTTTACTGATTGTCTCCTCTCCTAGCTGATTTCTTCATTATTGTGTAAATTTAGATCATGAGCTCATGTTTAGCTAAACAGCTGACCTTGTAAGACGCTTAGGTGTGAACGCTCGTAAGCTTCAGCAGAAAGTCGGCAAAGATTTATTTGTGTCCCTCCAATGAGTTGCCCACGAGGACACCGTTTTCTACAAGTGTTGTTCCAATACTCCCTCTAGAGGCAGGGGACTCTGACAGGGCTGATTGGTGTCCCCCGATCTGGGGCAGGGGCAGTGGGCAGCCTGTGGCCCGGGCAGGAGCCTCTTTGCATGTGTCCCTGGGACACATCTGCCTGCGAACTTCGGTCAACAAGCAGGAAGCTACGATGCCCAGACCTATGGTTAGCTGTGTAGCGAGGTGTACTGTGAGGACAGGTTCCACACACACTTCAAGTAAGAGGTCGGCCTGAGTGGAAAGGTGAGTGTTTGGGCAGCTGTGCAGACAAAGAAGGCGCCCTTTGGCCTGGGCCTAAATGCTTGTGACACCCCACTGGACCTGCCGTGCTCTGAGGGCCCTGCCCTGGGCCCCCTGCTCCCCTGCCCTTTGTTCAGTCACAGCAGAGATGGCCACACCCACTCCTTCAGTGAGGGCAGAGTTCCAACCACCCTCAGCCCCGCCCCCTCTCCGCAGGTTACCATGGACTACAGAGGCTTCATCCTAAGTCCAGGGCGTTCCGAGAATGCCAAGGGCAGACATGATGACCTTAAATGATTTCCTCTTGTGTCAGGTTTGGTAAACTTTAGGAGCTAGGAAATGTTCCACTTTACAGAAATGTTCAAATTTACTGCCATTTCATATATTCTCTGCTATAACATTGTCCTGATTCTTTCTGTATATTCTTTACTTATGTTTTTGTTTTCCTTAATCAAAGTGTGTCTTTTCAATCTTTTCAAAGAAGATTCTTTGGACTTACTAAATCACCTCAATTTTATACGTTTTCTGTTGTATTAAGTTCTGCTCATATCTTTATTTATCTTTTTTCTATGTTCTCAGGGTTTATTGTTTTCATCTTCTGATGTCAATTAAAACACTTGTTTATTCATTTTAATAAATATTCTACTTATAAAGATTTGACTTTTGAAGATTCAAGCTTACTTGTAAGTTTCTAAGGGTCAGGTCCTCTCCATTGTTGCTGGCGTAAGGTTTAGTTCACCATATAGCAATGTATATATTGACCTATTTTCCCCTCGACTTTCTGTGATTCCCTCCATCTCACCTTTCTTTGCAGACAAGCCACTTGAAATTCCCTTAACTTATTTCACAGCCAGTAAGTCATTGAAATAATGTGTAGTTTTTAGAGAAATCTTCTTATATAATTAGGCAGAAAATCTCACCTGCCATAGTTTTCAAAACAGCATAATTTCACTCTTCTCAATGCTTAATCTGTTGTATTACACAACCTTTGAGTATTTAGCTTTATCAATGACATGTCCTTTAAAAATGTTTTACAGATCCTACCAGTCTTTGAAAACATCCTTGTTCCTTGTTTCAGTTTCAGTTTTATGTATATATTCTGCCTTGCACCTGATTATTCCAACAATTGATGGATGGCCTTGGGAATTTAATTCTGGTATTGATAGTCTTTACTGATTGTCTCCCCTCGTAGCTGATTTCTTCATTATTGTGTAAATTTAGATCATGAGCTCATGTTTAGCTAAACAGCTGACCTTGTAAGACGCTTAGGTGTGAACGCTCGTAAGCTTCAGCAGAAAGACGGCAAAGATTTATTTGTGTCCCTCCAATGAGTTGCCCACGAGGACACCGTTTTCTACAAGTGTTGGTCCAATACTCACTCTAGAGGCAGGGGACTCCGATAGGGCTGATTGGCGGCCCCCGATCTGGGGCAGGGGCAGTGGGCAGCCTGTGGCCCGGGCAGGAGCCTCTTTGCAAGTGTCCCTGGGACACATCTGCCTGCGAACTTCGGTCACCTGGCAGGAAGCTACGATGCCCAGACCTATGGTTAGCTGTGCAGCGAGGTGTACTGTGAGGACAGGTTCCACACACACTTCAAGTAAGAGGTCGGCCTGAGTGGAAAGGTGAGAGTTTGGGCAGCTGTGCAGACAAAGAAGGCGCCCTTTGGCCTGGGCCTAAATGCTTGTGACACCCCACTGGACCTGCCGTGCTCTGAGGGCCCTGCCCTGGGCCCCCTGCTCCCCTGCCCTTTGTTCAGTCACAGCAGAGATGGCCACACCCACTCCTTCAGTGAGGGCAGAGTTCCAACCACCCTCAGCCCCGCCCCCTCTCCGCAGGTTACCATGGACTACAGAGGCTGCATCCTGAGGCCAGGGCGTTCCGAGAATGCCAAGGGCAGACATGATGACCTTAAATGATTTCCTCTTGTGTCAGGTTAGGTAAACTTTAGGAGCTAGGAAATGGTCCACTTTACAGAAATGTTCAAATTTACTGGCATTTCATATATTCTCTGCTATAACATTGTCCTGATTCTTTCTGTATATTCTTTACTTATGTTTTTGTTTTCCTTAATCAAAGTGTGTCTTTTCAATCTTTTCAAAGAAGATTCTTTGGACTTACTAAATCACCTCAAGTTTATACGTTTTCTGTTGTATTAAGTTCTGCTCATATCTTTATTTATCTCTTTTCTATGTTCTCAGGGTTTATTGTTTTCATCTTCTGATGTCAATTAAAACACTTGTTTATTCATTTTAATAAATATTTTACTTATAAAGATTTGACTTTTGAAGATTCAAGCTTACTTGTAAGTTTCTAAGGGTCAGGTCCTCTCCATTGTTGCTGGCGTAAGGTTTAGTTCACCATATAGCAATGTATATATTGACCTATTTTCCCCTCGACTTGCTGTGATTCCCTCCATCTCACCTTTCTTTGCAGACAAGCCATTTGAAATACCCTTAACTTATTTCACAGCCAATAAGTCATTGAAATAATGTGTAGTTTTTAGAGAAATCTTCTTATATACTTAGGCAGAAAATCTCACCTGCCATAGTTTTCAAAACAGCATAATTTCACTCTTCTCAATGCTTAATCTGTTGTATTACACAACCTTTGAGTATTTAGCTTTGTCAATGATATATCTTTTAAAAATGTTTTAGAGATCCTACCAGTCTTTGAAAACATCCTTGTTCCTTGTTTCAGTTCCAGTTTCATGTATATTTTCTGCCTTGCACCTGATTATTCCAACAATTGATGGATGGCCTTGGGAATCTAATTCTGGTATTGAAAGTCTGTACTGTTTGTCTCCCCTCGTAGCTGATTTCTTCAATATTGTGTAAATTTAGATCATGAGCTCATGTTTAGCTAAACAGCTGACCTTGTAAGACGCTTAGGTGTGAACGCTCGTAAGCTTCAGCAGAAAGTCGGCAAAGATTTATCTGTGTCCCTCCAATGAGTTGCCCACGAGGACACCGTTTTCTACAAGTGTTGGTCCAATACTCCCTCTAGAGGCAGGGGACTCCGACAGGGCTGATTGGCGGCACCCGATCTGGGGCAGGGGCAGTGGGCAGCCTGTGGCCCGGGCAGGAGCCTCTTTGCATGTGTCCCTGGGACACATCTGCCTGTGAACTTCGGTCACCTGTCAGGAAGCTACGATGCCCAGACCTATGGTTAGCTGTGCAGCGAGGTGTACTGTGAGGACAGGTTCCACACACACTTCAAGTAAGAGGTCGGCCTGAGTGGAAAGGTGAGAGTTTGGGCAGCTGTGCAGACAAAGAAGGCGCCCTTTGGCCTGGGCCTAAATGCTTGTGACACCCCACTGGACCTGCCGTGCTCTGAGGGCACTGCCCTGGGCCCCCTGCTCCCCTGCCCTTTGTTCAGTCACAGCAGAGATGGCCACACCCACTCCTTCAGTGAGGGCAGAGTTCCAACCACCCTCAGCCCCGCCCCCTCTCCGCAGGTTACCATGGACTACAGAGGCTGCATCCTGAGGCCAGGGCGTTCCGAGAATGCCAAGGGCAGACATGATGACCTTAAATGATTTCCTCTTGTGTCAGGTTTGGTAAACTTTAGGAGCTAGGAAATGGTCCACTTTACAGAAATGTTCAAATATCCTGGCATTTCATACATTCTTTGCTATAACATTGCCCTGATTCTTTCTGTATATTCTTTACTTATGTTTTTGTTTTCCTTAATCAAAGTGTGTCTTTTCAATCTTTTCAAAGAAGATTCTTTGGACTTACTAAATCACCTCAATTTTATACCTTTTCTGTTGTATTAAGTTCTGCTCATATCTTTAATTATCTTTTTTCTATGTTCTCAGGGTTTATTGTTTTGAACTTCTGATGTCAATTAAAACACTTGGTTATTCATTTTAATAAATATTTTACTTATAAAGATTTGAACTTTTGAAGATTCCAGCTTACTTGTAAGTTTCTAAGGGTCAGGTCCTCTCCATTGTTGCTGGCCTAAGGTTTAGTTCACCATATAGCAATGTATATATTGACCAATTTTCCCCTCGACTTGCTGTGATTCCCTCCATCTCACCTTTCTTTGCAGACAAGCCATTTGAAATACCCTTAACTTATTTCACAGCCAATAAGTCATTGAAATAATGTGTAGTTTTTAGAGAAATCTTCTTATATAATTAGGCAGAAAATCTCACCTGCCATAGTTTTCAAAACAGCATAATTTCACTCTTCTCAATGCTTAATCTGTTGTATTACACAACCTTTGAGTATTTAGCTTTATCAATGACATGTCCTTTAAAAATGTTTTAGAGATCCTACCAGTCTTTGAAAATATCCTTGTTCCTTGTTTCAGTTCCAGTTTTATGGATACTTTCTGGCTTGCACCTGATTATTCCAACAATTGATGGATGGCCTTGGGAATCTAATTCTGGTATTGATAGTCTTTACTGATTGTCTCCTCTCCTAGCTGATTTCTTCATTATTGTGTAAATTTAGATCATGAGCTCATGTTTAGCTAAACAGCTGACCTTGTAAGACGCTTAGGTGTGAACGCTCGTAAGCTTCAGCAGAAAGTCGGCAAAGATTTATTTTTGTCCCTCCAATGAGTTGCCCACGAGGACACCGTTTTCTACAAGTGTTGTTCCAATACTCCCTCTAGAGGCAGGGGACTCCGACAGGGCTGATTGGTGTCCCCCGATCTGGGGCAGGGGCAGTGGGCAGCCTGTGGCCCGGGCAGGAGCCTCTTTGCATGTGTCCCTGGGACACATCTGCCTGCGAACTTCGGTCAAAAAGCAGGAAGCTACGATGCCCAGACCTATGGTTAGCTGTGTAGCGAGGTGTACTGTGAGGACAGGTTCCACACACACTTCAAGTAAGAGGTCGGCCTGAGTGGAAAGGTGAGAGTTTGGGCAGCTGTGCAGACAAAGAAGGCGCCCTTTGGCCTGGGCCTAAATGCTTGTGAAACCCCACTGGACCTGCTGTGCTCTGAGGGCCCTGCCCTGGGCCCCCTGCTCCCCTGCCCTTTGTTCAGTCACAGCAGTGATGGCCACACCCACTCCTTCAGTGAGGGCAGAGTTCCAACCACCCTCAGCCCCGCCCCCTCTCCGCAGGTTACCATGGACTACAGAGGCTGCATCCTAAGGCCAGGGCGTTCTGAGAATGCCAAGGGCAGACATGATGACCTTAAATGATTTCCTCTTGTGTCAGGTTTGGTAAACTTTAGGAGCTAGGAAATGTTCCACTTTACAGAAATGTTCAAATTTACTGGCATTTCATATATTCTCTGCTATAACATTGTCCTGATTCTTTCTGTATATTCTTTACTTATGTTTTTGTTTTCCTTAATCAAAGTGTGTCTTTTCAATCTTTTCAAAGAAGATTCTTTGGACTTACTAAATCACCTCAATTTTATACGTTTTCTGTTGTATTAAGTTCTGCTCATATCTTTATCTTTTTTCTATGTTCTCAGGGTTTATTGTTTTGATCTTCTGATGTCAATTAAAACACTTGTTTATTCATTTTAATAAATATTTTACTTATAAAGATTTGAACTTTTGAAGATTCCAGCTTACTTGTAAGTTTCTAAGGGTCAGGTCCTCTCCATTGTTGCTGGCGTAAGGTTTAGTTCACCATATAGCCATGTATATATTGACCTAGTTTCCCCTCGACTTTCTGTGATTCCCTCCATCTCACCTTTCTTTGCAGACAAGCCATTTGAAATACCCTTAACTTATTTCACAGCCAATAAGTCATTGAAATAATGTGTAGTTTTTAGAGAAATCTTCTTATATACTTAGGCAGAAAATCTCACCTGCCATAGTTTTCAAAACAGCATAATTTCACTCTTCTCAATGCTTAATCTGTTGTATTACACAACCTTTGAGTATTTAGCTTTGTCAGTGATATATCTTTTAAAAATGTTTTAGAGATCCTACCAGTCTTTGAAAACATCCTTGTTCCTTGTTTCAGTTCCAGTTTCATGTATATTTTCTGCCTTGCACCTGATTATTCCAACAATTGATGGATGGCCTTGGGAATCTAATTCTGGTATTGAAAGTCTATACTGTTTGTCTCCCCTCGTAGCTGATTTCTTCAATATTGTGTAAATTTAGATCATGAGCTCATGTTTAGCTAAACAGCTGACCTTGTAAGACGCTTAGGTGTGAACGCTCGTAAGCTTCAGCAGAAAGTCGGCAAAGATTTATCTGTGTCCCTCCAATGAGTTGCCCACGAGGACACCGTTTTCTACAAGTGTTGGTCCAATACTCCCTCTAGAGGCAGGGGACTCCGACAGGGCTGATTGGCGGCACCCGATCTGGGGCAGGGGCAGTGGGCAGCCTGTGGCCCGGGCAGGAGCCTCTTTGCATGTGTCCCTGGGACACATCTGCCTGTGAACTTCGGTCACCTGGCAGGAAGCTACGATGCCCAGACCTATGGTTAGCTGTGCAGCGAGGTGTACTGTGAGGACAGGTTCCACACACACTTCAAGTAAGAGGTCGGCCTGAGTGGAAAGGTGAGAGTTTGGGCAGCTGTGCAGACAAAGAAGGCGCCCTTTGTCCTGGGCCTAAATGCTTGTGACACCCCACTGGACCTGCCGTGCTCTGAGGGCCCTGCCCTGGGCCCCCTGCTCCCCTGCCCTTTGTTGAGTCACAGCAGAGATGGCCACACCCACTCCTTCAGTGAGGGCAGAGTTCCAACCACCCTCAGCCCCGCCCCCTCTCCGCAGGTTACCATGGAGTACAGAGGCTGCATCCTGAGGCCAGGGCGTTCCGAGAATGCCAAGGGCAGACATGATGACCTTAAATGATTTCCTCTTGTGTCAGGTTTGGTAAACTTTAGGAGCTAGGAAATGGTCCACTTTACAGAAATGTTCAAATTTACTGGCATTTCATATATTCTCTGCTAAAACATTGTCCTGATTCTTTCAGTATATTCTTTACTTATGTTTTTGTTTTCCTTAATCAAAGTGTGTCTTTTCAATCTTTTCAAAGAAGATTCTTTGGACTTACTAAATCACCTCAATTTTATACGTTTTCTGTTGTATTAAGTTCTGCTCATATCTTTATTTATCTCTTTTCTATGTTCTCAGGGTTTATTGTTTTCATCTTCTGATGTCAATTAAAACACTTGTTTATTCATTTTAATAAATATTTTACTTATAAAGATTTGACTTTTGAAGATTCAAGCTTACTTGTAAGTTTCTAAGGGTCAGGTCCTCTCCATTGTTTTTGGCGTAAGGTTTAGTTCACCATATAGCAATGTATATATTGACCTATTTACCCCTCGACTTTCTGTGATTCCCTACATCTCACCTTTCTTGGCAGACAAGCCATTTGAAATACACTTAACTTATTTCACAGCCAATAAGTCATTGAAATAATGTGTATTTTTAGAGAAAACTTCTTATATAATTAGGCAGAAAATCTCACCTGCCATAGTTTTCAAAACAGCATAATTTCACTCTTCTCAATGCTTAATCTGTTGTATTACACAACCTTTGAGTATTTAGCTTTATCAATGACATGTAGAGATCCTACCAGTCTTTGAAAACATCCTTGTTCCTTGTTTCAGGTCCAGTTTTATGTATATATTCTGCCTTGCACCTGATTATTCCAACAATTGATGGATGGCCTTGGGAATCTAATTCTGGTATTGATAGTCTTTACTGATTGTCTCCCCTCGTAGCTGATTTCTTCATTATTGTGTAAATTTAGATCATGAGCTCATGTTTAGCTAAACAGCTGACCTTGTAAGACGCTTAGGTGTGAACACTCGTAAGCTTCAGCAGAAAGATGGCAAAGATTTATTTCCGTCCCTCCAATGAGTTGCCCAGGAGGACACCGTTTTCTACAAGTGTTGGTCCAATACTCCCTCTAGAGGAAGGGCCTCCGACAGGGCTGATTGGCGGCCCCCGATCTGGGGCAGGGGCAGTGGGCAGCCTGTGGCCCGGGCTGGAGCCTCTTTGCATGTGTCCCTGGGACACATCTGCCTGCGAACTTCGGTCACCTGGCAGGAAGCTACGATGCCCAGACCTATGGTTAGCTGTGCAGCGAGGTGTACTGTGAGGACAGGTTCCACACACACTTCAAGTAAGAGGTCGGCCTGAGTGGAAAGGTGAGAGTTTGGGCAGCTGTGCAGACAAAGAAGGCGCCCTTTGGCCTGGGCCTAAATGCTTGTGACAGCCCACTGGACCTGCCGTGCTCTGAGGGCCCTGCCCTGGGCCCCCTGCTCCCCTGCCCTTTGTTCAGTCACAGCAGAGATGGCCACACCCACTCCTTCAGTGAGGGCAGAGTTCCAACCAGACTCAGCCCAGCCCCCTCTCCGCAGGTTACCCTGGACTACAGAGGCTTCATCCTAAGGCCAGGGCGTTCTGAGAATGCCAAGGGCAGACATGATGACCTTAAATGATTTCCTCTTGTGTCAGGTGTGGTAAACTTTAGGAGCTAGGAAATGGTCCACTTTACAGAAATGTTCAAATTTACTGGCATTTCATATATTCTCTGCTATAACATTGTCCTGATTCTTTCTGTATATTCTTTACTTATGTTTTTGTTTTCCTTAATCAAAGTGTGTCTTTTCCATCTTTTCAAAGAAGATTCTTTGGACTTACTAAATCACCTCAATTTTATACGTTTTCTGTTGTATTAAGTTCTGTTCATATCTTTATTTATCTTTTTTCTATGTTCTCAGGGTTTATTGTTTTGATCTTCTGATGTCAATTAAAACACTTGGTTATTCATTTTAATAAATATTTTACTTATAAAGATTTGAACTTTTGAAGATTCCAGCTTACTTGTAAGTTTCTAAGGGTCAGGTCCTCTCCATTGTTGCTTGCCTAAGGTTTAGTTCAACATATAGCAATGTATATATTGACCTATTTTCCCCTCGACTTTCTGTGATTCCCTACATCTCACCTTTCTTTGCAGACAAGCCATTTGAAATACCCTTAACTTATTTCACAGCCAATAAGTCATTGAAATAATGTGTATTTTTAGAGAAATCTTCTTATATAATTAGGCAGAAAATCTCACCTGCCATAGTTTTCAAAACAGCATAATTTCATTCTTCTCAATGCTTAATCTGTTGTATTACACAACCTTTGAGTATTTAGCTTTATCAATGACATGTACTTTAAAAATGTTTTAGAGATCCTACAAGTCTTTGAAAACATCCTTGTTCCTTGTTTCAGTTCCAGTTTTATGTATATATTCTGCCTTGCACCTGATTATTCCAACAATTGATGGATGGCCTTGGGAATCTAATTCTGGTATTGATACTCTTTACTGATTGTCTCCCCTTGTAGCTGATTTTTTCATTATTGTGTAAATTTAGATCATGAGCTCATGTTTATCTAAACAGCTGACCTTGTAAGACGCTTAGGTGTGAACGCTCGTAAGCTTCAGGAGAAAGTCGGCAAAATTTATTTGTGTCCCTCCAATGAGTTGCCCACGAGGACACCGTTTTCTACAAGTGTTGGTCCAATACTCCCTCTAGAGGAAGGGGACTCCGATAGGGCTGATTGGCGGCCCCCGATCTGGGGCAGGGGCAGTGGGCAGCCTGTGGCCCGGGCTGGAGCGTCTTTGCATGTGTCCCTGGGACACAACTGCCTGCGAACTTCGGTCACCTGGCAGGAAGCTACGATGCCCAGACCTATGGTTAGCTGTGCAGCGAGGTGTACTGTGAGGACAGGTTCCACACACACTTCAAGTAAGAGGTCGGCCTGAGTGGAAAGGTGAGAGTTTGGGCAGCTGTGCAGACAAAGAAGGCGCCCTTTGGCCTGGGCCTAAATGCTTGTGACACCCCACTGGACCTGCCATGCTCTGAGGGCCCTGCCCTGGGCCCCCTGCTCCCCTGCCATTTGTTCAGTCACAGCAGAGATGGCCACACCCACTCCTTCAGTGAGGGCAGAGTTCCAACCACCCTCAGCCACGCCCCCTCTCCGCAGGTTACCATGGACTACAGAGGCTGCATCCTGAGGCCAGGGCGTTCCGAGAATGCCAAGTGCAGACATAATGACCTTAAATGATTTCCTCTTGTGTCAGGTTTGGTAAACTTTAGGAGCTAGGAAATGGTCCACTTACAGAAATGTTCAAATTTACTGGCATTTCATATATTCTCTGCTGTAACATTGTCCTGATTCTTTCTATATATTCTTTACTTATGTTTTTGTTTTCCTTAATCAAAGTGTGTCTTTTCAATCTTTTCAAAGAAGATTCTTTGGACTTACTAAATCACCTCAATTTTATACGTTTTCTGTTGTATTAAGTTCTGCTCATATCTTTATTTATCTTTTTTCTATGTTCTCAGGGTTTATTGTTTTGATCTTCTGATGTCAATTAAAACACTTGGTTATTCATTTTAATAAATATTTTACTTATAAAGATTTGAACTTTTGAAGATTCCAGCTTACTTGTAAGTTTCTAAGGGTCAGGTCCTCTCCATTGTTGCTGGCCTAAAGTTTAGTTCAACATATAGCAATGTATATATTGACCTATTTTCCCCTCGACTTTCTGTGATTCCCTACATCTCACCTTTCTTTGCAGACATGCCATTTGAAATACCCTTAACTTATTTCACAGCCAATAAGTCATTGAAATAATGTGTATTTTTAGAGAAATCTTCTTATATAATTAGGCAGAAAATCTCACCTGCCATAGTTTTCAAAACAGCATAATTTCACTCTTCTCAATGCTTAATCTGTTGTATTACACAACCTTTGAGTATTTAGTTTTATCAATGACATGTACTTTAAAAATGTTTTAGAGATCCTACCAGTCTTTGAAAACATCCTTGTTCCTTGTTTCAGTTCCAGTTTTATGTATATATTCTGCCTTGCACCTGATTATTCCAACAATTGCTGGATGGCCTTGGGAATCTAATTCTGGTATTTATACTCTTTACTGATTGTCTCCCGTCGTAGCTGATTTTTTCATTATTGTGTAAATTTAGATCATGAGCTCATGTTTAGCTAAACAGCTGACCTTGTAAGACGCTTAGGTGTGAACGCTCGTAAGCTTCAGGAGAAAGTCGGCAAAATTTATTTGTGTCCCTCCAATGAGTTGCCCACGAGGACACCGTTTTCTACAAGTGTTGGTCCAATACTCCCTCTAGAGGCAGGGGACTCCGACACGGCTGATTGTCGGCCCCCGATCTGGGGCAGCGGCAGTGGGCAGCCTGTGGCCCGGGCAGGAGCCTCTTTGCATGTGTCCCTGGGACACATCTGCCTGCGAACTTCGGTCACCTGGCAGGAAGCTACGATGCCCAGACCTATGGTTAGCTGTGCAGCGAGGTGTACTGTGAGGACAGGTTCCACACACACTTCCAGTAAGAGGTTGGACTGAGTGGAAAGGTGAGAGTTTGGGCAGCTGTGCAGAAAAAGAAGGTGCCCTTTGGCCTGGGCCTAAATGCTTGTGACAGCCCAGTGGACCTGCCATGCTCTGAGGGCCCTGCCCTGAGCCCCTCCTCCCCTGCCCTTTGTTCAGTCGCAGCAGAGATGGCCACACACACTCCTTCAGTGAGGGCAGAGTTCCAACCACCCTCAGCCCCGCCCCCTCTCCGCAGGTTACCATGGACTACAGAGGCTGCATCCTGAGGCCAGGGCGTTCCGAGAATGCCAAGGGCAGACATGATGACCTTAAATGATTTCCTCTTGTGTCAGGTTTGGTAAACTTTAGGAGCTAGGAAATGGTCCACTTTACAGAAATGTTCAAATTTACTGGCATTTCATATATTCTCTGCTATAACTTGTCCTGATTCTTTCTGTATATTCTTTACTTATGTTTTTGTTTTCCTTAATCAAAGTGTGTCTTTTCAATCTTTTCAAAGAAGATTCTTTGGACTTACTAAATCACCGGAATTTTATACGTTTTCTGTTGTATTAAGTTCTGCTCATATCTTTATTTATCTTTTTTCTATGTTCTCAGGGTTTATTGTTTTGATCTTCTGATGTCAATTAAAACACTTGGTTATTCATTTGAATAAATATTTTACTTATAAAGATTTGAACTTTTGAAGATTCCATCTTTCTTGTAAGTTTCTAAGGGTCTGGTCCTCTCCATTGTTTCTGGCCTGAGGTTTAGTTCAACATATAGCAATGTATATATTGAACTATTTTCCCCTCGACTTTCTGTGATTCCCTACATCTCACCTTTCTTTGCAGACAAGCCATTTGAAATACCCTTAACTTATTTCACAGCCAATAAGTCATTGAAATAATGTGTATTTTTTAGAGAAATCTTCTTATATAATTAGGCAGAAAATCTCACCTGCCATAGTTTTCAAAACAGCATAATTTCACTCTTCTCAATGCTTAATCTGTTGTATTACATAACCTTTGAGTATTTAGCTTTATCAATGACATGTCCTTTAAAAATGTTTTAGAGATCCTACCAGTCTTTGAAAACATCCTTGTTCCTTGTTTCAGTTCCAGTTTTATGTATATATTCTGCCTTGCACCTGATTATTCCAACAATTGATGGATGGCCTTGGGAATCTAATTCTGGTATTGATAGTCTTTACTGATTGTCTCACCTCGTAGCTGATTTTTCATTATTGTGTAAATTTAGATCATGAGCTCATGTTTAGCTAAACAGCTGACCTTCTAAGAAGCTTAGGTGTGAACGCTCGTAAGCTTCAGGAGAAAGTCGGCAAAATTTATTTGTGTCCCTCCAATGAGTTGCCCACCAGGACACCGTTTTCTACAAGTGTTGGTCCAATACTCACTCTAGAGGAAAGGGATTCCGACAGGGCTGATTGGCGGCCCCCGATCTGGGGCAGGGGCAGTGGGCAGCCTGTGGCCCGGTCTGGAGCCTCTTTGCATGTGTCCCTGGGACACATCTGCCTGCGAACTTCGGTCACCTGGCAGGAAGCTACGATGCCCAGACCTATGGTTAGCTGTGCAGCGAGGTGTACTGTGAGGACAGGTTCCACACACACTTCAAGTAAGAGGTCGGCCTGAGTGGAAAGGTGAGAGTTTGGGCAGCTGTGCAGACAAAGAAGGCGCCCTTTGGCCTGGGCCTAAATGCTTGTGACAGCCCACTGGACCTGCCGTGCTCTGAGGGCCCTGCCCTGGGCCCCCTGCTCCCCTGCCCTTTGTTCTGTCACAGCAGAGATGGCCACACTCACTCCTTCAGTGAGGGCAGAGTTCCAACCACCCTCAGCCCCGCCCCCTCTCCGCAGGTTACCCTGGACTACAGAGGCTGCATCCTGAGGCCAGGGCGTTCCGAGAATGACAAGGGCAGACATGATGACCTTAAATGATTTCCTCTTGTGTCAGGCTTGGTAAACTTTAGGAGCTAGGAAATGGCCCACTTTACAGAAATGTTCAAATTTACTGGCATTTCATATATACTCTGCTATAACATTTTCCTGATTCTTTCTGTATATTCTTTACTTATGTTTTTGTTTTCCTTAATCAAAGTGTGTCTTTTGAATCTTTTCAAAGAAGATTCTTTGGACTTACTAAATCACCTGAATTTTATACGTTTTCTGTTGTATTAAGTTCTGCTCATATCTTTATTTATCTTTTTTCTATGTTCTCTGGGTTTATTGTTTTGATCTTCTGATGTCAATTAAAACACTTGGTTATTCATTTTAATAAATATTTTACTTATAAAGATTTGAACTTTTGAAGATTCCTGCTTACTTGTAAGTTTCTAAGGGTCAGGTCCTCTCCATTGTTGCTGGCCTAAGACTTAGTTCACCATATAGCAATGTATATATTGACCTATTTTCCCCTCGACTTTCTGTGATTCCCTACATCTCACCTTTCTTTGCAGACAAGCCATTTGAAATACACTTAACTTATTTCAAGCCAATAAGTCATTGAAATAATGTGTATTTTTAGAGAAATCTTCTTATATAATTAGGCAGAAAATCTCACCTGCCATAGTTTTCAAAACAGCATAATTTCACTCTTCTCAATGCTTAATCTGTTGTATTACACAACCTTTGAGTATTTAGCTTTATCAATGACATGTACTTTAAAAATGTTTTAGAGATCCTACCAGTTTTTGAAAACATCCTTGTTCCTTGTTTCAGGTCCAGTTTTATGTATATATTCTGCCTTGCACCTTATTATTCCAACAATTGATGGATGGCCTTGGGAATCTAATTCTGGTATTGAGAGTTTTTACTGATTGTCTCCCCTCGTAGCTGATTTCTTCATTATTGTGTAAATTTAGATCATGAGCTCATGTTTAGCTAAACAGCTGACCTTGTAAGACGCTTAGGTGTGAACGCTCGTAAGATTCAGCAGAAAGGCGGCAAAGATTTATTTGTGTCCCTCCAATGAGTTGCCCACGAGGACACCGTTTTCTACAAGTGTTGGTCCAATACTCCCTCTAGAGGCAGGGGACTCCAACAGGGCTGATTGTTGGCCCCCGATCTGGGGCAGAGGCAGTGGGCAGCCTGTGGCCCGGGCAGGAGCCTCTTTGCATGTGTCCCTGGGACACATCTGCCTGCGAACTTCGGTCACTTGGCAGGAAGCTACGATGCCCAGACCTATGGTTAGCTGTGCAGCGAGGTGTACTGTGAGGACAGGTTCCACACACACTTCAAGTAAGAGGTCGGCCTGAGTGGAAAGGTGAGAGTTTGGGCAGCTGTGCAGACAAAGAAGGCGCCCTTTGGCCTGGGCCTAAATGCTTGTGACACCCCACTGGACCTGCCGGGCTCTGAGGGCCCTGCCCTGGGCCCCCTGCTCCCCTGCCCTTTGTTCAGTCACAGCAGAGATGGCCACACCCACTCCTTCAGTGAGGCCAGAGTTCCAACCTCCCTCAGCCCCGCCCCATCTCCGCAGATTACCATGGACTACAGACGCTGCATCCTGAGGCCAGGGCGTTCGGAGAATGCCAAGGGCAGACATGATGACCTTAAATGATTTCCTCTTGTGTCAGGTTTGGTAAACTTTAGGAGCTAGGAAATGGTCCACTTTACAGAAATGTTCAAATTTACTGGCATTTCATATATTCTCTGCTATAACATTGTGCTGATTCTTTCTGTATATTCTTTACTTATGTTTTTGTTTTCCTTAATCAAAGTGTGTCTTTTCAATCTTTTCAAAGAATATTCTTTCGACTTACTAAATCACCTGAATTTTATACGTTTTCTGTTGTATTAAGTTCTGCTCATATCTTTATTTATCTTTTTTCTATGTTCTCAGGGTTTATTGTTTTGATCTTCTGATGTCAATTAAAACACTTGGTTATTCATTTTAATAAATATTTTACTTATAAAGATTTGAACTTTTGAAGATTCCAGCTTACTTGTAAGTTTCTAAGGGTCAGGTCCTCTCCATTGTTGCTGGCCTAAGGTTTAGTTCACCATATAGCAATGTATATATTGACCTATTTTCCCCTCGACTTTCTGTGATTCCCTACATCTCACCTTTCTTTGCAGACAAGCCATTTGAAATACCCTTAACTTAGTTCACAGCCAATAAGTCATTGAAATAATGTGTATTTTTAGAGAAATTTTCTTATATAATTAGGCAGAAAATCTCACCTGCTATAGTTTTCAAAACAGCATAATTTCACTCTTCTCCATGCTTAATCTGTTGTATTACACAACCTTTGAGTATTTAGCTTTATCAATGACATGTACTTTAAAAATGTTTGAGAGATCCTACCAGTGTTTGAAAACATCCTTGTTCCTTGTTTCAGTTCTAGTTTTATGTATATATTCTGCCTTGCACCTGATTATTCCAACAATTGATGGATGGCCTTGGGAATCTAATTCTGGTATTGATAGTCTTTACTGATTGTCTCCCCTCGTAGCTGATTTTTTCATTATTGTGTAAATTTAGATCATGAGCTCATGTTTAGCTAAACAGCCGACCTTGTAAGACGCTTAGGTGTGAACGCTCGTAAGCTTCAGGAGAAAGTCGGCAAAATTTATTTGTGTCCCTCCAATGAGTTGCCCACCAGGACACCGTTTTCTACAAGTGTTGGTCCAATACTCCCTCTAGAGGAAGGGGATTACGACAGGGCTGATTGGCGGCCCCCGATCTGGGGCAGGGGAAGTGGGCAGCCTGTGGCCCGGTCTGGAGCCTCTTTGCATGTGTCCCTGGGACACATTTGCCTGCGAACTTCGGTCACCTTGCAGGAAGCTACGATGCCCAGACCTATGGTTAGCTGTGCAGCGAGGTGTACTGTGAGGACAGGTTCCAAACACACTTCAAGTAAGAAGTAGGCCTGAGTGGAAAGGTGAGAGTTTGGGCAGCTGTGCAGACAAAGAAGGCACACTTTGGCCTGGGCCTAAATGCTTGTGACACGCCACTGGACCTGCCGTGCTCTGAGGGTCCTGCCCTGGGCCCCCTGCTCCCCTGCCCTTTGTTCAGTCACAGCAGAGATGGCCACACCCACTCCTTCAGTGAGGGCAGTGTTCCAACCAACCTCAGCCCCGCCCCCTCTCCACAGTTTACCATGGACTACAGAGGCTGCATCATGAGGCCAGGGCGTTCCGAGAATGCCAAGGGCAGACATGATGACCTTAAATGATTTCCTCTTGTGTCAGGCTTGGTAAACTTTAGGAGCTAGGAAATGGCCCACTTTACAGAAATGTTCAAATTTACTGGCATTTCATATATTCTCTGCTATAACATTGTCCTGATTCTTTCTGTATATTCTTTACTTATGTTTTTGTTTTCCTTAATCAAATTGTGTCTTTTCAATCTTTTCAAAGAAGATTCTTTGGACTTACTAAATCACCTCAATTTTATACGTTTTCTGTTGTATTAAGTTCTGCTCATATCTTTATTTATCTTTTTTCTATGTTCTCTGGGTTTATTGTTTTGATCTTCTGATGTCAATTAAAACACTTGGTTATTCATTTTAATAAATATTTTACTTATAAAGATTTGAACTTTTGAAGATTCCTGCTTACTTGTAAGTTTCTAAGGGTCAGGTCCTCTCCATTGTTGCTGGCCTAAGACTTAGTTCACCATATAGCAATGTATATATTGACCTATTTTCCCCTCGACTTTCTGTGATTCCCTACATCTCCCCTTTCTTTGCAGCCAAGCCATTTGAAATACCCTTAACTTATTTCAAAGCCAATAAGTCATTGAAATAATGTGTATTTTTTAGAGAAATCTTCTTATATAATTAGGCAGAAAATCTCACCTGCCATAGTTTTCAAAACAGCATAATTTCACTCTTCTCAATGCTTAATCTGTTGTATTACACAACCTTTGAGTATTTAGCTTTATCAATGACATGTGTTTAAAAATGTTTGAGAGATCCTACCAGTCTTTGAAAACATCCTTGTTCCTTGTTTCAGTTCCAGTTTTATGTATATATTCTGCCTTGCACCTGATTATTCCAACAATTGATGGATGGCCTTGGGAATCTAATTCTGGTATTGATAGCCTATACTGATTGTCTCCCCTCGTAGCTGATTTTTTCATTATTGTGTAAATTTAGATCATGAGCTCATGTTTAGCTAAACAGCTGACCTTGTAAGACGCTTAGGTGTGTACGGTCGCAAGCTTCAGGAAAAAGTCGGCAAAATTTATTAGTGTCCCTCCAATGAGTTGCCCACGAGGACACCGTTTTCTACAAGTGTTGGTCCAATACTCCCTGTAGAGGAAGGGGACTCCGACAGGGCTGATTGGCGTCCCCCGATCTGGGGCAGGGGCAGTGGGCAGCCTGTGGCCCGGGCTGGAGCCTCTTTGCATGTGTCCCTGGGACACATCTGCCTGCGAACTTCGGTCACCTGGCAGGAGGCTATGATGTCCAGACCTATGGTTAACTGTACAGCAAGGTGTACTGTGAGGACAGGTTCCACACACACTTCAAGTAAGAGGTCGGCCTGAGTGGAAAGGTGAGTGTTTGGGCAGCTGTGCAGACAAAGAAGGCGCCCTTTGGCCTGGGCCTAAATGCTTGTGACACCCCACTGGACCTGCCGTGCTCTGAGGGCCCTGCCCTGGGCCCCCTGCTCCCCTGCCCTTTGTTCAGTCACAGCAGAGATGGCCACACCCACTCCTTCAGTGAGGGCAGAGTTCCAACCACCCTCAGTCCGTCCCCCTCTCTGCAGGTTACCATGGACTACAGAGGCTGCATCCTGAGGCCAGGGCGTTCCGAGAATGCCAAGGGCAGACATGATGACCTTAAATGATTTCCTCTTGTGTCAGGTTTCGTAAACTTTAGGAGCTAGGAAATGGTCCACTTTACAGAAATGTTCAAATTTACTGGCATTTCATATATTCTCTGCTATAACATTGTCCTGATTCTTTCTGTATATTCTTTACTTATGTTTTTGTTTTCCTTAATCAAAGTGTGTCTTTTCAATCTTTTCAAAGAACATTCTTTGGACTTAGTAAATCAACTCAGTTTTATACGTTTTCCGTTGTATTAAGTTCTGCTCATATCTTTATTTATCTTTTTTCTATGTTCTCATGGTTTATTGTTTTGATCTTCTGATGTCAATTAAAACACTTGGTTATTCATTTTAATAAATATTTTACTTATAAAGATTTGAACTTTTGAAGATTCCAGCTTACTTGTAAGTTTCTAAGGGTCAGGTCCTCTCCATTGTTGCTGGCCTAAGGTTTAGTTCACCATATAGCAATGTATATATTGACCTATTTTCCCCTCGACTTTCTGTGATTCCCTACATCTCACCTTTCTTTGCAGACAAGCCATTTGAAATACACTTAACTTATTTCACAGCCAATAAGTCATTGAAATAATTTGTATTTTTAGAGAAATCTTCTTATATAATTAGGCAGAAAATCTCACCTGCCATAGTTTTCAAAACAGCATAATTTCACTCTTCTCAATGCTTAATCTGTTGTATTACACAACCTTTGAGTATTTAGCTTTATCAATGACATGTCCTTTAAAAATGTTTTAGAGATCCTACCAGTCTTTGAAAACATCCTTGTTCCTTGTTTCATTTCCAGTTTTATGTATATATTCTGCCTTGCACCTGATTATTCCAACAATTGATGGATGGCCTTGGGAATCTAATTCTGGTATTGATAGTCTTTACTGATTGTCTACCCTCGTAGCTGATTTCTTCATTATTGTGTAAATTTAGATCATGAGCTCATGTTTAGCTAAACAGCTGACCTTGTAAGACGCTTAGTTGTGTACGCTCGCAAGCTTCCGGAGAAAATCGGCAAAATTTATTTGTGTCCCTCCAATGAGGTGCCCACGAGGAAACCGTTTTCTACAAGTGTTGGTCCAACATTCCCTCTAGAGGAAGGGGACTCCGACAGGGCTGATTGGCGGCCACCAATCTGGGGCAGGTGCAGTGGGCCGCCTGTGGCCCGGGCTGGAGCGTCTTTGCATGTGTCCCTGGGACACATCTGCCTGCGAACTTCGGTCACCTGGCAGGAAGCTACAATGCCCAGACCTATGGTTAGCTGTGCAGCAAGGTGTACTGTGAGGACAGGTTCCACACACACTTCAAGTAAGAGGTCGGCCTGAATGGAAAGGTGAGAGTTTGGGCAGCTGTGCAGACAAAGAAGGCGCCCTTTGGCCTGGGCCTAAATGCTTGTGACACCCCACTGGACCTGCCGTGCTCTGAGGGCCCTGCCCTGGGCCCTCTGCTCCCCTGCCCTTTGTTCAGTCACAGCAGAGATGGCCACACCCACTCCTTCAGTGAGGGCAGAGTTCCAACCACCCTCAGCCCCGCCCCCTCTCCGCAGGTTACCATGGACTACAGAGGCTGCATCCTGAGGCCAGGGCGTTCCGAGAATGCCAAGGGCAGACATGATGACCTTAAATGATTTCCTCTTGTGTCAGGTTTGGTAAACTTTAGGAGCTAGGAAATGGTCCACTTACAGAAATGTTCAAATTTACTGGCATTTCATATATTCTCTGCTATAACATTGTCCTGATTCTTTCTGTATATTCTTTACTTATGTTTTTGTTTTCCTTAATCAAAGTGTGTATTTTCAATCTTTTCAAAGAAGATTCTTTGGACTTACTAAATCACCTCAATTTTATACGTTTTCTGTTGTATTAAGTTCTGCTCATATCTTTATTTATCTTTTTTCTATGTTCTCAGGGTTTATTGTTTTGATCTTCTGATGTCAATTAAAACACTTGGTTATTCATTTTAATAAATATTTTACTTATAAAGATTTGAACTTTTGAAGATTCCAGCTTACTTGTAAGTTTCTAAGGGTCAGGTCCTCTCCATTGTTGCTGGCCTAAGGTTTAGTTCACCATATAGCAATGTATATATTGACCTATTTTCCCCTCGACTTTCTGTGATTCCCTACATCTCACCTTTCTTTGCAGACAAGCCATTTGAAATACCCTTAACTTATTTCACAGCCAATAAGTCATTGAAATAATGTGTATTTTTAGAGAAATCTCCTTATATAATTAGGCAGAAAATCTCACCTGCCATAGTTTTCAAAACAGCATAATTTCACTCTTCTCAATGCTTAATCTGTTGTATTACACAACCTTTGAGTATTTAGCTTTATCAATGACATGTACTTTAAAAATGTTTTAGAAATCCTACAAGTCTTTGAAAACATCCTTGTTCCTTGTTTCAGTTCCAGTTTTATGTATAGATTCTGCCTTGCCCCTGATTATTCCAACAATAGATGGATGGCCTTGGGAATCTAATTCTGGTATTGATACTCTTTACAGATTGTCTCCCCTCGTAGCTGATTTTTTCATTATTGTGTAAATTTAGATCATGAGCTCATGTTTAGCTAAACAGCTGACCTTGTAAGACGCTTAGGTGTGTACGCTCGCAAGCTTCAGGAGAAAGTCGGCAAAATTTATTTGTGTCCCTCCAATGAGTTGCCCACGAGGACACCGTTTTCTACAAGTGTTGGTCCAATACTCCCTCTAGAGGAAGGGGACTCCGACAGGGCTGATTGGCGGCACCCGATCTGGGGCAGGGGCAGTGGGCAGCCTGTGGCCCAGGCTCGAGCCTCTTTGCATGTGTCCCTGGGACACATCTGCCTGCGAAGTTCCGTCACCTGGCAGGAAGCTACGATGCCCAGACCTATGCTTAGCTGTGCAGCGATGTGTACTGTGAGGACAGGTTCCACACACACTTCAAGTAGAGGTCGGCCTGAGTGGAAAGGTGAGAGTTTGGGCAGCTGTGCAGAAAAAGAAGGCGCCCTTTGGCCTGGGCCTAAATGCTTGTGACACCCCACTGGACGTGCCTTGCTCTGAGGGCCCTGCCCTGGGCCCCCTGCTCCCCTGCCCTTTGTTCAGTCACAGCAGAGATGGCCACACCCACTCCTTCAGTGAGGCCAGAGTTCCAACCACCCTCAGCCCCGCCCCCTCTCCGCAGGTTACCATGGACTACAGAGGCTGCATCCTGAGGCCAGGGCGTTCCGAGAATGCCAAGGGCAGACATGATGACCTTAAATGATTTCCTCTTGTGTCAGGTTTGGTAAACTTTAGGAGCTAGGAAATGGTCCACTTACAGAAATGTTCAAATTTACTGGCATTTCATATATTCTCTGCTATAACATTGTCCTGATTCTTTCTGTATATTCTTTACTTATGTTTTTGTTTTCCTTAATCAAAGTGTGTCTTTTCAATCTTTTCAAAGAAGATTCTTTGCACTTACGAAATCACCTCAATTTTATACGTTTTCCGTTGTATTAAGTTCTGCTCATATCTTTATTTATCTTTTTTCTATGTTCTCAGCGTTTATTTTTTTGATCTTCTGATGTCAATTAAAACACTTGGTTATTCATTTTAATAAATATTTTACTTATAAAGATTTGAACTTTTGAAGATTCCAGCTTACTTGTAAGTTTCTAAGGGTCAGGTCCTCTCCATTGTTGCTGGCCTAAGGTTTAGTTCACCATATAGCAATGTATATATTGACCTATTTTCCCCTCGACTTTCTGTAATTCCCTACATCTCACCTTTCTTTGCAGACAAGCCATTTGAAATACCCTTAACTTATTTCACAGCCAATAAGTCATTGAAATAATGTGTATTTTTAGAGAAATCTTCTTATATAATTAGGCAGAAAATCTCACCTGCCATAGTTTTCCAAACAGAATAATTTCACTCTTCTCAATGCTTAATCTGTTGTATTACACAACCTTTGAGTATTTAGCTTTATCAATGACATGTACTTTAAAAATGTTTTAGAGATCCTACCAGTCTTTGAAAACATCCTTGTTCCTTGTTTCAGTTCCAGTTTTATGTATATATTCTGCCTTGCACCTGATTATTCCAACAATTGATGGATGGCCTTGGGAATCTAATTCTGGTATTGATACTCTTTACTGATTGTCTCCCCTCGTAGCTGACTTCTTCATTATTGTGTAAATTTAGATCATGAGCTCATGTTTAGCTAAACAGCTGACCTTGTAAGACGCTTAGTTGTTTACGCTCGCAAGCTTCAGGTGAAAGTCGGCAAAATTTATTTGTGTCCCTCCAATGAGTTGCCCACGAGGACACCGTTTTCTACAAGTGATGGTCCAATACTCCCTCTAGAGGAAGGGGACTCCGACAGGGCTGATTGGCGGCCCCCGATCTGGGGCAGGGGCAGTGGGCAGCATGTGGCCCGGGCTGGAGCATCTTGCATGTGTCCCTGGGACACATCTGCCTGCGAACTTCGGTCACCTGGCAGGAAGCTACGATGCCCAGACCTATGGTTAGCTGTGCAGCAAGGTGTACTCTGAGGACAGGTTCCACACACACTTCAAGTAAGAGGTCGGCCTGAGTGGAAAGGTGAGAGTTTGGGCAGCTGTGCAGACAAAGAAGGCGCCCTTTGGCCTGGGCCTAAATGCTTGTGACAGCCCACTGGACCTGCCGTGCTCTGAGGGCCCTGCCCTGGGCCCCCTGCTCCCCTGCCCTTTGTTCAGTCACAGCAGAGATGGCCACACCCACTACTTCAGTGAGGGCAGAGTTCCAACCACCCTCAGCCCCGCCCCCTCTCCGCAGGTTACCATGGACTACAGAGGCTGCATCCTGAGGCCAGGGCGTTCCGAGAATGCCAAGGGCAGACATGATGACCTTAAATGATTTCCTCTTGTGTCAGGTTTGGTAAACTTTAGGAGCTAGGAAATGGTCCACTTACAGAAATGTTCAAATTTACTGGCATTTCATATATTCTCTGCTATAACGTTGTCCTGATTCTTTCTGTATATTCTTTACTTATGTTTTTGTTTTCCTTAATCAAAGTGTGTCTTTTCAATCTATTCAAAGAAGATTCTTTGGACTTACGAAATCACCTCAATTTTATACGTTTTCCGTTGTATTAAGTTCTGCTCATATCTTTATTTATCTTTTTTCTATGTTCTCAGGGTTTATTGTTTTGATCTTCTGATGTCAATTAAAACACTTGGTTATTCATTTTAATAAATATTTTACTTATAAAGATTTGAACTTTTGAAGATTCCAGCTTACTTGTAAGTTTCTAAGGGTCAGGTCCTCTCCATTGTTGCTGGCGTAAGGTTTAATTCACCATATAGCAATGTATATATTGACCTATTTTCCCCTCGACTTTCTGTGATTCCCTACATCTCACCTTTCTTTGCAGACAAGCCATTTGAAATACCCTTAACTTATTTCACAGCCAATAAGTCATTGAAATAATGTGTATTTTTAGAGAAATCTTCTTATATAATTAGGCAGAAAATCTCACCTGCCATAGTTTTCAAAACAGCATAATTTCACTCTTCTCAATGCTTAACCTGTTGTATTACACAACCTTTGAGTATTTAGCTTTATCAATGACATGTACTTTAAAAATGTTTTAGAGATCCTACCAGTCTTTGAAATCATCCTTGTTCCTTGTTTCAGTTCCAGTTTTATGTATATATTCTGCCTTGCACCTGATTATTCCAACAATTGATGGATGGCCTTGGGTATCTAATTCTGGTATTGATACTCTTTACTGATTGTCTCCCCTCATAGCTGATTTTTTCATTATTGTGTAAATTTAGATCATGAGCTCATGTTTAGCTAAACAGCTGACTTTGTAAGACGCTTAGTTGTGTACGCTCGCAAGCTTCAGGAGAAAGTCGGCAAAATTTATTTGTGTCCCTCCAATGAGTTGCCCAGGAGGACACCGTTTTCTACAAGTGTTGGTCCAACACTCCCTCTAGAGGAAGGGGACTCCGACAGCGGTGATTGGCGGCCCCCGATCAGGGGCAGGGGCAGTGGGCAGCCAGTGGCCCGGGCTGGAGCGTCTTTGCATGTGTCCCTGGGACACATCTGCCTGCGAACTTCGGTCACCTGGCAGGAAGCTACGATGCCCAGACCTATGGTTAGCTGTGCAGCAAGGTGTACTGTGAGGACAGGTTCCACACACACTTCAAGTAAGAGGTCGGCCTGAGTGGAAAGGTGAGAGTTTGGGCAGCTGTGCAGACAAAGAAGGCGCACTTTGGCCTGGGCCTAAATGCTTGTGACACCCCACTGGACCTGCCGTGCTCTGAGGGCCCTGCCCTGGGCCCCCTGCTCCCCTGCCCTTTGTTCAGTCACAGCAGAGATGACCACACCCACTCCTTCAGTGAGGGCAGAGTTCCAACCACCCTCAGCCCCGCCCCCTCTCCGCAGGTTACCATGGACTACAGAGGCTGCATCCTGAGGCCAGGGCGTTCCGAGAATGCCAAGGGCAGACATAATGACCTTAAATGATTTCCTCTTGTGTCAGGTTTGGTAAACTTTAGGAGCTAGGAAATGGTCCACTTACAGAAATGTTCAAATTTACTGGCATTTCATATATTCTCTGCTATAACATTGTCCTGATCCTTTCTGTATATTCTTTACTTATGTTTTTGTTTTCCTTAATCAAAGTGTGTCTTTTCAATCTTTTCAAAGAAGATTCTTTGGACTTACTAAATCACCTGAATTTTATACGTTTTCTGTTGTATTAAGTTCTGCTCATATCTTTATTTATCTTTTTTCTATGTTCTCAGGGTTTATTGTTTTGATCTTCTGATGTCAATTAAAACACTTGGTTATTCATTTTAATAAATATTTTACTTATAAATATTTGAACTTTTGAAGATTCCAGCTTACTTGTAAGTTTCTAAGGGTCAGGTCCTCTCCATTGTTGCTGGCCTAAGGTTTAGTTCACCATATAGCAATGCATATATTGACCTATTTTCCCCTCGACTTTCTATGATTCCCTACATCTCACCTTTCTTTGCAGACAAGCCATTTGAAATACCCTTAACTTATTTCACAGCCAATAAGTCATTGAAATAATGTGTATTTTTAGAGAAATCTTCTTATATAATTAGGCAGAAAATCTCACCTGCCATAGTTTTCAAAACAGCATAATTTCACTCTTCTCAATGCTTAATCTGTTGTATTACACAACCTTTGAGTATTTAGCTTTATCAATGACATGTAGTTTAAAAATGTTTTAGAGATCCTACCAGTCTTTGAAAACATCCTTGTTCCTTGTTTCAGTTCCAGTTTTATGTATATATTCTGCCTCGCACCTGATTATTCCAACAATTGATGGATGGCCTTGGGAATCTAATGCTGGTATTTATACTCTTTACTGTTTGTCTCCCCTCGTAGATGATTTTTTCATTATTGTGTAAATTTAGATCATGAGCTCATGTTTAGCTAAACAGCTGACCTTGTAAGACGCTTAGGTGTGAACGCTCGTAAGCTTCCGCAGAAAGACGGCAAAGATTTTTTTGTGTCCCTCCAATGAGTTGCCCACGAGGACACCGATTTCTACAAGTGTTGGTCCAATACTCCCTCTAGAGGCAGGGGACTCCGACAGGGCTGATTGGCGGCCCCCGATCTGGTGCAGGGGCTGTGGGCAGCCTGTGGCCCGGGCTGGAGCCTCTTTGCATGTGTCCCTGGGACACATCTGCCTGCGAACTTCGGTCACCTGGCAGGAAGCTAGGATGCCCAGACCTATGGTTAGCTGTGCAGCGAGGTGTACTGTGAGGACAGGTTCCACACACACTTCAAGTAAGAGGTCGGCCTGAGTGGAAAGGTGAGAGTTTGGGCAGCTGTGCAGAAAAAGAAGGCGCCCTTTGGCCTGGGCCTAAATGCTTGTGACACCCCACTGGACCTGCCGTGCTCTGAGGGCCCTGCCCTGGGCCCCCTGCTCCCCTGCCATTTGTTCAGTCACAGCAGAGATGGCCACACCCACTCCTTCAGTGAGGCCAGAGTTCCAACCACCCTCAGCCCCGCCCCCTCTCCGCAGGTTACCATGGACTACAGAGGCTGCATCCTGAGGCCAGGGCGTTCCGAGAATGCCAAGGTCAGACATGATGACCTTAAATGATTTCCTCTTGCGTCAGGTTTCGTAAACTTTAGGAGCTAGGAAATGGTCCACTTTACAGAAATGTTCAAATTTACTGGCATTTCATATATTCTCTGCTATAACATTGTCCTGATTCTTTCTGTATATTCTTTACTTATGTTTTTGTTTTCCTTAATCAAAGTGTGTCTTTTCAATCTTTTCAAAGAAGATTCTTTGGACTTACTAAATCACCTGAATTTTATACATTTTCTGTTGTATTAAGTTCTGCTCATATCTTTATTTATCTTTTTTCTATGTTCTCACGGTTTATTGTTTTGATCTTCTGATGTCAATTAAAACACTTGGTTATTCATTTTAATAAATATTTTACTTATAAATATTTGAACTTTTGAAGATTCCAGCTTACTTGTAAGTTTCTAAGGGTCAGGGCCTCTCCATTGTTGCTGGCCTAAGGTTTAGTTCACCATATAGCAATGCATATATTGACCTATTTTCCCCTCGACTTTCTGTGATTCCCTACATCTCACCTTTCTTTGCAGACAAGCCATTTGAAATACCCTTAACTTATTTCACAGCCAATAAGTCATTGAAATAATGTGTATTTTTAGAGAAATCTTCTTATATAATTAGGCAGAAAATCTCACCTGCCATAGTTTTCAAAACAGCATAATTTCACTCTTCTCAATGCTTAATCTGTTGTATTACACAACCTTTGAGTATTTAGCTTTATCAATGACATGTAGTTTAAAAATGTTTTAGAGATCCTACCAGTCTTTGAAAACATCCTTGTTCCTTGTTTCAGTTCCAGTTTTATGTATATATTCTGCCTCGCACCTGATTATTCCAACAATTGATGGATGGCCTTGGGAATCTAATTCTGGTATTTATACTCTTTACTGTTTGTCTCCCCTCGTAGATGATTTTTTCATTATTGTGTAAATTTAGATCATGAGCTCATGTTTAGCTAAACAGCTGACCTTGTAAGACGCTTAGGTGTGAACGCTCGTAAGCTTCCGCAGAAAGACGGCAAAGATTTTTTTGTGTCCCTCCAATGAGATGCCCACGAGGACACCGATTTCTACTAGTGTTGGTCCAATACTCCCTCTAGAGGCAGGGGACTCCGACAGGGCTGATTGGCGGCCCCCGATCTGGGGCAGGGGCTGTGGGCAGCCTGTGGCCCGGGCTGGAGCCTCTTTGCATGTGTCCCTGGGACACATCTGCCTGCGAACTTCTGTCACCTGGCAGGAAGCTACGATGCCCAGACCTATGGTTAGCTGTGCAGCGAGGTGTACTGTGAGGACAGGTTCCACACACACTTCAAGTAAGAGGTCGGCCTGAGTGGAAAGGTGAGAGTTTGGGCAGCTGTGCAGAAAAAGAAGGCGCCCTTTGGCCTGGGCCTAAATGCTTGTGACACCCCACTGGACCTGCCGTGCTCTGAGGGCCCTGCCCTGGGCCCCCTGCTCCCCTGCCCTTTGTTCAGTCACAGCAGAGATGGCCACACCCACTCCTTCAGTGAGGCCAGAGTTCCAACCACCCTCAGCCCCGCCTCCTCTCCGCACGTTACCATGGACTACAGAGGCTGCATCCTGAGGCCAGGGCGTTCTGAGAATGCCAAGGGCAGACATGATGACCGTATATGATTTCCTCTTGTGTCAGGTTTGGTAAACTTTAGGAGCTAGGAAATGGTCCACTTTAGAGAAATGTTCAAATTTACTGGCATTTCATATATTCTCTGCTATAACATTGTCCTGATTCTTTCTGTATATTCTTTACTTATGTTTTTGTTTTCCTTAATCAAAGTGTGTCTTTTCAATCTTTTCAAAGAAGATTCTTTGGACTTACTAAATCACCTGAATTTTATACGTTTTCTGTTGTATTAAGTTCTGCTCATATCTTTATTTATCTTTTTTCTATGTTCTCAGGGTTTATTGTTTTGATCTTCTGATGTCAATTAAAACACTTGGTTATTCATTTTAATAAATATTTTACTTATAAAGATTTGAACTTTTGAAGATTCCAGCTTACTTGTAAGTTTCTAAGGGTCAGGTCCTCTCCATTGTTGCTGGCCTAAGGTTTAGTTCACCATATAGCAATGTATATATTGACATATTTTCCCCTCGACTTTCTGTGATTCCCTACATCTCACCTTTCTTTGCAGACAAGCCATTTGAAATACCCTTAACTTATTTCACAGCCAATAAGTCATTGAAATAATGTGTATTTTTAGAGAAATCTTCTTATATAATTAGGCAGAAAATCTCACCTGCCATAGTTTTCAAAACAGCATAATTTCACTCTTCTCAATGCTTAACCTGTTGTATTACACAACCATTGAGTATTTAGCTTTATCAATGACATGTACTTTAAAAATGTTTTAGAGATCCTACCAGTCTTTGAAATCATCCTTGTTCCTTGTTTCAGTTCCAGTTTTATGTATATATTCTGCCTTGCACCTGATTATTCCAACAATTGATGGATGGCCTTGGGTATCTAATTCTGGTATTGATACTCTTTACTGATTGTCTCCCCTCATAGCTGATTTTTTCATTATTGTGTAAATTTAGATCATGAGCTCATGTTTAGCTAAACAGCTGACTTTGTAAGACGCTTAGTTGTGTACGCTCGCAAGCTTCAGGAGAAAGTCGGCAAAATTTATTTGTGTCCCTCCAATGAGTTGCCCAGGAGGACACCGTTTTCTACAAGTGTTGGTCCAACACTCCCTCTAGAGGAAGGGGACTCCGACAGCGGTGATTGGCGGCCCCCGATCAGGGGCAGGGGCAGTGGGCAGCCAGTGGCCCGGGCTGGAGCGTCTTTGCATGTGTCCCTGGGACACATCTGCCTGCGAACTTCGGTCACCTGGCAGGAAGCTACGATGCCCAGACCTATGGTTAGCTGTGCAGCAAGGTGTACTGTGAGGACAGGTTCCACACACACTTCAAGTAAGAGGTCGGCCTGAGTGGAAAGGTGAGAGTTTGGGCAGCTGTGCAGACAAAGAAGGCGCACTTTGGCCTGGGCCTAAATGCTTGTGACACCCCACTGGACCTGCCGTGCTCTGAGGGCCCTGCCCTGGGCCCCCTGCTCCCCTGCCCTTTGTTCAGTCACAGCAGAGATGACCACACCCACTCCTTCAGTGAGGGCAGAGTTCCAACCACCCTCAGCCCCGCTCCCTCTCCGCAGGTTACCATGGACTACAGAGGCTGCATCCTGAGGCCAGGGCGTTCCGAGAATGCCAAGGGCAGACATAATGACCTTAAATGATTTCCTCTTGTGTCAGGTTTGGTAAACTTTAGGAGCTAGGAAATGGTCCACTTACAGAAATGTTCAAATTTACTGGCATTTCATATATTCTCTGCTATAACATTGTCCTGATCCTTTCTGTATATTCTTTACTTATGTTTTTGTTTTCCTTAATCAAAGTGTGTCTTTTCAATCTTTTCAAAGAAGATTCTTTGGACTTACTAAATCACCTGAATTTTATACGTTTTCTGTTGTATTAAGTTCTGCTCATATCTTTATTTATCTTTTTTCTATGTTCTCAGGGTTTATTGTTTTGATCTTCTGATGTCAATTAAAACACTTGGTTATTCATTTTAATAAATATTTTACTTATAAATATTTGAACTTTTGAAGATTCCAGCTTACTTGTAAGTTTCTAAGGGTCAGGTCCTCTCCATTGTTGCTGGCCTAAGGTTTAGTTCACCATATAGCAATGCATATATTGACCTATTTTCCCCTCGACTTTCTATGATTCCCTACATCTCACCTTTCTTTGCAGACAAGCCATTTGAAATACCCTTAACTTATTTCACAGCCAATAAGTCATTGAAATAATGTGTATTTTTAGAGAAATCTTCTTATATAATTAGGCAGAAAATCTCACCTGCCATAGTTTTCAAAACAGCATAATTTCACTCTTCTCAATGCTTAATCTGTTGTATTACACAACCTTTGAGTATTTAGCTTTATCAATGACATGTAGTTTAAAAATGTTTTAGAGATCCTACCAGTCTTTGAAAACATCCTTGTTCCTTGTTTCAGTTCCAGTTTTATGTATATATTCTGCCTCGCACCTGATTATTCCAACAATTGATGGATGGCCTTGGGAATCTAATGCTGGTATTTATACTCTTTACTGTTTGTCTCCCCTCGTAGATGATTTTTTCATTATTGTGTAAATTTAGATCATGAGCTCATGTTTAGCTAAACAGCTGACCTTGTAAGACGCTTAGGTGTGAACGCTCGTAAGCTTCCGCAGAAAGACGGCAAAGATTTTTTTGTGTCCCTCCAATGAGTTGCCCACGAGGACACCGATTTCTACAAGTGTTGGTCCAATACTCCCTCTAGAGGCAGGGGACTCCGACAGGGCTGATTGGCGGCCCCCGATCTGGTGCAGGGGCTGTGGGCAGCCTGTGGCCCGGGCTGGAGCCTCTTTGCATGTGTCCCTGGGACACATCTGCCTGCGAACTTCGGTCACCTGGCAGGAAGCTAGGATGCCCAGACCTATGGTTAGCTGTGCAGCGAGGTGTACTGTGAGGACAGGTTCCACACACACTTCAAGTAAGAGGTCGGCCTGAGTGGAAAGGTGAGAGTTTGGGCAGCTGTGCAGAAAAAGAAGGCGCCCTTTGGCCTGGGCCTAAATGCTTGTGACACCCCACTGGACCTGCCGTGCTCTGAGGGCCCTGCCCTGGGCCCCCTGCTCCCCTGCCATTTGTTCAGTCACAGCAGAGATGGCCACACCCACTCCTTCAGTGAGGCCAGAGTTCCAACCACCCTCAGCCCCGCCCCCTCTCCGCAGGTTACCATGGACTACAGAGGCTGCATCCTGAGGCCAGGGCGTTCCGAGAATGCCAAGGTCAGACATGATGACCTTAAATGATTTCCTCTTGCGTCAGGTTTGGTAAACTTTAGGAGCTAGGAAATGGTCCACTTTACAGAAATGTTCAAATTTACTGGCATTTCATATATTCTCTGCTATAACATTGTCCTGATTCTTTCTGTATATTCTTTACTTATGTTTTTGTTTTCCTTAATCAAAGTGTGTCTTTTCAATCTTTTCAAAGAAGATTCTTTGGACTTACTAAATCACCTGAATTTTATACATTTTCTGTTGTATTAAGTTCTGCTCATATCTTTATTTATCTTTTTTCTATGTTCTCACGGTTTATTGTTTTGATCTTCTGATGTCAATTAAAACACTTGGTTATTCATTTTAATAAATATTTTACTTATAAATATTTGAACTTTTGAAGATTCCAGCTTACTTGTAAGTTTCTAAGGGTCAGGGCCTCTCCATTGTTGCTGGCCTAAGGTTTAGTTCACCATATAGCAATGCATATATTGACCTATTTTCCCCTCGACTTTCTGTGATTCCCTACATCTCACCTTTCTTTGCAGACAAGCCATTTGAAATACCCTTAACTTATTTCACAGCCAATAAGTCATTGAAATAATGTGTATTTTTAGAGAAATCTTCTTATATAATTAGGCAGAAAATCTCACCTGCCATAGTTTTCAAAACAGCATAATTTCACTCTTCTCAATGCTTAATCTGTTGTATTACACAACCTTTGAGTATTTAGCTTTATCAATGACATGTAGTTTAAAAATGTTTTAGAGATCCTACCAGTCTTTGAAAACATCCTTGTTCCTTGTTTCAGTTCCAGTTTTATGTATATATTCTGCCTCGCACCTGATTATTCCAACAATTGATGGATGGCCTTGGGAATCTAATTCTGGTATTTATACTCTTTACTGTTTGTCTCCCCTCGTAGATGATTTTTTCATTATTGTGTAAATTTAGATCATGAGCTCATGTTTAGCTAAACAGCTGACCTTGTAAGACGCTTAGGTGTGAACGCTCGTAAGCTTCCGCAGAAAGACGGCAAAGATTTTTTTGTGTCCCTCCAATGAGATGCCCACGAGGACACCGATTTCTACTAGTGTTGGTCCAATACTCCCTCTAGAGGCAGGGGACTCCGACAGGGCTGATTGGCGGCCCCCGATCTGGGGCAGGGGCTGTGGGCAGCCTGTGGCCCGGGCTGGAGCCTCTTTGCATGTGTCCCTGGGACACATCTGCCTGCGAACTTCGGTCACCTGGCAGGAAGCTACGATGCCCAGACCTATGGTTAGCTGTGCAGCGAGGTGTACTGTGAGGACAGGTTCCACACACACTTCAAGTAAGAGGTCGGCCTGAGTGGAAAGGTGAGAGTTTGGGCAGCTGTGCAGAAAAAGAAGGCGCCCTTTGGCCTGGGCCTAAATGCTTGTGACACCCCACTGGACCTGCCGTGCTCTGAGGGCCCTGCCCTGGGCCCCCTGCTCCCCTGCCATTTGTTCAGTCACAACAGAGATGGCCACACCCACTCCTTCAGTGAGGCCAGAGTTCCAACCACCCTCAGCCCCGCCCCCTCTCCGCAGGTTACCATGGACTACAGAGGCTGCATCCTGAGGCCAGGGCGTTCCGAGAATGCCAAGGTCAGACATGATGACCTTAAATGATTTCCTCTTGCGTCAGGTTTGGTAAACTTTAGGAGCTAGGAAATGGTCCACTTTACAGAAATGTTCAAATTTACTGGCATTTCATATATTCTCTGCTATAACATTGTCCTGATTCTTTCTGTATATTCTTTACTTATGTTTTTGTTTTCCTTAATCAAAGTGTGTCTTTTCAATCTTTTCAAAGAAGATTCTTTGGACTTACTAAATCACCTGAATTTTATACGTTTTCTGTTGTATTAAGTTCTGCTCATATCTTTATTTATCTTTTTTCTATGTTCTCACGGTTTATTGTTTTGATCTTCTGATGTCAATTAAAACACTTGGTTATTCATTTTAATAAATATTTTACTTATAAAGATTTGAACTTTTGAAGATTCCAGCTTACTTGTAAGTTTCTAAGGGTCAGGTCCTCTCCATTGTTGCTGGCCTAAGGTTTAGTTCACCATATAGCAATGCATATATTGACCTATTTTCCCCTCGACTTTCTGTGATTCCCTACATCTCACCTTTCTTTGCAGACAAGCCATTTGAAATACCCTTAACTTATTTCACAGCCAATAAGTCATTGAAATAATGTGTATTTTTAGAGAAATCTTCTTATATAATTAGGCAGAAAATCTCACCTGCCATAGTTTTCAAAACAGCATAATTTCACTCTTCTCAATGCTTAATCTGTTGTATTACACAACCTTTGAGTATTTAGCTTTATCAATGACATGTAGTTTAAAAATGTTTTAGAGATCCTACCAGTCTTTGAAAACATCCTTGTTCCTTGTTTCATTTCCAGTTTTATGTATATATTCGGCCTCGCAGCTGATTATTCCAACAATTGATGGATGGCCTTGGGAATCTAATTCTGGTATTTATACTCTTTACTGTTTGTCTCCCCTCGTAGCTGATTTTTTCATTATTGTGTAAATTTAGATCATGAGCTCATGTTTAGCTAAACAGCTGACCTTGTAAGACGCTTAGGTGTGAACGCTCGTAAGCTTCCGCAGAAAGACGGCAAAGATTTATTTGTGTCCCTCCAATGAGTTGCCCACGAGGACACCGTTTTCTACAAGTGTTGGTCCAATACTCCCTCTAGAGGCAGGGGACTCCGACAGGGCTGATTGGCGGCCCCCGATCTGGGGCAGGGGCTGTGGGCAGCCTGTGGCCCGGGCTGGAGCCTCTTTGCATGTGTCCCTGGGACACATCTGCCTGCGAACTTCGGTCACCTGGCAGGAAGCTACGATGCCCAGACCTATGGTTAGCTGTGCAGCGAGGTGTACTGTGAGGACAGGTTCCACACACACTTCAAGTAAGAGGTCGGCCTGAGTGGAAAGGTGAGAGTTTGGGCAGCTGTGCAGAAAAAGAAGGCGCCCTTTGGCCTGGGCCTAAATGCTTGTGACACCCCACTGGACCTGCCGTGCTCTGAGGGCCCTGCCCTGGGCCCCCTGCTCCCCTGCCCTTTGTTCAGTCACAGCAGAGATGGCCACACCCACTCCTTCAGTGAGGCCAGAGTTCCAACCACCCTCAGCCCCGCCTCCTCTCCGCACGTTACCATGGACTACAGAGGCTGCATCCTGAGGCCAGGGCGTTCTGAGAATGCCAAGGGCAGACATGATGACCGTATATGATTTCCTCTTGTGTCAGGTTTGGTAAACTTTAGGAGCTAGGAAATGGTCCACTTTAGAGAAATGTTCAAATTTACTGGCATTTCATATATTCTCTGCTATAACATTGTCCTGATTCTTTCTGTATATTCTTTACTTATGTTTTTGTTTTCCTTAATCAAAGTGTGTCTTTTCAATCTTTTCAAAGAAGATTCTTTGGACTTACTAAATCACCTGAATTTTATACGTTTTCTGTTGTATTAAGTTCTGCTCATATCTTTATTTATGTTTTTTCTGTGTTCTCAGGGTTTATTGTTTTGATCTTCTGATGTCAATTAAAACACTTGGTTATTCATTTTAATAAATATTTTACTTATAAAGATTTGAACTTTTGAAGATTCCAGCTTACTTGTAAGTTTCTAAGGGTCAGGTCCTCTCCATTGTTGCTGGCCTAAGGTTTAGTTCACCATATAGCAATGTATATATTGACCTATTTTCCCCTCGACTTTCTGTGATTCCCTACATCTCACCTTTCTTTGCAGACAAGCCATTTGAAATACCCTTAACTTATTTCACAGCCAATAAGTCATTGAAATAATGTGTATTTTTAGAGAAATCTTCTTATATAATTAGGCAGAAAATCTCACCTGCCATAGTTTTCAAAACAGCATAATTTCACTCTTCTCAATGCTTAACCTGTTGTATTACACAACCTTTGAGTATTTAGCTTTATCAATGACATGTACTTTAAAAATGTTTTAGAGATCCTACCAGTCTTTGAAAACATCCTTGTTCCTTGTTTCAGTTCCAGTTTTATGTATATATTCTGCCTTGCACCTGATTATTCCAACAATTGATGGATGGCCTTGGGTATCTAATTCTGGTATTCATACTCTTTACTGATTGTCTCCCCTCATAGCTGATTTTTTCATTATTGTGTAAATTTAGATCATGAGCTCATGTTTAGCTAAACAGCTGACCTTGTAAGACGCTTAGTTGTGTACGCTCGCAAGCTTCAGGAGAAAGTCGGCAAAATTTATTTGTGTCCCTCCAATGAGTTGCCCACGAGGACACCGTTATATACAAGTGTTGGTCCAACACTCCCTCTAGAGGAAGGGGACTCCGACAGCGGTGATTGGCGGCCCCCGATCAGGGGCAGGGGCAGTGGGCAGCCAGTGGCCCGGGCTGGAGCGTCTTTGCATGTGTCCCTGGGACACATCTGCCTGCGAACTTCGGTCACCTGGCAGGAAGCTACGATGCCCAGACCTATGGTTAGCTGTGCAGCAAGGTGTACTGTGAGGACAGGTTCCACACACACTTCAAGTAAGAGGTCGGCCTGAGTGGAAAGGTGAGAGTTTGGGCAGCTGTGCAGACAAAGAAGGCGCACTTTGGCCTGGGCCTAAATGCTTGTGACACCCCACTGGACCTGCCGTGCTCTGAGGGCCCTGCCCTGGGCCCCCTGCTCCCCTGCCCTTTGTTCAGTCACAGCAGAGATGACCACACCCACTCCTTCAGTGAGGGCAGAGTTCCAACCACCCTCAGCCCCGCCCCCTCTCCGCAGGTTACCATGGACTACAGAGGCTGCATCCTGAGGCCAGGGCGTTCCGAGAATGCCAAGGGCAGACATAATGACCTTAAATGATTTCCTCTTGTGTCAGGTTTGGTAAACTTTAGGAGCTAGGAAATGGTCCACTTACAGAAATGTTCAAATTTACTGGCATTTCATATATTCTCTGCTATAACATTGTCCTGATCCTTTCTGTATATTCTTTACTTATGTTTTTGTTTTCCTTAATCAAAGTGTGTCTTTTCAATCTTTTCAAAGAAGATTCTTTGGACTTACTAAATCACCTGAATTTTATACGTTTTCTGTTGTATTAAGTTCTGCTCATATCTTTATTTATCTTTTTTCTATGTTCTCAGGGTTTATTGTTTTGATCTTCTGATGTCAATTAAAACACTTGGTTATTCATTTTAATAAATATTTTACTTATAAAGATTTCAACTTTTGAAGATTCCAGCTTACTTGTAAGTTTCTAAGGGTCAGGTCCTCTCCATTGTTGCTGGCCTAAGGTTTAGTTCACCATATAGCAATGCATATATTGACCTATTTTCCCCTCGACTTTCTGTGATTCCCTACATCTCACCTTTCTTTGCAGACAAGCCATTTGAAATACCCTTAACTTATTTCACAGCCAATAAGTCATTGAAATAATGTGTATTTTTAGAGAAATCTTCTTATATAATTAGGCAGAAAATCTCACCTGCCATAGTTTTCAAAACAGCATAATTTCACTCTTCTCAATGCTTAATCTGTTGTATTACACAACCTTTGAGTATTTAGCTTTATCAATGACATGTAGTTTAAAAATGTTTTAGAGATCCTACCAGTCTTTGAAAACATCCTTGTTCCTTGTTTCAGTTCCAGTTTTATGTATATATTCTGCCTCGCACCTGATTATTCCAACAATTGATGGATGGCCTTGGGAATCTAATGCTGGTATTTATACTCTTTACTGTTTGTCTCCCCTCGTAGATGATTTTTTCATTATTGTGTAAATTTAGATCATGAGCTCATGTTTAGCTAAACAGCTGACCTTGTAAGACGCTTAGGTGTGAACGCTCGTAAGCTTCCGCAGAAAGACGGCAAAGATTTTTTTGTGTCCCTCCAATGAGTTGCCCACGAGGACATCGATTTCTACAAGTGTTGGTCCAATACTCACTCTAGAGGCAGGGGACTCCGACAGGGCTGATTGGCGGCCCCCGATCTGGGGCAGGGGCAGTGGGCAGCCTGTGGCCCGGGCTGGAACCTCTTTGCATGTGTCCCTGGGACACATCTGCCTGTGAACTTCGGTCACCTGGCAGGAAGCTACGATGCCCAGACCTATGGTTAGCTGTGCAGCGAGGTGTACTGTGAGGACAGGTTCCACACACACTTCAAGTAAGAGGTCGGCCTGAGTGGAAAGGTGAGAGTTTGGGCAGCTGTGCAGACAAAGAAGGCGCCCTTTGGCCTGGGCCTAAATGCTTGTGACAGCCCACTGGACCTGCCGTGCTCTGAGGGCCCTGCCCTGGGCCCCCTGCTCCCCTGCCCTTTGTTCTGTCACAGCAGAGATGGCCACACTCACTCCTTCAGTGAGGGCAGAGTTCCAACCACCCTCAGCCCCGCCCCCTCTCCGCAGGTTACCCTGGACTACAGAGGCTGCATCCTGAGGCCAGGGCGTTCCGAGAATGACAAGGGCAGACATGATGACCTTAAATGATTTCCTCTTGTGTCAGGCTTGGTAAACTTTAGGAGCTAGGAAATGGCCCACTTTACAGAAATGTTCAAATTTACTGGCATTTCATATATTCTCTGCTATAACATTTTCCTGATTCTTTCTGTATATTCTTTACTTATGTTTTTGTTTTCCTTAATCAAAGTGTGTCTTTTCAATCTTTTCAAAGAAGATTCTTTGGACTTACTAAATCACCTCAATTTTATACGTTTTCTGTTGTATTAAGTTCTGCTCATATCTTTATTTATCTTTTTTCTATGTTCTCTGGGTTTATTGTTTTGATCTTCTGATGTCAATTAAAACACTTGGTTATTCATTTTAATAAATATTTTACTTATAAAGATTTGAACTTTTGAAGATTCCTGCTTACTTGTAAGTTTCTAAGGGTCAGGTCCTCTCCATTGTTGCTGGCCTAAGACTTAGTTCACCATATAGCAATGTATATATTGACCTATTTTCCCCTCGACTTTCTGTGATTCCCTACATCTCACCTTTCTTTGCAGACAAGCCATTTGAAATACACTTAACTTATTTCAAGCCAATAAGTCATTGAAATAATGTGTATTTTTAGAGAAATCTTCTTATATAATTAGGCAGAAAATCTCACCTGCCATAGTTTTCAAAACAGCATAATTTCACTCTTCTCAATGCTTAATCTGTTGTATTACACAACCTTTGAGTATTTAGCTTTATCAATGACATGTACTTTAAAAATGTTTTAGAGATCCTACCAGTTTTTGAAAACATCCTTGTTCCTTGTTTCAGGTCCAGTTTTATGTATATATTCTGCCTTGCACCTTATTATTCCAACAATTGATGGATGGCCTTGGGAATCTAATTCTGGTATTGAGAGTTTTTACTGATTGTCTCCCCTCGTAGCTGATTTCTTCATTATTGTGTAAATTTAGATCATGAGCTCATGTTTAGCTAAACAGCTGACCTTGTAAGACGCTTAGGTGTGAACGCTCGTAAGATTCAGCAGAAAGGCGGCAAAGATTTATTTGTGTCCCTCCAATGAGTTGCCCACGAGGACACCGTTTTCTACAAGTGTTGGTCCAATACTCCCTCTAGAGGCAGGGGACTCCAACAGGGCTGATTGTTGGCCCCCGATCTGGGGCAGAGGCAGTGGGCAGCCTGTGGCCCGGGCAGGAGCCTCTTTGCATGTGTCCCTGGGACACATCTGCCTGCGAACTTCGGTCACTTGGCAGGAAGCTACGATGCCCAGACCTATGGTTAGCTGTGCAGCGAGGTGTACTGTGAGGACAGGTTCCACACACACTTCAAGTAAGAGGTCGGCCTGAGTGGAAAGGTGAGAGTTTGGGCAGCTGTGCAGACAAAGAAGGCGCCCTTTGGCCTGGGCCTAAATGCTTGTGACACCCCACTGGACCTGCCGGGCTCTGAGGGCCCTGCCCTGGGCCCCCTGCTCCCCTGCCCTTTGTTCAGTCACAGCAGAGATGGCCACACCCACTCCTTCAGTGAGGCCAGAGTTCCAACCTCCCTCAGCCCCGCCCCATCTCCGCAGATTACCATGGACTACAGACGCTGCATCCTGAGGCCAGGGCATTCGGAGAATGCCAAGGGCAGACATGATGACCTTAAATGATTTCCTCTTGTGTCAGGTTTGGTAAACTTTAGGAGCTAGGAAATGGTCCACTTTACAGAAATGTTCAAATTTACTGGCATTTCATATATTCTCTGCTATAACATTGTGCTGATTCTTTCTGTATATTCTTTACTTATGTTTTTGTTTTCCTTAATCAAAGTGTGTCTTTTCAATCTTTTCAAAGAATATTCTTTCGACTTACTAAATCACCTGAATTTTATACGTTTTCTGTTGTATTAAGTTCTGCTCATATCTTTATTTATCTTTTTTCTATGTTCTCAGGGTTTATTGTTTTGATCTTCTGATGTCAATTAAAACACTTGGTTATTCATTTTAATAAATATTTTACTTATAAAGATTTGAACTTTTGAAGATTCCAGCTTACTTGTAAGTTTCTAAGGGTCAGGTCCTCTCCATTGTTGCTGGCCTAAGGTTTAGTTCACCATATAGCAATGTATATATTGACCTATTTTCCCCTCGACTTTCTGTGATTCCCTACATCTCACCTTTCTTTGCAGACAAGCCATTTGAAATACCCTTAACTTATTTCACAGCCAATAAGTCATTGAAATAATGTGTATTTTTAGAGAAATTTTCTTATATAATTAGGCAGAAAATCTCACCTGCTATAGTTTTCAAAACAGCATAATTTCACTCTTCTCAATGCTTAATCTGTTGTATTACACCACCTTTGAGTATTTAGCTTTATCAATGACATGTACTTTAAAAATGTTTGAGAGATCCTACCAGTGTTTGAAAACATCCTTGTTCCTTGTTTCAGTTCTAGTTTTATGTATATATTCTGCCTTGCACCTGATTATTCCAACAATTGATGGATGGCCTTGGGAATCTAATTCTGGTATTGATAGTCTTTACTGATTGTCTCCCCTCGTAGCTGATTTTTTCATTATTGTGTAAATTTAGATCATGAGCTCATGTTTAGCTAAACAGCCGACCTTGTAAGACGCTTAGGTGTGAACGCTCCTAAGCTTCAGGAGAAAGTCGGCAAAATTTATTTGTGTCCCTCCAATGAGTTGCCCACCAGGACACCGTTTTCTACAAGTGTTGGTCCAATACTCCCTCTAGAGGAAGGGGATTACGACAGGGCTGATTGGCGGCCCCCGATCTGGGGCAGGGGAAGTGGGCAGCCTGTGGCCCGGTCTGGAGCCTCTTTGCATGTGTCCCTGGGACACATCTGCCTGCGAACTTCGGTCACCTTGCAGGAAGCTACGATGCCCAGACCTATGGTTAGCTGTGCAGCGAGGTGTACTGTGAGGACAGGTTCCAAACACACTTCAAGTAAGAAGTAGGCCTGAGTGGAAAGGTGAGAGTTTGGGCAGCTGTGCAGACAAAGAAGGCACACTTTGGCCTGGGCCTAAATGCTTGTGACACGCCACTGGACCTGCCGTGCTCTGAGGGTCCTGCCCTGGGCCCCCTGCTCCCCTGCCCTTTGTTCAGTCACAGCAGAGATGGCCACACCCACTCCTTCAGTGAGGGCAGTGTTCCAACCAACCTCAGCCCCGCCCCCTCTCCACAGTTTACCATGGACTACAGAGGCTGCATCATGAGGCCAGGGCGTTCCGAGAATGCCAAGGGCAGACATGATGACCTTAAATGATTTCCTCTTGTGTCAGGCTTGGTAAACTTTAGGAGCTAGGAAATGGCCCACTTTACAGAAATGTTCAAATTTACTGGCATTTCATATATTCTCTGCTATAACATTGTCCTGATTCTTTCTGTATATTCTTTACTTATGTTTTTGTTTTCCTTAATCAAATTGTGTCTTTTCAATCTTTTCAAAGAAGATTCTTTGGACTTACTAAATCACCTCAATTTTATACGTTTTCTGTTGTATTAAGTTCTGCTCATATCTTTATTTATCTTTTTTCTATGTTCTCTGGGTTTATTGTTTTGATCTTCTGATGTCAATTAAAACACTTGGTTATTCATTTTAATAAATATTTTACTTATAAAGATTTGAACTTTTGAAGATTCCTGCTTACTTGTAAGTTTCTAAGGGTCAGGTCCTCTCCATTGTTGCTGGCCTAAGACTTAGTTCACCATATAGCAATGTATATATTGACCTATTTTCCCCTCGACTTTCTGTGATTCCCTACATCTCCCCTTTCTTTGCAGCCAAGCCATTTGAAATACCCTTAACTTATTTCAAAGCCAATAAGTCATTGAAATAATGTGTATTTTTTAGAGAAATCTTCTTATATAATTAGGCAGAAAATCTCACCTGCCATAGTTTTCAAAACAGCATAATTTCACTCTTCTCAATGCTTAATCTGTTGTATTACACAACCTTTGAGTATTTAGCTTTATCAATGACATGTCCTTTAAAAATGTTTTAGAGATCCTACCAGTCTTTGAAAACATCCTTGTTCCTTGTTTCAGTTCCAGTTTTATGTATATATTCTGCCTTGCACCTGATTATTCCAACAATTGATGGATGGCCTTGGGAATCTAATTCTGGTATTGATAGCCTATACTGATTGTCTCCCCTCGTAGCTGATTTTTTCATTATTGTGTAAATTTAGATCATGAGCTCATGTTTAGCTAAACAGCTGACCTTGTAAGACGCTTAGGTGTGTACGGTCGCAAGCTTCAGGAAAAAGTCGGCAAAATTTATTAGTGTCCCTCCAATGAGTTGCCCACGAGGACACCGTTTTCTACAAGTGTTGGTCCAATACTCCCTGTAGAGGAAGGGGACTCCGACAGGGCTGATTGGCGTCCCCCGATCTGGGGCAGGGGCAGTGGGCAGCCTGTGGCCCGGGCTGGAGCCTCTTTGCATGTGTCCCTGGGACACATCTGCCTGCGAACTTCGGTCACCTGGCAGGAGGCTATGATGTCCAGACCTATGGTTAACTGTACAGCAAGGTGTACTGTGAGGACAGGTTCCACACACACTTCAAGTAAGAGGTCGGCCTGAGTGGAAAGGTGAGTGTTTGGGCAGCTGTGCAGACAAAGAAGGCGCCCTTTGGCCTGGGCCTAAATGCTTGTGACACCCCACTGGACCTGCCGTGCTCTGAGGGCCCTGCCCTGGGCCCCCTGCTCCCCTGCCCTTTGTTCAGTCACAGCAGAGATGGCCACACCCACTCCTTCAGTGAGGGCAGAGTTCCAACCACCCTCAGTCCGTCCCCCTCTCTGCAGGTTACCATGGACTACAGAGGCTGCATCCTGAGGCCAGGGCGTTCCGAGAATGCCAAGGGCAGACATGATGACCTTAAATGATTTCCTCTTGTGTCAGGTTTCGTAAACTTTAGGAGCTAGGAAATGGTCCACTTTACAGAAATGTTCAAATTTACTGGCATTTCATATATTCTCTGCTATAACATTGTCCTGATTCTTTCTGTATATTCTTTACTTATGTTTTTGTTTTCCTTAATCAAAGTGTGTCTTTTCAATCTTTTCAAAGAACATTCTTTGGACTTAGTAAATCAACTCAGTTTTATACGTTTTCCGTTGTATTAAGTTCTGCTCATATCTTTATTTATCTTTTTTCTATGTTCTCATGGTTTATTGTTTTGATCTTCTGATGTCAATTAAAACACTTGGTTATTCATTTTAATAAATATTTTACTTATAAAGATTTGAACTTTTGAAGATTCCAGCTTACTTGTAAGTTTCTAAGGGTCAGGTCCTCTCCATTGTTGCTGGCCTAAGGTTTAGTTCACCATATAGCAATGTATATATTGACCTATTTTCCCGTCGACTTTCTGTGATTCCCTACATCTCACCTTTCTTTGCAGACAAGCCATTTGAAATACACTTAACTTATTTCACAGCCAATAAGTCATTGAAATAATTTGTATTTTTAGAGAAATCTTCTTATATAATTAGGCAGAAAATCTCACCTGCCATAGTTTTCAAAACAGCATAATTTCACTCTTCTCAATGCTTAATCTGTTGTATTACACAACCTTTGAGTATTTAGCTTTATCAATGACATGTCCTTTAAAAATGTTTTAGAGATCCTACCAGTCTTTGAAAACATCCTTGTTCCTTGTTTCAGTTCCAGTTTTATGTATATATTCTGCCTTGCACCTGATTATTCCAACAATTGATGGATGGCCTTGGGAATCTAATTCTGGTATTGATAGTCTTTACTGATTGTCTACCCTCGTAGCTGATTTCTTCATTATTGTGTAAATTTAGATCATGAGCTCATGTTTAGCTAAACAGCTGACCTTGTAAGACGCTTAGTTGTGTACGCTCGCAAGCTTCCGGAGAAAATCGGCAAAATTTATTTGTGTCCCTCCAATGAGGTGCCCACGAGGAAACCGTTTTCTACAAGTGTTGGTCCAACATTCCCTCTAGAGGAAGGGGACTCCGACAGGGCTGATTGGCGGCCACCAATCTGGGGCAGGTGCAGTGGGCCGCATGTGGCCCGGGCTGGAGCGTCTTTGCATGTGTCCCTGGGACACATCTGCCTGCGAACTTCGGTCACCTGGCAGGAAGCTACAATGCCCAGACCTATGGTTAGCTGTGCAGCAAGGTGTACTGTGAGGACAGGTTCCACACACACTTCAAGTAAGAGGTCGGCCTGAATGGAAAGGTGAGAGTTTGGGCAGCTGTGCAGACAAAGAAGGCGCCCTTTGGCCTGGGCCTAAATGCTTGTGACACCCCACTGGACCTGCCGTGCTCTGAGGGCCCTGCCCTGGGCCCCCTGCTCCCCTGCCCTTTGTTCAGTCACAGCAGAGATGGCCACACCCACTCCTTCAGTGAGGGCAGAGTTCCAACCACCCTCAGCCCCGCCCCCTCTCCGCAGGTTACCATGGACTACAGAGGCTGCATCCTGAGGCCAGGGCGTTCCGAGAATGCCAAGGGCAGACATGATGACCTTAAATGATTTCCTCTTGTGTCAGGTTTGGTAAACTTTAGGAGCTAGGAAATGGTCCACTTACAGAAATGTTCAAATTTACTGGCATTTCATATATTCTCTGCTATAACATTGTCCTGATTCTTTCTGTATATTCTTTACTTATGTTTTTGTTTTCCTTAATCAAAGTGTGTCTTTTCAATCTTTTCAAAGAAGATTCTTTGGACTTACGAAATCACCTCAATTTTATACGTTTTCCGTTGTATTAAGTTCTGCTCATATCTTTATTTATCTTTTTTCTATGTTCTCAGCGTTTATTTTTTTGATCTTCTGATGTCAATTAAAACACTTGGTTATTCATTTTAATAAATATTTTACTTATAAAGATTTGAACTTTTGAAGATTCCAGCTTACTTGTAAGTTTCTAAGGGTCAGGTCCTCTCCATTGTTGCTGGCCTAAGGTTTAGTTCACCATATAGCAATGTATATATTGACCTATTTTCCCCTCGACTTTCTGTAATTCCCTACATCTCACCTTTCTTTGCAGACAAGCCATTTGAAATACCCTTAACTTATTTCACAGCCAATAAGTCATTGAAATAATGTGTATTTTTAGAGAAATCTTCTTATATAATTAGGCAGAAAATCTCACCTGCCATAGTTTTCCAAACAGAATAATTTCACTCTTCTCAATGCTTAATCTGTTGTATTACACAACCTTTGAGTATTTAGCTTTATCAATGACATGTACTTTAAAAATGTTTTAGAGATCCTACCAGTCTTTGAAAACATCCTTGTTCCTTGTTTCAGTTCCAGTTTTATGTATATATTCTGCCTCGCAGCTGATTATTCCAACAATTGATGGATGGCCTTGGGAATCTAATTCTGGTATTGATACTCTTTACTGATTGTCTCCCCTCGTAGCTGATTTCTTCATTATTGTGTAAATTTAGATCATGAGCTCATGTTTAGCTAAACAGCTGACCTTGTAAGACGCTTAGTTGTTTACGCTCGCAAGCTTCAGGAGAAAGTCGGCAAAATTTATTTGTGTCCCTCCAATGAGTTGCCCACGAGGACACCGTTTTCTACAAGTGTTGGTCCAATACTCCCTCTAGAGGAAGGGGACTCCGACAGGGCTGATTGGCGGCCCCCGATCTGGGGCAGGGGCAGTGGGCAGCATGTGGCCCGGGCTGGAGCATCTTTGCATGTGTCCCTGGGACACATCTGCCTGCGAACTTCGGTCACCTGGCAGGAAGCTACGATGCCCAGACCTATGGTTAGCTGTGCAGCAAGGTGTACTCTGAGGACAGGTTCCACACACACTTCAAGTAAGAGGTCGGCCTGAGTGGAAAGGTGAGAGTTTGGGCAGCTGTGCAGACAAAGAAGGCGCCCTTTGGCCTGGGCCTAAATGCTTGTGACAGCCCACTGGACCTGCCGTGCTCTGAGGGCCCTGCCCTGGGCCCCCTGCTCCCCTGCCCTTTGTTCAGTCACAGCAGAGATGGCCACACCCACTACTTCAGTGAGGGCAGAGTTCCAACCACCCTCAGCCCCGCCCCCTCTCCGCAGGTTACCATGGACTACAGAGGCTGCATCCTGAGGCCAGGGCGTTCCGAGAATGCCAAGGGCAGACATGATGACCTTAAATGATTTCCTCTTGTGTCAGGTTTGGTAAACTTTAGGAGCTAGGAAATGGTCCACTTACAGAAATGTTCAAATTTACTGGCATTTCATATATTCTCTGCTATAACGTTGTCCTGATTCTTTCTGTATATTCTTTACTTATGTTTTTGTTTTCCTTAATCAAAGTGTGTCTTTTCAATCTATTCAAAGAAGATTCTTTGGACTTACGAAATCACCTCAATTTTATACGTTTTCCGTTGTATTAAGTTCTGCTCATATCTTTATTTATCTTTTTTCTATGTTCTCAGGGTTTATTGTTTTGATCTTCTGATGTCAATTAAAACACTTGGTTATTCATTTTAATAAATATTTTACTTATAAAGATTTGAACTTTTGAAGATTCCAGCTTACTTGTAAGTTTCTAAGGGTCAGGTCCTCTCCATTGTTGCTGGCGTAAGGTTTAGTTCACCATATAGCAATGTATATATTGACCTATTTTCCCCTCGACTTTCTGTGATTCCCTACATCTCACCTTTCTTTGCAGACAAGCCATTTGAAATACCCTTAACTTATTTCACAGCCAATAAGTCATTGAAATAATGTGTATTTTTAGAGAAATCTTCTTATATAATTAGGCAGAAAATCTCACCTGCCATAGTTTTCAAAACAGCATAATTTCACTCTTCTCAATGCTTAATCTGTTGTATTACACAACCTTTGAGTATTTAGCTTTATCAATGACATGTAGAGATCCTACCAGTCTTTGAAAACATCCTTGTTCCTTGTTTCAGGTCCAGTTTTATGTATATATTCTGCCTTGCACCTGATTATTCCAACAATTGATGGATGGCCTTGGGAATCTAATTCTGGTATTGATAGTCTTTACTGATTGTCTCCCCTCGTAGCTGATTTCTTCATTATTGTGTAAATTTAGATCATGAGCTCATGTTTAGCTAAACAGCTGACCTTGTAAGACGCTTAGGTGTGAACACTCGTAAGCTTCAGCAGAAAGATGGCAAAGATTTATTTGCATCCCTCCAATGAGTTGCCCACGAGGACACCGTTTTCTACAAGTGTTGGTCCAATACTCCCTCTAGAGGAAGGGGACTCCGACAGGGCTGATTGGCGGCCCCCGATCTGGGGCAGGGGCAGTGGGCAGCCTGTGGCCCTGGCTGGAGCCTCTTTGCATGTGTCCCTGGGACACATCTGCCTGCGAACTTCGGTCACCTGGCAGGAAGCTACGATGTCCAGACCTATGGTTAACTGTGCAGCAAGGTGTACAGTGAGGACAGGTTCCACACTCACTTCAAGTAAGAGGTCGGCCTGAGTGGAAAGGTGAGAGTTTGGGCAGCTGTGCAGACAAACAAGGCGCCCTTTGGCCTGGGCCTAAATGCTTGTGACAGCCCACTGGAACTGCCGTGCTCTGAGGGCCCTGCCCTGGGCCCCCTGGTCCCCTGCCCTTTGTTCAGTCACAGCAGAGATGGCCACACACACTCCTTCAGTGAGGGCAGAGTTCCAACCACCCTCAGCCCCGCCCCCTCTCCGCAGGTTACCATGGACAACAGAGGCTGCATCCTGAGGCCAGGGCGTTCCGAGAATGCCAAGGGCAGACATGATGACCTTAAATGATTTCCTCTTGTGTCAGGTTTGGTAAACTTTAGGAGCTAGGAAATGGTCCACTTTACAGAAATGTTCAAATTTACTGGCATTTCTTATATTCTCTGCTATAACATTGTCCTGATTCTTTCTGTATATTCTTTACTTATGTTTTTGTTTTCCTTAATCAAAGTGTGTCTTTTCAATCTTTTCAAAGAAGATTCTTTGGACTTACTAAATCACCTCAATTTTATACGTTTTCTGTTGTATTAAGTTCTGCTCATATCTTTATTTATCTTTTTTCTATGTTCTCAGGGTTTATTGTTTTGATCTTCTGATGTCAATTAAAACACTTGGTTATTCATTTTAATAAATATTTTACTTATAAATATTTGAACTTTTGAAGATTCCAGCTTACTTGTAAGTTTCTAAGGGTCAGGTCCTCTCCATTGTTGCTGGCCTAAGGTTTAGTTCACCATATAGCAATGCATATATTGACCTATTTTCCCCTCGACTTTCTGTGATTCCCTACATCTCACCTTTCTTTGCAGACAAGCCATTTGAAATACCCTTAACTTATTTCACAGCCAATAAGTCATTGAAATAATGTGTATTTTTAGAGAAATCTTCTTATATAATTAGGCAGAAAATCTCACCTGCCATAGTTTTCAAAACAGCATAATTTCACTCTTCTCAATGCTTAATCTGTTGTATTACACAACCTTTGAGTATTTAGCTTTATCAATGACATGTAGTTTAAAAATGTTTTAGAGATCCTACCAGTCTTTGAAAACATCCTTGTTCCTTGTTTCAGTTCCAGTTTTATGTATATATTCTGCCTCACACCTGATTATTCCAACAATTGATGGATGGCCTTGGGAATCTAATTCTGGTATTTATACTCTTTACTGTTTGTCTCCCCTCGTAGATGATTTTTTCATTATTGTGTAAATTTAGATCATGAGCTCATGTTTAGCTAAACAGCTGACCTTGTAAGACGCTTAGGTGTGAACGCTCGTAAGCTTCCGCAGAAAGACGGCAAAGATTTTTTTGTGTCCCTCCAATGAGTTGCCCACGAGGACACCGATTTCTACAAGTGTTGGTCCAATACTCCCTCTAGAGGCAGGGGACTCCGACAGGGCTGATTGGCGGCCCCCGATCTGGGGCAGGGGCTGTGGGCAGCCTGTGGCCCGGGCTGGAGCCTCTTTGCATGTGTCCCTGGGACACATCTGCCTGCGAACTTCGGTCACCTGGCAGGAAGCTACGATGCCCAGACCTATGGTTAGCTGTGCAGCGAGGTGTACTGTGAGGACAGGTTCCACACACACTTCAAGTAAGAGGTCGGCCTGAGTGGAAAGGTGAGAGTTTGGGCAGCTGTGCAGACAAAGAAGGCGCCCTTTGTCCTGGGCCTAAATGCTTGTGACACCCCACTGGACCTGCCGTGCTCTGAGGGCCCTGCCCTGGGCCCCCTGCTCCCCTGCCATTTGTTCAGTCACAGCAGAGATGGCCACACCCACTCCTTCAGTGAGGCCAGAGTTCCAACCACCCTCAGCCCCGCCCCCTCTCCACAGGTTACCATGGACTACAGAGGCTGCATCCTGAGGCCAGGGCGTTCCGAGAATGCCAAGGTCAGACATGATGACCTTAAATGATTTCCTCTTGCGTCAGGTTTGGTAAACTTTAGGAGCTAGGAAATGGTCCACTTTACAGAAATGTTCAAATTTACTGGCATTTCATATATTCTCTGCTATAACATTGTCCTGATTCTTTCTGTATATTCTTTACTTATGTTTTTGTTTTCCTTAATCAAAGTGTGTCTTTTCAATCTTTTCAAAGAAGATTCTTTGGACTTACTAAATCACCTGAATTTTATACGTTTTCTGTTGTATTAAGTTCTGCTCATATCTTTATTTATCTTTTTTCTATGTTCTCACGGTTTATTGTTTTGATCTTCTGATGTCAATTAAAACACTTGGTTATTCATTTTAATAAATATTTTACTTATAAAGATTTGAACTTTTGAAGATTCCAGCTTACTTGTAAGTTTCTAAGGGTCAGGTCCTCTCCATTGTTGCTGGGCTAAGGTTTAGTTCACCATATAGCAATGCATATATTGACCTATTTTCCCCTCGACTTTCTGTGATTCCCTACATCTCACCTTTCTTTGCAGACAAGCCATTTGAAATACCCTTAACTTATTTCACAGCCAATTAGTCATTGAAATAATGTGTATTTTTAGAGAAATCTTCTTATATAATTAGGCAGAAAATCTCACCTGCCATAGTTTTCAAAACAGCATAATTTCACTCTTCTCAATGCTTAATCTGTTGTATTACACAACCTTTGAGTATTTAGCTTTATCAATGACATGTAGTTTAAGAATGTTTTAGAGATCCTACCAGTCTTTGAAAACATCCTTGTTCCTTGTTTCAGTTCCAGTTTTATGTATATATTCGGCCTCGCAGCTGATTATTCCAACAATTGATGGATGGCCTTGGGAATCTAATTCTGGTATTTATACTCTTTACTGTTTGTCTCCCCTCGTAGCTGATTTTTTCATTATTGTGTAAATTTAGATCATGAGCTCATGTTTAGCTAAACAGCTGACCTTGTAAGACGCTTAGGTGTGAACGCTCGTAAGCTTCCGCAGAAAGACGGCAAAGATTTATTTGTGTCCCTCCAATGAGTTGCCCACGAGGACACCGTTTTCTACAAGTGTTGGTCCAATACTCCCTCTAGAGGCAGGGGACTCCGACAGGGCTGATTGGCGGCCCCCGATCTGGGGCAGGGGCTGTGGGCAGCCTGTGGCCCGGGCTGGAGCCTCTTTGCATGTGTCCCTGGGACACATCTGCCTGCGAACTTCGGTCACCTGGCAGGAAGCTACGATGCCCAGACCTATGGTTAGCTGTGCAGCGAGGTGTACTGTGAGGACAGGTTCCACACACACTTCAAGTAAGAGGTCGGCCTGAGTGGAAAGGTGAGAGTTTGGGCAGCTGTGCAGAAAAAGAAGGCGCCCTTTGGCCTGGGCCTAAATGCTTGTGACACCCCACTGGACCTGCCGTGCTCTGAGGGCCCTGCCCTGGGCCCCCTGCTCCCCTGCCCTTTGTTCAGTCACAGCAGAGATGGCCACACCCACTCCTTCAGTGAGGCCAGAGTTCCAACCACCCTCAGCCCCGCCTCCTCTCCGCACGTTACCATGGACTACAGAGGCTGCATCCTGAGGCCAGGGCGTTCTGAGAATGCCAAGGGCAGACATGATGACCGTATATGATTTCCTCTTGTGTCAGGTTTGGTAAACTTTAGGAGCTAGGAAATGGTCCACTTTAGAGAAATGTTCAAATTTACTGGCATTTCATATATTCTCTGCTATAACATTGTCCTGATTCTTTCTGTATATTCTTTACTTATGTTTTTGTTTTCCTTAATCAAAGTGTGTCTTTTCAATCTTTTCAAAGAAGATTCTTTGGACTTACTAAATCACCTGAATTTTATACGTTTTCTGTTGTATTAAGTTCTGCTCATATCTTTATTTATCTTTTTTCTATGTTCTCAGGGTTTATTGTTTTGATCTTCTGATGTCAATTAAAACACTTGGTTATTCATTTTAATAAATATTTTACTTATAAAGATTTGAACTTTTGAAGATTCCAGCTTACTTGTAAGTTTCTAAGGGTCAGGTCCTCTCCATTGTTGCTGGCCTAAGGTTTAGTTCACCATATAGCAATGTATATATTGACATATTTTCCCCTCGACTTTCTGTGATTCCCTACATCTCACCTTTCTTTGCAGACAAGCCATTTGAAATACCCTTAACTTATTTCACAGCCAATAAGTCATTGAAATAATGTGTATTTTTAGAGAAATCTTCTTATATAATTAGGCAGAAAATCTCACCTGCCATAGTTTTCAAAACAGCATAATTTCACTCTTCTCAATGCTTAACCTGTTGTATTACACAACCTTTGAGTATTTAGCTTTATCAATGACATGTACTTTAAAAATGTTTTAGAGATCCTACCAGTCTTTGAAAACATCCTTGTTCCTTGTTTCAGTTCCAGTTTTATGTATATATTCTGCCTCGCAGCTGATTATTCCAACAATTGATGGATGGCCTTGGGAATCTAATTCTGGTATTGATACTCTTTACTGATTGTCTCCCCTCGTAGCTGATTTCTTCATTATTGTGTAAATTTAGATCATGAGCTCATGTTTAGCTAAACAGCTGACCTTGTAAGACGCTTAGTTGTTTACGCTCGCAAGCTTCAGGAGAAAGTCGGCAAAATTTATTTGTGTCCCTCCAATGAGTTGCCCACGAGGACACCGTTTTCTACAAGTGTTGGTCCAATACTCCCTCTAGAGGAAGGGGACTCCGACAGGGCTGATTGGCGGCCCCCGATCTGGGGCAGGGGCAGTGGGCAGCATGTGGCCCGGGCTGGAGCATCTTTGCATGTGTCCCTGGGACACATCTGCCTGCGAACTTCGGTCACCTGGCAGGAAGCTACGATGCCCAGACCTATGGTTAGCTGTGCAGCAAGGTGTACTCTGAGGACAGGTTCCACACACACTTCAAGTAAGAGGTCGGCCTGAGTGGAAAGGTGAGAGTTTGGGCAGCTGTGCAGACAAAGAAGGCGCCCTTTGGCCTGGGCCTAAATGCTTGTGACAGCCCACTGGACCTGCCGTGCTCTGAGGGCCCTGCCCTGGGCCCCCTGCTCCCCTGCCCTTTGTTCAGTCACAGCAGAGATGGCCACACCCACTACTTCAGTGAGGGCAGAGTTCCAACCACCCTCAGCCCCGCCCCCTCTCCGCAGGTTACCATGGACTACAGAGGCTGCATCCTGAGGCCAGGGCGTTCCGAGAATGCCAAGGGCAGACATGATGACCTTAAATGATTTCCTCTTGTGTCAGGTTTGGTAAACTTTAGGAGCTAGGAAATGGTCCACTTACAGAAATGTTCAAATTTACTGGCATTTCATATATTCTCTGCTATAACGTTGTCCTGATTCTTTCTGTATATTCTTTACTTATGTTTTTGTTTTCCTTAATCAAAGTGTGTCTTTTCAATCTATTCAAAGAAGATTCTTTGGACTTACGAAATCACCTCAATTTTATACGTTTTCCGTTGTATTAAGTTCTGCTCATATCTTTATTTATCTTTTTTCTATGTTCTCAGGGTTTATTGTTTTGATCTTCTGATGTCAATTAAAACACTTGGTTATTCATTTTAATAAATATTTTACTTATAAAGATTTGAACTTTTGAAGATTCCAGCTTACTTGTAAGTTTCTAAGGGTCAGGTCCTCTCCATTGTTGCTGGCGTAAGGTTTAGTTCACCATATAGCAATGTATATATTGACCTATTTTCCCCTCGACTTTCTGTGATTCCCTACATCTCACCTTTCTTTGCAGACAAGCCATTTGAAATACCCTTAACTTATTTCACAGCCAATAAGTCATTGAAATAATGTGTATTTTTAGAGAAATCTTCTTATATAATTAGGCAGAAAATCTCACCTGCCATAGTTTTCAAAACAGCATAATTTCACTCTTCTCAATGCTTAATCTGTTGTATTACACAACCTTTGAGTATTTAGCTTTATCAATGACATGTAGAGATCCTACCAGTCTTTGAAAACATCCTTGTTCCTTGTTTCAGGTCCAGTTTTATGTATATATTCTGCCTTGCACCTGATTATTCCAACAATTGATGGATGGCCTTGGGAATCTAATTCTGGTATTGATAGTCTTTACTGATTGTCTCCCCTCGTAGCTGATTTCTTCATTATTGTGTAAATTTAGATCATGAGCTCATGTTTAGCTAAACAGCTGACCTTGTAAGACGCTTAGGTGTGAACACTCGTAAGCTTCAGCAGAAAGATGGCAAAGATTTATTTGCATCCCTCCAATGAGTTGCCCACGAGGACACCGTTTTCTACAAGTGTTGGTCCAATACTCCCTCTAGAGGAAGGGGACTCCGACAGGGCTGATTGGCGGCCCCCGATCTGGGGCAGGGGCAGTGGGCAGCCTGTGGCCCTGGCTGGAGCCTCTTTGCATGTGTCCCTGGGACACATCTGCCTGCGAACTTCGGTCACCTGGCAGGAAGCTACGATGTCCAGACCTATGGTTAACTGTGCAGCAAGGTGTACAGTGAGGACAGGTTCCACACTCACTTCAAGTAAGAGGTCGGCCTGAGTGGAAAGGTGAGAGTTTGGGCAGCTGTGCAGACAAACAAGGCGCCCTTTGGCCTGGGCCTAAATGCTTGTGACAGCCCACTGGAACTGCCGTGCTCTGAGGGCCCTGCCCTGGGCCCCCTGGTCCCCTGCCCTTTGTTCAGTCACAGCAGAGATGGCCACACACACTCCTTCAGTGAGGGCAGAGTTCCAACCACCCTCAGCCCCGCCCCCTCTCCGCAGGTTACCATGGACAACAGAGGCTGCATCCTGAGGCCAGGGCGTTCCGAGAATGCCAAGGGCAGACATGATGACCTTAAATGATTTCCTCTTGTGTCAGGTTTGGTAAACTTTAGGAGCTAGGAAATGGTCCACTTTACAGAAATGTTCAAATTTACTGGCATTTCTTATATTCTCTGCTATAACATTGTCCTGATTCTTTCTGTATATTCTTTACTTATGTTTTTGTTTTCCTTAATCAAAGTGTGTCTTTTCAATCTTTTCAAAGAAGATTCTTTGGACTTACTAAATCACCTCAATTTTATACGTTTTCTGTTGTATTAAGTTCTGCTCATATCTTTATTTATCTTTTTTCTATGTTCTCAGGGTTTATTGTTTTGATCTTCTGATGTCAATTAAAACACTTGGTTATTCATTTTAATAAATATTTTACTTATAAATATTTGAACTTTTGAAGATTCCAGCTTACTTGTAAGTTTCTAAGGGTCAGGTCCTCTCCATTGTTGCTGGCCTAAGGTTTAGTTCACCATATAGCAATGCATATATTGACCTATTTTCCCCTCGACTTTCTGTGATTCCCTACATCTCACCTTTCTTTGCAGACAAGCCATTTGAAATACCCTTAACTTATTTCACAGCCAATAAGTCATTGAAATAATGTGTATTTTTAGAGAAATCTTCTTATATAATTAGGCAGAAAATCTCACCTGCCATAGTTTTCAAAACAGCATAATTTCACTCTTCTCAATGCTTAATCTGTTGTATTACACAACCTTTGAGTATTTAGCTTTATCAATGACATGTAGTTTAAAAATGTTTTAGAGATCCTACCAGTCTTTGAAAACATCCTTGTTCCTTGTTTCAGTTCCAGTTTTATGTATATATTCTGCCTCACACCTGATTATTCCAACAATTGATGGATGGCCTTGGGAATCTAATTCTGGTATTTATACTCTTTACTGTTTGTCTCCCCTCGTAGATGATTTTTTCATTATTGTGTAAATTTAGATCATGAGCTCATGTTTAGCTAAACAGCTGACCTTGTAAGACGCTTAGGTGTGAACGCTCGTAAGCTTCCGCAGAAAGACGGCAAAGATTTTTTTGTGTCCCTCCAATGAGTTGCCCACGAGGACACCGATTTCTACAAGTGTTGGTCCAATACTCCCTCTAGAGGCAGGGGACTCCGACAGGGCTGATTGGCGGCCCCCGATCTGGGGCAGGGGCTGTGGGCAGCCTGTGGCCCGGGCTGGAGCCTCTTTGCATGTGTCCCTGGGACACATCTGCCTGCGAACTTCGGTCACCTGGCAGGAAGCTACGATGCCCAGACCTATGGTTAGCTGTGCAGCGAGGTGTACTGTGAGGACAGGTTCCACACACACTTCAAGTAAGAGGTCGGCCTGAGTGGAAAGGTGAGAGTTTGGGCAGCTGTGCAGACAAAGAAGGCGCCCTTTGTCCTGGGCCTAAATGCTTGTGACACCCCACTGGACCTGCCGTGCTCTGAGGGCCCTGCCCTGGGCCCCCTGCTCCCCTGCCATTTGTTCAGTCACAGCAGAGATGGCCACACCCACTCCTTCAGTGAGGCCAGAGTTCCAACCACCCTCAGCCCCGCCCCCTCTCCACAGGTTACCATGGACTACAGAGGCTGCATCCTGAGGCCAGGGCGTTCCGAGAATGCCAAGGTCAGACATGATGACCTTAAATGATTTCCTCTTGCGTCAGGTTTGGTAAACTTTAGGAGCTAGGAAATGGTCCACTTTACAGAAATGTTCAAATTTACTGGCATTTCATATATTCTCTGCTATAACATTGTCCTGATTCTTTCTGTATATTCTTTACTTATGTTTTTGTTTTCCTTAATCAAAGTGTGTCTTTTCAATCTTTTCAAAGAAGATTCTTTGGACTTACTAAATCACCTGAATTTTATACGTTTTCTGTTGTATTAAGTTCTGCTCATATCTTTATTTATCTTTTTTCTATGTTCTCACGGTTTATTGTTTTGATCTTCTGATGTCAATTAAAACACTTGGTTATTCATTTTAATAAATATTTTACTTATAAAGATTTGAACTTTTGAAGATTCCAGCTTACTTGTAAGTTTCTAAGGGTCAGGTCCTCTCCATTGTTGCTGGGCTAAGGTTTAGTTCACCATATAGCAATGCATATATTGACCTATTTTCCCCTCGACTTTCTGTGATTCCCTACATCTCACCTTTCTTTGCAGACAAGCCATTTGAAATACCCTTAACTTATTTCACAGCCAATTAGTCATTGAAATAATGTGTATTTTTAGAGAAATCTTCTTATATAATTAGGCAGAAAATCTCACCTGCCATAGTTTTCAAAACAGCATAATTTCACTCTTCTCAATGCTTAATCTGTTGTATTACACAACCTTTGAGTATTTAGCTTTATCAATGACATGTAGTTTAAGAATGTTTTAGAGATCCTACCAGTCTTTGAAAACATCCTTGTTCCTTGTTTCAGTTCCAGTTTTATGTATATATTCGGCCTCGCAGCTGATTATTCCAACAATTGATGGATGGCCTTGGGAATCTAATTCTGGTATTTATACTCTTTACTGTTTGTCTCCCCTCGTAGCTGATTTTTTCATTATTGTGTAAATTTAGATCATGAGCTCATGTTTAGCTAAACAGCTGACCTTGTAAGACGCTTAGGTGTGAACGCTCGTAAGCTTCCGCATAAAGACGGCAAAGATTTATTTGTGTCCCTCCAATGAGTTGCCCACGAGGACACCGTTTTCTACAAGTGTTGGTCCAATACTCCCTCTAGAGGCAGGGGACTCCGACAGGGCTGATTGGCGGCCCCCGATCTGGGGCAGGGGCTGTGGGCAGCCTGTGGCCCGGGCTGGAGCCTCTTTGCATGTGTCCCTGGGACACATCTGCCTGCGAACTTCGGTCACCTGGCAGGAAGCTACGATGCCCAGACCTATGGTTAGCTGTGCAGCGAGGTGTACTGTGAGGACAGGTTCCACACACACTTCAAGTAAGAGGTCGGCCTGAGTGGAAAGGTGAGAGTTTGGGCAGCTGTGCAGAAAAAGAAGGCGCCCTTTGGCCTGGGCCTAAATGCTTGTGACACCCCACTGGACCTGCCGTGCTCTGAGGGCCCTGCCCTGGGCCCCCTGCTCCCCTGCCCTTTGTTCAGTCACAGCAGAGATGGCCACACCCACTCCTTCAGTGAGGCCAGAGTTCCAACCACCCTCAGCCCCGCCTCCTCTCCGCACGTTACCATGGACTACAGAGGCTGCATCCTGAGGCCAGGGCGTTCTGAGAATGCCAAGGGCAGACATGATGACCGTATATGATTTCCTCTTGTGTCAGGTTTGGTAAACTTTAGGAGCTAGGAAATGGTCCACTTTAGAGAAATGTTCAAATTTACTGGCATTTCATATATTCTCTGCTATAACATTGTCCTGATTCTTTCTGTATATTCTTTACTTATGTTTTTGTTTTCCTTAATCAAAGTGTGTCTTTTCAATCTTTTCAAAGAAGATTCTTTGGACTTACTAAATCACCTGAATTTTATACGTTTTCTGTTGTATTAAGTTCTGCTCATATCTTTATTTATCTTTTTTCTATGTTCTCAGGGTTTATTGTTTTGATCTTCTGATGTCAATTAAAACACTTGGTTATTCATTTTAATAAATATTTTACTTATAAAGATTTGAACTTTTGAAGATTCCAGCTTACTTGTAAGTTTCTAAGGGTCAGGTCCTCTCCATTGTTGCTGGCCTAAGGTTTAGTTCACCATATAGCAATGTATATATTGACATATTTTCCCCTCGACTTTCTGTGATTCCCTACATCTCACCTTTCTTTGCAGACAAGCCATTTGAAATACCCTTAACTTATTTCACAGCCAATAAGTCATTGAAATAATGTGTATTTTTAGAGAAATCTTCTTATATAATTAGGCAGAAAATCTCACCTGCCATAGTTTTCAAAACAGCATAATTTCACTCTTCTCAATGCTTAACCTGTTGTATTACACAACCTTTGAGTATTTAGCTTTATCAATGACATGTACTTTAAAAATGTTTTAGAGATCCTACCAGTCTTTGAAATCATCCTTGTTCCTTGTTTCAGTTCCAGTTTTATGTATATATTCTGCCTTGCACCTGATTATTCCAACAATTGATGGATGGCCTTGGGTATCTAATTCTGGTATTGATACTCTTTACTGATTGTCTCCCCTCATAGCTGATTTTTTCATTATTGTGTAAATTTAGATCATGAGCTCATGTTTAGCTAAACAGCTGACTTTGTAAGACGCTTCGTTGTGTACGCTCGCAAGCTTCAGGAGAAAGTCGGCAAAATTTATTTGTGTCCCTCCAATGAGTTGCCCAGGAGGACACCGTTTTCTACAAGTGTTGGTCCAACACTCCCTCTAGAGGAAGGGGACTCCGACAGCGGTGATTGGCGGCCCCCGATCAGGGGCAGGGGCAGTGGGCAGCCAGTGGCCCGGGCTGGAGCGTCTTTGCATGTGTCCCTGGGACACATCTGCCTGCGAACTTCGGTCACCTGGCAGGAAGCTACGATGCCCAGACCTATGGTTAGCTGTGCAGCAAGGTGTACTGTGAGGACAGGTTCCACACACACTTCAAGTAAGAGGTCGGCCTGAGTGGAAAGGTGAGAGTTTGGGCAGCTGTTCAGACAAAGAAGGCGCACTTTGGCCTGGTCCTAAATGCTTGTGACACCCCACTGGACCTGCCGTGCTCTGAGGGCCCTGCCCTGGGCCCCCTGCTCCCCTGCCCTTTGTTCAGTCACAGCAGAGATGACCACACCCACTCCTTCAGTGAGGGCAGAGTTCCAACCACCCTCAGCCCCGCCCCCTCTCCGCAGGTTACCATGGACTACAGAGGCTGCATCCTGAGGCCAGGGCGTTCCGAGAATGCCAAGGGCAGACATAATGACCTTAAATGATTTCCTCTTGTGTCAGGTTTGGTAAACTTTAGGAGCTAGGAAATGGTCCACTTACAGAAATGTTCAAATTTACTGGCATTTCATATATTCTCTGCTATAACATTGTCCTGATCCTTTCTGTATATTCTTTACTTATGTTTTTGTTTTCCTTAATCAAAGTGTGTCTTTTCAATCTTTTCAAAGAAGATTCTTTGGACTTACTAAATCACCTGAATTTTATACGTTTTCTGTTGTATTAAGTTCTGCTCATATCTTTATTTATCTTTTTTCTATGTTCTCAGGGTTTATTGTTTTGATCTTCTGATGTCAATTAAAACACTTGGTTATTCATTTTAATAAATATTTTACTTATAAATATTTGAACTTTTGAAGATTCCAGCTTACTTGTATGTTTCTAAGGGTCAGGTCCTCTCCATTGTTGCTGGCCTAAGGTTTAGTTCACCATATAGCAATGCATATATTGACCTATTTTCCCCTCGACTTTCTATGATTCCCTACATCTCACATTTCTTTGCAGACAAGCCATTTGAAATACCCTTAACTTATTTCACAGCCAATAAGTCATTGAAATAATGTATATTTTTAGAGAAATCTTCTTATATAATTAGGCAGAAAATCTCACCTGCCATAGTTTTCAAAACAGCATAATTTCACTCTTCTCAATGCTTAATCTGTTGTATTACACAACCTTTGAGTATTTAGCTTTATCAATGACATGTAGAGATCCTACCAGTCTTTGAAAACATCCTTGTTCCTTGTTTCAGGTCCAGTTTTATGTATATATTCTGCCTTGCACCTGATTATTCCAACAATTGATGGATGGCCTTGGGAATCTAATTCTGGTATTGATAGTCTTTACTGATTGTCTCCCCTCGTAGCTGATTTCTTCATTATTGTGTAAATTTAGATCATGAGCTCATGTTTAGCTAAACAGCTGACCTTGTAAGACGCTTAGGTGTGAACACTCGTAAGCTTCAGCAGAAAGATGGCAAAGATTTATTTGCATCCCTCCAATGAGTTGCCCACGAGGACACCGTTTTCTACAAGTGTTGGTCCAATACTCCCTCTAGAGGAAGGGGACTCCGACAGGGCTGATTGGCGGCCCCCGATCTGGGGCAGGGGCAGTGGGCAGCCTGTGGCCCTGGCTGGAGCCTCTTTGCATGTGTCCCTGGGACACATCTGCCTGCGAACTTCGGTCACCTGGCAGGAAGCTACGATGTCCAGACCTATGGTTAACTGTGCAGCAAGGTGTACAGTGAGGACAGGTTCCACACTCACTTCAAGTAAGAGGTCGGCCTGAGTGGAAAGGTGAGAGTTTGGGCAGCTGTGCAGACAAACAAGGCGCCCTTTGGCCTGGGCCTAAATGCTTGTGACAGCCCACTGGAACTGCCGTGCTCTGAGGGCCCTGCCCTGGGCCCCCTGGTCCCCTGCCCTTTGTTCAGTCACAGCAGAGATGGCCACACACACTCCTTCAGTGAGGGCAGAGTTCCAACCACCCTCAGCCCCGCCCCCTCTCCGCAGGTTACCATGGACAACAGAGGCTGCATCCTGAGGCCAGGGCGTTCCGAGAATGCCAAGGGCAGACATGATGACCTTAAATGATTTCCTCTTGTGTCAGGTTTGGTAAACTTTAGGAGCTAGGAAATGGTCCACTTTACAGAAATGTTCAAATTTACTGGCATTTCTTATATTCTCTGCTATAACATTGTCCTGATTCTTTCTGTATATTCTTTACTTATGTTTTTGTTTTCCTTAATCAAAGTGTGTCTTTTCAATCTTTTCAAAGAAGATTCTTTGGACTTACTAAATCACCTCAATTTTATACGTTTTCTGTTGTATTAAGTTCTGCTCATATCTTTATTTATCTTTTTTCTATGTTCTCAGGGTTTATTGTTTTGATCTTCTGATGTCAATTAAAACACTTGGTTATTCATTTTAATAAATATTTTACTTATAAATATTTGAACTTTTGAAGATTCCAGCTTACTTGTAAGTTTCTAAGGGTCAGGTCCTCTCCATTGTTGCTGGCCTAAGGTTTAGTTCACCATATAGCAATGCATATATTGACCTATTTTCCCCTCGACTTTCTGTGATTCCCTACATCTCACCTTTCTTTGCAGACAAGCCATTTGAAATACCCTTAACTTATTTCACAGCCAATAAGTCATTGAAATAATGTGTATTTTTAGAGAAATCTTCTTATATAATTAGGCAGAAAATCTCACCTGCCATAGTTTTCAAAACAGCATAATTTCACTCTTCTCAATGCTTAATCTGTTGTATTACACAACCTTTGAGTATTTAGCTTTATCAATGACATGTAGTTTAAAAATGTTTTAGAGATCCTACCAGTCTTTGAAAACATCCTTGTTCCTTGTTTCAGTTCCAGTTTTATGTATATATTCTGCCTCACACCTGATTATTCCAACAATTGATGGATGGCCTTGGGAATCTAATTCTGGTATTTATACTCTTTACTGTTTGTCTCCCCTCGTAGATGATTTTTTCATTATTGTGTAAATTTAGATCATGAGCTCATGTTTAGCTAAACAGCTGACCTTGTAAGACGCTTAGGTGTGAACGCTCGTAAGCTTCCGCAGAAAGACGGCAAAGATTTTTTTGTGTCCCTCCAATGAGTTGCCCACGAGGACACCGATTTCTACAAGTGTTGGTCCAATACTCCCTCTAGAGGCAGGGGACTCCGACAGGGCTGATTGGCGGCCCCCGATCTGGGGCAGGGGCTGTGGGCAGCCTGTGGCCCGGGCTGGAGCCTCTTTGCATGTGTCCCTGGGACACATCTGCCTGCGAACTTCGGTCACCTGGCAGGAAGCTACGATGCCCAGACCTATGGTTAGCTGTGCAGCGAGGTGTACTGTGAGGACAGGTTCCACACACACTTCAAGTAAGAGGTCGGCCTGAGTGGAAAGGTGAGAGTTTGGGCAGCTGTGCAGACAAAGAAGGCGCCCTTTGTCCTGGGCCTAAATGCTTGTGACACCCCACTGGACCTGCCGTGCTCTGAGGGCCCTGCCCTGGGCCCCCTGCTCCCCTGCCATTTGTTCAGTCACAGCAGAGATGGCCACACCCACTCCTTCAGTGAGGCCAGAGTTCCAACCACCCTCAGCCCCGCCCCCTCTCCACAGGTTACCATGGACTACAGAGGCTGCATCCTGAGGCCAGGGCGTTCCGAGAATGCCAAGGTCAGACATGATGACCTTAAATGATTTCCTCTTGCGTCAGGTTTGGTAAACTTTAGGAGCTAGGAAATGGTCCACTTTACAGAAATGTTCAAATTTACTGGCATTTCATATATTCTCTGCTATAACATTGTCCTGATTCTTTCTGTATATTCTTTACTTATGTTTTTGTTTTCCTTAATCAAAGTGTGTCTTTTCAATCTTTTCAAAGAAGATTCTTTGGACTTACTAAATCACCTGAATTTTATACGTTTTCTGTTGTATTAAGTTCTGCTCATATCTTTATTTATCTTTTTTCTATGTTCTCACGGTTTATTGTTTTGATCTTCTGATGTCAATTAAAACACTTGGTTATTCATTTTAATAAATATTTTACTTATAAAGATTTGAACTTTTGAAGATTCCAGCTTACTTGTAAGTTTCTAAGGGTCAGGTCCTCTCCATTGTTGCTGGGCTAAGGTTTAGTTCACCATATAGCAATGCATATATTGACCTATTTTCCCCTCGACTTTCTGTGATTCCCTACATCTCACCTTTCTTTGCAGACAAGCCATTTGAAATACCCTTAACTTATTTCACAGCCAATTAGTCATTGAAATAATGTGTATTTTTAGAGAAATCTTCTTATATAATTAGGCAGAAAATCTCACCTGCCATAGTTTTCAAAACAGCATAATTTCACTCTTCTCAATGCTTAATCTGTTGTATTACACAACCTTTGAGTATTTAGCTTTATCAATGACATGTAGTTTAAGAATGTTTTAGAGATCCTACCAGTCTTTGAAAACATCCTTGTTCCTTGTTTCAGTTCCAGTTTTATGTATATATTCGGCCTCGCAGCTGATTATTCCAACAATTGATGGATGGCCTTGGGAATCTAATTCTGGTATTTATACTCTTTACTGTTTGTCTCCCCTCGTAGCTGATTTTTTCATTATTGTGTAAATTTAGATCATGAGCTCATGTTTAGCTAAACAGCTGACCTTGTAAGACGCTTAGGTGTGAACGCTCGTAAGCTTCCGCAGAAAGACGGCAAAGATTTATTTGTGTCCCTCCAATGAGTTGCCCACGAGGACACCGTTTTCTACAAGTGTTGGTCCAATACTCCCTCTAGAGGCAGGGGACTCCGACAGGGCTGATTGGCGGCCCCCGATCTGGGGCAGGGGCTGTGGGCAGCCTGTGGCCCGGGCTGGAGCCTCTTTGCATGTGTCCCTGGGACACATCTGCCTGCGAACTTCGGTCACCTGGCAGGAAGCTACGATGCCCAGACCTATGGTTAGCTGTGCAGCGAGGTGTACTGTGAGGACAGGTTCCACACACACTTCAAGTAAGAGGTCGGCCTGAGTGGAAAGGTGAGAGTTTGGGCAGCTGTGCAGAAAAAGAAGGCGCCCTTTGGCCTGGGCCTAAATGCTTGTGACACCCCACTGGACCTGCCGTGCTCTGAGGGCCCTGCCCTGGGCCCCCTGCTCCCCTGCCCTTTGTTCAGTCACAGCAGAGATGGCCACACCCACTCCTTCAGTGAGGCCAGAGTTCCAACCACCCTCAGCCCCGCCTCCTCTCCGCACGTTACCATGGACTACAGAGGCTGCATCCTGAGGCCAGGGCGTTCTGAGAATGCCAAGGGCAGACATGATGACCGTATATGATTTCCTCTTGTGTCAGGTTTGGTAAACTTTAGGAGCTAGGAAATGGTCCACTTTAGAGAAATGTTCAAATTTACTGGCATTTCATATATTCTCTGCTATAACATTGTCCTGATTCTTTCTGTATATTCTTTACTTATGTTTTTGTTTTCCTTAATCAAAGTGTGTCTTTTCAATCTTTTCAAAGAAGATTCTTTGGACTTACTAAATCACCTGAATTTTATACGTTTTCTGTTGTATTAAGTTCTGCTCATATCTTTATTTATCTTTTTTCTATGTTCTCAGGGTTTATTGTTTTGATCTTCTGATGTCAATTAAAACACTTGGTTATTCATTTTAATAAATATTTTACTTATAAAGATTTGAACTTTTGAAGATTCCAGCTTACTTGTAAGTTTCTAAGGGTCAGGTCCTCTCCATTGTTGCTGGCCTAAGGTTTAGTTCACCATATAGCAATGTATATATTGACCTATTTTCCCCTCGACTTTCTGTGATTCCCTACATCTCACCTTTCTTTGCAGACAAGCCATTTGAAATACCCTTAACTTATTTCACAGCCAATAAGTCATTGAAATAATGTGTATTTTTAGAGAAATCTTCTTATATAATTAGGCAGAAAATCTCACCTGCCATAGTTTTCAAAACAGCATAATTTCACTCTTCTCAATGCTTAACCTGTTGTATTACACAACCTTTGAGTATTTAGCTTTATCAATGACATGTACTTTAAAAATGTTTTAGAGATCCTACCAGTCTTTGAAATCATCCTTGTTCCTTGTTTCAGTTCCAGTTTTATGTATATATTCTGCCTTGCACCTGATTATTCCAACAATTGATGGATGGCCTTGGGTATCTAATTCTGGTATTGATACTCTTTACTGATTGTCTCCCCTCATAGCTGATTTTTTCATTATTGTGTAAATTTAGATCATGAGCTCATGTTTAGCTAAACAGCTGACTTTGTAAGACGCTTCGTTGTGTACGCTCGCAAGCTTCAGGAGAAAGTCGGCAAAATTTATTTGTGTCCCTCCAATGAGTTGCCCAGGAGGACACCGTTTTCTACAAGTGTTGGTCCAACACTCCCTCTAGAGGAAGGGGACTCCGACAGCGGTGATTGGCGGCCCCCGATCAGGGGCAGGGGCAGTGGGCAGCCAGTGGCCCGGGCTGGAGCGTCTTTGCATGTGTCCCTGGGACACATCTGCCTGCGAACTTCGGTCACCTGGCAGGAAGCTACGATGCCCAGACCTATGGTTAGCTGTGCAGCAAGGTGTACTGTGAGGACAGGTTCCACACACACTTCAAGTAAGAGGTCGGCCTGAGTGGAAAGGTGAGAGTTTGGGCAGCTGTTCAGACAAAGAAGGCGCACTTTGGCCTGGTCCTAAATGCTTGTGACACCCCACTGGACCTGCCGTGCTCTGAGGGCCCTGCCCTGGGCCCCCTGCTCCCCTGCCCTTTGTTCAGTCACAGCAGAGATGACCACACCCACTCCTTCAGTGAGGGCAGAGTTCCAACCACCCTCAGCCCCGCCCCCTCTCCGCAGGTTACCATGGACTACAGAGGCTGCATCCTGAGGCCAGGGCGTTCCGAGAATGCCAAGGGCAGACATAATGACCTTAAATGATTTCCTCTTGTGTCAGGTTTGGTAAACTTTAGGAGCTAGGAAATGGTCCACTTACAGAAATGTTCAAATTTACTGGCATTTCATATATTCTCTGCTATAACATTGTCCTGATCCTTTCTGTATATTCTTTACTTATGTTTTTGTTTTCCTTAATCAAAGTGTGTCTTTTCAATCTTTTCAAAGAAGATTCTTTGGACTTACTAAATCACCTGAATTTTATACGTTTTCTGTTGTATTAAGTTCTGCTCATATCTTTATTTATCTTTTTTCTATGTTCTCAGGGTTTATTGTTTTGATCTTCTGATGTCAATTAAAACACTTGGTTATTCATTTTAATAAATATTTTACTTATAAATATTTGAACTTTTGAAGATTCCAGCTTACTTGTATGTTTCTAAGGGTCAGGTCCTCTCCATTGTTGCTGGCCTAAGGTTTAGTTCACCATATAGCAATGCATATATTGACCTATTTTCCCCTCGACTTTCTATGATTCCCTACATCTCACATTTCTTTGCAGACAAGCCATTTGAAATACCCTTAACTTATTTCACAGCCAATAAGTCATTGAAATAATGTATATTTTTAGAGAAATCTTCTTATATAATTAGGCAGAAAATCTCACCTGCCATAGTTTTCAAAACAGCATAATTTCACTCTTCTCAATGCTTAATCTGTTGTATTACACAACCTTTGAGTATTTAGCTTTATCAATGACATGTAGTTTAAAAATGTTTTAGAGATCCTACCAGTCTTTGAAAACATCCTTGTTCCTTGTTTCAGTTCCAGTTTTATGTATATATTCTGCCTCGCACCTGATTATTCCAACAATTGATGGATGGCCTTGGGAATCTAATGCTGGTATTTATACTCTTTACTGTTTGTCTCCCCTCGTAGATGATTTTTTCATTATTGTGTAAATTTAGATCATGAGCTCATGTTTAGCTAAACAGCTGACCTTGTAAGACGCTTAGGTGTGAACGCTCGTAAGCTTCCGCAGAAAGACGGCAAAGATTTTTTTGTGTCCCTCCAATGAGTTGCCCACGAGGACACCGATTTCTACAAGTGTTGGTCCAATACTCCCTCTAGAGGCAGGGGACTCCGACAGGGCTGATTGGCGGCCCCCGATCTGGTGCAGGGGCTGTGGGCAGCCTGTGGCCCGGGCTGGAGCCTCTTTGCATGTGTCCCTGGGACACATCTGCCTGCGAACTTCGGTCACCTGGCAGGAAGCTAGGATGCCCAGACCTATGGTTAGCTGTGCAGCGAGGTGTACTGTGAGGACAGGTTCCACACACACTTCAAGTAAGAGGTCGGCCTGAGTGGAAAGGTGAGAGTTTGGGCAGCTGTGCAGAAAAAGAAGGCGCCCTTTGGCCTGGGCCTAAATGCTTGTGACACACCACTGGACCTGCCGTGCTCTGAGGGCCCTGCCCTGGGCCCCCTGCTCCCCTGCCATTTGTTCAGTCACAGCAGAGATGGCCACACCCACTCCTTCAGTGAGGCCAGAGTTCCAACCACCCTCAGCCCCGCCCCCTCTCCGCAGGTTACCATGGACTACAGAGGCTGCATCCTGAGGCCAGGGCGTTCCGAGAATGCCAAGGTCAGACATGATGACCTTAAATGATTTCCTCTTGCGTCAGGTTTGGTAAACTTTAGGAGCTAGGAAATGGTCCACTTTACAGAAATGTTCAAATTTACTGGCATTTCATATATTCTCTGCTATAACATTGTCCTGATTCTTTCTGTATATTCTTTACTTATGTTTTTGTTTTCCTTAATCAAAGTGTGTCTTTTCAATCTTTTCAAAGAAGATTCTTTGGACTTACTAAATCACCTGAATTTTATACATTTTCTGTTGTATTAATTTCTGCTCATATCTTTATTTATCTTTTTTCTATGTTCTCACGGTTTATTGTTTTGATCTTCTGATGTCAATTAAAACACTTGGTTATTCATTTTAATAAATATTTTACTTATAAATATTTGAACTTTTGAAGATTCCAGCTTACTTGTAAGTTTCTAAGGGTCAGGGCCTCTCCATTGTTGCTGGCCTAAGGTTTAGTTCACCATATAGCAATGCATATATTGACCTATTTTCCCCTCGACTTTCTGTGATTCCCTACATCTCACCTTTCTTTGCAGACAAGCCATTTGAAATACCCTTAACTTATTTCACAGCCAATAAGTCATTGAAATAATGTGTATTTTTAGAGAAATCTTCTTATATAATTAGGCAGAAAATCTCACCTGCCATAGTTTTCAAAACAGCATAATTTCACTCTTCTCAATGCTTAATCTGTTGTATTACACAACCTTTGAGTATTTAGCTTTATCAATGACATGTAGTTTAAAAATGTTTTAGAGATCCTACCAGTCTTTGAAAACATCCTTGTTCCTTGTTTCAGTTCCAGTTTTATGTATATATTCTGCCTCGCACCTGATTATTCCAACAATTGATGGATGGCCTTGGGAATCTAATTCTGGTATTTATACTCTTTACTGTTTGTCTCCCCTCGTAGATGATTTTTTCATTATTGTGTAAATTTAGATCATGAGCTCATGTTTAGCTAAACAGCTGACCTTGTAAGACGCTTAGGTGTGAACGCTCGTAAGCTTCCGCAGAAAGACGGCAAAGATTTTTTTGTGTCCCTCCAATGAGATGCCCACGAGGACACCGATTTCTACTAGTGTTGGTCCAATACTCCCTCTAGAGGCAGGGGACTCCGACAGGGCTGATTGGCGGCCCCCGATCTGGGGCAGGGGCTGTGGGCAGCCTGTGGCCCGGGCTGGAGCCTCTTTGCATGTGTCCCTGGGACACATCTGCCTGCGAACTTCGGTCACCTGGCAGGAAGCTACGATGCCCAGACCTATGGTTAGCTGTGCAGCGAGGTGTACTGTGAGGACAGGTTCCACACACACTTCAAGTAAGAGGTCGGCCTGAGTGGAAAGGTGAGAGTTTGGGCAGCTGTGCAGAAAAAGAAGGCGCCCTTTGGCCTGGGCCTAAATGCTTGTGACACCCCACTGGACCTGCCGTGCTCTGAGGGCCCTGCCCTGGGCCCCCTGCTCCCCTGCCATTTGTTCAGTCACAGCAGAGATGGCCACACCCACTCCTTCAGTGAGGCCAGAGTTCCAACCACCCTCAGCCCCGCCCCCTCTCCACAGGTTACCATGGACTACAGAGGCTGCATCCTGAGGCCAGGGCGTTCCGAGAATGCCAAGGTCAGACATGATGACCTTAAATGATTTCCTCTTGCGTCAGGTTTGGTAAACTTTAGGAGCTAGGAAATGGTCCACTTTACAGAAATGTTCAAATTTACTGGCATTTCATATATTCTCTGCTATAACATTGTCCTGATTCTTTCTGTATATTCTTTACTTATGTTTTTGTTTTCCTTAATCAAAGTGTGTCTTTTCAATCTTTTCAAAGAAGATTCTTTGGACTTACTAAATCACCTGAATTTTATACGTTTTCTGTTGTATTAAGTTCTGCTCATATCTTTATTTATCTTTTTTCTATGTTCTCACGGTTTATTGTTTTGATCTTCTGATGTCAATTAAAACACTTGGTTATTCATTTTAATAAATATTTTACTTATAAAGATTTGAACTTTTGAAGATTCCAGCTTACTTGTAAGTTTCTAATGGTCAGGTCCTCTCCATTGTTGCTGGCCTAAGGTTTAGTTCACCATATAGCAATGCATATATTGACCTATTTTCCCCTCGACTTTCTGTGATTCCCTACATCTCACCTTTCTTTGCAGACAAGCCATTTGAAATACCCTTAACTTATTTCACAGCCAATAAGTCATTGAAATAATGTGTATTTTTAGAGAAATCTTCTTATATAATTAGGCAGAAAATCTCACCTGCCATAGTTTTCAAAACAGCATAATTTCACTCTTCTCAATGCTTAATCTGTTGTATTACACAACCTTTGAGTATTTAGCTTTATCAATGACATGTACTTTAAAAATGTTTTAGAGATCCTACCAGTCTTTGAAAACATCCTTGTTCCTTGTTTCAGTTCCAGTTTTATGTATATATTCGGCCTCGCAGCTGATTATTCCAACAATTGATGGATGGCCTTGGGAATCTAATTCTGGTATTTATACTCTTTACTGTTTGTCTCCCCTCGTAGATGATTTTTTCATTATTGTGTAAATTTAGATCATGAGCTCATGTTTAGCTAAACAGCTGACCTTGTAAGACGCTTAGGTGTGAACGCTCGTAAGCTTCCGCAGAAAGACGGCAAAGATTTTTTTGTGTCCCTCCAATGAGTTGCCCACGAGGACACCGTTTTCTACAAGTGTTGGTCCAATACTCCCTCTAGAGGCAGGGGACTCCGACAGGGCTGATTGGCGGCCCCCGATCTGGGGCAGGGGCTGTGGGCAGCCTGTGGCCCGGGCTGGAGCCTCTTTGCATGTGTCCCTGGGACACATCTGCCTGCGAACTTCGGTCACCTGGCAGGAAGCTACGATGCCCAGACCTATGGTTAGCTGTGCAGCGAGGTGTACTGTGAGGACAGGTTCCACACACACTTCAAGTAAGAGGTCGGCCTGAGTGGAAAGGTGAGAGTTTGGGCAGCTGTGCAGAAAAAGAAGGCGCCCTTTGGCCTGGGCCTAAATGCTTGTGACACCCCACTGGACCTGCCGTGCTCTGAGGGCCCTGCCCTGGGCCCCCTGCTCCCCTGCCCTTTGTTCAGTCACAGCAGAGATGGCCACACCCACTCCTTCAGTGAGGCCAGAGTTCCAACCACCCTCAGCCCCGCCTCCTCTCCGCACGTTACCATGGACTACAGAGGCTGCATCCTGAGGCCAGGGCGTTCTGAGAATGCCAAGGGCAGACATGATGACCGTATATGATTTCCTCTTGTGTCAGATTTGGTAAACTTTAGGAGCTAGGAAATGGTCCACTTTAGAGAAATGTTCAAATTTACTGGCATTTCATATATTCTCTGCTATAACATTGTCCTGATTCTTTCTGTATATTCTTTACTTATGTTTTTGTTTTCCTTAATCAAAGTGTGTCTTTTCAATCTTTTCAAAGAAGATTCTTTGGACTTACTAAATCACCTGAATTTTATACGTTTTCTGTTGTATTAAGTTCTGCTCATATCTTTATTTATCTTTTTTCTGTGTTCTCAGGGTTTATTGTTTTGATCTTCTGATGTCAATTAAAACACTTGGTTATTCATTTTAATAAATATTTTACTTATAAAGATTTGAACTTTTGAAGATTCCAGCTTACTTGTAAGTTTCTAAGGGTCAGGTCCTCTCCATTGTTGCTGGCCTAAGGTTTAGTTCACCATATAGCAATGTATATATTGACATATTTTCCCCTCGACTTTCTGTGATTCCCTACATCTCACCTTTCTTTGCAGACAAGCCATTTGAAATACCCTTAACTTATTTCACAGCCAATAAGTCATTGAAATAATGTGTATTTTTAGAGAAATCTTCTTATATAATTAGGCAGAAAATCTCACCTGCCATAGTTTTCAAAACAGCATAATTTCACTCTTCTCAATGCTTAACCTGTTGTATTACACAACCTTTGAGTATTTAGCTTTATCAATGACATGTACTTTAAAAATGTTTTAGAGATCCTACCAGTCTTTGAAAACATCCTTGTTCCTTGTTTCAGTTCCAGTTTTATGTATATATTCTGCCTTGCACCTGATTATTCCAACAATTGATGGATGGCCTTGGGTATCTAATTCTGGTATTCATACTCTTTACTGATTGTCTCCCCTCATAGCTGATTTTTTCATTATTGTGTAAATTTAGATCATGAGCTCATGTTTAGCTAAACAGCTGACCTTGTAAGACGCTTAGTTGTGTACGCTCGCAAGCTTCAGGAGAAAGTCGGCAAAATTTATTTGTGTCCCTCCAATGAGTTGCCCACGAGGACACCGTTATATACAAGTGTTGGTCCAACACTCCCTCTAGAGGAAGGGGACTCCGACAGCGGTGATTGGCGGCCCCCGATCAGGGGCAGGGGCAGTGGGCAGCCAGTGGCCCGGGCTGGAGCGTCTTTGCATGTGTCCCTGGGACACATCTGCCTGCGAACTTCGGTCACCTGGCAGGAAGCTACGATGCCCAGACCTATGGTTAGCTGTGCAGCAAGGTGTACTGTGAGGACAGGTTCCACACACACTTCAAGTAAGAGGTCGGCCTGAGTGGAAAGGTGAGAGTTTGGGCAGCTGTGCAGACAAAGAAGGCGCACTTTGGCCTGGGCCTAAATGCTTGTGACACCCCACTGGACCTGCCGTGCTCTGAGGGCCCTGCCCTGGGCCCCCTGCTCCCCTGCCCTTTGTTCAGTCACAGCAGAGATGACCACACCCACTCCTTCAGTGAGGGCAGAGTTCCAACCACCCTCAGCCCCGCCCCCTCTCCGCAGGTTACCATGGACTACAGAGGCTGCATCCTGAGGCCAGGGCGTTCCGAGAATGCCAAGGGCAGACATAATGACCTTAAATGATTTCCTCTTGTGTCAGGTTTGGTAAACTTTAGGAGCTAGGAAATGGTCCACTTACAGAAATGTTCAAATTTACTGGCATTTCATATATTCTCTGCTATAACATTGTCCTGATCCTTTCTGTATATTCTTTACTTATGTTTTTGTTTTCCTTAATCAAAGTGTGTCTTTTCAATCTTTTCAAAGAAGATTCTTTGGACTTACTAAATCACCTGAATTTTATACGTTTTCTGTTGTATTAAGTTCTGCTCATATCTTTATTTATCTTTTTTCTATGTTCTCAGGGTTTATTGTTTTGATCTTCTGATGTCAATTAAAACACTTGGTTATTCATTTTAATAAATATTTTACTTATAAAGATTTCAACTTTTGAAGATTCCAGCTTACTTGTAAGTTTCTAAGGGTCAGGTCCTCTCCATTGTTGCTGGCCTAAGGTTTAGTTCACCATATAGCAATGCATATATTGACCTATTTTCCCCTCGACTTTCTGTGATTCCCTACATCTCACCTTTCTTTGCAGACAAGCCATTTGAAATACCCTTAACTTATTTCACAGCCAATAAGTCATTGAAATAATGTGTATTTTTAGAGAAATCTTCTTATATAATTAGGCAGAAAATCTCACCTGCCATAGTTTTCAAAACAGCATAATTTCACTCTTCTCAATGCTTAATCTGTTGTATTACACAACCTTTGAGTATTTAGCTTTATCAATGACATGTAGTTTAAAAATGTTTTAGAGATCCTACCAGTCTTTGAAAACATCCTTGTTCCTTGTTTCAGTTCCAGTTTTATGTATATATTCTGCCTCGCACCTGATTATTCCAACAATTGATGGATGGCCTTGGGAATCTAATGCTGGTATTTATACTCTTTACTGTTTGTCTCCCCTCGTAGATGATTTTTTCATTATTGTGTAAATTTAGATCATGAGCTCATGTTTAGCTAAACAGCTGACCTTGTAAGACGCTTAGGTGTGAACGCTCGTAAGCTTCCGCAGAAAGACGGCAAAGATTTTTTTGTGTCCCTCCAATGAGTTGCCCACGAGGACATCGATTTCTACAAGTGTTGGTCCAATACTCCCTCTAGAGGCAGGGGACTCCGACAGGGCTGATTGGCGGCCCCCGATCTGGGGCATGGGCTGTGGGCAGCCTGTGGCCCGGGCTGGAGCCTCTTTGCATGTGTCCCTGGGACACATCTGCCTGCGAACTTCGGTCACCTGGCAGGAAGCTACGATGCCCAGACCTATGGTTAGCTGTGCAGCGAGGTGTACTGTGAGGACAGGTTCCACACACACTTCAAGTAAGAGGTCGGCCTGAGTGGAAAGGTCAGAGTTTGGGCAGCTGTGCAGAAAAAGAAGGCGCCCTTTGGCCTGGGCCTAAATGCTTGTGACACCACACTGGACCTGCCGTGCTCTGAGGGCCCTGCCCTGGGCCCACTGCTCCCCTGCCATTTGTTCAGTCACAGCAGAGTTGGCCACACCCACTCCTTCAGTGAGGGCAGAGTTCCAACCACCCTCAGCCCCGCCCCCTCTCCGCAGGTTACCATGGACTACAGAGGCTGCATCCTGAGGCCAGGGCGTTCTGAGAATGCCAAGGGCAGACATGATGACCTTAAATGATTTCCTCTTGTGTCAGGTTTGGTAAACTTTAGGAGCTAGGAAATGGTCCACTTTACAGAAATGTTCAAATTTACTGGCATTTCTTATATTCTCTGCTATAACATTGTCCTGATTCTTTCTGTATATTCTTTACTTATGTTTTTGTTTTCCTTAATCAAAGTGTGTCTTTTCAATCTTTTCAAAGAAGATTCTTTGGACTTACTAAATCACCTCAATTTTATACGTTTTCTGTTGTATTAAGTTCTGCTCATATCTTTATTTATCTTTTTTCTATGTTCTCAGGGTTTATTGTTTTGATCTTCTGATGTCAATTAAAACACTTGGTTATTCATTTTAATAAATATTTTACTTATAAAGATTTGAACTTTTGAAGATTCCAGCTTACTTGTAAGTTTCTAAGGGTCAGGTCCTCTCCATTGTTGCTGGCCTAAGGTTTAGTTCACCATATAGCAATGTATATATTGACCTATTTTCCCCTCGACTTTCTGTGATTCCCTACATCTCACCTTTCTTTGCAGACAAGCCATTTGAAATACCCTTAACTTATTTCACAGCCAATAAGTCATTGAAATAATGTGTATTCTTAGAGAAATCTTCTTATATAATTAGGCAGAAAATCTCACCTGCCATAGTTTTCAAAACAGCATAATTTCACTCTTCTCAATGCTTAATCTGTTGTATTACACAACCTTTGAGTATTTAGCTTTATCAATTACATGTACTTTAAAAATGTTTTAGAGATCCTACCAGTCTTTGAAAACATCCTTGTTCCTTGTTTCAGTTCCAGTTTTATGTATATATTCTGCCTTGCACCTGATTAATCCAACAATTGATGGATGGCCTTGGGAATCTAATTCTCTTATTGATAGTCTTTACTGATTGTCTCCCCTCGTAGCTGATTTCTTCATTATTGTGTAAATTTAGATCATGAGCTCATGTTTAGCTAAACAGCTGACCTTCTAGGAAGCTTAGGTGTGAACGCTCGTAAGCTTCAGCAGAAAGTCGGCAAAGATTTATTTGTGTCCCTCCAATGAGTTGCCCAAGAGGACACCGTTTTCTACAAGTGTTGGTCCAATACTCCCTCTAGAGGCAGGGGACTCCGACAGGGCTGATTGGCGGCCCCTGATCTGGGGCAGGGGCAGTGGGCAGCCTGTGGCCCTGCAGGAACCTCTTTGCATGTGTCCCTGGGACACATCTGCCTGCAAAATTCCGTCACCAGGCAGGAAGCTACGTTGCCCAGACCTATGGTTAGCTGTGCAGCGAAGTGTACTGTGAGGGCAGGTTCCACACACACTTCAAGTAAGAGGTCGGCCTGAGTGGAAAGGTGAGAGTTTGGGCAGCTGTGCAGACAAAGAAGGCGCCCTTTGACCTGGGCCTAAATGCTTGTGACAGCCCACTGGACCTGCCGTGCTCTGAGGGCCCTTCCCTGGGCCCCCTGCTACCCTGCCCTTTGTTCAGTCACAGCAGAGATGGCCACACCCACTCCTTCAGTGAGGGCAGAGTTCCAACCACCCTCAGCCCCGCCCCCTCTCCGCAGGTTACCATGGACTACAGAGGCTGCATCCTGAGGCCAGGGCGTTCCGAGAATGCCAAGGGCAGACATGATGACCTTAAATGATTTCCTCTTGTGTCAGGTTTGGTAAACTTTAGGAGCTAGGAAATGGTCCACTTTACAGTAATGTTCAAATTTACTGGCATTTCATATATTCTCTGCTATAACATTGTCCTGATTCTTTCTGTATATTCTTTACTTATGTTTTTGTTTTCCTTAATCAAAGTGTGTCTTTTCAATCTTTTCAAAGAAGATTCTTTGGACTTACTAAATCCCCTCAATTTTATACGTTTTCTGTTGTATTAAGTTCTGCTCATATCTTTATTTATCTTTTTTCTATGTTCTCAGGGTTTATTGTTTTGATCTTCTGATGTCAATTAAAACACTTGGTTATTCATTTTAATAAATATTTTACTTATAAAGATTTGAACTTTTGAAGATTCCTGCTTACTTGTAAGTTTCTAAGGGTCAGGTCCTCTCCATTGTTGCTGGCCTAAGACTTAGTTCACCATATAGCAATGTATATATTGACCTATTTTCCCCTCGACTTTCTGTGATTCCCTACATCTCACCTTTCTTTGCAGACAAGCCATTTGAAATACCCTTAACTTATTTCACAGCCAATAAGTCATTGAAATAATGTGTATTTTTAGAGAAATCTTCTTATATAATTAGGCAGAAAATCTCACCTGCCATAGTTTTCAAAACAGCATAATTTCACTCTTCTCAATGCTTAATCTGTTGTATTACACAACCTTTGAGTATTTAGCTTTATCAATGACATGTACTTTAAAAATGTTTTCGAGATCCTACCAGTCTTTGAAAACATCCTTGTTCCTTGTTTCAGTTCCAGATTTATGTATATATTCTGCCTTGCACCTGATTATTCCAACAATTGATGGATGGCCTTGGGTATCTAATTCTGGTATTGATACTCTTTACTGATTGTCTCCCCTCATAGCTGATTTTTTCATTATTGTGTAAATTTAGATCATGAGCTCATGTTTAGCTAAACAGCTGACTTTGTAAGACGCTTAGTTGTGTACGCTCGCAAGCTTCAGGAGAAAGTCGGCAAAATTTATTTGTGTCCCTCCAATGAGTTGCCCAGGAGGACACCGTTTTCTACAAGTGTTGGTCCAACACTCCCTCTAGAGGAAGGGGACTCCGACAGCGGTGATTGGCGGCCCCCGATCAGGGGCAGGGGCAGTGGGCAGCCAGTGGCCCGGGCTGGAGCGTCTTTGCATGTGTCCCTGGGACACATCTGCCTGCGAACTTCGGTCACCTGGCAGGAAGCTACGATGCCCAGACCTATGGTTAGCTGTGCAGCAAGGTGTACTGTGAGGACAGGTTCCACACACACTTCAAGTAAGAGGTCGGCCTGAGTGGAAAGGTGAGAGTTTGGGCAGCTGTTCAGACAAAGAAGGCGCACTTTGGCCTGGGCCTAAATGCTTGTGACACCCCACTGGACCTGCCGTGCTCTGAGGGCCCTGCCCTGGGCCCCCTGCTCCCCTGCCCTTTGTTCAGTCACAGCAGAGATGACCACACCCACTCCTTCAGTGAGGGCAGAGTTCCAACCACCCTCAGCCCCGCCCCCTCTCCGCAGGTTACCATGGACTACAGAGGCTGCATCCTGAGGCCAGGGCGTTCCGAGAATGCCAAGGGCAGACATAATGACCTTAAATGATTTCCTCTTGTGTCAGGTTTGGTAAACTTTAGGAGCTAGGAAATGGTCCACTTACAGAAATGTTCAAATTTACTGGCATTTCATATATTCTCTGCTATAACATTGTCCTGATCCTTTCTGTATATTCTTTACTTATGTTTTTGTTTTCCTTAATCAAAGTGTGTCTTTTCAATCTTTTCAAAGAAGATTCTTTGGACTTACTAAATCACCTGAATTTTATACGTTTTCTGTTGTATTAAGTTCTGCTCATATCTTTATTTATCTTTTTTCTATGTTCTCAGGGTTTATTGTTTTGATCTTCTGATGTCAATTAAAACACTTGGTTATTCATTTTAATAAATATTTTACTTATAAATATTTGAACTTTTGAAGATTCCAGCTTACTTGTATGTTTCTAAGGGTCAGGTCCTCTCCATTGTTGCTGGCCTAAGGTTTAGTTCACCATATAGCAATGCATATATTGACCTATTTTCCCCTCGACTTTCTATGATTCCCTACATCTCACATTTCTTTGCAGACAAGCCATTTGAAATACCCTTAACTTATTTCACAGCCAATAAGTCATTGAAATAATGTATATTTTTAGAGAAATCTTCTTATATAATTAGGCAGAAAATCTCACCTGCCATAGTTTTCAAAACAGCATAATTTCACTCTTCTCAATGCTTAATCTGTTGTATTACACAACCTTTGAGTATTTAGCTTTATCAATGACATGTAGTTTAAAAATGTTTTAGAGATCCTACCAGTCTTTGAAAACATCCTTGTTCCTTGTTTCAGTTCCAGTTTTATGTATATATTCTGCCTCGCACCTGATTATTCCAACAATTGATGGATGGCCTTGGGAATCTAATGCTGGTATTTATACTCTTTACTGTTTGTCTCCCCTCGTAGATGATTTTTTCATTATTGTGTAAATTTAGATCATGAGCTCATGTTTAGCTAAACAGCTGACCTTGTAAGACGCTTAGGTGTGAACGCTCGTAAGCTTCCGCAGAAAGACGGCAAAGATTTTTTTGTGTCCCTCCAATGAGTTGCCCACGAGGACACCGATTTCTACAAGTGTTGGTCCAATACTCCCTCTAGAGGCAGGGGACTCCGACAGGGCTGATTGGCGGCCCCCGATCTGGTGCAGGGGCTGTGGGCAGCCTGTGGCCCGGGCTGGAGCCTCTTTGCATGTGTCCCTGGGACACATCTGCCTGCGAACTTCGGTCACCTGGCAGGAAGCTAGGATGCCCAGACCTATGGTTAGCTGTGCAGCGAGGTGTACTGTGAGGACAGGTTCCACACACACTTCAAGTAAGAGGTCGGCCTGAGTGGAAAGGTGAGAGTTTGGGCAGCTGTGCAGAAAAAGAAGGCGCCCTTTGGCCTGGGCCTAAATGCTTGTGACACCCCACTGGACCTGCCGTGCTCTGAGGGCCCTGCCCTGGGCCCCCTGCTCCCCTGCCATTTGTTCAGTCACAGCAGAGATGGCCACACCCACTCCTTCAGTGAGGCCAGAGTTCCAACCACCCTCAGCCCCGCCCCCTCTCCGCAGGTTACCATGGACTACAGAGGCTGCATCCTGAGGCCAGGGCGTTCCGAGAATGCCAAGGTCAGACATGATGACCTTAAATGATTTCCTCTTGCGTCAGGTTTGGTAAACTTTAGGAGCTAGGAAATGGTCCACTTTACAGAAATGTTCAAATTTACTGGCATTTCATATATTCTCTGCTATAACATTGTCCTGATTCTTTCTGTATATTCTTTACTTATGTTTTTGTTTTCCTTAATCAAAGTGTGTCTTTTCAATCTTTTCAAAGAAGATTCTTTGGACTTACTAAATCACCTGAATTTTATACATTTTCTGTTGTATTAAGTTCTGCTCATATCTTTATTTATCTTTTTTCTATGTTCTCACGGTTTATTGTTTTGATCTTCTGATGTCAATTAAAACACTTGGTTATTCATTTTAATAAATATTTTACTTATAAATATTTGAACTTTTGAAGATTCCAGCTTACTTGTAAGTTTCTAAGGGTCAGGGCCTCTCCATTGTTGCTGGCCTAAGGTTTAGTTCACCATATAGCAATGCATATATTGACCTATTTTCCCCTCGACTTTCTGTGATTCCCTACATCTCACCTTTCTTTGCAGACAAGCCATTTGAAATACCCTTAACTTATTTCACAGCCAATAAGTCATTGAAATAATGTGTATTTTTAGAGAAATCTTCTTATATAATTAGGCAGAAAATCTCACCTGCCATAGTTTTCAAAACAGCATAATTTCACTCTTCTCAATGCTTAATCTGTTGTATTACACAACCTTTGAGTATTTAGCTTTATCAATGACATGTAGTTTAAAAATGTTTTAGAGATCCTACCAGTCTTTGAAAACATCCTTGTTCCTTGTTTCAGTTCCAGTTTTATGTATATATTCTGCCTCGCACCTGATTATTCCAACAATTGATGGATGGCCTTGGGAATCTAATTCTGGTATTTATACTCTTTACTGTTTGTCTCCCCTCGTAGATGATTTTTTCATTATTGTGTAAATTTAGATCATGAGCTCATGTTTAGCTAAACAGCTGACCTTGTAAGACGCTTAGGTGTGAACGCTCGTAAGCTTCCGCAGAAAGACGGCAAAGATTTTTTTGTGTCCCTCCAATGAGATGCCCACGAGGACACCGATTTCTACTAGTGTTGGTCCAATACTCCCTCTAGAGGCAGGGGACTCCGACAGGGCTGATTGGCGGCCCCCGATCTGGGGCAGGGGCTGTGGGCAGCCTGTGGCCCGGGCTGGAGCCTCTTTGCATGTGTCCCTGGGACACATCTGCCTGCGAACTTCGGTCACCTGGCAGGAAGCTACGATGCCCAGACCTATGGTTAGCTGTGCAGCGAGGTGTACTGTGAGGACAGGTTCCACACACACTTCAAGTAAGAGGTCGGCCTGAGTGGAAAGGTGAGAGTTTGGGCAGCTGTGCAGAAAAAGAAGGCGCCCTTTGGCCTGGGCCTAAATGCTTGTGACACCCCACTGGACCTGCCGTGCTCTGAGGGCCCTGCCCTGGGCCCCCTGCTCCCCTGCCATTTGTTCAGTCACAGCAGAGATGGCCACACCCACTCCTTCAGTGAGGCCAGAGTTCCAACCACCCTCAGCCCCGCCCCCTCTCCACAGGTTACCATGGACTACAGAGGCTGCATCCTGAGGCCAGGGCGTTCCGAGAATGCCAAGGTCAGACATGATGACCTTAAATGATTTCCTCTTGCGTCAGGTTTGGTAAACTTTAGGAGCTAGGAAATGGTCCACTTTACAGAAATGTTCAAATTTACTGGCATTTCATATATTCTCTGCTATAACATTGTCCTGATTCTTTCTGTATATTCTTTACTTATGTTTTTGTTTTCCTTAATCAAAGTGTGTCTTTTCAATCTTTTCAAAGAAGATTCTTTGGACTTACTAAATCACCTGAATTTTATACGTTTTCTGTTGTATTAAGTTCTGCTCATATCTTTATTTATCTTTTTTCTATGTTCTCACGGTTTATTGTTTTGATCTTCTGATGTCAATTAAAACACTTGGTTATTCATTTTAATAAATATTTTACTTATAAAGATTTGAACTTTTGAAGATTCCAGCTTACTTGTAAGTTTCTAAGGGTCAGGTCCTCTCCATTGTTGCTGGCCTAAGGTTTAGTTCACCATATAGCAATGCATATATTGACCTATTTTCCCCTCGACTTTCTGTGATTCCCTACATCTCACCTTTCTTTGCAGACAAGCCATTTGAAATACCCTTAACTTATTTCACAGCCAATAAGTCATTGAAATAATGTGTATTTTTAGAGAAATCTTCTTATATAATTAGGCAGAAAATCTCACCTGCCATAGTTTTCAAAACAGCATAATTTCACTCTTCTCAATGCTTAATCTGTTGTATTACACAACCTTTGAGTATTTAGCTTTATCAATGACATGTACTTTAAAAATGTTTTAGAGATCCTACCAGTCTTTGAAAACATCCTTGTTCCTTGTTTCAGTTCCAGTTTTATGTATATATTCGGCCTCGCAGCTGATTATTCCAACAATTGATGGATGGCCTTGGGAATCTAATTCTGGTATTTATACTCTTTACTGTTTGTCTCCCCTCGTAGCTGATTTTTTCATTATTGTGTAAATTTAGATCATGAGCTCATGTTTAGCTAAACAGCTGACCTTGTAAGACGCTTAGGTGTGAACGCTCGTAAGCTTCCGCAGAAAGACGGCAAAGATTTATTTGTGTCCCTCCAATGAGTTGCCCACGAGGACACCGTTTTCTACAAGTGTTGGTCCAATACTCCCTCTAGAGGCAGGGGACTCCGACAGGGCTGATTGGCGGCCCCCGATCTGGGGCAGGGGCTGTGGGCAGCCTGTGGCCCGGGCTGGAGCCTCTTTGCATGTGTCCCTGGGACACATCTGCCTGCGAACTTCGGTCACCTGGCAGGAAGCTACGATGCCCAGACCTATGGTTAGCTGTGCAGCGAGGTGTACTGTGAGGACAGGTTCCACACACACTTCAAGTAAGAGGTCGGCCTGAGTGGAAAGGTGAGAGTTTGGGCAGCTGTGCAGAAAAAGAAGGCGCCCTTTGGCCTGGGCCTAAATGCTTGTGACACCCCACTGGACCTGCCGTGCTCTGAGGGCCCTGCCCTGGGCCCCCTGCTCCCCTGCCCTTTGTTCAGTCACAGCAGAGATGGCCACACCCACTCCTTCAGTGAGGCCAGAGTTCCAACCACCCTCAGCCCCGCCTCCTCTCCGCACGTTACCATGGACTACAGAGGCTGCATCCTGAGGCCAGGGCGTTCTGAGAATGCCAAGGGCAGACATGATGACCGTATATGATTTCCTCTTGTGTCAGGTTTGGTAAACTTTAGGAGCTAGGAAATGGTCCACTTTAGAGAAATGTTCAAATTTACTGGCATTTCATATATTCTCTGCTATAACATTGTCCTGATTCTTTCTGTATATTCTTTACTTATGTTTTTGTTTTCCTTAATCAAAGTGTGTCTTTTCAATCTTTTCAAAGAAGATTCTTTGGACTTACTAAATCACCTGAATTTTATACGTTTTCTGTTGTATTAAGTTCTGCTCATATCTTTATTTATCTTTTTTCTGTGTTCTCAGGGTTTATTGTTTTGATCTTCTGATGTCAATTAAAACACTTGGTTATTCATTTTAATAAATATTTTACTTATAAAGATTTGAACTTTTGAAGATTCCAGCTTACTTGTAAGTTTCTAAGGGTCAGGTCCTCTCCATTGTTGCTGGCCTAAGGTTTAGTTCACCATATAGCAATGTATATATTGACCTATTTTCCCCTCGACTTTCTGTGATTCCCTACATCTCACCTTTCTTTGCAGACAAGCCATTTGAAATACCCTTAACTTAGTTCACAGCCAATAAGTCATTGAAATAATGTGTATTTTTAGAGAAATCTTCTTATATAATTAGGCAGAAAATCTCACCTGCCATAGTTTTCAAAACAGCATAATTTCACTCTTCTCAATGCTTAACCTGTTGTATTACACAACCTTTGAGTATTTAGCTTTATCAATGACATGTACTTTAAAAATGTTTTAGAGATCCTACCAGTCTTTGAAAACATCCTTGTTCCTTGTTTCAGTTCCAGTTTTATGTATATATTCTGCCTTGCACCTGATTATTCCAACAATTGATGGATGGCCTTGGGTATCTAATTCTGGTATTCATACTCTTTACTGATTGTCTCCCCTCATAGCTGATTTTTTCATTATTGTGTAAATTTAGATCATGAGCTCATGTTTAGCTAAACAGCTGACCTTGTAAGACGCTTAGTTGTGTACGCTCGCAAGCTTCAGGAGAAAGTCGGCAAAATTTATTTGTGTCCCTCCAATGAGTTGCCCACGAGGACACCGTTATATACAAGTGTTGGTCCAACACTCCCTCTAGAGGAAGGGGACTCCGACAGCGGTGATTGGCGGCCCCCGATCAGGGGCAGGGGCAGTGGGCAGCCAGTGGCCCGGGCTGGAGCGTCTTTGCATGTGTCCCTGGGACACATCTGCCTGCGAACTTCGGTCACCTGGCAGGAAGCTACGATGCCCAGACCTATGGTTAGCTGTGCAGCAAGGTGTACTGTGAGGACAGGTTCCACACACACTTCAAGTAAGAGGTCGGCCTGAGTGGAAAGGTCAGAGTTTGGGCAGCTGTGCAGACAAAGAAGGCGCACTTTGGCCTGGGCCTAAATGCTTGTGACACCCCACTGGACCTGCCGTGCTCTGAGGGCCCTGCCCTGGGCCCCCTGCTCCCCTGCCCTTTGTTCAGTCACAGCAGAGATGACCACACCCACTCCTTCAGTGAGGGCAGAGTTCCAACCACCCTCAGCCCCGCCCCCTCTCCGCAGGTTACCATGGACTACAGAGGCTGCATCCTGAGGCCAGGGCGTTCCGAGAATGCCAAGGGCAGACATAATGACCTTAAATGATTTCCTCTTGTGTCAGGTTTGGTAAACTTTAGGAGCTAGGAAATGGTCCACTTACAGAAATGTTCAAATTTACTGGCATTTCATATATTCTCTGCTATAACATTGTCCTGATCCTTTCTGTATATTCTTTACTTATGTTTTTGTTTTCCTTAATCAAAGTGTGTCTTTTCAATCTTTTCAAAGAAGATTCTTTGGACTTACTAAATCACCTGAATTTTATACGTTTTCTGTTGTATTAAGTTCTGCTCATATCTTTATTTATCTTTTTTCTATGTTCTCAGGGTTTATTGTTTTGATCTTCTGATGTCAATTAAAACACTTGGTTATTCATTTTAATAAATATTTTACTTATAAAGATTTCAACTTTTGAAGATTCCAGCTTACTTGTAAGTTTCTAAGGGTCAGGTCCTCTCCATTGTTGCTGGCCTAAGGTTTAGTTCACCATATAGCAATGCATATATTGACCTATTTTCCCCTCGACTTTCTGTGATTCCCTACATCTCACCTTTCTTTGCAGACAAGCCATTTGAAATACCCTTAACTTATTTCACAGCCAATAAGTCATTGAAATAATGTGTATTTTTAGAGAAATCTTCTTATATAATTAGGCAGAAAATCTCACCTGCCATAGTTTTCAAAACAGCATAATTTCACTCTTCTCATTGCTTAATCTGTTGTATTACACAACCTTTGAGTATTTAGCTTTATCAATGACATGTAGTTTAAAAATGTTTTAGAGATCCTACCAGTCTTTGAAAACATCCTTGTTCCTTGTTTCAGTTCCAGTTTTATGTATATATTCTGCCTCGCACCTGATTATTCCAACAATTGATGGATGGCCTTGGGAATCTAATGCTGGTATTTATACTCTTTACTGTTTGTCTCCCCTCGTAGATGATTTTTTCATTATTGTGTAAATTTAGATCATGAGCTCATGTTTAGCTAAACAGCTGACCTTGTAAGACGCTTAGGTGTGAACGCTCGTAAGCTTCCGCAGAAAGACGGCAAAGATTTTTTTGTGTCCCTCCAATGAGTTGCCCACGAGGACATCGATTTCTACAAGTGTTGGTCCAATACTCCCTCTAGAGGCAGGGGACTCCGACAGGGCTGATTGGCGGCCCCCGATCTGGGGCATGGGCTGTGGGCAGCCTGTGGCCCGGGCTGGAGCCTCTTTGCATGTGTCCCTGGGACACATCTGCCTGCGAACTTCGGTCACCTGGCAGGAAGCTACGATGCCCAGACCTATGGTTAGCTGTGCAGCGAGGTGTACTGTGAGGACAGGTTCCACACACACTTCAAGTAAGAGGTCGGCCTGAGTGGAAAGGTGAGAGTTTGGGCAGCTGTGCAGAAAAAGAAGGCGCCCTTTGGCCTGGGCCTAAATGCTTGTGACACCCCACTGGACCTGCCGTGCTCTGAGGGCCCTGCCCTGGGCCCCCTGCTCCCCTGCCATTTGTTCAGTCACAGCAGAGATGGCCACACCCACTCCTTCAGTGAGGCCAGAGTTCCAACCACCCTCAGCCCCGCCCCCTCTCCGCAGGTTACCATGGACTACAGAGGCTGCATCCTGAGGCCAGGGCGTTCCGAGAATGCCAAGGGCAGACATGATGACCTTAAATGATTTCCTCCTGTGTCAGGTTTGGTAAACTTTAGGAGCTAGGAAATGGTCCACTTTACAGAAATGTTCAAATTTACTGGCATTTCATATATTCTCTGCTATAACATTGTCCTGATTCTTTCTGTATATTCTTTACTTATGTTTTTGTTTTCCTTAATCAAAGTGTGTCTTTTCAATCTTTTCAAAGAAGATTCTTTGGACTTACTAAATCACCTGAATTTTATACGTTTTCTGTTGTATTAAGTTCTGCTCATATCTTTATTTATCTTTTTTCTATGTTCTCACGGTTTATTGTTTTGATCTTCTGATGTCAATTAAAACACTTGGTTATTCATTTTAATAAATATTTTACTTATAAAGATTTGAACTTTTGAAGATACCAGCTTACTTGTAAGTTTCTAAGGGTCAGGTCCTCTCCATTGTTGCTGGCCTAATGTTTAGTTCACCATATAGCAATGCATATATTGACCTATTTTCCCCTCGACTTTCTGTGATTCCCTACATCTCACCTTTCTTTGCAGACAAGCCATTTGAAATACCCTTAACTTATTTCACAGCCAATAAGTCATTGAAATAATGTGTATTTTTAGAGAAATCTTCTTATATAATTAGGCAGAAAATCTCACCTGCCATAGTTTTCAAAACAGCATAATTTCACTCTTCTCAATGCTTAATCTGTTGTATTACACAACCTTTGAGTATTTAGCTTTATCAATGACATGTAGTTTAAAAATGTTTTAGAGATCCTACCAGTCTTTGAAAACATCCTTGTTCCTTGTTTCAGTTCCAGTTTTATGTATATATTCTGCCTCGCAGCTGATTATTCCAACAATTGATGGATGGCCTTGGGAATCTAATTCTGGTATTTATACTCTTTACTGTTTGTCTCCCCTCGTAGCTGATTTTTTCATTATTGTGTAAATTTAGATCATGAGCTCATGTTTAGCTAAACAGCTGACCTTGTAAGACGCTTAGGTGTGAACGCTCGTAAGCTTCCGCAGAAAGACGGCAAAGATTTTTTTGTGTCCCTCCAATGAGTTGCCCACGAGGACACCGTTTTCTACAAGTGTTGGTCCAATACTCCCTCTAGAGGCAGGGGACTCCGACAGGGCTGATTGGCGGCCCCCGATCTGGGGCAGGGGCTGTGGGCAGCCTGTGGCCCGGGCTGGAGCCTCTTTGCATGTGTCCCTGGGACACATCTGCCTGCGAACTTCGGTCACCTGGCAGGAAGCTACGATGCCCAGACCTATGGTTAGCTGTGCAGCGAGGTGTACTGTGAGGACAGGTTCCACACACACTTCAAGTAAGAGGTCGGCCTGAGTGGAAAGGTGAGAGTTTGGGCAGCTGTGCAGAAAAAGAAGGCGCCCTTTGGCCTGGGCCTAAATGCTTGTGACACACCACTGGACCTGCCGTGCTCTGAGGGCCCTGCCCTGGGCCCCCTGCTCCCCTGCCCTTTGTTCAGTCACAGCAGAGATGGCCACACCCACTCCTTCAGTGAGGCCAGAGTTCCAACCACCCTCAGCCCCGCCTCCTCTCCGCACGTTACCATGGACTACAGAGGCTGCATCCTGAGGCCAGGGCGTTCTGAGAATGCCAAGGGCAGACATGATGACCTTATATGATTTCCTCTTGTGTCAGGTTTGGTAAACTTTAGGAGCTAGGAAATGGTCCACTTTACAGAAATGTTCAAATTTACTGGCATTTCATATATTCTCTGCTATAACATTGTCCTGATTCTTTCTGTATATTCTTTACTTATGTTTTTGTTTTCCTTAATCAAAGTGTGTCTTTTCAATCTTTTCAAAGAAGATTCTTTGGACTTACTAAATCACCTGAATTTTATACGTTTTCTGTTGTATTAAGTTCTGCTCATATCTTTATTTATCTTTTTTCTATGTTCTCAGGGTTTATTGTTTTGATCTTCTGATGTCAATTAAAACACTTGGTTATTCATTTTAATAAATATTTTACTTATAAAGATTTGAACTTTTGAAGATTCCAGCTTACTTGTAAGTTTCTAAGGGTCAGGTCCTCTCCATTGTTGCTGGCCTAAGGTTTAGTTCACCATATAGCAATGTATATATTGACCTATTTTCCCCTCGGCTTTCTGTGATTCCCTACATCTCACCTTTCTTTGCAGACAAGCCATTTGAAATACCCTTAACTTAGTTCACAGCCAATAAGTCATTGAAATAATGTGTATTTTTAGAGAAATCTTCTTATATAATTAGGCAGAAAATCTCACCTGCCATAGTTTTCAAAACAGCATAATTTCACTCTTCTCAATGCTTAACCTGTTGTATTACACAACCTTTGAGTATTTAGCTTTATCAATGACATGTACTTTAAAAATGTTTTAGAGATCCTACCAGTCTTTGAAAACATCCTTGTTCCTTGTTTCAGTTCCAGTTTTATGTATATATTCTGCCTTGCACCTGATTATTCCAACAATTGATGGATGGCCTTGGGTATCTAATTCTGGTATTGATACTCTTTACTGATTGTCTGCCCTCATAGCTGATTTTTTCATTATTGTGTAAATTTAGATCATGAGCTCATGTTTAGCTAAACAGCTGACCTTGTAAGACGCTTAGTTGTGTACGCTCGCAAGCTTCAGGAGAAAGTCGGCAAAATTTATTTGTGTCCCTCCAATGAGTTGCCCACGAGGACACCGTTTTATACAAGTGTTGGTCCAACACTCCCTCTAGAGGAAGGGGACTCCGACAGCGGTGATTGGCGGCCCCCGATCAGGGGCAGGGGCAGTGGGCAGCCAGTGGCCCGGGCTGGAGCGTCTTTGCATGTGTCCCTGGGACACATCTGCCTGCGAACTTCGGTCACCTGGCAGGAAGTTACGATGCCCAGACCTATGGTTAGCTGTGCAGCAAGGTGTACTGTTAGGACAGGTTCCACACACACTTCAAGTAAGAGGTCGGCCTGAGTGGAAAGGTGAGAGTTTGGGCAGCTGTGCAGACAAAGAAGGCGCACTTTGGCCTGGGCCTAAATGCTTGTGACACCCCACTGGACCTGCCGTGCTCTGAGGGCCCTGCCCTGGGCCCCCTGCTCCCCTGCCATTTGTTCAGTCACAGCAGAGATGACCACACCCACTCCTTCAGTGAGGGCAGAGTTCCAACCACCCTCAGCCCCGCCCCCTCTCCGCAGGTTACCATGGACTACAGAGGCTGCATCCTGAGGCCAGGGCGTTCCGAGAATGCCAAGGGCAGACATAATGACCTTAAATGATTTCCTCTTGTGTCAGGTTTGGTAAACATTAGGAGCTAGGAAATGGTCCACTTACAGAAATGTTCAAATTTACTGGCATTTCATATATTCTCTGCTATAACATTGTCCTGATCCTTTCTGTATATTCTTTACTTATGTTTTTGTTTTCCTTAATCAAAGTGTGTCTTTTCAATCTTTTCAAAGAAGATTCTTTGGACTTACTAAATCACCTGAATTTTATACGTTTTCTGTTGTATTAAGTTCTGCTCATATCTTTATTTATCTTTTTTCTATGTTCTCAGGGTTTATTGTTTTGATCTTCTGATGTCAATTAAAACACTTGGTTATTCATTTTAATAAATATTTTACTTATAAAGATTTGAACTTTTGAAGATTCCAGCTTACTTGTAAGTTTCTAAGGGTCAGGTCCTCTCCATTGTTGCTGGCCTAAGGTTTAGTTCACCATATAGCAATGTATATATTGACCTATTTTCCCCTCGACTTTCTGTGATTCCCTACATCTCACCTTTCTTTGCAGACAAGCCATTTGAAATACCCTTAACTTATTTCACAGCCAATAAGTCATTGAAATAATGTGTATTTTTAGAGAAATCTTCTTATATAATTAGGCAGAAAATCTCACCTGCCATAGTTTTCAAAACAGCATAATTTCACTCTTCTCAATGCTTAATCTGTTGTATTACACAACCTTTGAGTATTTAGCTTTATCAATGACATGTAGTTTAAAAATGTTTTAGAGATCCTACCAGTCTTTGAAAACATCCTTGTTCCTTGTTTCAGTTCCAGTTTTATGTATATATTCTGCCTCACACCTGATTATTCCAACAATTGATGGATGGCCTTGGGAATCTAATTCTGGTATTTATAATCTTTACTGTTTGTCTCCCCTCGTAGCTGATTTTTTCATTATTGTGTAAATATAGATCATGAGCTCATGTTTAGCTAAACAGCTGACCTTGTAAGACGCTTAGGTGTGAACGCTCGTAAGCTTCCGCAGAAAGACGGCAAAGATTTTTTTGTGTCCCTCTAATGAGTTGCCCACGAGGACACCGTTTTCTACAAGTGTTGGTCCAATACTCCCTCTAGAGGCAGGGGACTCCGACAGGGCTGATTGGCGGCCCCCGATCTTGGGCAGGGGCTGTGGGCAGCCTGTGGCCCGGGCTGGAGCCTCTTTGCATGTGTCCCTGGGACACATCTGCCTGCGAACTTCGGTCACCTGGCAGGAAACTACGATGCCCAGACCTATGGTTAGCTGTGCGGCGAGGTGTACTGTGAGGACAGGTTCCACACACACTTCAAGTAAGAGGTCGGCCTGAGTGGAAAGGTGAGAGTTTGGGCAGCTGTGCAGAAAAAGAAGGCGCCCTTTGGCCTGGGCCTAAATGCTTGTGACACCACACTGGACCTGCCGTGCTCTGAGGGCCCTGCCCTGGGCCCACTGCTCCCCTGCCATTTGTTCAGTCACAGCAGAGTTGGCCACACCCACTCCTTCAGTGAGGGCAGAGTTCCAACCACCCTCAGCCCCGCCCCCTCTCCGCAGGTTACCATGGACTACAGAGGCTGCATCCTGAGGCCAGGGCGTTCCGAGAATGCCAAGGGCAGACATGATGACCTTAAATGATTTCCTCTTGTGTCAGGTTTGGTAAACTTTAGGAGCTAGGAAATGGTCCACTTTACAGAAATGTTCAAATTTACTGGCATTTCTTATATTCTCTGCTATAACATTGTCCTGATTCTTTCTGTATATTCTTTACTTATGTTTTTGTTTTCCTTAATCAAAGTGTGTCTTTTCAATCTTTTCAAAGAAGATTCTTTGGACTTACTAAATCACCTCAATTTTATACGTTTTCTGTTGTATTAAGTTCTGCTCATATCTTTATTTATCTTTTTTCTATGTTCTCAGGGTTTATTGTTTTGATCTTCTGATGTCAATTAAAACACTTGGTTATTCATTTTAATAAATATTTTACTTATAAAGATTTGAACTTTTGAAGATTCCAGCTTACTTGTAAGTTTCTAAGGGTCAGGTCCTCTCCATTGTTGCTGGCCTAAGGTTTAGTTCACCATATAGCAATGTATATATTGACCTATTTTCCCCTCGACTTTCTGTGATTCCCTACATCTCACCTTTCTTTGCAGACAAGCCATTTGAAATACCCTTAACTTATTTCACAGCCAATAAGTCATTGAAATAATGTGTATTCTTAGAGAAATCTTCTTATATAATTAGGCAGAAAATCTCACCTGCCATAGTTTTCAAAACAGCATAATTTCACTCTTCTCAATGCTTAATCTGTTGTATTACACAACCTTTGAGTATTTAGCTTTATCAATTACATGTACTTTAAAAATGTTTTAGAGATCCTACCAGTCTTTGAAAACATCCTTGTTCCTTGTTTCAGTTCCAGTTTTATGTATATATTCTGCCTTGCACCTGATTAATCCAACAATTGATGGATGGCCTTGGGAATCTAATTCTCTTATTGATAGTCTTTACTGATTGTCTCCCCTCGTAGCTGATTTCTTCATTATTGTGTAAATTTAGATCATGAGCTCATGTTTAGCTAAACAGCTGACCTTCTAGGAAGCTTAGGTGTGAACGCTCGTAAGCTTCAGCAGAAAGTCGGCAAAGATTTATTTGTGTCCCTCCAATGAGTTGCCCAAGAGGACACCGTTTTCTACAAGTGTTGGTCCAATACTCCCTCTAGAGGCAGGGGACTCCGACAGGGCTGATTGGCGGCCCCTGATCTGGGGCAGGGGCAGTGGGCAGCCTGTGGCCCTGCAGGAACCTCTTTGCATGTGTCCCTGGGACACATCTGCCTGCAAAATTCCGTCACCAGGCAGGAAGCTACGTTGCCCAGACCTATGGTTAGCTGTGCAGCGAAGTGTACTGTGAGGGCAGGTTCCACACACACTTCAAGTAAGAGGTCGGCCTGAGTGGAAAGGTGAGAGTTTGGGCAGCTGTGCAGACAAAGAAGGCGCCCTTTGACCTGGGCCTAAATGCTTGTGACAGCCCACTGGACCTGCCGTGCTCTGAGGGCCCTTCCCTGGGCCCCCTGCTACCCTGCCCTTTGTTCAGTCACAGCAGAGATGGCCACACCCACTCCTTCAGTGAGGGCAGAGTTCCAACCACCCTCAGCCCCGCCCCCTCTCCGCAGGTTACCCTGGACTACAGAGGCTGCATCCTGAGGCCAGGGCGTTCCGAGAATGCCAAGGGCAGACATGATGACCTTAAATGATTTCCTCTTGTGTCAGGTTTGGTAAACTTTAGGAGCTAGGAAATGGTCCACTTTACAGTAATGTTCAAATTTACTGGCATTTCATATATTCTCTGCTATAACATTGTCCTGATTCTTTCTGTATATTCTTTACTTATGTTTTTGTTTTCCTTAATCAAAGTGTGTCTTTTCAATCTTTTCAAAGAAGATTCTTTGGACTTACTAAATCCCCTCAATTTTATACGTTTTCTGTTGTATTAAGTTCTGCTCATATCTTTATTTATCTTTTTTCTATGTTCTCAGGGTTTATTGTTTTGATCTTCTGATGTCAATTAAAACACTTGGTTATTCATTTTAATAAATATTTTACTTATAAAGATTTGAACTTTTGAAGATTCCTGCTTACTTGTAAGTTTCTAAGGGTCAGGTCCTCTCCATTGTTGCTGGCCTAAGACTTAGTTCACCATATAGCAATGTATATATTGACCTATTTTCCCCTCGACTTTCTGTGATTCCCTACATCTCACCTTTCTTTGCAGACAAGCCATTTGAAATACCCTTAACTTATTTCACAGCCAATAAGTCATTGAAATAATGTGTATTTTTAGAGAAATCTTCTTATATAATTAGGCAGAAAATCTCACCTGCCATAGTTTTCAAAACAGCATAATTTCACTCTTCTCATTGCTTAATCTGTTGTATTACACAACCTTTGAGTATTTAGCTTTATCAATGACATGTACTTTAAAAATGTTTTCGAGATCCTACCAGTCTTTGAAAACATCCTTGTTCCTTGTTTCAGTTCCAGATTTATGTATATATTCTGCCTTGCACCTGATTATTCCAACAATTGATGGATGGCCTTGGGAATCTAATTCTGGTATTGATAGTCTTTACTGATTGTCTCCGCTCGTAGCTGATTTTTTCATTATTGTGTAAATTTAGATCATGAGCTCATGTTTAGCTAAACAGCTTACCTTGTAAGACGCTTAGGTGTGAACGCTCGTAAGCTTCTGGAGAAAGTCGGCAAAATTTATTTGTGTCCCTCCAATGAGTTGCCCACCAGGACACCGTTTTCTACAAGTGTTGGTCCAATACTCCCTCTAAAGGAAGGGGATTCCGACAGGGCTGATTGGCGGCCCCCGATCTGGGGCAGGGGCAGTGGGCAGCCTGTGGCCCGGTCTGGAGCCTCTTTGCATGTGTCCCTGGGACACATCTGCCTGCGAACTTCGGTCACCTGGCAGGAAGCTACGATGCCCAGACCTATGGTTAGCTGTGCAGCGAGGTGTACTGTGAGGACAGGTTCCACACACACTTCAAGTAAGAGGTCGGCCTGAGTGGAAAGGTGAGAGTTTGGGCAGCTGTGCAGACAAAGAAGGCACGCGTTGGCCTGGGCCTAAATGCTTGTGACACGCCACTGGAACTGCCGTGCTCTGGGGGCCCTGCACTGGGCCCCCTGCTCCCCTGCCACTTGTTCAGTCACAGCAGAGATGGCCACAGCCACTCCTTCAGTGAGGGCAGTGTTCCTACCAACCTCAGCCCCGCCCCCTCTCCGCAGTTTACCATGGACTACAGAGGCTGCATCCTGAGGCCAGGGCGTTCCGAGAATGCCAAGGGCAGACATGATGATCTTAAATGATTTCCTCTTGTGTCAGGCTTGGTAAACTTTAGGAGCTAGGAAATGGTCCACCTTACAGAAATGTTCAAATTTACTGGCATTTCATATATTCTCTGCTATAACATTGTCCTGATTCTTTCTGTATATTCTTTACTTATGTTTTTGTTTTCCTTAATCAAAGTGTGTCTTTTCAATCTTTTCAAAGAAGATTCTTTGGACTTAGTAAATCACCTCAATTTTTTACGTTTTCTGTTGTATTAATTTCTGCTCGTATCTTTATTTATCTTTTTTCTATGTTCTCTGGGTTTATTGTTTTGATCTTCTGATGTCAATTAAAACACTTGGTTATTCATTTTAATAAATATTTTACTTATAAAGATTTGAACTTTTGAAGATTCCTGCTTACTTGTAAGTTTCTAAGGGTCAGGTCCTCTCCATTGTTGCGGGCCTAAGACTTAGTTCACCATATATCAATGTATATATTGACCTATTTTCCCTCGACTTTCTGTGATTCCCTACATCTCACCTTTCTTTGCAGACAAGCCATTTGAAATACCCTTAACTTATTTCACAGCCAATAAGTCATTGAAATAATGTGTATTTTTAGAGAAATCTTCTTATATAATTAGGCAGAAAATCTCACCTGCCATAGTTTTCAAAACAGCATAATTTCACTCTTCTCAATGCTTAATCTGTTGTATTACACAACCTTTGAGTATTTAGCTTTATCAATGACATGTCCTTTAAAAATGTTTTAGAGATCCTACCAGTCTTTGAAAACATCCTTGTTCCTTGTTTCAGTTCAAGTTTTATGTATATATTCTGCCTTGCACCTGATTATTCCAACAATTGATGGATGGCCTTGGGAATCTAATTCTGGTATTGATAGTCTTTACTGATTGTCTCCCCTCGTAGCTGATTTCTTCATTATTGTGTAAATTTAGATCATGAGCTCATGTTTAGCTAAACAGCTGACCTTGTAAGACGCTTAGGTGTGAACGCTCGTAAGCTTCCGCAGAAAGACGGCAAAGATTTATTTGTGTCCCTCCAATGAGTTGCCCACGAGGACACCGTTTTCTACAAGTGTTGGTCCAATACTCCCTCTAGAGGCAGGGGACTCCGACAGGGCTGATTGGCGGCCCCCGATCTGGGGCAGGGGAAGTGGGCAGCCTGTGGCCCGGGCAGGAGCCTCTTTGCATGTGTCCCTGGGACACATCTGCCTGCGAACTTTGGTCACCTGGCAGGAAGCTACGATGCCCAGACCAATGGTTAGCTGTGCAGCGAGGTGTACTGTGAGGACAGGTTCCACACACACTTCAAGTAAGAGGTCGGCCTGAGTGGAAAGGTGAGAGTTTGGGCAGCTGTGCAGACAAAGAAGGCGCCCTTTGGCCTGGGCCTAAATGCTTGTGACACCCCACTGGACCTGCCGTGCTCTGAGGGCCCTGCCCTGGGCCCCCTGCTCCCCTGCCCTTTGTTCAGTCACAGCAGAGATGGCCACACCCACTCCTTCAGTGAGGGCAGAGTTCCAACCACCCTCAGCCCCGCCCCCTCTCCACAGTTTACCAGGGACTACAGAGGCTGCATCCTGAGGCCAGGGCGTTCCGAGAATGCCAAGGGCAGACATGATGACCTTAAATGATTTCCTCTTGTGTCAGGTTTGGTAAACTTTAGGAGCTAGGAAATGGTCCACTTTACAGAAATGTTCAAATTTACTTGCATTTCTTATATTCTCTGCTTTAACATTCTCCTGATTCTTTCTGTATATTCTTTACTTATTTTTTTGTTTTCCTTAATCAAAGTGTGTCTTTTCAATCTTTTCAAAGAAGATTCTTTGGACTTACTAAATCCCCTCAATTTTATACGTTTTCTGTTGTATTAAGTTCTGCTCATATTTTTATTTATCTTTTTTCTATGTTCTCAGGGTTTATTGTTTTGTTCTTCTGATGTCAATTAAAACACTTGGTTATTCATTTTAATAAATATTTTACTTATAAAGATTTGAACTTTTGAACATTCCAGCTTACTTGTAAGTTTCTAAGGGTCGGGTGCTCTCCATTGTTGCTGGCCTAAGGTTTAGTTCACCATATAGCAATGTATATATTGACCTATTTTCCCCTCGACTTTCTGTGATTCCCTACATCTCACATTTCTTTGCAGACAAGCCATTTGAAATACCCTTAACTTATTTCACAGCCAATAAGTCTTTGAAATAATGTGTAGTTTTTAGAGAAATCTTCTTATATAATTAGGCAGAAAATCTCACCTGCCATAGTTTTCAAAACAGCATAATTTCACTCTTCTCAATGCTTAATCTCTTGTATTACACAACCTTTGAGTATTTTGGTTTTTCAATGGCATATCCTTTAAAAATGTTTTAGAGATCCTACCAGTCTTTGAAAACATCCTTGTTCCTTGTTTCAGATCCAGTTTTATGTATATTTTCTGCCTTGCACCTGATTATTCCAACAATTGATGGATGGCCTTCGGAATCTAATTCTGGTATTGAGAGTTTTTACTGAGTGTCTCCCCTCGTATTTGATTTCTTCATTTTTGTGTAAATTTAGAACATGAGCTCATGTTTAGCTAACCACCTGACCTTGTACGACGCTTAGGTGTGAACGCTCGTAAGCTTCAGGAGAAAGTCGGCAAAATTTATTTGTTTCCTTCCAATGAGTTGCCCATGAGGACACCGTTTTCTACAAGTGTTGGTCCAATACTCACTCTAGAGGCAGGGGACTCCGACACGGCTGCTTGGCGGCCCCCGATCTGGGGCAGGGGCAGTGGGCGGCCTGTGCCCCACGCAGGAGCCTCTCTGCATGTGTCCCAGGGACCCATCTGCCTGCGAACATAGGTCACCTGACAGGAAGCTACGATGCCCAGACCTATGGTTAGCTGTGCAGTGAGGTGTACTGCGCGGACAGGTTCCACACACACTTCAAGTAAGAGGTCGGCCTGAGTGGAAAGGTGAGAGTTTGGGCAGCTGTGCAGACAAAGAAGGCGCCCTTTGGCCTGGGCCTAAATGCTTGTGACTCCCCACTGGACCTGCCGGTCTCTGTGGGACCTGCCCTGGGCCCCCTGCTCCCCTGCCCTTTGTTCAGTCACAGCAGAGATGGCCACACCCACTCCCTCAGTGAGGGCAGTGTTCCAACCTCCCTCAGCCCCGCCCCCTCTCCGCAGGTTACCATGGACTACAGATGCTGCTTTCTGAGGCCAGGGCGTTCCGAGAATGCCAAGGGCAGACATGATGACCTTTAATGATTTCCTCTTTTGTCAGGTTTGGTAAACTTTAGGAGCTAGGAAATGGTCCACTTTACAGAAATGTTCAAATTTACTGGCATTTCATATATTCTCTGATATTACATTGTCCTGATTCTTTCTGTATATTCTTTACTTATGTTTTTGTTTTCCTTAATCAAAGTGTGTCTTTTCAATCTTTTCAAAGAAGATTCTTTGGACTTACTAAATCACCTCAATTTTATACGTTTTCTGTTGTATTAAGTTCTGCTCATATCTTTATTTATCTTTTTTCTATGTTCTGAGGGTTTATTGTTTTGATCTTCTGATGTCATTTAAAACACTTGGTTATTCATTTTAATAAATATTTTACTTGTAAAGATTTGAACTTTTGAAGATTCCAGCTTACTTGTAAGTTTCTAAGGGTCAGGTGCTCTCCATTGTTGCTGGCCGAACGTTTAGTTCAACATATAGCAATGTATATATTGACCTATTTTCCCCTCGACTTTCTCTGATTCCCTACATCTCACCTTTCTTTGAAGACAAGCCATTTGAAATATCTTTAACTTATTTCACAGCCAATAAGTCATTGAAATAATGTGTATTTTTTAGAGAAATCTTCTTATATAATTAGGCAGAAAATCTCATCTGCCATAGTTTTCAAAACAGCATAATTTCACTCTTCTCAATGCTTAATCTGTTGTATTACACAACCTTTGAGTATTTAGCTTTATCAATGACATGTACTTTAAAAATGTTTTAGAGATACTACCAGTCTTTGAAAACATCCTTGTTCCTTGTTTCAGTTCCAGTTTTATGTATATATTCTGCCTTGCACCTGATTATTCCAACAATTGATGGATGGCCTTGGGAATCTAATTCTGGTATTGATAGTCTTTACTGACTGTCTCCCCTCGTAGTTGATTTCTTCATTATTGTGTAAATTTAGCTCATGAGCTCATGTTTAGCTAAACTGCTGACCTTGTAAGACGCTTAGGTGTGAACGCTCGTAAGCTTCAGGAGAAAGTCGGCAAAGATTTATTTGTGTCCCTCCAATGAGTTGCCCAGGAGGACACCGTTTTCTACAAGTGTTGGTCCAATACTCCCTCTAGAGGCAGGGGACTCCGACAGGGCTGATTGGCAGCCTCCGATCTGGGGCAGGGGCAGTGGGCAGCCTGTGGCCCAGGCAGGAGCCTCTCTGCATGTGTCTCTGGGACCCATCTGCCTGCGATCTTCGGTCACCTGACAGGAAGCTACGATGCCCTGACCTATGGATAGCTGTGCAGCGAGGTGCACTGCGTGGACAGGTTACACACACTTCAAGTAAGAGGTCGGCCTGAGTGGAAAGTTGAGAATTTGGGCAGCTGTGCAGACAAAGAAGGCTCCCTTTGGCCTGGGCCTAAATGCTTGTGACTCCCCACTGGACCTGACGGGCTCTGTGGGACCTGCCCTGGGCCCCCTGCTCCCCTGCCCTTTGTTCAGTCACAGCAGAGATGGCCACAACCACTCCCTCAGTGTGGGCTGTGTTCAAACCTCCCTCAGCCCCGCCCCCTCTCCGCAGGTTACCCTGGACTACAGAGGCTGCATCCTGAGGCCAGGGCGTTCCGAGAATGCCAAGGGCAGACATGATGACCTTAAATGATTTCCTCTTGTGTCAGGTTTGGTAAACTTTAGGAGCTAGGAAATGGTCCACTTTACAGAAATGTTCAAATTTACTGGCATTTCATATATTCTCTGATATTACATTGTCCTGATTCTTTCTGTATATTCTCTACTTATGTTTTTGTTTTCCTTAATCAAAGTGTGTCTTTTCAATCTTTTCAAAGAAGATTCTTTGGACTTACTAAATCACCTCAATTTTATACGTTTTCTGGTGTATTAAGTTCTGCTCATATCTTTATTTATCTTTTTTCTATGTTCTCAGGGTTTATTGTTTTGATCTTCTGATGTCAATTAAAACACTTGGTTATTCATGTTAATAAATATTTTACTATAAAGATTTGAACTTTTGAAGATTCCAGCTTACTTGTAAGTTTCCAAGTGTCAGGTGCTCTCCATTGTTGCTGGCCGAACGTTTAGTTCAACATATAGCAATGTATATATTGACCTATTTTCCCCTCGACTTTCTGTGATTCCCTACATCTCACCTTTCTTTGAAGACAAGCCATTTGAAATACCCCTAACTTATTTCACAGCCAATAAGTCATTGAAATAATGTGTATTTTTTAGAGAAATCTTCTTATATAATTAGGCAGAAAATCTCACCTGCCATAGTTTTCAAAACAGCATAATTTCACTCTTCTCAATGCTTAATCTGTTGTATTACACAACCTTTGAGTATTTAGCTTTATCAATGACATGTCCTTTAAAAATGTTTTAGAGATCCTACCAGTCTTTGAAAACATCCTTGTTCCTTGTTTCAGTTCCAGTTTTATGTATATTTTCTGCCTTGCACCAGATTATTCCAACAATTGATGGATGGCCTTGGGAATCTAATTCTGGTATTGATAGTTTTTGCTGATTGTCTCCCCTTGTAGCTGATTTCTTCATTATTGTGTAAATTTAGATCATGAGCTCATGTTTAGCTAAACAGCTGAACTTGTAAGACGCTTACGTGTGAACGCTCATAAGCTTCAGGAGAAAGTCGGCAAAATTTATTTGTGTCCCTCCAATGAGTTGCCCACGAGGACACCGTTTTCTACAAGTGTTGGTCCAATACTCCCTCTAGAGGAAGGGGACTCCGAAAGGGCTGATTGGCGGCCCCCGATCTGGGGCAGGGGCAGTGGGCAGCCTGTGGCCCGGGCTGGAGCCTCTTTGCATGTGTCCCTGGGAAACATCTTCCTGCGAACTTCCGTCACCTGGCAGGAAGCTACGATGCCCAGACCTATGGTTAGCTGTGCAGCGAGGTGTACTGTGAGGACAGGTTCCACACACACTTCAAGTAAGAGGTCGGCCTGAGTGGAAAGGTGAGAGTTTGGGCAGCTGTGCAGACAAAGAACGCGCCCTTTGGCCTGGGCCTAAATGCTTGTGACAGCCCACTGGACCTGCCGTGCTCTGAGGGCCCTGCCCTGGGCCCCCTGCTCCCCTGCCCTTTGTTCAGTCACAGCAGAGATGGCCACACCCACTCCTTCAGTGAGGGCAGAGTTCCAACCACCCTCAGCCCCGCCCCCTCTCCGCAGGTTACCATGGACTACAGAGGCTGCATCCTGAGGCCAGGGCGTTCCGAGAATGCCAAGGGCAGACATGATGATCTTAAATGATTTCCTCTTGTGTCAGGTTTGGTAAACTTTAGGAGCTAGGAAATGGTCCACTTTACAGAAATGTTCAAATTTACTTGCATTTCATATATTCTCTGCTATAACTTTGTCCTGATTCTTTCTGTATATTCTTTACTTATGTTTTTGTTTTCCTTAATCAAAGTGTGTCTTTTCAATCTTTTCAAAGAAGATTCTTTGGACTTACTAAATCACCTGAATTTTATACGTTTTCTGTTGTATTAAGTTCTGCTCATAACTTTATGTATCTTTTTTCTATGTTCTCAGGGTTTATTGTTTTGATCTTCTGATGTCAATTAAAACACTTGGTTATTCATTTTAATAAATATTTTACTTATAAAGATTTGAACTTTTGAAGATTCCAGCTTACTTGTAAGTTTCTAGGGGTCAGGTCCTCTCCATTGTTGCTGGCCTAAGGTTTAGTTCACCATATAGCAATGTATATATTGACCTATTTTCCCCTCGTTTTTCTGTTATTCTCTACATCTCACCTTTCTGTGAAGACAAGCCATTTGAAATACCCCTAACTTATTTCACAGCCTATAAGTCATTGAAATAATGTGTATTTTTTAGAGAAATCTTCTTATATAATTAGGCAGAAAATCTCACCTGCCATAGTTTTCAAAACAGCATAATTTCACTCTTCTCAATGCTTAATCTGTTGTATTACACAACCTTTGAGTATTTAGCTTTATCAATGACATGTACTTTAAAAATGTTTTAGAGATCCTACCAGTCTTTGAAAACATCCTTGTTCCTTGTTTCAGTTCCAGTTTTATGTATATTTTCTGCCTTGCACCTGATTATTCCAACAATTGATGGATGGCCTTGGGAATCTAATTCTGGTATTGATAGTCTATACTGATTGTCTCCCCTCGTAGCTGATTTCTTCATTATTGTGTAAATTTTGATCATGAGCTCATGTTTATCTAAACAGAAGACCTTGTAAGACGCTTAGGTGTGAACGCTCGTAAGATTCAGCAGAAAGACGGCAAAGATTTATTTGTATCCCTCAAATGTGTTGCCCACTAGGACACCGTTTTCTACAAGTGTTGGTCCAATACTCCCTCTAGAGAAAGGGGACTCCGAAAGGGCTGATTGGCGGCCCCCGATCTGGGGCAGGGGCAGTGGGCAGCCTGTGGCCCGGGCTGGAGCCTCTTTGCATGTGTCCCTGGGACACATCTGCCTGCGAACTTCGGTCACCTGGCAGGAAGCTACGATGCCCAGACCTATGGTTAGCTGTGCAGCAAGGTGTACTGTGAGGGCAGGTTCCACACACACTTCAAATAAGAGGTCGGCCTGAGTGGAAAGGTGAGAGTTTGGGCAGCTGTGCAGACAAAGTAGGCGCCCTTTGTCCTGGGCCTAAATGCTTGTGACACCCCACTGGACCTGCCGTGCTCTGAGGGCCCTGCCCTGGGCCCCCTGCTCCCCTGCCCTTTGTTCAGTCACAGCAGAGATGGCCACACCCACTCCTTCAGTGAGGGCAGAGTTCCAACCACCCTCAGCCCCGCCCCCTCTCCGCAGTTTACCATGGACTACAGAGGCTGCATCCTGAGGCCAGGGCGTTCCGAGAATGCCAAGGGCAGACATGATGACCTTAAATGATTTCCTCTTGTGTCAGGTTTGGTAAACTTTAGGAGCTAGGAAATGGTCCACTTACAGAAATGTTCAAATTTACTGGCATTTCATATATTCTCTGCTATAACATTGTCCTGATTCTTTCTGTATATTCTTTACTTATGTTTTTGTTTTCCTTAATCAAAGTGTGTCTTTTCAATCTTTTCAAAGAAGATTCTTTGGACTTACTAAATCACCTCAATTTTATTCGTTTTCTGTTGTATTAAGTTCTGCTCATATCTTTATTTATCTTTTTTCTATGTTCTCAGGGTTTATTGTTTTGATCTTCGGATGACAATTAAAACACTTGGTTATTCATTTTAATAAATATTTTACTTATAAAGATTTGAACTTTTGAAGATTCCAGCTTACTTGTAAGTTTCTAAGGGTCAGGTCCTCTCCATTGTTGCTGGCCTAAGGTTTAGTTCAACTTATAGCAATGTATATATTGACCTATTTTCCCCTCGAATTTCTGTGATTCCCTACATCTCACCTTTCTTTGCAGACAAGCCATTTGAAATACCCTTAACTTATTTCACAGCCAATAAGTCATTGAAATAATGTGTATTTTTTAGGAAAACTTCTTATATAATTAGGCAGAAAATCTCACCTGCCATAGTTTTCAAAACAGCATAAGTTCACTCTTCTCAAAGCTTAATCTGTTGTATTACACAACCTTTGAGTATTTAGCTTTATCAATGACATGTACTTTAAAAATGTTTTAGAGATCCTACCAGTCTTTGAAAACATCCTTGTTCCTTGTTTCAGTTCCAGTTTTATATATATTTTCTGCCTTGCACCTGATTATTCCAACAATTGATGGATGGCCTTGGGATTCTAATTCTGGTATTGATAGTTTTTGCTGATTGTCTCCCCTTGTCGCTGATTTCTTCATTATTGTGTAAATTTAGATCATGAGCTCATGTTTAGCTAAACAGCTGACCTTGTAAGACGCTTAGGTGTGAACGCTCGTAAGCTTCAGCAGAAAGTCGGCAAAGATTTATTTGTGTCCCACCAATGAGTTGCCCACGAGGACACCGTTTTCTACAAGTGTTGGTCCAATACTCCCTCTAGAGGCAGGGGACTCCGACAGGGCTGATTGGCAGCCCCCGATCTGGGGCAGGGGCAGTGGGCAACCTGTGGCCCAGGCAGGAGCCTCTCTGCATGTGTCCCTGGGACCCATCTGCCTGCGATCTTCGGTCACCTGACAGGAAGCTACGATGCCCAGACCTATGGTTAGCTGTGCAGCGAGGTGCACTGCGCAGACAGGTTCCACACACACTTCAAGTAAGAGGTCGGCCTGAGTGGAAATTTGAGAGTTTGGGCAGCTGTGCAGACAAAGAAGGCTCCCTTTGGCCTGGGCCTAAAGCTTGTGACTCCCCACTGGACCTGCCGGGCTCTGTGGGCCCTGCCCTGGGCCCCCTGCTCCCCTGCCCTTTGTTCAGTCACAGCAGAGATGGCCACACCCACTCCCTCAGTGAGGGCAGTGTTCCAACCTTCCTCAGCCCCGCCCCCACTCCGCAGGTTACCATGGACTACAGATGCTGCCTTCTGAGGCCAGGGCGTTCCGAGAATGCCAAGGGCAGACATGATGACCTTAAATGATTTCCTCTTGTGTCAGGTTTGGTAAACTTTAGGAGCTAGGAAATGGTCCACTTTACAGAAATGTTCAAATTTACTGGCATTTCATATATTCTCTGATATTACATTGTCCTGATTCTTTCTGTATATTCTCTACTTATGTTTTTGTTTTCCTTAATCAAAGTGTGTCTTTTCAATCTTTTCAAAGAAGATTCTTTGGACTTACTAAATCACCTGAATTTTATACGTTTTCTGGTGTATTAAGTTCTGCTCATAACTTTATGTATCTTTTTTCTATGTTCTCAGGGTTTATTGTTTTGATCTTCTGATGTCAATTAAAACACTTGGTTATTCATTTTAATAAATATTTTACTTATAAAGATTTGAACTTTTGAAGATTCCAGCTTACTTGTAAGTTTCTATGTGTCAGGTCCTCTCCATTGTTGCTGGCCTAAGGTTTAGTTCACCATATAGCAATGTATATATTGACCTATTTTCCCCTCAACTTTCTGTGATTCCCTACATCTCACCTTTCTTTGCAGACAAGCCATTTGAAATACCCTTAACTTATTTCACAGCCAATAAGTCATTGAAATAATGTGTATTTTTTAGAGAAATCTTCTTATATATTTAGGCAGAAAATCTCACCTGCCATAGTTTTCAAAACAGCATAATTTCACTCTTCTCAATGCTTAATCTGTTGTATTACACAACCTTTGAGTATTTAGCTTTATCAATGACATGTACTTTAAAAATGTTTTCGAGATCCTACCAGTCTTTGAAAACATCCTTGTTCCTTGTTTCAGTTCCAGTTTTATGTATATATTCTGCCTTGCACCTGATTATTCCAACAAGTGATGGATGGCCTTGGGAATCTAATTCTGGTATTGATAGTCTTTACTGATTGTCTCCCCTCGTAGCTGATTTCTTCATTATTGTGTAAATTTAGATCATGAGCTCATGTTTAGCTAAACAGCTGACCTTGTAAGACGCTTAGGTGTGAACGCTCGTAAGCTTCAGCAGAAAGACGGCAAAGATTTATTTGTGTCCCTCCAATGAGTTGCCCACGAGGACACCGTTTTCTACAAGTGTTGGTCCAATACTCCCTCTAGAGGCAGGGGACTCCGAAAGGGCTGATTGGCGGCCCCCGATCTGGGGCAGGGGCAGTGGGCAGCCTGTGGCCCGGGCTGGAGCCTCTTTGCATGTGTCCCTGGGACACATCTGCCTGCGAACTTCGGTCACCTGGCAGGAAGCTACGATGCCCAGACCTATGGTTAGCTGTGCAGCGAGGTGTACTGTGAGGGCAGGGTCCACACACACTTCAAGTAAGAGGTCGGCCTGAGTGGAAAGGTGAGAGTTTGGGCAGCTGTGCAGACAAAGAAGGCGCCCTTTGGCCTGGGCCTAAATGCTTGTGACACCCCACTGGAACTGCCGTGCTCTGAGGGCCCTGCCCTGGGCCCCCTGCTCCCCTGCCCTTTGTTCAGTCACAGCAGAGATGGCCACACCCACTCCTTCAGTGACGGCAGAGTTCCAACCACCCTCAGACCCGCCCCCTCTCCGCAGGTTACCATGGACTACAGAGGCTGCATCCTGATGCCAGGGCGTTCCGAGAATGCCAAGGGCAGTCATGATGACCTTAAATGATTTCCTCTTGTGTCAGTTTTGGTAAATTTTAGGAGCTAGGAAATGGTCCACTTTACAGAAATGTTCAAATTTACTGGCATTTCATATATTCTCTGCTATAACATTGTCCTGATTCTTTCTGTATATTCTTTACTTATGTTTTTGTTTTCCTTAATCAAAGTGTGTCTTTTCAATCATTTCAAAGAAGATTCTTTGGACTTACTAAATCACCTCAATTTTATTCGTTTTCTGTTGTATTAAGTTCTGCTCATATCTTTATTTATCTTTTTTCTATGTTCTCAGGGTTTATTGTTTTGATCTTCTGATGACAATTAAAACACTTGGTTATTCATTTTAATAAATATTTTACTAATAAAGATTTGAACTTTTGAAGATTCCAGCTTACTTGTAAGTTTCTAAGGGTCAGGTCCTCTCCATTGTTGCTGGCCTAATGTTTAGTTCACCATATAGCAATGTATATATTGACGTATTTTCCCCTCGACTTTCTGTGATTCCCTACATCTCACCTTTCTTTGCAGACAAGCCATTTGAAATACCCTTAACTTATTTCACAGCCAATAAGTCATTGACATAATGTGTATTTTTTAGAGAAATCTTCTTATATAATTAGGCAGAAAATCTCACCTGCCATAGTTTTCAAAACAGCATAATTTCACTCTTCTCAATGCTTAATCTGTTGTATCACACAACCTTTGAGTATTTAGCTTTATCAATGACATGTACTTTAAAAATGTTTTAGAGATCCTACCAGTCTTTGAAAACATCCTTGTTCCTTGTTTCAGTTCCAGTTTTATGTATATATTCTGCCTTGCACCTGATTATTCCAACAATTGATGGATGGCCTTGGGAATCTAATTCTGGTATTGATAGTTTTTGCTGAATGTCTCCACTTGTAGCTGATTTCTTCATTATTGTGTAAATTAAGATCATGAGCTCATGTTTAGCTAAACAGCTGACCTTGTAAGACGCTTAGGTGTGAACGCTCGTAAGCTTCCGCAGAAAGACGGCAAAGATTTATTTGTGTCCCTCCAATGAGTTGCCCACGAGGACACCGTTTTCTACAAGTGTTGGTCCAATACTCCCTCTAGAGGCAGGGGACTCCGACAGGGCTGATTGGCAGCCCCCGATCTGGGGCAGGGGCAGTGGGCAGCCTGTGGCCCAGGCGGGAGCCTCTCTGCATGTGTCCCTGGGACCCATCTGCCTGCGATCTTCGGTCACCTGACAGGAAGCTACGATGCCCAGACCTATGGTTAGCTGTGCAGCGAGGTGCACTGCGCGGACAGGTTCCACACACACTTCAAGTAAGAGGTCTGCCTGAGTGGAAAGTTGAGAGTTTGGGCAGCTGTGCAGACAAAGAAGGCGCCCTTTGGTCTGGGCCTGAATGCTTGTGACTCCCCACTGGACCTGCCGTGCTCTGAGGGCCCTGCCTTTGGCCCCCTGCTCCCCTGCCCTTTGTTTAGTCACAGCACAGATGGCCACACCCACTCCTTCAGTGAGGGCAGAGTTCCAACCACCCTCAGCCCCGCCCCCTCTCCGCAGTTTACCATGGACTACAGAGGCTGAATCCTGAGGCCAGGTCGTTCCGAGAAGGCCAAGGGCAGACATGATGACCTTAAATGATTTCCTCTTGTGTCAGGTTTGGTAAACTTTAGGAGCTAGGAAATGGTCCACTTACAGAAATGTTCAAATTTACTGGCATTTCATATATTCTCTGCTATAACATTGTCCTGATTCTTTCTGTATATTCTTTACTTATGTTTTTGTTTTCCTTAATCAAAGTGTGTCTTTTCAATCATTTCAAAGAAGATTCTTTGGACTTACTAAATCACCTCAATTTTATTCGTTTTCTGTTGTATTAAGTTCTGCTCATATCTTTATTTATCTTTTTTCTATGTTCTCAGGGTTTATTGTTTTGATCTTCTGATGACAATTAAAACACTTGGTTATTCATTTTAATAAATATTTTACTAATAAAGATTTGAACTTTTGAAGATTCCAGCTTACTTGTAAGTTCCTAAGGGTCAGGTCCTCTCCATTGTAGCTGGCCTAAGGTTTAGTTCACCATATAGCAATGTATATATTGACCTATTTTCCCCTCGACTTTCTGTGATTCCCTACATCTCACCTTTCTTTGCAGACAAGCCATTTGAAATACCCTTAACTTATTTCACAGCCAATAAGTCATTGAAATAATGTGTATTTTTTAGAGAAATCTTCTTATATAATTAGGCAGAAAATCTCACCTGCCATCGTTTTCAAAACAGCATAATTTCACTCTTCTCAATGCTTAATCTGTTGTATTACACAACCTTTGAGTATTTAGCTTTATCAATGACATGTACTTTAAAAATGTTTTAGAGATCCTACCAGTCTTTGAAAACATCCTTGTTCCTTGTTTCAGTTCCAGTTTTATGTATATTTTCTGCCTTGCACCTGATTATTCCAACAATTGATGGATGGCCTTGGGAATCTAATTCTGGTATTGATAGTTTTTGCTGATTGTCTCCCCTTGTAGCTGATTTCTTCATTATTGTGTAAATTAAGATCATGAGCTCATGTTTAGCTAAACAGCTGACCTTGTAAGACGCTTAGGTGTGAACGCTCGTAAGATTCAGCAGAAAGTCGGCAAAGATTTATATGTGTCCCTCCAATGAGTTGCCCACGAGGACACCGTTTTCTACAAGTGTTGGTCCAATACTCCCTCTAGAGGCAGGGGATTCCGACAGGGCTGATTGGCAGCCCCCGATCTGGGGCAGGGGCAGTGGTCAGCCTGTGGCCCAGGCAGGAGCCTCTGCATGTGTCCCTGGGACCCATCTGCCTGCGATCTTCGGTCACCTGACAGGAAGCTACGATGCCCAGACCTATGGTTAGCTGTGCAGCGAGGTGCACTGCGCAGACAGGTTCCACACACACTTCAAGTTAGAGGTCTGCCTGAGTGGAAAGTTGAGAGTTTGGGCAGCTGCGCAGACAAAGAAGGCGCCCTTTGGCCTGGGCCTGAATGCTTGTGACTCCCCACTGGACCTGCCGGGCTCTGTGGGCCCTGCCCTGGGCCCCCTGCTCCCCTGCCCTTTGTTCAGTCACAGCAGAGATGGCCACACCCACTCCCTCAGTGAGGGCAGTGTTCCAACCTCCCTCAGCCCCGCCGCCTCTCGGCAGGTTACCATGGACTACAGATGCTGCATTCTGAGGCCAGTGCGTTCCGAGAATGCCAAGAGCAGACATGATGACCTTAAATGATTTCCTCTTGTGTCAGGTTTGGTAAACTTTAGGAGCTAGGAAATGGTCCACTTTACAGAAATGTTCAAATTTACTGGCATTTCATATATTCTCTGATATTACATTGTCCTGATTCTTTCTGTATATTCTCTACTTATGTTTTTGTTTTCCTTAATCAAAGTGTGTCTTTTCAATCTTTTCAAAGAAGATTCCTTGGACTTACTAAATCTCCTCAATTTTATACGTTTTCTGGTGTATTAAGTTCTGCTCATATCTTTATTTATCTTTTTTCTATGTTCTCAGGGTTTATAGTTTTGATATTCTGATGTCAATTAAAACACTTGGTTATTCATTTTAATAAATATTTTACTATAAAGATTTGAACTTTTGAAGATTCCAGCTTACTTGTAAGTTTCTAAGTGTCAGGTGATCTCCATTGTTGCTTGCCGAACGTTTAGTTCAACATATAGCAATGTATATATTGACCTATTTTCCCCTCGACTTTCTGTGATTCCCTACATCTCACCTTTCTTTGAAGACAAGCCATTTGAAATACCCCTAACTTATTTCACAGCCAATGTCATTGAAATAATGTGTATTTTTTAGAGAAATCTTCTTATATAATTAGGCAGAAAATCTCATCTGCCATAGTTTTCAAAACAGCATAATTTCACTCTTCTCAATGCCTAATCTGTTGTATTACACAACCTTTGAGTATTTAGCTTTATCAATGACATGTACTTTAAAAATGTTTTCGAGATCCTACCAGTCTTTGAAAACATCCTTGTTCCTTGTTTCAGTTCCAGTTTTATGTATATTTTCTGCCTTGCACCTGATTATTCCAACAATTGATGGATGGCCTTGGGAATCTAATTCTGGTATTGATAGTCTTTACTGATTGTCTCCCCTCGTAGCTGATTTCTTCATTATTGTGTAAATTTAGATCATGAGCTCATGTTAAGCTAAACAGCTGACCTTGTAAGACGCTTACGTGTGAACGCTCGTAAGCTTCAGGAGAATGTCGGCAAAATTTATTTGTGTCCCTCCAATGAGTTGCTCACGAGGACACCGTTTTCTACAAGTGTTGGTCCAATACTCCCTCTAGAGGCAGGGGACTCCGACAGGGCTGATTGGCGGCCCCCGATCTGGGGCAGGGGCAGTGGGCAGCCTGTGGCCCGGGCAGGAGCCTCTTTGCATGTGTCCCTGGGACACATCTGCCTGCGAACTTCGGTCACCTGGCAGGAAGCTACGATGCCCAGACCTATGGTTAGCTGTGCAGCGAGGTGTACTGTGAGGGCAGGTTCCACACACACTTCAAGTAAGAGGTCGGCCTGAGTGGAAAGGTGAGAGTTTGGGCAGCTGTGCAGACAAAGAAGGCGCCCTTTGGCCTGGGCCTAAATGCTTGTGACAACCCACTGGACCTGCCGTGCTCTGAGGGCCCTGCCCTGGGCCCCTGCTCCCCTGCCGTTTGTTCAGTCACAGCAGAGATGGCCATACCCACTCCTTCAGTGAGGGCAGAGTTCCAACCACCCTCAGCCCCGCCCCCTCTCCGCAGGTTACCATGGACTACAGAGGCTGCATCCTGAGGCCATGGCGTTCAGAGAAGGCCAAGGGCAGACATGATGACATTAAATGATTTCCTCTTGTGTCAGGTTTGGTAAACTTTAGGAGCTAGGAAATGGTCCACTTTACAGAAATGTTCAAATTTACTGGCATTTCATATATTCTCTGCTATAACATTGTCCTGATTCTTTCTGTATATTCTTTACATATGTTTTTGTTTTCCTTAATCAAAGTGTGTCTTTTCAATCTTTTCAAAGAAGATTCTTTGGACTTACTAAATCACCTCAATTTTATACGTTTTCTGTTGTATTAAGTTCTGCTCATATCTTTATTTATCTTTTTTCTATGTTCTCAGGGTTTATTGTTTTGATCTTCTGATGTCAATTAAAACACTTGGTTATTCATTTTAATAAATGTTTTACTTATAAAGATTTGAACTTTTGAAGATTCCAGCTTACTTGTAAGTTTCTAAGGGTCAGGTCCTCTCCATTGTTGCTGGCCTAAGGTTTAGTTCACCATATAGCAATGTATATATTGACCTATTTTCCCCTCGACTTTCTGTGATTCCCTACATCTCACCTTTCTTTGCAGACAAGCCATTTGAAATACCCTTAACTTATTTCACAGCCAATAAGTCATTGAAATAATGTGTATTTTTAGAGAAATCTTCTTATATAATTAGGCAGAAAATCTCAACTGCCATAGTTTTCAAAACAGCATAATTTCACTCTTCTCAATGCTTAATCTGTTGTATTACACAACCTTTGAGTATTTAGCTTTATCGATGACATGTATAGATCCTACCAGTCTTTGAAAACATCCTTGTTCCTTGTTTCAGGTCCAGTTTTATATATATATATTGCCTTGCACCTGATTATTCCAACAATTGATGGATGGCCTTGGGAATCTAATTCTGGTATTGATAGTCTTTACTGATTGTCTCCCCTCGTAGCTGATTTCTTCATTATTGTGTAAATTTAGATCATGAGCTCATGTTTAGCTAAACAGCTGACCTTGTAAGACGCTTAAGTGTGAACGCTCGTAAGCTTCAGCAGAAAGACGGCAAAGATTTATTTGTGTCCCTCCAATGAGTTGCCCACGAGGACACCGTTTTCTACAAGTGTTGGTCCAATACTCCCTCTAGAGGCAGGGGACTCGGACAGGGCTGATTGGCGGCCCCCGATCTGGGGCAGGGGCAGTGGGCAGCCTTTGGCCCGGGCAGGAGCCTCTTTGCATGTGTCCCTGGGACACATCTGCCTGCGAACTTCGGTCACCTGGCAGGAAGCTACGAAGCCCAGACCTATGGTTAGCTGTGCAGTGAGGTGTACTGTGAGGGCAGGTTCCACACACACTTCAAGTAAGAGGTCGGCCTGAGTGGAAAGGTGAGAGTTTGGGCAGCTGTGCAGACCAAGAAGGCGCCCTTTGGCCTGGGCCTAAATGCTTGTGACACCCCACTGGACCTGCCGTGCTCTGAGGGCCCTGCCCTGGGCCCCCTGCTCCCCTGCCCTTTGTTCAGTCACAGCAGAGATGGCCACACCCACTCCTTCAGTGAGGGCAGAGTTCCAACCACCCTCAGCCCCGCCCCCTCTCCACAGGTTACCATGGACTACAGAGGCTGCATCCTGAGGCCAGGGCGTTCCGAGAATGCCAAGGGCAGACATGATGACCTTAAATGATTTCCTCTTGTGTCAGGTTTGGTAAACTTTAGGAGCTAGGAAATGGTCCACTTTACAGAAATGTTCAAATTTACTGGCATTTCTTATATTCTCTGCTATAACATTGTCCTGATTCTTTCTGTATATTCTTTACTTATGTTTTTGTTTTCCTTAATCAAAGTGTGTCTTTTCAATCTTTTCAAAGAAGATTCTTTGGACTTACTAAATCACCTCAATTTTATACGTTTTCTGTTGTATTAAGTTCTGCTCATATCTTTATTTTTCTTTTTTCTATGTTCTCAGGGTTTATTGTTTTGATCTTCTGATGTCAATTCAAACACTTGGTTATTCATTTTAATAAATATTTTACTTATAAAGATTTGAACTTTTGAAGATTCCAGCTTACTTGTAAGTTTCTAAGGGTCAGGTCCTCTCCATTGTTGCTGGCCTAAGGTTTAGTTCACCATATAGCAATGTATATATTGACCTATTTTCCCCTCGACTTTCTGTGATTCCCTACATCTCACCTTTCTTTGCAGACAAGCCATTTGAAATACCCTTAACTTATTTCACAGCCAATAAGTCATTGAAATAATGTGTATTTTTAGAGAAATATTCTTATATAATTAGGCAGAAAATCTCACCTGCCATAGTTTTCAAAACAGCATAATTTCACTCTTCTCAATGCTTAATCTGTTTATTACACATCCTTTGAGTATTTAGCTTTATCAATGACATGTACTTTAAAAATGTTTTAGAGATCCTACCAGTTTTTGAAAACATCCTTGTTCCTTGTTTCAGTTCCAGTTTTATGTATATATTCTGCCTTGCACCTGATTATTCCAACAATTGATGGATGGCCTTGGGAATCTAATTCTGGTATTGATACTCTTTACTGATTGTCTCCCCTCGTAGTTGATTTCTTCATTATTGTGTAAATTTAGATCATGAGCTCATGTTTAGCTAAACAGCTGACCTTGTAAGACGCTTAGGTGTGTATGCTCGCAAGCTTTAGTAGAATATCTGCAAAATTTATATGTGTCCCTCCAATGAGTTGCCCACGAGGACACCGTTTTCTACAAATGTTGGTCCAATACTCCCTCTAGAGGAAGGGGACTCCGACAGGGCTGATTGGCGGCCCCCGATCTGGGGCAGGGGCAGTGGGCAGCCTGTGGCCCGGGCAGGAATATCTTTGCATGTGTCCCTGGGACACATCTGCCTGCGAACTTCGGTCACCTGGCAGGAAGCTACAATGCCCAGACCTATGGTTAGCTGTGCAGCGAGGTGTACTGTGAGGACAGGTTCCACACACACTTCAAGTAAGAGGTCGGCCTGAGTGGAAAGGTGAGAGTTTGGGCAGCTGTGCAGACAAAGAAGGCGCCCTTTGGCCTGGGCCTAAATGCTTGTGACACCCCACTGGACCTGCCGGGCTCTGAGGGCCCTGCCCTGGGCCCGCTCCTCCCCTGCCCTTTGTTCAGTCACAGCAGAGATGGCCACACCCACTCCTTCAGTGAGGGCAGAGTTCCAACCACCCTCAGCCCCGCCCCTTCTCCGCAGGTTACCATGGACTACAAAGGCTGCATCCTGAGGCCAGGGCGTTCCGAGAATGCCAAGGGCAGACATGATGACCTTAAATGATTTCCTCTTGTGTCAGGTTTGGTAAACTTTAGGAGCTAGGAAATGGTCCACTTTACAGAAATGTTCAAATTTACTGGCATTTCTTATATTCTCTGCTATAACTTTGTCCTGATTCTTTCTGTATATTCTTTACTTATGTTTTTGTTTTCCTTAATCAAAGTGTGTCTTTTCAATCTTTTCAAAGAAGATTCTTTGGACTTACTAAATCACATCAATTTTATTCGTTTTCTGTTGTATTAAGTTCTGCTCATATCTTTATTTATCTTTTTTCTATGTTCTCAGTGTTTATTGTTTTGATCTTCTGATGTCAATTAAAACACTTGGTTATTCATTTTAATAAATATTTTACTTATAAAGATTTGAACTTTTGAAGATTCCAGCTTACTTGTAAGTTTCTAAGGGTCAGGTCCTCTCCATTGTTGCTGGCGTAAGGTTTAGTTCACCATATAGCAATGTATATATTGACCTATTTTCCCCTCGACTTTCTGTGATTCCCTACATCTCACCTTTCTTTGCAGACAAGCCATTTGAAATACCCTTAACTTATTTCACAGCCAATAAGTCATTGAAATAATGTGTATTTTTAGAGAAATCTTCTTATATAATTAGGCAGAAAATCTCACCTGCCATAGTTTTCAAAACAGCATAATTTCACTCTTCTCAATGCTTAATCTGTTGTATTACACAACCTTTGAGTATTTAGCTTTATCAATGACATGTACTTTAAAAATATTTTAGAGATCCTACCAGTCTTTGAAAACATCCTTGTTCCTTGTTTCAGGTCCAGTTTTATGTATATATTCTGCCTTGCACCTGATTATTCCAACAATTGATGGATGGCCTTGGGAATCTAATTCTGGTATTGATAGTCTTTACAGATTTTCTCCCCTCGTAGCTGATTTCTTCATTATTGCGTAAATTTAGATCATGAGCTCATGTTTAGCTAAACAGCTGACCATGTAAGACGCTTAGGTGTGAACGCTCGTAAGCTTCCGCAGAAAGACGGCAAAGATTTATTTGTGTTCGCCAATGAGTTGCCCACGAGGACACCGTTTTCTACAAGTGTTGGTCCAAAACTCCCTCTAGAGGCAGGGGACTCCGACAGGGCTGATTGGCGGCCCCCGATCTGGGGCAGGGGCAGTGGGCAGCCTGTGGCCCGGGCAGGAACCTCTTTGCATGTGTCCCTGGGACACATCTGCCTGCGAACTTCGGTCACCTGGCAGGAAGCTACGATGCCCAGACCTATGGTTAGCTGTGCAGCGAGGTGTACTGTGAGGACAGGTTCCACACACACTTCAAGTAAGAGGTCGGCCTGAGTGGAAAGGTGAGAGTTTGGGCAGCTGTACAGACAAAGAAGGCGCCCTTTGGCATGGGCCTAAATGCTTGTGACAGCCCACTGGACCTGCCATGCTCTGAGGGCCCTGCCCTGGGCCCACTGCTCCCCTGCCCTTTGTTCAGCCACAGCAGAGATGGCCACACCCACTCCTTCAGTGAGGGCAGAGTTCCAACCACCCTCAGCCCCGCCCCCTCTCCGCAGGTTACCATTGACTACAGAGGCTGCATCCTGAGGCCAGGGCGTTCCGAGAATGCCAAGGGCAGACATGATGACCTTAAATGATTTCCTCTTGTGTCAGGTTTGGTAAACTTTAGGAGCTAGGAAATGGTCCACTTACAGAAATGTTCAAATTTACTGGCATTTCATATATTCTCTGCTATAACATTGTCCTGATTCTTTCTGTATATTCTTTACTTATGTTTTTGTTTTCCTTAATCAAAGTGTGTCTTTTCAATCTTTTCAAAGAAGATTCTTTGGACTTACTAAATCACCTGAATTTTATACGTTTTCTGTTGTATTAAGTTCTGCTCATATCTTTATTTATCTTTTTTCTATGTTCTCAGGGTTTATTGTTTTGATCTTCTGATGTCAATTAAAACACTTGGTTATTCATTTTAATAAATATTTTACTTATAAAGATTTGAACTTTTGAAGATTCCAGCTTACTTGTAAGTTTCTAAGGGTCAGGTCCTCTCCATTGTTGCCTGCCTAAGGTTTAGTTCACCATATCGCAATGTTTATATTGACCTATTTTCCCCTCGACTTTCTGTGATTCCCTACATCTCACCTTTTTTTGCAGATAAGCCATTTGAAATACCCTTAACTTATTTCACAGCCAATAAGTCATTGAAATAATGTGTATTTTTAGAGAAATTTTCTTATATAATTAGGCAGAAAATCTCACCTGCCATAGTTTTCAAAACAGCATAATTTCACTCTTCTCAATGCTTAATCTGTTGTATTACACAACCTTTGAGTATTTAGCTTTATCAATGACATGTACTTTAAAAATGTTTTAGAGATCCTACCAGTCTTTGAAAACATCCTTGTTCCTTGTTTCAGTTCCAGTTTTATGTATACATTCTGCCTTGCACCTGATTATTCCAACAATTGATGGATGGCCTTGGGAATCTAATTCTGGTATTGATAGTCTTTACTGATTGTCTCCCCTCATAGCTGATTTCTTCATTATTGTGTAAATTTAGATCATGAGCTCATGTTTAGCTAAACAGCTGACCTTGTAAGACGCTTAGGTGTGAACGTTCGTAAGCTTCCGCAGAAAGACGGCAAAGATTTATTTGTGTCCCTCTAATGAGTTGCCCACGAGGACACCGTTTTCTACAAGTGTTGGTCCAATACTCCCTCTAGAGGCAGGGGACTCCGACAGGGCTGATTGGCGGCCCCCAATCTGGGGCAGGGGCAGTGGGCAGCCTGTGGCCCGGGCAGGAGCCTCTTTGCATGTGTCCATGGGACACATCTGCCTGCGAACTTCGGTCACCTGGCAGGAAGCTACGATGCCCAGACCTATGGTTAGCTGTGCAGCGAGGTGTACTGTGAGGACAGGTTCCACACACACTTCAAGTAAGAGGTCGGCCTGAGTGGAAAGGTGAGAGTTTGGGCAGCTGTGCAGACAAAGAAGGCACCCTTAGGCCAGGGCATAAATGCTTGTGACACACCACTGGACCAGCCGTGCTCTGAGGGCCCTGCCCTGGGGCCCCTGCTCCCCTGCCCTTTGTTCAGTCACAGCAGAGATAGCCACACCCACTCCTTCAGTGAGGCCAGAGTTCCAACCACCCTCAGCCCCGCCCCCTCTCCGCAGGTTACCATGGACTACAGAAGCTGCATCCTGAGGCCAGGGCGTTCCGAGAATGCCAAGGGCAGACATGATGACCTTAAATGATTTCCTCTTGTGTCAGGTTTGGTAAACTTTAGGAGCTAGGAAATGGTCCACTTACAGAAATGTTCAAATTTACTGGCATTTCATATATTCTCTGCTATTACATTGTCCTGATTCTTTCTGTATATTCTTTACTTATGTTTTTGTTTTCCTTAATCAAAGTGTGTCTTTTCAATCTTTTCAAAGAAGATTCTTTGAACTTACTAAATCCCCTCAATTTTATACGTTTTCTGTTGTATTAAGTTCTGCTCATATCTTTATTTATCTTTTTTCTATGTTCTCAGGGTTTATTGTTTTGATCTTCTGATGTCAATTAAAACACTTGGTTATTCATTTTAATAAATATTTTACTTATAAAGATTTGAACTTTTGAAGATTCCAGCATACTTGTAAGTTTCTAAGGGTCAGGTCCTCTCCATTGTTGCAGGCCTAAGGTTTAGTTCACCATATCGCAATGTATATATTGACCTATTTTCCCCTCGACTTTCTGTGATTCCCTACATCTCACCTTTCTTTGCAGACAAGCCATTTGAAATACCCTTAACTTATTTCACAGCCAATAAGTCATTGAAATAATGTGTATTTTTAGAGAAATCTTCTTATATAATTAGGCAGAAAATCTCACCTGCCATAGTTTTCAAAACAGCATAATTTCACTCTTCTCAATGCTTAATCTGTTGTATTACACAACCTTTGAGTATTTAGCTTTATCAATGACATGTACTTTAAAAATGTTTTAGAGATCCTACCAGTCTTTGAAAACATCCTTGTTCCTTGTTTCAGTTCCAGTTTTATGTATATATTCTGCCTTGCACCTGATTATTCCAACAATTGATGGATGGCCTTGGGAATCTAATTCTGGTATTGATAGTCTTTACTGATTGTCTCCCCTCGTAGCTGATTTCTTCATTATTGTGTAAATTTAGATCATGAGCTCATGTTTAGCTAAACAGCTGACCTTGTAAGACGCTTAGGTGTGAACGCTCGTAAGCTTCCTCAGAAAGACGGCAAAGGTTTATTTGTGTCCCTCCAATGAGTTGCCCACGAGGACACCGTTTTCTACAAGTGTTGGTCCAATACTCCCTCTAGAGGCAGGGGACTCCGACAGGGCTGATTGGCGGCCCCCGATCTGGGGCAGGGGCAGTGGGCAGCCTGTGCCCCGGTCTGGAGCCTCTTTGCATGTGTCCCTGGGACACATCTGCCTGCGAACTTCGGTCACCTGGCAGGAAGCTACGATGCCCAGACCTATGGTTAGCTGTGCAGCGAGGTGTACTGTGAGGACAGGTTCCACACACACTTCAAGTAAGAGGTCGGCCTGAGTGGAAAGGTGAGAGTTTGGGCAGCTGTGCAGACAAAGAAGGCGCCCTTTGGCCTGGGCCTAAATGCTTGTGACACCCCACTGGACCTGCCGTGCTCTGAGGGCCCTGCCCTGGGCCCCCTGCTCCCCTGCCCTTTGTTCAGTCACATCAGAGATGGCCACACCCACTGCTTCAGTGAGGGCAGAGTTCCAACTACCCTCAGCCCCGCCCCCTCTCCGCAGGTTACCATGGACTACAGAGGCTGCATCCTGAGGCCAGGGCGTTCCGAGAATGCCAAGGGCAGACATGATGACCTTAAATGATTTCCTCTTGTGTCAGGTTTGGTAAACTTTAGGAGCTAGGAAATGGTCCATTTTACAGAAATGTTCAAATTTACTGGCATTTCATATATTCTCTGCTATAACATTGTGCTGATTCTTTCTGTATATTCTTTACATATGTTTTTGTTTTCCTTAATCAAAGTGTGTCTTTTCAATCTTTTCAAAGAAGATTCTTTGGACTTACTAAATCACCTGAATTTTATCCGTTTTCTGTTGTATTAAGTTCTGCTCATATCTTTATTTATCTTTTTTCTATGTTCTCAGGGTTTATTGTTTTGATCTTCTGATGTCAATTAAAACACTTGGTTATTCATTTTAATAAATATTTTACTTATAAAGATTTGAACTTTTGAAGATTCCAGCTTACTTGTAAGTTTCTAAGGGTCAGGTCCTCTCCATTGTTGCTGGCCTAAGGTTTAGTTCACCATATAGCAATGTATATATTGACCTATTTTCCCCTCGACTTTCTGTGATTCCCTACATCTCACCTTTCTTTGCAGACAAGCCATTTGAAATACCCTTAAATTATTTCACAGCCAATAAGTCATTGAAATAATGTGTATTTTTAGAGAAATCTCCTTATATAATTAGGCAGAAAATTTCACCTGCCATATTTTTCAAAACAGCATAATTTCACTCTTCTCAATGCTTAATCTGTTGTATTACACAACCTTTGAGTATTTAGCTTTATCAATGACATGTACTTTAAAAATGTTTTAGAGATCCTACCAGTCTTTGAAAACATCCTTGTTCCTTATTTCAGTTCCAGTTTTATGTATATATTCTGCCTTGCACCTGATTATTCCAACAATTGATGGATGGCCTTGGGAATCTAATTCTGGTATTGATAGTCTTTACAGATTTTCTCCCCTCGTAGCTTATTTCTTCATTATTGTGTAAATTTAGATCATGAGCTCATGTTTAGCTAAACAGCTGACCATGTAAGACGCTTAGGTCTGAACGCTCGTAAGCTTCCGCAGAAAGACGGCAAAGATTTATTTGTGTTCGCCAATGAGTTGCCCACGAGGACACCGTTTTCTACAAGTGTTGGTCCAAAACTCCCTCTAGAGGCAGGGGACTCCGACAGGGCTGATTGGCGGCCCCCAATCTGGGGCAGGGGCAGTGGGCAGCCTGTGGCCCGGGCAGGAGCCTCTTTGCATGTGTCCCTGGGACACATCTGCCTGCGAACTTCGGTCACCTGGCAGGAAGCTACGATGCCCAGACCTATGGTTAGCTGTGCAGCGAGGTGTACTGTGAGGACAGGTTCCACACACACTTCAAGTAAGAGGTCGGCCTGAGTGGAAAGGTGAGAGTTTGGGCAGCTGTGCAGACAAAGAAGGCACCCTTTGGCATGGGCCTAAATGCTTGTGACAGCCCACTGGACCTGCCATGCTCTGAGGGCCCTGCCCTGGGCCCACTGCTCCCCTGCCCTTTGTTCAGCCACAGCAGAGATGGCCACACCCACTCCTTCAGTGAGGGCAGAGTTCCAACCACCCTCAGCCCCGCCCCCTCTCCACAGTTTACCAAGGACTACAGAGGCTGCATCCTGAGGCCAGGGCGTTCCGAGAATGCCAAGGGCAGACATGATGACCTTAAATGATTTCCTCTTGTGTCAGGTTTGGTAAACTTTAGGAGCTAGGAAATGGTCCACTTTACAGAAATGTTCAAATTTACTGGCATTTCTTATATTCTCTGCTATAACATTGTCCTGATTCTTTCTGTATATTCTTTACTTATGTTTTTGTTTTCCTTAATCAAAGTGTGTCTTTTCAATCTTTTCAAAGAAGATTCTTTGGACTTACTAAATCACCTCAATTTTATATGTTTTCTGTTGTATTAAGTTCTGCTCATATCTTTATTTATCTTTTTTCTATGTTCTCAGGGTTTATTGTTTTGATCTTCTGATGTCAATTAAAACACTTGGTTATTCATTTTAATAAATATTTTACTTATAAAGATTTGAACTTTTGAAGATTCCAGCTTACTTGTAAGTTTCTAAGGGTCAGGTCCTCTCCATTGTTGCTGGCCTAAGGTTTAGTTCACCATATAGCAATGTATATATTGACCTATTTTCCCCTCGACTTTCTGTGATTCCCTACATCTCACCTTTCTTTGCAGACAAGCCATTTGAAATACCCTTAACTTATTTCACAGCCAATAAGTCATTGAAATAATGTGTATTTTTAGAGAAATCTTCTTATATAATTAGGCAGAAAATCTCACCTGCCATAGTTTTCAAAACAGCATAATTTCACTCTTCTCAATGCTTAATCTGTTGTATTACACAACCTTTGAGTATTTAGCTTTATCAATGACATGTAGAGATCCTACCAGTCTTTGAAAACATCCTTGTTCCTTGTTTCAGGTCCAGTTTTATGTATATATTCTGCCTTGCACCTGATTATTCCAACAATTGATGGATGGCCTTGGGAATCTAATTCTGGTATTGATAGTCTTTACTGATTGTCTCCCCTCGTAGCTGATTTCTTCATTATTGTGTAAATTTAGATCATGAGCTCATGTTTAGCTAAACAGCTGACCTTGTAAGACGCTTAGGTGTGAACACTCGTAAGCTTCAGCAGAAAGATGGCAAAGATTTACTTGTGTCACTCCAATGAGTTGCCCACGAGGACACCGTTTTCTACAAGTGTTGGTCCAATACTCCCTCTAGAGGAAGGGCCTCAGACAGGGCTGATTGGTGGCCCCCGATCTGGGGCAGGGGCAGTGGGCAGCCTGTGGCCCGGGCTGGAGCCTCTTTGCATGTGTCCCTGGGACACATCTGCCTGCGAACTTCGGTCACCTGGCAGGAAGCTACGATGCCCAGACCTATGGTTAGCTGTGCAGCGAGGTGTACTGTGAGGACAGGTTCCACACACACTTCAAGTAAGAGGTCGGCCTGAGAGGAAAGGTGAGAGTTTGGGCAGCTGTGCAGACAAAGAAGGCGCCCTTTGGCCTGGGCCTAAATGCTTGTGACACCCCACTGGACCTGCCGTGCTCTGAGGGCCCTGCCCTGGGCCCCCTGCTCCCCTGCCCTTTGTTCAGTCACATCAGAGATGGCCACACCCACTGCTTCAGTGAGGGCAGAGTTCCAACCACCCTCAGCCCCGCCCCCTCTCCGCAGGTTACCATGGACTACAGAGGCTGCATCCTGAGGCCAGGGCGTTCCGAGAATGCCAAGGGCAGACATGATGACCTTAAATGATTTCCTCTTGTGTCAGGTTTGGTAAACTTTAGGAGCTAGGAAATGGTCCATTTTACAGAAATGTTCAAATTTACTGGCATTTCATATATTCTCTGCTATAACATTATCCTGATTCTTTCTGTATATTCTTTACTTATGTTTTTGTTTTCCTTAATCAAAGTGTGTCTTTTCAATCTTTTCAAAGAAGATTCTTTGGACTTACTAAATCACCTCAATTTTATACGTTTTCTGTTGTATTAAGTTCTGCTCATATCTTTATTTATCTTTTTTCTATGTTCTCAGGGTTTATTGTTTTGATCTTCTGATGTCAATTAAAACACTTGGTTATTCATTTTAATAAATATTTTACTTATAAAGATTTGAACTTTTGAAGATTCCAGCTTACTTGTAAGTTTCTAAGGGTCAGGTCCTCTCCATTGTTGCTGGCCTAAGGTTTAGTTCACCATATAGCAATGTATATATTGACCTATTTTCCCCTCGACTTTCTGTGATTCCCTACATCTCACCTTTCTTTGCAGACAAGCCATTTGAAATACCCTTAACTTATTTCACAGCCAATAAGTCATTGAAATAATGTGTAATTTTAGAGAAATCTTCTTATATAATTAGGCAGAAAATCTCAACTGCCATAGTTTTCAAAACAGCATAATTTCACTCTTCTCAATGCTTAATCTGTTGTATTACACAACCTTTGAGTATTTAGCTTTATCAATGACATGTACTTTAAAAATGTTTTAGAGATCCTACCAGTCTTTGAAAACATCCTTGTTCCTTGTTTCAGTTCCAGTTTTGTGTATATATTCTGCCTTGCACCTGATTATTCCAACAATTGATGGATGGCCTTGGGAATCTAATTCTGGTATTGATACTCTTTCCTGATTGTCTCCCCTCGTAGCTGATTTTTCATTATTGTGTAAATTTAGATCATGAGCTCATGTTTAGCTAAACAGCTGACCTTGTAAGACGCTTAGGTGTGTACGCTCGCAAGCTTCAGGAAAAAGTCGGAAAAATTTATTTGTGTCCCTCCAATGAGTTGCCCACGAGGACACCGTTTTCTACAAGTGTTGGTCCAATACTCCCTCTAGAGGAAGGGGACTCCGACAGGGCTGATTGGCAGCCCCCGATCTGGGGCAGGGGCAGTGGGCAGCCTGTGGCCCGGGCTGGAGCCTCTTTGCATGTGTCCCTGGGACACATCTGCCTGCGAACTTCGGTCACCTGGCAGGAAGCTACGATGTCCAGACCTATGGTTTACTGTGCAGCAAGGTGTACTGTGAGGACAGGTTCCACACACACTTCAAGTAAGAGGTCGGCCTTAGTGGAAAGGTGAGAGTTTGGGCAGCTGTGCAGACAAAGAAGGCGCCCTTTGGCCTGGGCCTAAATGCTTGTGACAGCCCACTGGACCTGCCGTGCTCTGAGGGCCCTGCCCTGGGCCCCCTGCTCCCCTGCCCTTTGTTCAGTCACATCAGAGATGGCCACACCCACTCCTTCAGTGAGGGCAGAGTTCCAACCACCCTCAGCCCCGCCCCCTCTCCGCAGGTTACCATGGACTACAGAGGCTGCATCCTGAGGCCAGGGCGTTCCGAGAATGCCAAGGGCAGACATGATGACCTTAAATGATTTCCTCTTGTGTCAGGTTTGGTAAACTTTAGGAGCTAGGAAATGGTCCACTTTACAGAAATGTTCAAATTTACTGGCATTTCATATATTCTCTGCTATAACATTGTGCTGATTCTTTCTGTATATTCTTTACTTATGTTTTTGTTTTCCTTAATCAAAGTGTGTCTTTTCAATCTTTTCAAAGAAGATTCTTTGGACTTACTAAATCACCTCAATTTTATACGTTTTCTGTTGTATTAAGTTCTGCTCATATCTTTATTTATCTTTTTTCTATGTTCTCAGGGTTTATTGTTTTGATCTTCTGATGTCAATTAAAACACTTGGTTATTCATTTTAATAAATATTTTACTTATAAACATTTGAACTTTTGAAGATTCCAGCTTACTTGTAAGTTTCTAAGGGTCAGGTCCTCTCCATTGTTGCTGGCCTAAGGTTTAGTTCACCATATAGCAATGTATATATTGACCTATTTTCCCCTCGACTTTCTGTGATTCCCTACATCTCACCTGTCTTTGCAGACAAGCCATTTGAAATACCCTTAACTTATTTCACAGCCAATAAGTCATTGAAATAATGTGTATTTTTAGAGAAATCTTCTTATATAATTAGGCAGAAAATCTCACCTGCCATAGTTTTCAAAACAGCATAATTTCACTCTTCTCAATGCTTAATCTGTTGTATTACACAACCTTTGAGTATTTAGCTTTATCAATGACATGTACTTTAAAAATGTTTTAGAGATCCTACCAGTCTTTGAAAACATCCTTGTTCCTTGTTTCAGTTCCAGTTTTATGTATATATTCTGCCTTGCACCTGATTATTCCAACAATTGATGGATGGCCTTGGGAATCTAATTCTGGTATTGATACTCTTTCCTGATTGTCTTCCCTCGTAGCTGATTTTTCATTATTGTGTAAATTTAGATCATGAGCTCATGTTTAGCTAAACAGCTGACCTTGTAAGACGCTTAAGTGTGTACGCTCGCAAGCTTCAGGAAAAAGTCGGAAAAATTTATTTGTGTCCCTCCAATGAGTTGCCCACGAGGACACCGTTTACTACAAGTGTTGGTCCAATACTCCCTCTAGAGGAAGGGGACTCCGACAGGGCTGATTGGCGGCCCCCGATCTGGGGCAGGGGCAGTGGGCAGCCTGTGGCCCGGGCTGGAGCCTCTTTGCATGTGTCCCTGGGACACATCTGCCTGCGAACTTCGGTCACCTGGCAGGAAGCTACGATGTCCAGACCTATGGTTTACTGTGCAGCAAGGTGTACTGTGAGGACAGGTTCCACACACACTTCAAGTAAGAGGTCGGCCTGAGTGGAAAGGTGAGAGTTTGGGCAGCTGTGCAGACAAAGAAGGCGCCCTTTGGCCTGGGCCTAAATGCTTGTGACAGCCCACTGGACCTGCCGTGCTCTGAGGGCCCTGCCCTGGGCCCCCTGCTCCCCTGCCCTTCGTTCAGTCACAGCAGAGATGGCCACACCCACTCCTTCAGTGAGGGCAGAGTTCCAACCACCCTCAGCCCCGCCCCCTCTCCGCAGGTTACCCTGGACTACAGAGGCTGCGTCCTGAGGCCAGGGCGTTCCGAGAATTCCAAGGGCCGACATGATGACCTTAAATGATTTCCTCTTGTGTCAGGTTTGGTAAACTTTAGGAGCTAGGAAATGGTCCACTTTACAGAAATGTTCAAATTTACTGGCATTTCATATATTCTCTGCTATAACATTGTGCTGATTCTTTCTGTATATTCTTTACTTATGTTTTTGTTTTCCTTAATCAAAGTGTGTCTTTTCAATCTTTTCAAAGAAGATTCTTTGGACTTACTAAATCACCTGAATTTTATACGTTTTCCATTGTATTAAGTTCTGCTCATATCTTTATTTATCTTTTTTCTATGTTCTCAGGGTTTATTGTTTTGATCTTCTGATGTCAATTAAAACACTTGGTTATTCATTTTAATAAATATTTTACTTATAAAGATTTGAACTTTTGAAGATTCCAGCTTACTTGTAAGTTTCTAAGGGTCAGGTCCTGTCCATTGTTGCTGGCCTAAGGTTTAGTTCACCATGTAGCAATGTATATATTGACCTATTTTCCCCTCGACTTTCTGTGATTACCTACATCTCACCTTTCTTTGCAGACAAGCCATTTGAAATACCCTTAACTTATTTCACAGCAAATAAGTCATTGAAATAATGTGTATTTTTAGAGAAATCTTCTTATATAATTAGGCAGAAAATCTCACCTGCCATAGTTTTCAAAACAGCATAATTTCACTCTTCTCAATGCTTAATCTGTTGTATTACACAACCTTTGAGTATTTAGCTTTATCAATGACATGTAGAGATCCTACCAGTCTTTGAAAACATCCTTGTTCCTTGTTTCAGGTCCAGTTTTATGTATATATTCTGCCTTGCACCTGATTATTCCAACAATTGATGGATGGCCTTGGGAATCTAATTCTGGTATTGATAGTCTTTACTGATTGTCTCCCCTCGTAGCTGATTTCTTCATTATTGTGTAAATTTAGATCATGAGCTCATGTTTAGCTAAACAGCTGACCTTGTAAGACGCTTAGGTGTGAACACTCGTAAGCTTCAGCAGAAAGATGGCAAAGATTTACTTGTGTCACTCCAATGAGTTGCCCACGAGGACACCGTTTTCTACAAGTGTTGGTCCAATACTCCCTCTAGAGGAAGGGCCTCAGACAGGGCTGATTGGTGGCCCCCGATCTGGGGCAGGGGCAGTGGGCAGCCTGTGGCCCGGGCTGGAGCCTCTTTGCATGTGTCCCTGGGACACATCTGCCTGCGAACTTCGGTCACCTGGCAGGAAGCTACGATGCCCAGACCTATGGTTAGCTGTGCAGCGAGGTGTACTGTGAGGACAGGTTCCACACACACTTCAAGTAAGAGGTCGGCCTGAGAGGAAAGGTGAGAGTTTGGGCAGCTGTGCAGACAAAGAAGGCGCCCTTTGGCCTGGGCCTAAATGCTTGTGACACCCCACTGGACCTGCCGTGCTCTGAGGGCCCTGCCCTGGGCCCCCTGCTCCCCTGCCCTTTGTTCAGTCACATCAGAGATGGCCACACCCACTGCTTCAGTGAGGGCAGAGTTCCAACCACCCTCAGCCCCGCCCCCTCTCCGCAGGTTACCATGGACTACAGAGGCTGCATCCTGAGGCCAGGGCGTTCCGAGAATGCCAAGGGCAGACATGATGACCTTAAATGATTTCCTCTTGTGTCAGGTTTGGTAAACTTTAGGAGCTAGGAAATGGTCCATTTTACAGAAATGTTCAAATTTACTGGCATTTCATATATTCTCTGCTATAACATTGTGCTGATTCTTTCTGTATATTCTTTACATATGTTTTTGTTTTCCTTAATCAAAGTGTGTCTTTTCAATCTTTTCAAAGAAGATTCTTTGGACTTACTAAATCACCTCAATTTTATACGTTTTCTGGTGTATTAAGTTCTGCTCATATCTTTATTTATCTTTTTTCTATGTTCTCAGGGTTTATTGTTTTGATCTTCTGATGTCAATTAAAACACTTGGTTATTCATTTTAATAAATATTTTACTTATAAAGATTTGAACTTTTGAAGATTCCAGCTTACTTGTAAGTTTCTAAGGGTCAGGTCCTCTCCATTGTTGCTGGCCTAAGGTTTAGTTCACCATATAGCAATGTATATATTGACCTATTTTCCCCTCGACTTTCTGTGATTCCTTACATCTCACCTTTCTTTGCAGACAAGCCATTTGAAATAACCTTAACTTATTTCACAGCCAATAAGTCATTGAAATAATGTGTAATTTTAGAGAAATCTTCTTATATAATTAGGCAGAAAATCTCAACTGCCATAGTTTTCAAAACAGCATAATTTCACTCTTCTCAATGCTTAATCTGTTGTATTACACAACCTTTGAGTATTTAGCTTTATCAATGACATGTACTTTAAAAATGTTTTAGAGATCCTACCAGTCTTTGAAAACATCCTTGTTCCTTGTTTCAGTTCCAGTTTTGTGTATATATTCTGCCTTGCACCTGATTATTCCAACAATTGATGGATGGCCTTGGGAATCTAATTCTGGTATTGATACTCTTTCCTGATTGTCTCCCCTCGTAGCTGATTTTTCATTATTGTGTAAATTTAGATCATGAGCTCATGTTTAGCTAAACAGCTGACCTTGTAAGACGCTTAGGTGTGTACGCTCGCAAGCTTCAGGAAAAAGTCGGAAAAATTTATTTGTGTCCCTCCAATGAGTTGCCCACGAGGACACCGTTTTCTACAAGTGTTGGTCCAATACTCCCTCTAGAGGAAGGGGACTCCGACAGGGCTGATTGGCAGCCCCCGATCTGGGGCAGGGGCAGTGGGCAGCCTGTGGCCCGGGCTGGAGCCTCTTTGCATGTGTCCCTGGGACACATCTGCCTGCGAACTTCGGTCACCTGGCAGGAAGCTACGATGTCCAGACCTATGGTTTACTGTGCAGCAAGGTGTACTGTGAGGACAGGTTCCACACACACTTCAAGTAAGAGGTCGGCCTTAGTGGAAAGGTGAGAGTTTGGGCAGCTGTGCAGACAAAGAAGGCGCCCTTTGGCCTGGGCCTAAATGCTTGTGACAGCCCACTGGACCTGCCGTGCTCTGAGGGCCCTGCCCTGGGCCCCCTGCTCCCCTGCCCTTTGTTCAGTCACATCAGAGATGGCCACACCCACTCCTTCAGTGAGGGCAGAGTTCCAACCACCCTCAGCCCCGCCCCCTCTCCGCAGGTTACCATGGACTACAGAGGCTGCATCCTGAGGCCAGGGCGTTCCGAGAATGCCAAGGGCAGACATGATGACCTTAAATGATTTCCTCTTGTGTCAGGTTTGGTAAACTTTAGGAGCTAGGAAATGGTCCACTTTACAGAAATGTTCAAATTTACTGGCATTTCATATATTCTCTGCTATAACATTGTGCTGATTCTTTCTGTATATTCTTTACTTATGTTTTTGTTTTCCTTAATCAAAGTGTGTCTTTTCAATCTTTTCAAAGAAGATTCTTTGGACTTACTAAATCACCTCAATTTTATACGTTTTCTGTTGTATTAAGTTCTGCTCATATCTTTATTTATCTTTTTTCTATGTTCTCAGGGTTTATTGTTTTGATCTTCTGATGTCAATTAAAACACTTGGTTATTCATTTTAATAAATATTTTAATTATAAAGATTTGAACTTTTGAAGATTCCAGCTTACTTGTAAGTTTCTAAGGGTCAGGTCCTCTCCATTGTTGCTGGCCTAAGGTTTAGTTCACCATATAGCAATGTATATATTGACCTATTTTCCCCTCGACTTTCTGTGATTCCCTACATCTCACCTTTCTTTGCAGACAAGCCATTTGAAATACCCTTAACTTATTTCACAGCCAATAAGTCATTGAAATAATGTGTATTTTTAGAGAAATCTTCTTATATAATTAGGCAGAAAATCTCACCTGCCATAGTTTTCAAAACAGCATAATTTCACTCTTCTCAATGCTTAATCTGTTGTATTACACAACCTTTGAGTATTTAGCTTTATCAATGACATGTACTTTAAAAATGTTTTAGAGATCCTACCAGTCTTTGAAAACATCCTTGTTCCTTGTTTCACGTCCAGTTTTATGTATATATTCTGCCTTGCACCTGATTATTCCAACAATTGATGGATGGCCTTGGGAATCTAATTCTGGTATTGATACTCTTTCCTGATTGTCTTCCCTCGTAGCTGATTTTTCATTATTGTGTAAATTTAGATCATGAGCTCATGTTTAGCTAAACAGCTGACCTTGTAAGACGCTTAAGTGTGTACGCTCGCAAGCTTCAGGAAAAAGTCGGAAAAATTTATTTGTGTCCCTCCAATGAGTTGCCCACGAGGACACCGTTTTCTACAAGTGTTGGTCCAATACTCCCTCTAGAGGAAGGGGACTCCGACAGGGCTGATTGGCGGCCCCCGATCTGGGGCAGGGGCAGTGGGCAGCCTGTGGCCCGGGCTGGAGCCTCTTTGCATGTGTCCCTGGGACACATCTGCCTGCGAACTTCGGTCACCTGGCAGGAAGCTACGATGTCCAGACCTACGGTTTACTGTGCAGCGAGGTGTACTGTGAGGACAGGTTCCACACACACTTCAAGTAAGAGGTCGGCCTGAGTGGAAAGGTGAGAGTTTGGGCAGCTGTGCAGACAAAGAAGGCGCCCTTTGGCCTGGGCCTAAATGCTTGTGACAGCCCACTGGACCTGCCGGGCTCTGAGGGCCCTGCCCTGGGCCCCCTGCTCCCCTGCCCTTCGTTCAGTCACAGCAGAGATGGCCACACCCACTCCTTCAGTGAGGGCAGAGTTCCAACCACCCTCAGCCCCGCCCCCTCTCCGCAGGTTACCCTGGACTACAGAGGCTGCGTCCTGAGGCCAGGGCGTTCCGAGAATTCCAAGGGCCGACATGATGACCTTAAATGATTTCCTCTTGTGTCAGGTTTGGTAAACTTTAGGAGCTAGGAAATGGTCCACTTTACAGAAATGTTCAAATTTACTGGCATTTCATATATTCTCTGCTATAACATTGTGCTGATTCTTTCTGTATATTCTTTACTTATGTTTTTGTTTTCCTTAATCAAAGTGTGTCTTTTCAATCTTTTCAAAGAAGATTCTTTGGACTTACTAAATCACCTCAATTTTATACGTTTTCCATTGTATTAAGTTCTGCTCATATCTTTATTTATCTTTTTTCTATGTTCTCAGGGTTTATTGTTTTGATCTTCTGATGTCAATTAAAACACTTGGTTATTCATTTTAATAAATATTTTACTTATAAAGATTTGAACTTTTGAAGATTCCAGCTTACTTGTAAGTTTCTAAGGGTCAGGTCCTCTCCATTGTTGCTGGCCTAAGGTTTAGTTCACCATGTAGCAATGTATATATTGACCTATTTTCCCCTCGACTTTCTGTGATTACCTACATCTCACCTTTCTTTGCAGACAAGCCATTTGAAATACCCTTAACTTATTTCACAGCAAATAAGTCATTGAAATAATGTGTATTTTTAGAGAAATCTTCTTATATAATTAGGCAGAAAATCTCACCTGCCATAGTTTTCAAAACAGCATAATTTCACTCTTCTCAATGCTTAACCTGTTGTATTACACAACCTTTGAGTATTTAGCTTTATCAATGACATGTAGAGATCCTACCAGTCTTTGAAAACATCCTTGTTCCTTGTTTCAGGTCCAGTTTTATGTATATATTCTGCCTTGCACCTGATTATTCCAACAATTAATGGATGGGCTTGGGAATCTAATTCTGGTATTGATAGTCTTTACTGATTGTCTCCCCTCGGAGCTGATTTCTTCATTATTGTGTAAATTTAGATCATGAGCTCATGTTTAGCTAAACAGCTGACCTTGTAAGACGCTTCTGTGTGAATGCTCGTAAGCTTCAGCAGAAAGATGGCAAAGATTTACTTGTGTCCCTCCAATGAGTTGCCCACGAGGACACCGTTTTCTACAAGTGTTGGTCCAATATTCCCTCTAGAGGAAGGGCCTCCGACAGGGCTGATTGGCGGCCCCCGATCTGGGGCAGGGGCAGTGGGCAGCCTGTGGCCCGGGCTGGAGCCTCTTTGCATGTGTCCCTGGGACACATCTGCCTGCGAACTTCGGTCACCTGGCAGGAAGCTACGATGCCCAGACCTATGGTTAGCTGTGCAGCGAGGTGTACTGTGTGGACAGGTTCCACACACACTTCAAGTAAGAGGTCGGCCTGAGTGGAAAGGTTAGAGTTTGGGCAGCTGTGCAGACAAAGAAGGCGCCCTTTGGCCTGGGCCTAAATGCTTGTGACACCCCACTGGACCTGCCGTGCTCTGAGGGCCCTGCCCTGGGCCCCCTGCTCCCCTGCCATTTGTTCAGTCACAGCAGAGATGGCCACACCCACTCCTTCAGTGAGGGCAGAGTTCCAACCACCCTCAGCCCCGCCCCCTCTCCGCAGGTTACCATGGACTACAGAGGCTGCATCCTGAGGCCAGGGCGTTCCGAGAATGCCAAGGGCAGACATGATGACCTTAAATGATTTCCTCTTGTGTCAGGTTTGGTAAACTTTAGGAGCTAGGAAATGGTCCACTTTACAGAAATGTTCAAATTTACTGGCATTTCATATATTCTCTGCTATAACATTGTCCTGATTCTTTCTGTATATTCTTTACTTATGTTTTTGTTTTCCTTAATCAAAGTGTGTCTTTTCAATCTTTTCAAAGAAGATTCTTTGGACTTACTAAATCACCTCAATTTTATACGTTTTCTGTTGTATTAAGTTCTGCTCATATCTTTATTTATCTTTTTTCTATGTTCTCAGGGTTTATTGTTTTGATCTTCTGATGTCAATTAAAACACTTGGTTATTCATTTTAATAAATATTTTACTTATAAAGATTTGAACTTTTGAAGATTCCAGCTTACTTGTAAGTTTCTAAGGGTCAGGTCCTCTCCATTGTTGCTGGCCTAAGGTTTAGTTCACCATATAGCAATGTATATATTGACCTATTTTCCCCTCGACTTTCTGTGATTCCCTACATCTCACCTTTCTTTGCAGACAAGCCATTTGAAATACCCTTAACTTATTTCACAGCCAATAAGTCATTGAAATAATGTGTATTTTTAGAGAAATCTTCTTATATAATTAGGCAGAAAATCTCACCTGCCATAGTTTTCAAAACAGCATAATTTCACTCTTCTCAATGCTTAATCTGTTGTATTACACAACCTTTGAGTATTTAGCTTTATCAATGACATGTACTTTAAAAATGTTTTAGAGATCCTACCAGTCTTTGAAAACATCCTTGTTCCTTGTTTCACGTCCAGTTTTATGTATATATTCTGCCTTGCACCTGATTATTCCAACAATTGATGGATGGCCTTGGGAATCTAATTCTGGTATTGATACTCTTTCCTGATTGTCTTCCCTCGTAGCTGATTTTTCATTATTGTGTAAATTTAGATCATGAGCTCATGTTTAGCTAAACAGCTGACCTTGTAAGACGCTTAAGTGTGTACGCTCGCAAGCTTCAGGAAAAAGTCGGAAAAATTTATTTGTGTCCCTCCAATGAGTTGCCCACGAGGACACCGTTTTCTACAAGTGTTGGTCCAATACTCCCTCTAGAGGAAGGGGACTCCGACAGGGCTGATTGGCGGCCCCCGATCTGGGGCAGGGGCAGTGGGCAGCCTGTGGCCCGGGCTGGAGCCTCTTTGCATGTGTCCCTGGGACACATCTGCCTGCGAACTTCGGTCACCTGGCAGGAAGCTACGATGTCCAGACCTACGGTTTACTGTGCAGCGAGGTGTACTGTGAGGACAGGTTCCACACACACTTCAAGTAAGAGGTCGGCCTGAGTGGAAAGGTGAGAGTTTGGGCAGCTGTGCAGACAAAGAAGGCGCCCTTTGGCCTGGGCCTAAATGCTTGTGACAGCCCACTGGACCTGCCGGGCTCTGAGGGCCCTGCCCTGGGCCCCCTGCTCCCCTGCCCTTCGTTCAGTCACAGCAGAGATGGCCACACCCACTCCTTCAGTGAGGGCAGAGTTCCAACCACCCTCAGCCCCGCCCCCTCTCCGCAGGTTACCCTGGACTACAGAGGCTGCGTCCTGAGGCCAGGGCGTTCCGAGAATTCCAAGGGCCGACATGATGACCTTAAATGATTTCCTCTTGTGTCAGGTTTGGTAAACTTTAGGAGCTAGGAAATGGTCCACTTTACAGAAATGTTCAAATTTACTGGCATTTCATATATTCTCTGCTATAACATTGTGCTGATTCTTTCTGTATATTCTTTACTTATGTTTTTGTTTTCCTTAATCAAAGTGTGTCTTTTCAATCTTTTCAAAGAAGATTCTTTGGACTTACTAAATCACCTCAATTTTATACGTTTTCCATTGTATTAAGTTCTGCTCATATCTTTATTTATCTTTTTTCTATGTTCTCAGGGTTTATTGTTTTGATCTTCTGATGTCAATTAAAACACTTGGTTATTCATTTTAATAAATATTTTACTTATAAAGATTTGAACTTTTGAAGATTCCAGCTTACTTGTAAGTTTCTAAGGGTCAGGTCCTCTCCATTGTTGCTGGCCTAAGGTTTAGTTCACCATGTAGCAATGTATATATTGACCTATTTTCCCCTCGACTTTCTGTGATTACCTACATCTCACCTTTCTTTGCAGACAAGCCATTTGAAATACCCTTAACTTATTTCACAGCAAATAAGTCATTGAAATAATGTGTATTTTTAGAGAAATCTTCTTATATAATTAGGCAGAAAATCTCACCTGCCATAGTTTTCAAAACAGCATAATTTCACTCTTCTCAATGCTTAACCTGTTGTATTACACAACCTTTGAGTATTTAGCTTTATCAATGACATGTAGAGATCCTACCAGTCTTTGAAAACATCCTTGTTCCTTGTTTCAGGTCCAGTTTTATGTATATATTCTGCCTTGCACCTGATTATTCCAACAATTAATGGATGGGCTTGGGAATCTAATTCTGGTATTGATAGTCTTTACTGATTGTCTCCCCTCGGAGCTGATTTCTTCATTATTGTGTAAATTTAGATCATGAGCTCATGTTTAGCTAAACAGCTGACCTTGTAAGACGCTTCTGTGTGAATGCTCGTAAGCTTCAGCAGAAAGATGGCAAAGATTTACTTGTGTCCCTCCAATGAGTTGCCCACGAGGACACCGTTTTCTACAAGTGTTGGTCCAATATTCCCTCTAGAGGAAGGGCCTCCGACAGGGCTGATTGGCGGCCCCCGATCTGGGGCAGGGGCAGTGGGCAGCCTGTGGCCCGGGCTGGAGCCTCTTTGCATGTGTCCCTGGGACACATCTGCCTGCGAACTTCGGTCACCTGGCAGGAAGCTACGATGCCCAGACCTATGGTTAGCTGTGCAGCGAGGTGTACTGTGTGGACAGGTTCCACACACACTTCAAGTAAGAGGTCGGCCTGAGTGGAAAGGTTAGAGTTTGGGCAGCTGTGCAGACAAAGAAGGCGCCCTTTGGCCTGGGCCTAAATGCTTGTGACACCCCACTGGACCTGCCGTGCTCTGAGGGCCCTGCCCTGGGCCCCCTGCTCCCCTGCCATTTGTTCAGTCACAGCAGAGATGGCCACACCCACTCCTTCAGTGAGGGCAGAGTTCCAACCACCCTCAGCCCCGCCCCCTCTCCGCAGGTTACCATGGACTACAGAGGCTGCATCCTGAGGCCAGGGCGTTCCGAGAATGCCAAGGGCAGACATGATGACCTTAAATGATTTCCTCTTGTGTCAGGTTTGGTAAACTTTAGGAGCTAGGAAATGGTCCACTTTACAGAAATGTTCAAATTTACTGGCATTTCATATATTCTCTGCTATAACATTGTCCTGATTCTTTCTGTATATTCTTTACTTATGTTTTTGTTTTCCTTAATCAAAGTGTGTCTTTTCAATCTTTTCAAAGAAGATTCTTTGGACTTACTAAATCACCTCAATTTTATACGTTTTCTGTTGTATTAAGTTCTGCTCATATCTTTATTTATCTTTTTTCTATGTTCTCAGGGTTTATTGTTTTGATCTTCTGATGTCAATTAAAACACTTGGTTATTCATTTTAATAAATATTTTACTTATAAAGATTTGAACTTTTGAAGATTCCAGCTTACTTGTAAGTTTCTAAGGGTCAGGTCCTCTCCATTGTTGCTGGCCTAAGGTTTAGTTCACCATATAGCAATGTATATATTGACCTATTTTCCCCTCGACTTTCTGTGATTCCCTACATCTCACCTTTCTTTGCAGACAAGCCATTTGAAATACCCTTAACTTATTTCACAGCCAATAAGCCATTGAAATAATGTGTATTTTTAGAGAAATCTTCTTATATAATTAGGCAGAAAATCTCACCTGCCATAGTTTTCAAAACAGCATAATTTCACTCTTCTCAATGCTTAATCTGTTGTATTACACAACCTTTGAGTATTTAGCTTTATCAATGACATGTACTTTAAAAAAGTTTTAGAGATCCTACCAGTCTTTGAAAACATCCTTGTTCCTTGTTTCACGTCCAGTTTTATGTATATATTCTGCCTTGCACCTGATTATTCCAACAATTGATGGATGGCCTTGGGAATCTAATTCTGGTATTGATAGTCTTTACTGATTGTCTCCCCTCGTAGCTGATTTCTTCATTATTGTGTAAATTTAGATCATGAGCTCATGTTTAGCTAAACAGCTGACCTTGTAAGACGCTTAGGTGTGAACGCTCGTAAGCTTCAGCAGAAAGTCGGCAAAGATTTATTTGTGTCCCTCCAATGAGTTGCCCACGAGGACACCGTTTTCTACAAGTGTTGGTCCAATACTCCCTCTAGAGGAAGGGGACTCCGACAGGGCTGATTGGCGGCCCCCGATCTGGGGCAGGGGCAGTGGGCAGCCTGTGGCCCGGGCAGGAGCCTCTTTGCATGTGTCCCTGGGACACATCTGCCTGCGAACTTCGGTCACCTGGCAGGAAGCTACGATGCCCAGACCTATGGTTAGCTGTGCAGCGAGGTGTACTGTGAGGACAGGTTCCACACACACTTCAAGTAAGAGGTCGGCCTGAGTGGAAAGGTGAGAGTTTGGGCAGCTGTGCAGACAAAGAAGGCGCCCTTTGGCCTGGGCCTAAATGCTTGTGACACCCCACTGGACCTGCCGTGCTCTGAGGGCACAGCCCTGAGCCCCCTGCTCCCCTGCCCTTTGTTCAGTCACAGCAGAGATGGCCACACCCACTCCTTCAGTGAGGGCAGAGTTCCAACCACCCTCAGCCCCGCCCCCTCTCCGCAGGTTACCATGGACTACAGAGGCTGCATCCTGAGGCCAGGGCGTTCCGAGAATGCCAAGGGCAGACATGATGACCTTAAATGATTTCCTCTTGTGTCAGGTTTGGTAAACTTTAGGAGCTAGGAAATGGTCCACTTTACAGAAATGTTCAAATTTACTGGCATTTCATATATTCTCTGCTATAACATTGTGCTGATTCTTTCTGTATATTCTTTACTTATGTTTTTGTTTTCCTTAATCAAAGTGTGTCTTTTCAATCTTTTCAAAGAAGATTCTTTGGACTTACTAAATCACCTCAATTTTATTCGTTTTCCGTTGTATTAAGTTCTGCTCATATCTTTATTTATCTTTTTTCTATGTTCTCAGGGTTTATTATTTTGATCTTCTGATGTCAATTAAAACACTTGGTTATTCATTTTAATAAATATTATACTTATAAAGATTTGAACTTTTGAAGATTCCAGCTTACTTGTAAGTTTCTAAGGGTCAGGTCCTCTCCATTTTTGCTGGCCTAAGGTTTAGTTCACCATATAGCAATGTATATATTGACCTATTTTCCCCTCGACTTTCTGTGATTCCCTACATCTCACCTTTCTTTGCAGACAAGCCATTTGAAATACCCTTAACTTATTTCACAGCCAATAAGTCATTGAAATAATGTGTATTTTTAGAGAAATCTTCTTATATAATTAGGCAGAAAATCTCACCTGCCATCGTTTTCAAAACAGCATAATTTCACTCTTCTCAATGCTTAATCTGTTGTATTACACAACCTTTGAGTATTTAGCTTTATCAATGACATGTACTTTAAAAAAGTTTTAGAGATCCTACCAGTCTTTGAAAACATCCTTGTTCCTTGTTTCACGTCCAGTTTTATGTATATATTCTGCCTTGCACCTGATTATTCCAACAATTGATGGATGGCCTTGGGAATCTAATTCTGGTATTGATAGTCTTTACTGATTGTCTCCCCTCGTAGCTGATTTCTTCATTATTGTGTAAATTTAGATCATGAGCTCATGTTTAGCTAAACAGCTGACCTTGTAAGACGCTTAGGTGTGAACGCTCGTAAGCTTCAGCAGAAAGTCGGCAAAGATTTATTTGTGTCCCTCCAATGAGTTGCCCACGAGGACACCGTTTTCTACAAGTGTTGGTCCAATACTCCCTCTAGAGGCAGGGGACTCCGACAGGGCTGATTGGCGGCCCCCGATCTGGGGCAGGGGCAGTGGGCAGCCTGTGGCCCGGGCAGGAGCCTCTTTGCATGTGTCCCTGGGACACATCTGCCTGCGAACTTCGGTCACCTGGCAGGAAGCTACGATGCCCAGACCTATGGTTAGCTGTGCAGCGAGGTGTACTGTGAGGACAGGTTCCACACACACTTCAAGTAAGAGGTCGGCCTGAGTGGAAAGGTGAGAGTTTGGGCAGCTGTGCAGACAAAGAAGGCGCCCTTTGGCCTGGGCCTAAATGCTTGTGACACCCCACTGGACCTGCCGTGCTCTGAGGGCACAGCCCTGGGCCCCCTGCTCCCCTGCCCTTTGTTCAGTCACAGCAGAGATGGCCACACCCACTCCTTCAGTGAGGGCAGAGTTCCAACCACCCTCAGCCCCGCCCCCTCTCCGCAGGTTACCATGGACTACAGAGGCTGCATCCTGAGGCCAGGGCGTTCCGAGAATGCCAAGGGCAGACATGATGACCTTAAATGATTTCCTCTTGTGTCAGGTTTGGTAAACTTTAGGAGCTAGGAAATGGTCTACTTTACAGAAATGTTCAAATTTACTGGCATTTCATATATTCTCTGCTATAACATTGTCCTGATTCTTTCTGTATATTCTTTACTTATGTTTTTGTTTTCCTTAATCAAAGTGTGTCTTTTCAATCTTTTCAAAGAAGATTCTTTGGACTTACTAAATCACCTCAATTTTATACGTTTTCTGTTGTATTAAGTTCTGCTCATATCTTTATTTATCTTTTTTCTATGTTCTCAGGGTTTATTGTTTTGATCTTCTGATGTCAATTAAAACACTTGGTTATTCATTTTAATAAATATTTTACTTATAAAGATTTGAACTTTTGAAGATTCCAGCTTACTTGTAAGTTTCTAAGGGTCAGGTCCTCTCCATTGTTGCTGGCCTAAGGTTTAGTTCACCATATAGCAATGTATATATTGACCTATTTTCCCCTCGACTTTCTGTGATTCCCTACATCTCACCTTTCTTTGCAGACAAGCCATTTGAAATACCCTTAACTTATTTCACAGCCAATAAGCCATTGAAATAATGTGTATTTTTAGAGAAATCTTCTTATATAATTAGGCAGAAAATCTCACCTGCCATAGTTTTCAAAACAGCATAATTTCACTCTTCTCAATGCTTAATCTGTTGTATTACACAACCTTTGAGTATTTAGCTTTATCAATGACATGTACTTTAAAAAAGTTTTAGAGATCCTACCAGTCTTTGAAAACATCCTTGTTCCTTGTTTCACGTCCAGTTTTATGTATATATTCTGCCTTGCACCTGATTATTCCAACAATTGATGGATGGCCTTGGGAATCTAATTCTGGTATTGATAGTCTTTACTGATTGTCTCCCCTCGTAGCTGATTTCTTCATTATTGTGTAAATTTAGATCATGAGCTCATGTTTAGCTAAACAGCTGACCTTGTAAGACGCTTAGGTGTGAACGCTCGTAAGCTTCAGCAGAAAGTCGGCAAAGATTTATTTGTGTCCCTCCAATGAGTTGCCCACGAGGACACCGTTTTCTACAAGTGTTGGTCCAATACTCCCTCTAGAGGAAGGGGACTCCGACAGGGCTGATTGGCGGCCCCCGATCTGGGGCAGGGGCAGTGGGCAGCCTGTGGCCCGGGCAGGAGCCTCTTTGCATGTGTCCCTGGGACACATCTGCCTGCGAACTTCGGTCACCTGGCAGGAAGCTACGATGCCCAGACCTATGGTTAGCTGTGCAGCGAGGTGTACTGTGAGGACAGGTTCCACACACACTTCAAGTAAGAGGTCGGCCTGAGTGGAAAGGTGAGAGTTTGGGCAGCTGTGCAGACAAAGAAGGCGCCCTTTGGCCTGGGCCTAAATGCTTGTGACACCCCACTGGACCTGCCGTGCTCTGAGGGCACAGCCCTGAGCCCCCTGCTCCCCTGCCCTTTGTTCAGTCACAGCAGAGATGGCCACACCCACTCCTTCAGTGAGGGCAGAGTTCCAACCACCCTCAGCCCCGCCCCCTCTCCGCAGGTTACCATGGACTACAGAGGCTGCATCCTGAGGCCAGGGCGTTCCGAGAATGCCAAGGGCAGACATGATGACCTTAACTGATTTCCTCTTGTGTCAGGTTTGGTAAACTTTAGGAGCTAGGAAATGGTCCACTTTACAGAAATGTTCAAATTTACTGGCATTTCATATATTCTCTGCTATAACATTGTGCTGATTCTTTCTGTATATTCTTTACTTATGTTTTTGTTTTCCTTAATCAAAGTGTGTCTTTTCAATCTTTTCAAAGAAGATTCTTTGGACTTACTAAATCACCTCAATTTTATTCGTTTTCCGTTGTATTAAGTTCTGCTCATATCTTTATTTATCTTTTTTCTATGTTCTCAGGGTTTATTGTTTTGATCTTCTGATGTCAATTAAAACACTTGGTTATTCATTTTAATAAATATTATACTTATAAAGATTTGAACTTTTGAAGATTCCAGCTTACTTGTAAGTTTCTAAGGGTCAGGTCCTCTCCATTGTTGCTGGCCTAAGGTTTAGTTCACCATATAGCAATGTATATATTGACCTATTTTCCCCTCGACTTTCTGTGATTCCCTACATCTCACCTTTCTTTGCAGACAAGCCATTTGAAATACCCTTAACTTATTTCACAGCCAATAAGTCATTGAAATAATGTGTATTTTTAGAGAAATCTTCTTATATAATTAGGCAGAAAATCTCACCTGCCATCGTTTTCAAAACAGCATAATTTCACTCTTCTCAATGCTTAATCTGTTGTATTACACAACCTTTGAGTATTTAGCTTTATCAATGACATGTACTTTAAAAAAGTTTTAGAGATCCTACCAGTCTTTGAAAACATCCTTGTTCCTTGTTTCACGTCCAGTTTTATGTATATATTCTGCCTTGCACCTGATTATTCCAACAATTGATGGATGGCCTTGGGAATCTAATTCTGGTATTGATAGTCTTTACTGATTGTCTCCCCTCGTAGCTGATTTCTTCATTATTGTGTAAATTTAGATCATGAGCTCATGTTTAGCTAAACAGCTGACCTTGTAAGACGCTTAGGTGTGAACGCTCGTAAGCTTCAGCAGAAAGTCGGCAAAGATTTATTTGTGTCCCTCCAATGAGTTGCCCACGAGGACACCGTTTTCTACAAGTGTTGGTCCAATACTCCCTCTAGAGGCAGGGGACTCCGACAGGGCTGATTGGCGGCCCCCGATCTGGGGCAGGGTCAGTGGGCATCCTGTGGCCCGGGCAGGAGCCTCTTTGCATGTGTCCCTGGGACACATCTGCCTGCGAACTTCGGTCACCTGGCAGGAAGCTACGATGCCCAGACCTATGGTTAGCTGTGCAGCGAGGTGTACTGTGAGGACAGGTTCCACACACACTTCAAGTAAGAGGTCGGCCTGAGTGGAAAGGTGAGAGTTTGGGCAGCTGTGCAGACAAAGAAGGCGCCCTTTGGCCTGGGCCTAAATGCTTGTGACACCCCACTGGACCTGCCGTGCTCTGAGGGCACAGCCCTGGGCCCCCTGCTCCCCTGCCCTTTGTTCAGTCACAGCAGAGATGGCCACACCCACTCCTTCAGTGAGGGCAGAGTTCCAACCACCCTCAGCCCCGCCCCCTCTCCGCAGGTTACCATGGACTACAGAGGCTGCATCCTGAGGCCAGGGCGTTCCGAGAATGCCAAGGGCAGACATGATGACCTTAAATGATTTCCTCTTGTGTCAGGTTTGGTAAACTTTAGGAGCTAGGAAATGGTCCACTTTACAGAAATGTTCAAATTTACTGGCATTTCATATATTCTCTGCTATAACATTGTGCTGATTCTTTCTGTATATTCTTTACTTATGTTTTTGTTTTCCTTAATCAAAATGTGTCTTTTCAATCTTTTCAAAGAAGATTCTTTGGACTTACTAAATCACCTCAATTTTATTCGTTTTCCGTTGTATTAATTTCTGCTCATATCTTTATTTATCTTTTTTCTATGTTCTCAGGGTTTATTGTTTTGATCTTCTGATGTCAATTAAAACACTTGGTTATTCATTTTAATAAATATTATACTTATAAAGATTTGAACTTTTGAAGATTCCAGCTTACTTGTAAGTTTCTAAGGGTCAGGTCCTCTCCATTGTTGCTGGCCTAAGGTTTAGTTCACCATATAGCAATGTATATATTGACCTATTTTCCCCTCGACTTTCTGTGATTCCCTACATCTCACCTTTCTTTGCAGACAAGCCATTTGAAATACCCTTAACTTATTTCACAGCCAATAAGTCATTGAAATAATGTGTATTTTTAGAGAAATCTTCTTATATAATTAGGCAGAAAATCTCACCTGCCATAGTTTTCAAAACAGCATAATTTCACTCTTCTCAATGCTTAATCTGTTGTATTACACAACCTTTGAGTATTTAGCTTTATCAATGACATGAAGAGATCCTACCAGTCTTTGAAAACATCCTTGTTCCTTGTTTCAGGTCCAGTTTTATGTATATATTCTGCCTTGCACCTGATTATTCCAACAATTGATGGATGGCCTTGGGAATCTAATTCTGGTATTGATAGTCTTTACTGATTGTCTCCCCTCGTAGCTGATTTCTTCATTATTGTGTAAATTTAGATCATGAGCTCATGTTTAGCTAAACAGCTGACCTTGTAAGACGCTTAGGTGTGAACACTCGTAAGCTTCAGCAGAAAGATGGCAAAGATTTATTTGCGTCCCTCCAATGAGTTGCCCACGAGGACACCGTTTTCTACAAGTGTTGGTCCAATACTCCCTCTAGAGGAAGGGCCTCCGACAGGGCTGATTGGTGGCCCCCGATCTGGGGCAGGGGCAGTGGGCAGCCTGTGGCCCGGGCTGGAGCCTCTTTGCATGTGTCCCTGGGACACATCTGCCTGCGAACTTCGGTCACCTGGCAGGAAGCTACGATGCCCAGACCTATGGTTAGCTGTGCAGCGAGGTGTACTGTGAGGACAGGTTCCACACACACTTCAAGTAAGTGGTCGGCCTGAGTGGAAAGGTGAGAGTTTGGGCAGCTGTGCAGACAAAGAAGGCGCCCTTTGGCCTGGGCCTAAATGCTTGTGACACCCCACTGGACCTGCCGTGCTCTGAGGGCCCTGCCCTGGGCCCCCTGCTCCCCTGCCATTTGTTCAGTCACAGCAGAGATGGCCTCACCCACTCCTTCAGTGAGGGCAGAGTTCCAACCACCCTCAGCCCCGCCCCCTCTCCGCAGGTTACCCTGGACTACAGAGGCTGCGTCCTGAGGCCAGGGCGTTCCGAGAATGCCAAGGGCAGACATGATGACCTTAAATGATTTCCTCTTGTGTCAGGTTTGGTAAACCTTAGGAGCTAGGAAATGGTCCACTTTACAGAAATGTTCAAATTTACTGGCATTTCATATATTCTCTGCTATAACATTGTGCTGATTCTTTCTGTATATTCTTTACTTATGTTTTTGTTTTCCTTAATCAAAGTGTGTCTTTTCAATCTTTTCAAAGAAGATTCTTTGGACTTACTAAATCACTCAATTTTATACGATTTCTGTTGTATTAAGTTCTGCTCATATCTTTATTTATCTTTTTTCTATGTTCTCAGGGTTTATTGTTTTGATCTTCTGATGTCAATTAAAACACTTGGTTATTCATTTTAATAAATATTTTACTTATAAAGATTTGAACTTTTGAAGATTCCAGCTTACTTGTAAGTTTCTAAGGGTCAGGTCCTCTCCATTGTTGCTGGCCTAAGGTTTAGTTCAACATATAGCAATGTATATATTGACCTATTTTCCCCTCGACTTTCTGTGATTCCCTACATCTCACCTTTCTTTGCAGACAAGCCATTTGAAATACCCTTAACTTATTTCACAGCCAATAAGTCATTGAAATAATGTGTATTTTTAGAGAAATCTTCTTATATAATTAGACCGAAAATCTCACCTGCCGTAGTTTTCAAAACAGCATAATTTCACTCTTCTCAATGCTTAATCTGTTGTATTACACAACATTTGAGTATTTAGCTTTATCAATGACATGTACTTTAAAAATGTTTTAGAGATCCTACCAGTCTTTGAAAACATCCTTGTTCCTTGTTTCAGTTCCAGTTTTATGTATATATTCTGCCTTGCACCTGATTATTCCAACAATTGATGGATGGCGTTGGCAATCTAATTCTGGTATTGATACTCTTTCCTGATTGTCTTCCCTCGTAGCTGATTTTTTCATTATTGTGTAAATTTAGATCATGAGCTCATGTTTAGCTAAACAGCTGACCTTGTAAGACGCTTAGGTGTGTACGCTCGCAAGCTTCAGGAAAAAGTCGGCAAAATTTATTTGTGTCCCTCCAATGAGTTGCCCACGAGGACACCGTTTTCTACAAGTGTTGGTCCTATACTCCCTCTAGAGGAAGGGGACTCCGACAGGGCTGATTGGCGGCCCCCGATCTGGGGCAGGGGCAGTGGGCAGCCTGTGGCCCGGGCTGGAGCCTCTTTGCATGTGTCCCTGGGACACATCTGCCTGCGAACTTCGGTCACCTGGCAGGAAGCTACGATGTCCAGACCTATGGTTAACTGTGCAGCAAGGTGTACTGTGAGGACAGGTTCCACACACACTTCAAGTAAGAGGTCGGCCTGAGTGGAAAGGTGATAGTTTGGGCAGCTGTGCAGACAAAGAGGGCGCCCTTTGGCCTGGGCCTAAATGCTTGTGACAGCCCACTGGACCTGCCGTGCTCTGAGGGCCCTGCCCTGGGCCCCCTGGTCCCCTGCCCTTTGTTCAGTCACAGCAGAGATGGCCACACCCAGTCCTTCAGTGAGGGCAGAGTTCCAACCACCCTCAGCCCCGCCCCCTCTCCACAGGTTACCATGGACTACAGAGGCTGCATCCTGAGGCCAGGGCGTTCCGAGAATGCCAAGGGCAGACATGATGACCTTAAATGATTTCCTCTTTTGTCAGGTTTGGTAAACTTTAGGAGCTAGGAAATGGTCCACTTTACAGAAATGTTCAAATTTACTGGCATTTCATATATTCTCTGCTATAACATTGTCCTGATTCTTTCTGTATATTCTTTACTTATGTTTTTGTTTTCCTTAATCAAAGTGTGTCTTTTCAATCTTTTCAAAGAAGATTCTTTGGTCTTACTAAATCACCTCAATTTTATACGTTTTCTGTTGTATTAAGTTCTGCTCATATCTTTATTTATCTTTTTTTCTATGTTCTCAGGGTTTATTGTTTTGATCTTCTGATGTCAATTAAAACACTTGGTTATTCATTTTAATAAATATTTTACTTATAAAGATTTGAACTTTTGAAGATTCCAGCTTACTTGTAAGTTTCTAAGGGTCAGGTCCTCTCCATTGTTGCTGGCCTAAGGTTTAGTTCACCATGTAGCAATGTATATATTGACCTATTTTCCCCTCGACTTTCTGTGATTACCTACATCTCACCTTTCTTTGCAGACAAGCCATTTGAAATACCCTTAACTTATTTCACAGCAAATAAGTCATTGAAATAATGTGTATTTTTAGAGAAATCTTCTTATATAATTAGGCAGAAAATCTCACCTGCCATAGTTTTCAAAACAGCATAATTTCACTCTTCTCAATGCTTAATCTGTTGTATTACACAACCTTTGAGTATTTAGCTTTATCAATGACATGTAGAGATCCTACCAGTCTTTGAAAACATCCTTGTTCCTTGTTTCAGGTCCAGTTTTATGTATATATTCTGCCTTGCACCTGATTATACCAACAATTAATGGATGGGCTTGGGAATCTAATTCTGGTATTGATAGTCTTTACTGATTGCCTCCCCTCGGAGCTGATTTCTTCATTATTGTGTAAATTTAGATCATGAGCTCATGTTTAGCTAAACAGCTGACCTTGTAAGACGCTTAGGTGTGAACGCTCGTAAGCTTCAGCAGAAAGATGGCAAAGATTTACTTGTGTCCCTCCAATGAGTTGCCCACGAGGACACCGTTTTCTACAAGTGTTGGTCCAATATTCCCTCTAGAGGAAGGGCCCCCGACAGGGCTGATTGGCGGCCACCGATCTGGGGCAGGGGCAGTGGGCAGCCTGTGGCCCGGGCTGGAGCCTCTTTGCATGTGTCCCTGGGACACATCGGCCTGCGAACTTCGGTCACCTGGCAGGAAGCTACGATGCCCAGACCTATGGTTAGCTGTGCAGCGAGGTGTACTGTGAGGACAGGTTCCACACACACTTCAAGTAAGAGGTCGGCCTGAGTGGAAAGGTGAGAGTTTGGGCAGCTGTGCAGACAAAGAAGGCGCCCTTTGGCCTGGGCCTAAATGCTTGTGACACCCCACTGGACCTGCCGTGCTCTGAGGGCCCTGCCCTGGGCCCCCTGCTCCCCTGCCCTTTGTTCAGTCACATCAGAGATGGCCACACCCACTGCTTCAGTGAGGGCAGAGTTCCAACCACCCTCAGCCCCGCCCCCTCTCCGCAGGTTACCATGGACTACAGAGGCTGCATCTTGAGGCCAGGGCGTTCCGAGAATGCCAAGGGCAGACATGATGACCTTAAATGATTTCCTCTTGTGTCAGGTTTGGTAAACTTTAGGAGCTAGGAAATGGTCCACTTTACAGAAATGTTCAAATTTACTGGCATTTCATATATTCTCTGCTATAACATTGTGCTGATTCTTTCTGTATATTCTTTACTTATGTTTTTGTTTTCCTTAATCAAAGTGTGTCTTTTCAATCTTTTCAAAGAAGATTCTTTGGACTTACTAAATCACCTCAATTTTATACGTTTTCTGTTGTATTAAGTTCTGCTCATATCTTTATTTATCTTTTTTCTATGTTCTCAGGGTTTATTGTTTTGATCTTCTGATGTCAATTAAAACACTTGGTTATTCATTGTAATAAATATTTTACTTATAAAGATTTGAACTTTTGAAGATTCCAGCTTACTTGTAAGTTTCTAAGGGTCAGGTCCTCTCCATTGTTGCTGGCCTAAGGTTTAGTTCACCATATAGCAATGTATATATTGACCTATTTTCCCCTCGACTTTCTGTGATTCCCTACATCTCACCTTTCTTTGCAGACAAGCCATTTGAAATACCCTTAACTTATTTCACAGCCAATAAGCCATTGAAATAATGTGTATTTTTAGAGAAATCTTCTTATATAATTAGGCAGAAAATCTCACCTGCCATAGTTTTCAAAACAGCATAATTTCACTCTTCTCAATGCTTAATCTGTTGTATTACACAACCTTTGAGTATTTAGCTTTATCAATGACATGTACTTTAAAAAAGTTTTAGAGATCCTACCAGTCTTTGAAAACATCCTTGTTCCTTGTTTCACGTCCAGTTTTATGTATATATTCTGCCTTGCACCTGATTATTCCAACAATTGATGGATGGCCTTGGGAATCTAATTCTGGTATTGATAGTCTTTACTGATTGTCTCCCCTCGTAGCTGATTTCTTCATTATTGTGTAAATTTAGATCATGAGCTCATGTTTAGCTAAACAGCTGACCTTGTAAGACGCTTAGATGTGAACGCTCGTAAGCTTCAGCAGAAAGTCGGCAAAGATTTATTTGTGTCCCTCCAATGAGTTGCCCACGAGGACACCGTTTTCTACAAGTGTTGGTCCAATACTCCCTCTAGAGGCAGGGGACTCCGACAGGGCTGATTGGCGGCCCCCGATCTGGGGCAGGGGCAGTGGGCAGCCAGTGGCCCGGGCAGGAGCCTCTTTGCATGTGTCCCTGGGACACATCTGCCTGCGAACTTCGGTCACCTGGCAGGAAGCTACGATGCCCAGACCTATGGTTAGCTGTGCAGCGAGGTGTACTGTGAGGACAGGTTCCACACACACTTCAAGTAAGAGGTCGGCCTGAGTGGAAAGGTGAGAGTTTGGGCAGCTGTGCAGACAAAGAAGGCGCCCTTTGGCCTGGGCCTAAATGCTTGTGACACCCCACTGGACCTGCCATGCTCTGTGGGCACAGCCCTGGGCCCCCTGATCCCCTGCCCTTTGTTCAGTCACAGCAGAGATGGCCACACACACTCCTTCAGTGAGGGCAGAGTTCCAAACACCCTCAGCCCCGCCCCCTCTCCGCAGGTTACCATGGACTACAGAGGCTGCATCCTGAGGCCAGGGCGTTCCGAGAATGCCAAGGGCAGACATGATGACCTTAAATGATTTCCTCTTGTGTCAGGTTTGGTAAACTTTAGGAGCTAGGAAATGGTCCACATTACAGAAATGTTCAAATTTACTGGCATTTCATATATTCTCTGCTATAACATTGTGCTGATTCTTTCTGTATATTCTTTACTTATGTTTTTGTTTTCCTTAATCAAAGTGTGTCTTTTCAATCTTTTCAAAGAAGATTCTTTGGACTTACTAAATCACCTCAATTTTATTCGTTTTCCGTTGTATTAAGTTCTGCTCATATCTTTATTTATCTTTTTTCTATGTTCTCAGGGTTTATTGTATTGATCTTCTGATGTCAATTAAAACACTTGGTTATTCATTTTAATAAATATTATACTTATAAAGATTTGAACTTTTGAAGATTCCAGCTTACTTGTAAGTTTCTAAGGGTCAGGTCCTCTCCATTGTTGCTGGCCTAAGGTTTAGTTCACCATATAGCAATGTATATATTGACCTATTTTCCCCTCGACTTTCTGTGATTCCCTACATCTCACCTTTCTTTGCAGACAAGCCATTTGAAATACCCTTAACTTATTTCACAGCCAATAAGTCATTGAAATAATGTGTATTTTTAGAGAAATCTTCTTATATAATTAGGCAGAAAATCTCACCTGCCATAGTTTTCAAAACAGCATAATTTCACTCTTCTCAATGCTTAATCTGTTGTATTACACAACCTTTGAGTATTTAGCTTTATCAATGACATGTAGAGATCCTACCAGTCTTTGAAAACATCCTTGTTCCTTGTTTCAGGTCCAGTTTTATGTATATATTCTGCCTTGCACCTGATTATTCCAACAATTGATGGATGGCCTTGGGAATCTAATTCTGGTATTGATAGTCTTTACTGATTGTCTCCCCTCGTAGCTGATTTCTTCATTATTGTGTAAATTTAGATCATGAGCTCATGTTTAGCTAAACAGCTGACCTTGTAAGACGCTTAGGTGTGAACACTCGTAAGCTTCAGCAGAAAGATGGCAAAGATTTATTTGCGTCCCTCCAATGAGTTGCCCACGAGGACACCGTTTTCTACAAGTGTTGGTCCAATACTCCCTCTAGAGGAAGGGCCTCCGACAGGGCTGATTGGTGGCCCCCGATCTGGGGCAGGGGCAGTGGGCAGCCTGTGGCCCGGGCTGGAGCCTCTTTGCATGTGTCCCTGGGACACATCTGCCTGCGAACTTCGGTCACCTGGCAGGAAGCTACGATGCCCAGACCTATGGTTAGCTGTGCAGCGAGGTGTACTGTGAGGACAGGTTCCACACACACTTCAAGTAAGTGGTCGGCCTGAGTGGAAAGGTGAGAGTTTGGGCAGCTGTGCAGACAGAGAAGGCGCCCTTTGGCCTGGGCCTAAATGCTTGTGACACCCCACTGGACCTGCCGTGCTCTGAGGGCCCTGCCCTGGGCCCCCTGCTCCCCTGCCATTTGTTCAGTCACAGCAGAGATGGCCTCACCCACTCCTTCAGTGAGGGCAGAGTTCCAACCAGCCTCAGCCCCGCCCCCTCTCCGCAGGTTACCATGGACTACAGAGGCTGCATCCTGAGGCCAGGGCGTTCCGAGAATGCCAAGGGCAGACATGATGACCTTAAATGATTTCCTCTTGTGTCAGGTTTGGTAAACCTTAGGAGCTAGGAAATGGTCCACTTTACAGAAATGTTCAAATTTACTGGCATTTCATATATTCTCTGCTATAACATTGTGCTGATTCTTTCTGTATATTCTTTACTTATGTTTTTGTTTTCCTTAATCAAAGTGTGTCTTTTCAATCTTTTCAAAGAAGATTCTTTGAACTTACTAAATCACCTCAATTTTATACGATTTTTATTGTATTAAGTTCTGCTCATATCTTTATTTATCTTTTTTCTATGTTCTCAGGGTTTATTGTTTTGATCTTCTGATGTCAATTAAAACACTTGGTTATTCATTTTAATAAATATTTTACTTATAAAGATTTGAACTTTTGAAGATTCCAGCTTACTTGTAAGTTTCTAAGGGTCAGGTCCTCTCCATTGTTGCAGGCCTAAGGTTTAGTTCAACATATAGCAATGTATATATTGACCTATTTTCCCCTCGACTTTCTGTGATTCCCTACATCTCACCTTTCTTTGCAGACAAGCCATTTGAAATACCCTTAACTTATTTCACAGCCAATAAGTCATTGAAATAATGTGTATTTTTAGAGAAATCTTCTTATATAATTAGACAGAAAATCTCACCTGCCGTAGTTTTCAAAACAGCATAATTTCACTCTTCTCAATGCTTAATCTGTTGTATTACACAACATTTGAGTATTTAGCTTTATCAATGACATGTACTTTAAAAATGTTTTAGAGATCCTACCAGTCTTTGAAAACATCCTTGTTCCTTGTTTCAGTTCCAGTTTTATGTATATATTCTGCCTTGCACCTGATTATTCCAACAATTGATGGATGGCCTTGGGAATCTAATTCTGGTATTGATACTCTTTCCTGATTGTCTTCCCTCGTAGCTGATTTTTTCATTATTGTGTAAATTTAGATCATGAGCTCATGTTTAGCTAAACAGCTGACCTTGTAAGACGCTTAGGTGTGTACGCTCGCAAGCTTCAGGAAAAAGTCGGCAAAATTTATTTCTGTCCCCCCAATGAGTTGCCCACGAGGACACCGTTTTCTACAAGTGTTGGTCCAATACTCCCTCTAGAGGAAGGGGACTCCGACAGGGCTGATTGTGGGCCCCCGATCTGGGGCAGGGGCAGTGGGCAGCCTGTGGCCCGGTCTGGAGCCTCTTTGCATGTGTCCCTGGGACACATCTGCCTGCGAACTTCGGTCACCTGGCAGGAAGCTACGATGTCCAGACCTATGGTTAACTGTGCAGCAAGGTGTACTGTGAGGACAGGTTCCACACACACTTCAAGTAAGAGGTCGGCCTGAGTGGAAAGGTGAGAGTTTGGGCAGCTGTGCAGACAAAGAAGGCGCCCTTTGGCCTGGGCCTAAATGCTTGTGACAGCCCACTGGACCTGCCGTGCTCTGAGGGCCCTGCCCTGGGCCCCCTGCTCCCCTGCCCTTTGTTCAGTCACAGCAGAGATGGCCACACCCACTCCTTCAGTGAGGGCAGAGTTCCAACCACCCTCAGCCCCGCCCCCTCTCCGCAGGTTACCATGGACTACAGAGGCTGCATCCTGAGGCCAGGGCGTTCCGAGAAGGCCAAGGGCAGACATGATGACCTTAAATGATTTCCTCTTGTGTCAGGTTTGGTAAAATTTAGGAGCTAGGAAATGGTCCACTTTACAGAAATGTTCAAATTTACTGGCATTTCATATATTCTCTGCTATAACATTGTCCTGATTCTTTCTGTATATTCTTTACTTATGTTTTTGTTTTCCTTAATCAAAGTGTGTCTTTTCAATCTTTTCAAAGAAGATTCTTTGGACTTACTAAATCACCTCAATTTTATACGTTTTCCGTTGTATTAAGATCTGCTAATATCTTTATTTATCTTTTTTTCTATGTTCTCAGGGTTTATTGTTTTGATCTTCTGATGTCAATTAAAACACTTGGTTATTCATTTTAATAAATATTTTACTTATAAAGATTTGAACTTTTGAAGATTCCAGCTTACTTGTAAGTTTCTAAGGGTCAGGTCCTCTCCATTGTTGCTGGCCTAAGGTTTAGTTCACCATATAGCAATGTATATATTGACCTATTTTCCCCTCGACTTTCTGTGATTCCATACATCTCACCTTTCTTTGCAGACAAGCCATTTGAAATACCCTTAACTTATTTCACAGCCAATAAGCCATTGAAATAATGTGTATTTTTATAGAAATCTTCTTATATAATTAGGCAGAAAATCTCACCTGCCATAGTTTTCAAAACAGCATAATTTCACTCTTCTCAATGCTTAATCTGTTGTATTAGACAACCTTTGAGTATTTAGCTTTATCAATGACATGTACTTTAAAAATGTTTTAGAGATCCTACCAGTCTTTGAAAACATCCTTGTTCCTTGTTTCACGTCCAGTTTTATGTATATATTCTGCCTTGCACCTGATTATTCCAACAATTGATGGATGGCCTTGGGAATCTAATTCTGGTATTGATAGTCTTTACTGATTGTCTCCCCTCATAGCTGATTTCTTCATTATTGTGTAAATTTAGATCATGAGCTCATGTTTAGCTAAACAGCTGACCTTCTAAGAAGCTTAGGTGTGAACGCTCGTAAGCTTCAGCAGAAAGTCGGCAAAGATTTATTTGTGTCCCTCCAATGAGTTGCCCAGGAGGACACCGTTTTCTACAAGTGTTGGTCCAATACTCCCTCTAGAGGAAGGGGACTCCGACAGGGCTGATTGGCGGCCCCCGATCTGGGGCAGGGGCAGTGGGCAGCCTGTGGCCCGGGCAGGAACCTCTTTGCATGTGTCCCTGGGACACATCTGCCTGCGAACTTCGGTCACCTGGCAGGAAGCTACGATGCCCAGACCTATGGTTAGCTGTGCAGCGAGGTGTACTGTGAAGGCAGGTTCCACACACACTTCAAGTAAGAGGTCGGCCTGAGTGGAAAGGTGAGAGTTTGGGCAGCTGTGCAGACAAAGAAGGCGCCCTTTGGCCTGGGCCTAAATGCTTGTGACACCCCACTGGACCTGCCGTGCTCTGAGGGCCCTGCACTGGGCCCCCTGCTCCCATGCCCTTTGTTCAGTCACAGCAGAGATGGCCACACCCACTCCTTCAGTGAGGGCAGAGTTCCAACCACCCTCAGCCCCGCCCCCTCTCCGCAGGTTACCATGGACTACAGAGGCTGCATCCTGAGGCCAGGGCGTTCCGAGAATGCCAAGGGCAGACATGATGACCTTAAATGATTTCCTCTTGTGTCAGGTTTGGTAAACTTTAGGAGCTAGGAAATGGTCCACTTTACAGAAATGTTCAAATTTACTGGCATTTCATATATTCTCTGCTATAACATTGTGCTGATTCTTTCTGTATATTGTATACTTATGTTTTTGTTTTCCTTAATCAAAGTGTGTCTTTTCAATCTTTTCAAAGAAGATTCTTTGGACTTACTAAATCACCTGAATTTTATACGTTTTCTGTTGTATTAAGTTCTGCTCATATCTTTATTTATCTTTTTTCTATGTTCTCAGGGTTTATTGTTTTGATCTTCTGATGTCAATTAAAACACTTGGTTATTCATTGTAATAAATATTTTACTTATAAAGATTTGAACTTTTGAAGATTCCAGCTTACTTGTAAGTTTCTAAGGGTCAGGTCCTCTCCATTGTTGCTGGCCTAAGGTTTAGTTCACCATATAGCAATGTATATATTGACCTATTTTCCCCTCGACTTTCTGTGATTCCCTACATCTCACCTTTCTTTGCAGACAAGCCATTTGAAATACCCCTAACTTATTTCACAGCCAATAAGTCATTGAAATAATGTGTATTTTTTAGAGAAAACTTCTTATATAATTAGGCAGAAAATTTCACCTGCCATAGTTTTCAAAACAGCATAATTTCACTCTTCTCAATGCTTAATCTGTTGTATTACACAACCTTTGAGTATTTAGATTTATCAATGACATGTCCTTTAAAAATGTTTTAGAGATCCTACCAGTCTTTGAAAACATCCTTGTTCCTTGTTTCAGTTCCAGTTTTATGTATATATTCTGCCTTGCACCTGATTATTCCAACAATTGATGGATGGCCTTGGGAATCTAATTCTGGTATTGATAGTCTTTACTGATTGTCTCCCCTCGTAGCTGATTTTTTCATTATTGTGTAAATTTAGATCATGAGCTCATGTTTAGCTAAACAGCTGACCTTGTAAGACGCTTAGGTGTGAATGCTCGTAAGCTTCAGGAGAAAGTCGGCAAAATTTATTTGTGTCCCTCCAATGAGTTGCCCACGAGGACACCGTTTTCTACAAGTGTTGGTCCAATACTCCCTCTAGAGGCAGGGGACTCCGACAGGGCTGATTGGCAGCCCCCGATCTGGGGCAGGGGCAGTGGGCAGCCTGTGGCCCGGTCTGGAGCCTCTTTGCATGTGTCCCTGGGACACATCTGCCTGCGAACTTCGGTCACCTGGCAGGAAGCTACGATGTGCAGACCTATGGTTAACTGTGCAGCAAGGTGTACTGTGAGGACAGGTTCCACACACACTTCAAGTAAGAGGTCGGCCTGAGTGGAAAGGTGAGAGTTTGGGCAGCTGTGCAGACAAAGAAGGCGCCCTTTGGCCTGGGCCTAAATGCTTGTGACAGCCCACTGGACCTGCCGTGCTCTGACGGCCCTGCCCTGGGCCCCCTGCTCCCCTGCCCTTTGTTCAGTCACAGCAGAGATGGCCACACCCACTCCTTCAGTGAGGGCAGAGTTCCAACCACCCTCAGCCCCGCCCCCTCTCCGCAGGTTACCATGGACTACAGAGGCTGCATCCTGAGGCCAGGGCGTTCCGAGAATGCCAAGGGCAGACATGATGACCTTAAATGATTTCCTCTTGTGTCAGGTTTGGTAAACTTTAGGAGCTAGGAAATGGTCCACTTTACAGAAATGTTCAAATTTACTGGCATTTCATATATTCTCTGCTATAACATTGTGCTGATTCTTTCTGTATATTCTTTACTTATATTTTTGTTTTCCTTAATCAAAGTGTGTCTTTTCAATCTTTTCAAAGAAGATTCTTTGGACTTACTAAATCACCTCAATTTTATACGTTTTCCGTTGTATTAAGTTCTGCTCATATCTTTATTTATCTTTTTTCTATGTTCTCAGGGTTTATTGTTTTGATCTTCTGATGTCAATTAAAACACTTGGTTATTCATTTTAATAAATATTTTACTTATAAAGATTTGAACTTTTGAAGATTCCAGCTTACTTGTAAGTTTCTAAGGGTCAGGTCCTCTCCATTGTTGCTGGCCTAAGGTTTAGTTCACCATATAGCAATGTATATATTGACCTAGTTTCCCCTCGACTTTCTGTGATTCCCTACATCTCACCTTTCTTTGCAGACAAGCCATTTAAAATACCCTTAACTTATTTCACAGCCAATAAGTCATTGAAATAATGTGTATTTTTAGAGAAATCTTCTTATATAATTAGGCAGAAAATCTCACATGCCATAGTTTTCAAAACAGCATAATTTCACTCTTCTCAATGCTTAATCTGTTGTATTACACAACCTTTGAGTATTTAGCTTTATCAATGACATGTAGAGATCCTACCAGTCTTTGAAAACATCCTTGTTCCTTGTTTCAGGTCCAGTTTTATGTATATATTCTGCCTTGCACCTGATTATTCCAACAATTGATGGATGGCCTTGGGAATCTAATTCTGGTATTGATAGTCTTTACTGATTGTCTCCCCTCGTAGCTGATTTCTTCATTATTGTGTAAATTTAGATCATGAGCTCATGTTTAGCTAAACAGCTGACCTTGTAAGACGCTTAGGTGTGAACACTCGTAAGCTTCAGCAGAAAGATGGCAAAGATTTACTTGTGTCCCTCCAATGAGTTGCCCACGAGGACACCGTTTTCTACAAGTGTTGGTCCAATACTCCCTGTATAGGAAGGGCCTCCGACAGGGCTGATTGGCGGCCCCCAATCTGGGGCAGGGGCAGTGGGCAGCCTGTGGCCCGGGCTGGAGCCTCTTTGCATGTGTCCCTGGGACACATCTGCCTGCGAACTTCGGTCACCTGGCAGGAAGCTACGATGCCCAGACCTATGGTTAGCTGTGCAGCGAGGTGTACTGTGAGGACAGGTTCCACACACACTTCAAGTAAGAGGTCGGCCTGAGTGGAAAGGTGAGAGTTTGGGCAGCTGTGCAGACAAAGAAGGCGCCCTTTGGCCTGGGCCTAAATGCTTGTGACACCCCACTGGACCTGCCGTGCTCTGAGGGCCCTGCCCTGAGCCCCCTCCTCCCCTGCCCTTTGTTCAGTCACATCAGAGATGGCCACACCCACTGCTTCAGTGAGGGCAGAGTTCCAACCACCCTCAGCCCCGCCCCCTCTCCGCAGGTTACCATGGACTACAGAGGCTGCATCCTGAGGCCAGGGCGTTCCGAGAATGCCAAGGGCAGACATGATGACCTTAAATGATTTCCTCTTGTGTCAGGTTTGGTAAACTTTAGGAGCTAGGAAATGGTCCACTTTACAGAAATGTTCAAATTTACTGGCATTTCATATATTCTCTGCTATAACATTGTGCTGATTCTTTCTGTATATTCTTTACTTATGTTTTTGTTTTCCTTAATCAAAGTGTGTCTTTTCAATCTTTTCAAAGAAGATTCTTTGGACTTACTAAATCACCTCAATTTTATACGTTTTCTGTTGTATTAAGTTCTACTCATATCTTTATTTATCTTTTTTTCTATGTTCTCAGGGTTTATTGTTTTGATCTTCTGATGTCAATTAAAACACTTGGTTATTCATTTTAATTAATATTTTACTTATAAAGATTTGAACTTTTGAAGATTCCAGCTTACTTGTAAGTTTCTAAGGGTCAGGTCCTCTCCATTGTTGCTGGCCTAAGGTTTAGTTCACCATATAGCAATGTATATATTGACCTATTTTCCCCTCGACTTTCTGTGATTCCCTACATCTCACCTGTCTTTGCAGACAAGCCATTTGAAATACCCTTAACTTATTTCACAGCCAATAAGTCATTGAAATAATGTGTATTTTTAGAGAAATCTTCTTATATAATTAGGCAGAAAATCTCACCTGCCATAGTTTTCAAAACAGCATAATTTCACTCTTCTCAATGCTTAATCTGTTGTATTACACAACCTTTGAGTATTTAGCTTTATCAATGACATGTACTTTAAAAATGTTTTAGAGATCCTACCAGTCTTTGAAAACATCCTTGTTCCTTGTTTCAGTTCCAGTTTTATGTATATATTCTGCCTTGCACCTGATTATTCCAACAATTGATGGATGGCCTTGGGAATCTAATTCTGGTATTGATACTCTTTCCTGATTGTCTTCCCTCGTAGCTGATTTTTTCATTATTGTGTAAATTTAGATCATGAGCTCATGTTTAGCTAAACAGCTGACCTTGTAAGACGCTTAGGTGTGTACGCTCGCAAGCTTCAGGAAAAAGTCGGCAAAATTTATTTGTGTCCCTCCAATGAGTTGCCCACGAGGACACCGTTTTCTACAAGTGTTGGTCCAATACTCCCTCTAGAGGAAGGGGACTCCGACAGGGCTGATTGGCGGCCCCCGATCTGGGGCAGGGGCAGTGGGCAGCCTGTGGCCCGGGCTGGAGCCTCTTTGCATGTGTCCCTGGGACACATCTGCCTGCGAACTTCGGTCACCTGGCAGGAAGCTACGATGCCCAGACCTATGGTTAGCTGTGCAGCGAGGTGTACTGTGAGGACAGGTTCCACACACACTTCAAGTAAGAGGTCGGCCTGAGTGGAAAGGTGAGAGTTTGGGCAGCTGTGCAGACAAAGAAGGCGCCCTTTGGCCTGGGCCTAAATGCTTGTGACACCCCACTGGACCTGCCGTGCTCTGAGGGCCCTGCCCTGGGCCCCCTGCTCCCCTGCCCTTTGTTCAGTCACAGCAGAGATGGCCACACCCACTCCTTCAGTGAGGGCAGCGTTCCAACCACCCTCAGCCCCGCCCCCTCTCCGCAGTTTACCATGGACTACAGAGGCTGCATCCTGAGGCCAGGGCGTACCGAGAATGCCAAGGGCAGACATGATGACCTTAAATGATTTCCTCTTGTGTCAGGTTTGGTAAACTTTAGGAGCTAGGAAATGGTCCACTTTACAGAAATGTTCAAATTTACTGGCATTTCATATATTCTCTGCTATAACATTGTGCTGATTCTTTCTGTATATTCTTTACTTATGTTTTTGTTTTCCTTAATCAAAGTGTGTCTTTTCAATCTTTTCAAAGAAGATTCTTTGGACTTACTAAATCACCTCAATTTTATACGTTTTCTGTTGTATTAAGTTCTGCTCATATCTTTATTTATCTTTTTTCTATGTTCTCAGGGTTTATTGTTTTGATCTTCTGATGTCAATTAAAACACTTGGTTATTCATTGTAATAAATATTTTACTTATAAAGATTTGAACTTTTGAAGATTCCAGCTTACTTGTAAGTTTCTAAGGGTCAGGTCCTCTCCATTGTTGCTGGCCTAAGGTTTAGTTCACCATATAGCAATGTATATATTGACCTATTTTCCCCTCGACTTTCTGTGATTCCCTACATCTCACCTTTCTTTGCAGACAAGCCATTTGAAATACCCTTAACTTATTTCACAGCCAATAAGCCATTGAAATAATGTGTATTTTTAGAGAAATCTTCTTATATAATTAGGCAGAAAATCTCACCTGCCATAGTTTTCAAAACAGCATAATTACACTCTTCTCAATGCTTAATCTGTTGTATTACACAACCTTTGAGTATTTAGCTTTATCAATGACATGTACTTTAAAAAAGTTTTAGAGATCCTACCAGTCTTTGAAAACATCCTTGTTCCTTGTTTCACGTCCAGTTTTATGTATATATTCTGCCTTGCACCTGATTATTCCAACAATTGATGGATGGCCTTGGGAATCTAATTCTGGTATTGATAGTCTTTACTGATTGTCTCCCCTCGTAGCTGATTTCTTCATTATTGTGTAAATTTAGATCATGAGCTCATGTTTAGCTAAACAGCTGACCTTGTAAGACGCTTAGATGTGAACGCTCGTAAGCTTCAGCAGAAAGTCGGCAAAGATTTATTTGTGTCCCTCCAATGAGTTGCCCACGAGGACACCGTTTTCTACAAGTGTTGGTCCAATACTCCCTCTAGAGGCAGGGGACTCCGACAGGGCTGATTGGCGGCCCCCGATCTGGGGCAGGGGCAGTGGGCAGCCAGTGGCCCGGGCAGGAGCCTCTTTGCATGTGTCCCTGGGACACATCTGCCTGCGAACTTCGGTCACCTGGCAGGAAGCTACGATGCCCAGACCTATGGTTAGCTGTGCAGCGAGGTGTACTGTGAGGACAGGTTCCACACACACTTCAAGTAAGAGGTCGGCCTGAGTGGAAAGGTGAGAGTTTGGGCAGCTGTGCAGACAAAGAAGGCGCCCTTTGGCCTGGGCCTAAATGCTTGTGACACCCCACTGGACCTGCCATGCTCTGTGGGCACAGCCCTGGGCCCCCTGATCCCCTGCCCTTTGTTCAGTCACAGCAGAGATGGCCACACACACTCCTTCAGTGAGGGCAGAGTTCCAAACACCCTCAGCCCCGCCCCCTCTCCGCAGGTTACCATGGACTACAGAGGCTGCATCCTGAGGCCAGGGCGTTCCGAGAATGCCAAGGGCAGACATGATGACCTTAAATGATTTCCTCTTGTGTCAGGTTTGGTAAACTTTAGGAGCTAGGAAATGGTCCACTTTACAGAAATGTTCAAATTTACTGGCATTTCATATATTCTCTGCTATAACATTGTGCTGATTCTTTCTGTATATTCTTTACTTATGTTTTTGTTTTCCTTAATCAAAGTGTGTCTTTTCAATCTTTTCAAAGAAGATTCTTTGGACTTACTAAATCACCTCAATTTTATTCGTTTTCCGTTGTATTAAGTTCTGCTCATATCTTTATTTATCTTTTTTCTATGTTCTCAGGGTTTATTGTATTGATCTTCTGATGTCAATTAAAACACTTGGTTATTCATTTTAATAAATATTATACTTATAAAGATTTGAACTTTTGAAGATTCCAGCTTACTTGTAAGTTTCTAAGGGTCAGGTCCTCTCCATTGTTGCTGGCCTAAGGTTTAGTTCACCATATAGCAATGTATATATTGACCTATTTTCCCCTCGACTTTCTGTGATTCCCTACATCTCACCTTTCTTTGCAGACAAGCCATTTGAAATACCCTTAACTTATTTCACAGCCAATAAGTCATTGAAATAATGTGTATTTGTAGAGAAATCTTCTTATATAATTAGGCAGAAAATCTCACCTGCCATAGTTTTCAAAACAGCATAATTTCACTCTTCTCAATGCTTAATCTGTTGTATTACACAACCTTTGAGTATTTAGCTTTATCAATGACATGTAGAGATCCTACCAGTCTTTGAAAACATCCTTGTTCCTTGTTTCAGGTCCAGTTTTATGTATATATTCTGCCTTGCACCTGATTATTCCAACAATTGATGGATGGCCTTGGGAATCTAATTCTGGTATTGATAGTCTTTACTGATTGTCTCCCCTCGTAGCTGATTTCTTCATTATTGTGTAAATTTAGATCATGAGCTCATGTTTAGCTAAACAGCTGACCTTGTAAGACGCTTAGGTGTGAACACTCGTAAGCTTCAGCAGAAAGATGGCAAAGATTTATTTGCGTCCCTCCAATGAGTTGCCCACGAGGACACCGTTTTCTACAAGTGTTGGTCCAATACTCCCTCTAGAGGAAGGGCCTCCGACAGGGCTGATTGGTGGCCCCCGATCTGGGGCAGGGGCAGTGGGCAGCCTGTGGCCCGGGCTGGAGCCTCTTTGCATGTGTCCCTGGGACACATCTGCCTGCGAACTTCGGTCACCTGGCAGGAAGCTACGATGCCCAGACCTATGGTTAGCTGTGCAGCGAGGTGTACTGTGAGGACAGGTTCCACACACACTTCAAGTAAGTGGTCGGCCTGAGTGGAAAGGTGAGAGTTTGGGCAGCTGTGCAGACAGAGAAGGCGCCCTTTGGCCTGGGCCTAAATGCTTGTGACACCCCACTGGACCTGCCGTGCTCTGAGGGCCCTGCCCTGGGCCCCCTGCTCCCCTGCCATTTGTTCAGTCACAGCAGAGATGGCCTCACCCACTCCTTCAGTGAGGGCAGAGTTCCAACCAGCCTCAGCCCCGCCCCCTCTCCGCAGGTTACCATGGACTACAGAGGCTGCATCCTGAGGCCAGGGCGTTCCGAGAATGCCAAGGGCAGACATGATGACCTTAAATGATTTCCTCTTGTGTCAGGTTTGGTAAACCTTAGGAGCTAGGAAATGGTCCACTTTACAGAAATGTTCAAATTTACTGGCATTTCATATATTCTCTGCTATAACATTGTGCTGATTCTTTCTGTATATTCTTTACTTATGTTTTTGTTTTCCTTAATCAAAGTGTGTCTTTTCAATCTTTTCAAAGAAGATTCTTTGAACTTACTAAATCACCTCAATTTTATACGATTTTTATTGTATTAAGTTCTGCTCATATCTTTATTTATCTTTTTTCTATGTTCTCAGGGTTTATTGTTTTGATCTTCTGATGTCAATTAAAACACTTGGTTATTCATTTTAATAAATATTTTACTTATAAAGATTTGAACTTTTGAAGATTCCAGCTTACTTGTAAGTTTCTAAGGGTCAGGTCCTCTCCATTGTTGCAGGCCTAAGGTTTAGTTCAACATATAGCAATGTATATATTGACCTATTTTCCCCTCGACTTTCTGTGATTCCCTACATCTCACCTTTCTTTGCAGACAAGCCATTTGAAATACCCTTAACTTATTTCACAGCCAATAAGTCATTGAAATAATGTGTATTTTTAGAGAAATCTTCTTATATAATTAGACAGAAAATCTCACCTGCCGTAGTTTTCAAAACAGCATAATTTCACTCTTCTCAATGCTTAATCTGTTGTATTACACAACATTTGAGTATTTAGCTTTATCAATGACATGTACTTTAAAAATGTTTTAGAGATCCTACCAGTCTTTGAAAACATCCTTGTTCCTTGTTTCAGTTCCAGTTTTATGTATATATTCTGCCTTGCACCTGATTATTCCAACAATTGATGGATGGCCTTGGGAATCTAATTCTGGTATTGATACTCTTTCCTGATTGTCTTCCCTCGTAGCTGATTTTTTCATTATTGTGTAAATTTAGATCATGAGCTCATGTTTAGCTAAACAGCTGACCTTGTAAGACGCTTAGGTGTGTACGCTCGCAAGCTTCAGGAAAAAGTCGGCAAAATTTATTTCTGTCCCCCCAATGAGTTGCCCACGAGGACACCGTTTTCTACAAGTGTTGGTCCAATACTCCCTCTAGAGGAAGGGGACTCCGACAGGGCTGATTGTGGGCCCCCGATCTGGGGCAGGGGCAGTGGGCAGCCTGTGGCCCGGTCTGGAGCCTCTTTGCATGTGTCCCTGGGACACATCTGCCTGCGAACTTCGGTCACCTGGCAGGAAGCTACGATGTCCAGACCTATGGTTAACTGTGCAGCAAGGTGTACTGTGAGGACAGGTTCCACACACACTTCAAGTAAGAGGTCGGCCTGAGTGGAAAGGTGAGAGTTTGGGCAGCTGTGCAGACAAAGAAGGCGCCCTTTGGCCTGGGCCTAAATGCTTGTGACACCCCACTGGACCTGCCGTGCTCTGAGGGCCCTGCCCTGGGCCCCCTGCTCCCCTGCCCTTTGTTCAGTCACAGCAGAGATGGCCACACCCACTCCTTCAGTGAGGGCAGAGTTCCAACCACCCTCAGCCCCGCCCCCTCTCCGCAGGTTACCATGGACTACAGAGGCTGCATCCTGAGGCCAGGGCGTTCCGAGAAGGCCAAGGGCAGACATGATGACCTTAAATGATTTCCTCTTGTGTCAGGTTTGGTAAAATTTAGGAGCTAGGAAATGGTCCACTTTACAGAAATGTTCAAATTTACTGGCATTTCATATATTCTCTGCTATAACATTGTCCTGATTCTTTCTGTATATTCTTTACTTATGTTTTTGTTTTCCTTAATCAAAGTGTGTCTTTTCAATCTTTTCAAAGAAGATTCTTTGGACTTACTAAATCACCTCAATTTTATACGTTTTCCGTTGTATTAAGATCTGCTAATATCTTTATTTATCTTTTTTTCTATGTTCTCAGGGTTTATTGTTTTGATCTTCTGATGTCAATTAAAACACTTGGTTATTCATTTTAATAAATATTTTACTTATAAAGATTTGAACTTTTGAAGATTCCAGCTTACTTGTAAGTTTCTAAGGGTCAGGTCCTCTCCATTGTTGCTGGCCTAAGGTTTAGTTCACCATATAGCAATGTATATATTGACCTATTTTCCCCTCGACTTTCTGTGATTCCATACATCTCACCTTTCTTTGCAGACAAGCCATTTGAAATACCCTTAACTTATTTCACAGCCAATAAGCCATTGAAATAATGTGTATTTTTATAGAAATCTTCTTATATAATTAGGCAGAAAATCTCACCTGCCATAGTTTTCAAAACAGCATAATTTCACTCTTCTCAATGCTTAATCTGTTGTATTAGACAACCTTTGAGTATTTAGCTTTATCAATGACATGTACTTTAAAAATGTTTTAGAGATCCTACCAGTCTTTGAAAACATCCTTGTTCCTTGTTTCACGTCCAGTTTTATGTATATATTCTGCCTTGCACCTGATTATTCCAACAATTGATGGATGGCCTTGGGAATCTAATTCTGGTATTGATAGTCTTTACTGATTGTCTCCCCTCATAGCTGATTTCTTCATTATTGTGTAAATTTAGATCATGAGCTCATGTTTAGCTAAACAGCTGACCTTCTAAGAAGCTTAGGTGTGAACGCTCGTAAGCTTCAGCAGAAAGTCGGCAAAGATTTATTTGTGTCCCTCCAATGAGTTGCCCAGGAGGACACCGTTTTCTACAAGTGTTGGTCCAATACTCCCTCTAGAGGAAGGGGACTCCGACAGGGCTGATTGGCGGCCCCCGATCTGGGGCAGGGGCAGTGGGCAGCCTGTGGCCCGGGCAGGAACCTCTTTGCATGTGTCCCTGGGACACATCTGCCTGCGAACTTCGGTCACCTGGCAGGAAGCTACGATGCCCAGACCTATGGTTAGCTGTGCAGCGAGGTGTACTGTGAAGGCAGGTTCCACACACACTTCAAGTAAGAGGTCGGCCTGAGTGGAAAGGTGAGAGTTTGGGCAGCTGTGCAGACAAAGAAGGCGCCCTTTGGCCTGGGCCTAAATGCTTGTGACACCCCACTGGACCTGCCGTGCTCTGAGGGCCCTGCACTGGGCCCCCTGCTCCCATGCCCTTTGTTCAGTCACAGCAGAGATGGCCACACCCACTCCTTCAGTGAGGGCAGAGTTCCAACCACCCTCAGCCCCGCCCCCTCTCCGCAGGTTACCATGGACTACAGAGGCTGCATCCTGAGGCCAGGGCGTTCCGAGAATGCCAAGGGCAGACATGATGACCTTAAATGATTTCCTCTTGTGTCAGGTTTGGTAAACTTTAGGAGCTAGGAAATGGTCCACTTTACAGAAATGTTCAAATTTACTGGCATTTCATATATTCTCTGCTATAACATTGTGCTGATTCTTTCTGTATATTGTATACTTATGTTTTTGTTTTCCTTAATCAAAGTGTGTCTTTTCAATCTTTTCAAAGAAGATTCTTTGGACTTACTAAATCACCTGAATTTTATACGTTTTCTGTTGTATTAAGTTCTGCTCATATCTTTATTTATCTTTTTTCTATGTTCTCAGGGTTTATTGTTTTGATCTTCTGATGTCAATTAAAACACTTGGTTATTCATTGTAATAAATATTTTACTTATAAAGATTTGAACTTTTGAAGATTCCAGCTTACTTGTAAGTTTCTAAGGGTCAGGTCCTCTCCATTGTTGCTGGCCTAAGGTTTAGTTCACCATATAGCAATGTATATATTGACCTATTTTCCCCTCGACTTTCTGTGATTCCCTACATCTCACCTTTCTTTGCAGACAAGCCATTTGAAATACCCCTAACTTATTTCACAGCCAATAAGTCATTGAAATAATGTGTATTTTTTAGAGAAAACTTCTTATATAATTAGGCAGAAAATTTCACCTGCCATAGTTTTCAAAACAGCATAATTTCACTCTTCTCAATGCTTAATCTGTTGTATTACACAACCTTTGAGTATTTAGATTTATCAATGACATGTCCTTTAAAAATGTTTTAGAGATCCTACCAGTCTTTGAAAACATCCTTGTTCCTTGTTTCAGTTCCAGTTTTATGTATATATTCTGCCTTGCACCTGATTATTCCAACAATTGATGGATGGCCTTGGGAATCTAATTCTGGTATTGATAGTCTTTACTGATTGTCTCCCCTCGTAGCTGATTTTTTCATTATTGTGTAAATTTAGATCATGAGCTCATGTTTAGCTAAACAGCTGACCTTGTAAGACGCTTAGGTGTGAATGCTCGTAAGCTTCAGGAGAAAGTCGGCAAAATTTATTTGTGTCCCTCCAATGAGTTGCCCACGAGGACACCGTTTTCTACAAGTGTTGGTCCAATACTCCCTCTAGAGGCAGGGGACTCCGACAGGGCTGATTGGCAGCCCCCGATCTGGGGCAGGGGCAGTGGGCAGCCTGTGGCCCGGTCTGGAGCCTCTTTGCATGTGTCCCTGGGACACATCTGCCTGCGAACTTCGGTCACCTGGCAGGAAGCTACGATGTGCAGACCTATGGTTAACTGTGCAGCAAGGTGTACTGTGAGGACAGGTTCCACACACACTTCAAGTAAGAGGTCGGCCTGAGTGGAAAGGTGAGAGTTTGGGCAGCTGTGCAGACAAAGAAGGCGCCCTTTGGCCTGGGCCTAAATGCTTGTGACAGCCCACTGGACCTGCCGTGCTCTGACGGCCCTGCCCTGGGCCCCCTGCTCCCCTGCCCTTTGTTCAGTCACAGCAGAGATGGCCACACCCACTCCTTCAGTGAGGGCAGAGTTCCAACCACCCTCAGCCCCGCCCCCTCTCCGCAGGTTACCATGGACTACAGAGGCTGCATCCTGAGGCCAGGGCGTTCCGAGAATGCCAAGGGCAGACATGATGACCTTAAATGATTTCCTCTTGTGTCAGGTTTGGTAAACTTTAGGAGCTAGGAAATGGTCCACTTTACAGAAATGTTCAAATTTACTGGCATTTCATATATTCTCTGCTATAACATTGTGCTGATTCTTTCTGTATATTCTTTACTTATGTTTTTGTTTTCCTTAATCAAAGTGTGTCTTTTCAATCTTTTCAAAGAAGATTCTTTGGACTTACTAAATCACCTCAATTTTATACGTTTTCCGTTGTATTAAGTTCTGCTCATATCTTTATTTATCTTTTTTCTATGTTCTCAGGGTTTATTGTTTTGATCTTCTGATGTCAATTAAAACACTTGGTTATTCATTTTAATAAATATTTTACTTATAAAGATTTGAACTTTTGAAGATTCCAGCTTACTTGTAAGTTTCTAAGGGTCAGGTCCTCTCCATTGTTGCTGGCCTAAGGTTTAGTTCACCATATAGCAATGTATATATTGACCTAGTTTCCCCTCGACTTTCTGTGATTCCCTACATCTCACCTTTCTTTGCAGACAAGCCATTTAAAATACCCTTAACTTATTTCACAGCCAATAAGTCATTGAAATAATGTGTATTTTTAGAGAAATCTTCTTATATAATTAGGCAGAAAATCTCACATGCCATAGTTTTCAAAACAGCATAATTTCACTCTTCTCAATGCTTAATCTGTTGTATTACACAACCTTTGAGTATTTAGCTTTATCAATGACATGTAGAGATCCTACCAGTCTTTGAAAACATCCTTGTTCCTTGTTTCAGGTCCAGTTTTATGTATATATTCTGCCTTGCACCTGATTATTCCAACAATTGATGGATGGCCTTGGGAATCTAATTCTGGTATTGATAGTCTTTACTGATTGTCTCCCCTCGTAGCTGATTTCTTCATTATTGTGTAAATTTAGATCATGAGCTCATGTTTAGCTAAACAGCTGACCTTGTAAGACGCTTAGGTGTGAACACTCGTAAGCTTCAGCAGAAAGATGGCAAAGATTTACTTGTGTCCCTCCAATGAGTTGCCCACGAGGACACCGTTTTCTACAAGTGTTGGTCCAATACTCCCTGTATAGGAAGGGCCTCCGACAGGGCTGATTGGCGGCCCCCAATCTGGGGCAGGGGCAGTGGGCAGCCTGTGGCCCGGGCTGGAGCCTCTTTGCATGTGTCCCTGGGACACATCTGCCTGCGAACTTCGGTCACCTGGCAGGAAGCTACGATGCCCAGACCTATGGTTAGCTGTGCAGCGAGGTGTACTGTGAGGACAGGTTCCACACACACTTCAAGTAAGAGGTCGGCCTGAGTGGAAAGGTGAGAGTTTGGGCAGCTGTGCAGACAAAGAAGGCGCCCTTTGGCCTGGGCCTAAATGCTTGTGACACCCCACTGGACCTGCCGTGCTCTGAGGGCCCTGCCCTGAGCCCCCTCCTCCCCTGCCCTTTGTTCAGTCACATCAGAGATGGCCACACCCACTGCTTCAGTGAGGGCAGAGTTCCAACCACCCTCAGCCCCGCCCCCTCTCCGCAGGTTACCATGGACTACAGAGGCTGCATCCTGAGGCCAGGGCGTTCCGAGAATGCCAAGGGCAGACATGATGACCTTAAATGATTTCCTCTTGTGTCAGGTTTGGTAAACTTTAGGAGCTAGGAAATGGTCCACTTTACAGAAATGTTCAAATTTACTGGCATTTCATATATTCTCTGCTATAACATTGTGCTGATACTTTCTGTATATTCTTTACTTATGTTTTTGTTTTCCTTAATCAAAGTGTGTCTTTTCAATCTTTTCAAAGAAGATTCTTTGGACTTACTAAATCACCTCAATTTTATACGTTTTCTGTTGTATTAAGTTCTACTCATATCTTTATTTATCTTTTTTTCTATGTTCTCAGGGTTTATTGTTTTGATCTTCTGATGTCAATTAAAACACTTGGTTATTCATTTTAATTAATATTTTACTTATAAAGATTTGAACTTTTGAAGATTCCAGCTTACTTGTAAGTTTCTAAGGGTCAGGTCCTCTCCATTGTTGCTGGCCTAAGGTTTAGTTCACCATATAGCAATGTATATATTGACCTATTTTCCCCTCGACTTTCTGTGATTCCCTACATCTCACCTGTCTTTGCAGACAAGCCATTTGAAATACCCTTAACTTATTTCACAGCCAATAAGTCATTGAAATAATGTGTATTTTTAGAGAAATCTTCTTATATAATTAGGCAGAAAATCTCACCTGCCATAGTTTTCAAAACAGCATAATTTCACTCTTCTCAATGCTTAATCTGTTGTATTACACAACCTTTGAGTATTTAGCTTTATCAATGACATGTACTTTAAAAATGTTTTAGAGATCCTACCAGTCTTTGAAAACATCCTTGTTCCTTGTTTCAGTTCCAGTTTTATGTATATATTCTGCCTTGCACCTGATTATTCCAACAATTGATGGATGGCCTTGGGAATCTAATTCTGGTATTGATACTCTTTCCTGATTGTCTTCCCTCGTAGCTGATTTTTTCATTATTGTGTAAATTTAGATCATGAGCTCATGTTTAGCTAAACAGCTGACCTTGTAAGACGCTTAGGTGTGTACGCTCGCAAGCTTCAGGAAAAAGTCGGCAAAATTTATTTGTGTCCCTCCAATGAGTTGCCCACGAGGACACCGTTTTCTACAAGTGTTGGTCCAATACTCCCTCTAGAGGAAGGGGACTCCGACAGGGCTGATTGGCGGCCCCCGATCTGGGGCAGGGGCAGTGGGCAGCCTGTGGCCCGGGCTGGAGCCTCTTTGCATGTGTCCCTGGGACACATCTGCCTGCGAACTTCGGTCACCTGGCAGGAAGCTACGATGCCCAGACCTATGGTTAGCTGTGCAGCGAGGTGTACTGTGAGGACAGGTTCCACACACACTTCAAGTAAGAGGTCGGCCTGAGTGGAAAGGTGAGAGTTTGGGCAGCTGTGCAGACAAAGAAGGCGCCCTTTGGCCTGGGCCTAAATGCTTGTGACACCCCACTGGACCTGCCGTGCTCTGAGGGCCCTGCCCTGGGCCCCCTGCTCCCCTGCCCTTTGTTCAGTCACAGCAGAGATGGCCACACCCACTCCTTCAGTGAGGGCAGCGTTCCAACCACCCTCAGCCCCGCCCCCTCTCCGCAGTTTACCATGGACTACAGAGGCTGCATCCTGAGGCCAGGGCGTTCCGAGAATGCCAAGGGCAGACATGATGACCTTAAATGATTTCCTCTTGTGTCAGGTTAGGTAAACTATAGGAGCTAGGAAATGGTCCACTTTACAGAAATGTTCAAATTTACTGGCATTTCATATATTCTCTGCTATAACATTGTGCTGATTCTTTCTGTATATTCTTTACTTATGTTTTTGTTTTCCTTAATCAAAGTGTGTCTTTTCAATCTTTTCAAAGAAGATTCTTTGGACTTACTAAATCACCTCAATTTTATACGTTTTCTGTTGTATTAAGTTCTACTCATATCTTTATTTATCTTTTTTTCTATGTTCTCAGGGTTTATTGTTTTGATCTTCTGATGTCAATTAAAACACTTGGTTATTCATTTTAATTAATATTTTACTTATAAAGATTTGAACTTTTGAAGATTCCAGCTTACTTGTAAGTTTCTAAGGGTCAGGTCCTCTCCATTGTTGCTGGCCTAAGGTTTAGTTCACCATATAGCAATGTATATATTGACCTATTTTCCCCTCGACTTTCTGTGATTCCCTACATCTCACCTGTCTTTGCAGACAAGCCATTTGAAATACCCTTAACTTATTTCACAGCTAATAAGTCATTGAAATAATGTGTATTTTTAGAGAAATCTTCTTATATAAATAGGCAGAAAATCTCACCTGCCATAGTTTTCAAAACAGCATAATTTCACTGTTCTCAATGCTTAATCTGTTGTATTACACAACCTTTGAGTATTTAGCTTTATCAATGAAATGTAGAGATCCTACCAGTCTTTGAAAACATCCTTGTTCCTTGTTTCAGTTCCAGTTTTATGTATATATTCTGCCTTGCACCTGATTATTCCAACAATTGATGGATGGCCTTGGGAATCTAATTCTGGTATTGACAGTCTTTACTGATTGTCTCCCCTCGTAGCTGATTTTTTCATTATTGTGTAAATTTAGATCATGAGCTCATGTTTAGCTAAACAGCTGACCTTGTAAGACGCTTAGGTGTGAACGCTCGTAAGCTTCCGCAGAAAGACGGCAAAGATTTATTTGTGTCCCTCCAATGAGTTGCCCACGAGGACACCGTTTTCTACAAGTGTTGTTCCAATACACCCTCTAGAGGCAGGGGACTCCGACAGGGCTGATTGGCGGCCCCCGATCTGGGGCAGGGGCAGTGGGCAGCCTGTGGCCCGGGCAGGAGCCTCTTTGCATGTGTCCCTGGGACACATCTGCCTGCGAAATTCGGTCACCTGGCAGGAAGCTACGATGCCCAGACCTATGGTTAGCTGTGCAGCGAGGTGTACTGTGAGGACAGGTTCCACACACACTTCAAGTAAGAGGTCGGCCTGAGTGGAAAGGTGAGAGTTTGGGCAGCTGTGCAGACAAAGAAGGCGCCCTTTCGCCTGGGCCTAAATGCTTGTGACACCCCACTGGACCTGCCGTGCTCTGAGGGCCCTGCCCTGAGCCCCCTCCTCCCCTGCCCTTTGTTCAGTCACATCAGAGATGGCCACACCCACTGCTTCAGTGAGGGCAGAGTTCCAACCACCCTCAGCCCCGCCCCCTCTCCGCAGGTTACCATGGACTACAGAGGCTGCATCCTGAGGCCAGGGCGTTCCGAGAATGCCAAGGGCAGACATGATGACCTTAAATGATTTCCTCTTGTGTCAGGTTTGGTAAACTTTAGGAGCTAGGAAATGGTCCACTTTACAGAAATGTTCAAATTTACTGGCATTTCATATATTCTCTGCTATAACATTGTGCTGATTCTTTCTGTATATTCTTTACTTATGTTTTTGTTTTCCTTAATCAAAGTGTGTCTTTTCAATCTTTTCAAAGAAGATTCTTTGGACTTACTAAATCACCTCAATTTTATACGTTTTCTGTTGTATTAAGTTCTACTCATATCTTTATTTATCTTTTTTTCTATGTTCTCAGGGTTTATTGTTTTGATCTTCTGATGTCAATTAAAACACTTGGTTATTCATTTTAATTAATATTTTACTTATAAAGATTTGAACTTTTGAAGATTCCAGCTTACTTGTAAGTTTCTAAGGGTCAGGTCCTCTCCATTGTTGCTGGCCTAAGGTTTAGTTCACCATATAGCAATGTATATATTGACCTATTTTCCCCTCGACTTTCTGTGATTCCCTACATCTCACCTGTCTTTGCAGACAAGCCATTTGAAATACCCTTAACTTATTTCACAGCCAATAAGTCATTGAAATAATGTGTATTTTTAGAGAAATCTTCTTATATAATTAGGCAGAAAATCTCACCTGCCATAGTTTTCAAAACAGCATAATTTCACTCTTCTCAATGCTTAATCTGTTGTATTACACAACCTTTGAGTATTTAGCTTTATCAATGACATGTACTTTAAAAATGTTTTAGAGATCCTACCAGTCTTTGAAAACATCCTTGTTCCTTGTTTCAGTTCCAGTTTTATGTATATATTCTGCCTTGCACCTGATTATTCCAACAATTGATGGATGGCCTTGGGAATCTAATTCTGGTATTGATACTCTTTCCTGATTGTCTTCCCTCGTAGCTGATTTTTTCATTATTGTGTAAATTTAGATCATGAGCTCATGTTTAGCTAAACAGCTGACCTTGTAAGACGCTTAGGTGTGTACGCTCGCAAGCTTCAGGAAAAAGTCGGCAAAATTTATTTGTGTCCCTCCAATGAGTTGCCCACGAGGACACCGTTTTCTACAAGTGTTGGTCCAATACTCCCTCTAGAGGAAGGGGACTCCGACAGGGCTGAATGGCGGCCCCCGATCTGGGGCAGGGGCAGTGGGCAGCCTGTGGCCCGGGCTGGAGCCTCTTTGCATGTGTCCCTGGGACACATCTGCCTGCGAACTTCGGTCACCTGGCAGGAAGCTACGATGCCCAGACCTATGGTTAGCTGTGCAGCGAGGTGTACTGTGAGGACAGGTTCCACACTCACTTCAAGTAAGAGGTCGGCCTGAGTGGAAAGGTGAGAGTTTGGGCAGCTGTGCAGACAAAGAAGGCGCCCTTTGGCCTGGGCCTAAATGCTTGTGACACCCCACTGGACCTGCCGTGCTCTGAGGGCCCTGCCCTGGGCCCCCTCCTCCCCTGCCCTTTGTTCAGTCACAGCAGAGATGGCCACACCCACTCCTTCAGTGAGGGCAGAGTTCCAACCACCCTCAGCCCCGCCCCCTCTCCGCAGGTTACCATGGACTACAGAGGCTGCATCCTGAGGCCATGGCGTTCCGAGAATGCCAAGGGCAGACATGATGACCTTAAATGATTTCCTCTTGTGTCAGGTTTGGTAAACTTTAGGAGCTAGGAAATGGTCCACTTTACAGAAATGTTCAAATTTACTGGCATTTCATATATTCTCTGCTATAACATTGTGCTGATTCTTTCTGTATATTCTTTACTTATGTTTTTGTTTTCCTTAATCAAAGTGTGTCTTTTCAATCTTTTCAAAGAAGATTCTTTGGACTTACTAAATCACCTCAATTTTATACGTTTTCCGTTGTATTAAGTTCTGCTCATATCTTTATTTATCTTTTTTCTATGTTCTCAGGGTTTACTGTTTTGATCTTCTGATGTCAATTAAAACACTTGGTTATTCATTTTAATAAATATTATACTTATAAAGATTTGAACTTTTGAAGATTCCAGCTTACTTGTAAGTTTCTAAGGGTCAGGTCCTCTCCATTTTTGCTGGCCTAAGGTTTAGTTCACCATATAGCAATGTATATATTGACCTAGTTTCCCCTCGACTTTCTGTGATTCCCTACATCTCACCTTTTTTGCAGACAAGCCATTTAAAATACCCTTAACTTATTTCACAGCCAATAAGTCATTGAAATAATGTGTATTTTTAGAGAAATCTTCTTATATAATTAGGCAGAAAATCTCACCTGCCATAGTTTTCAAAACAGCATAATTTCACTCTTCTCAATGCTTAATCTATTGTATTACACAACCTTTGAGTATTTAGCTTTATCAATGACATGTAGAGATCCTACCAGTCTTTGAAAACATCCTTGTTCCTTGTTTCAGGTCCAGTTTTATGTATATATTCTGCCTTGCACCTGATTATTCCAACAATTGATGGATGGCCTTGGGAATCTAATTCTGGTATTGATAGTCTTTACTGATTGTCTCCCCTCGTAGCTGATTTCTTCATTATTGTGTAAATTTAGATCATGAGCTCATGTTTAGCTAAACAGCTGACCTTGTAAGACGCTTAGGTGTGAACACTCGTAAGCTTCAGCAGAAAGATGGCAAAGATTTACTTGTGTCCCTCCAATGATTTGCCCACGAGGACACCGTTTTCTACAAGTGTTGGTCCAATACACCCTCTAGAGGAATGGCCTCCGACAGGGCTGATTGGCGGCCCCCGATCTGGGGCAGGGGCAGTGGGCAGCCTGTGGCCCGGGCTGGAGCCTCTTTGCATGTGTCCCTGGGACACATCTGCCTGCGAACTTCGGTCACCTGGCAGGAAGCTACGATGCCCAGACCTATGGTTAGTTGTGCTGCGAGGTGTACTGTGAGGACAGGTTCCACACACACTTCAAGTAAGAGGTCGGCCTGAGTGGAAAGGTGAGAGTTTGGGCAGCTGTGCAGACAAAGAAGGCGCCCTTTGGCCTGGGCCTAAATGCTTGTGACACCCCACTGGACCTGCCGTGCTCTGAGGGCCCTGCCCTGGGCCCCCTCCTCCCCTGCCCTTTGTTCAGTCACAGCAGAGATGGCCACACCCACTCCTTCAGTGAGGGCAGAGTTCCAACCACCCTCAGCCCCGCCCCCTCTCCGCAGGTTACCATGGACTACAGAGGCTGCATCCTGAGGCCATGGCGTTCCGAGAATGCCAAGGGCAGACATGATGACCTTAAATGATTTCCTCTTGTGTCAGGTTTGGTAAACTTTAGGAGCTAGGAAATGGTCCACTTTACAGAAATGTTCAAATTTACTGGCATTTCATATATTCTCTGCTATAACATTGTGCTGATTCTTTCTGTATATTCTTTACTTATGTTTTTGTTTTCCTTAATCAAAGTGTGTCTTTTCAATCTTTTCAAAGAAGATTCTTTGGACTTACTAAATCACCTCAATTTTATACGTTTTCTGTTGTATTAAGTTCTACTCATATCTTTATTTATCTTTTTTTCTATGTTCTCAGGGTTTATTGTTTTGATCTTCTGATGTCAATTAAAACACTTGGTTATTCATTTTAATTAATATTTTACTTATAAAGATTTGAACTTTTGAAGATTCCAGCTTACTTGTAAGTTTCTAAGGGTCAGGTCCTCTCCATTGTTGCTGGCCTAAGGTTTAGTTCACCATATAGCAATGTATATATTGACCTATTTTCCCCTCGACTTTCTGTGATTCCCTACATCTCACCTTTCTTTGCAGACAAGCCATTTGAAATACCCCTAACTTATTTCACAGCCAATAAGTCATTGAAATAATGTGTATTTTTTAGAGAAAACTTCTTATATAATTAGGCAGAAAATTTCACCTGCCATAGTTTTCAAAACAGCATAATTTCACTCTTCTCAATGCTTAATCTGTTGTATTACACAACCTTTGAGTATTTAGATTTATCAATGACATGTCCTTTAAAAATGTTTTAGAGATCCTACCAGTCTTTGAAAACATCCTTGTTCCTTGTTTCAGTTCCAGTTTTATGTATATATTCTGCCTTGCACCTGATTATTCCAACAATTGATGGATGGCCTTGGGAATCTAATTCTGGTATTGATAGTCTTTACTGATTGTCTCCCCTCGTAGCTGATTTTTTCATTATTGTGTAAATTTAGATCATGAGCTCATGTTTAGCTAAACAGCTGACCTTGTAAGACGCTTAGGTGTGAATGCTCGTAAGCTTCAGGAGAAAGTCGGCAAAATTTATTTGTGTCCCTCCAATGAGTTGCCCACGAGGACACCGTTTTCTACAAGTGTTGGTCCAATACTCCCTCTAGAGGCAGGGGACTCCGACAGGGCTGATTGGCAGCCCCCGATCTGGGGCAGGGGCAGTGGGCAGCCTGTGGCCCGGTCTGGAGCCTCTTTGCATGTGTCCCTGGGACACATCTGCCTGCGAACTTCGGTCACCTGGCAGGAAGCTACGATGTGCAGACCTATGGTTAACTGTGCAGCAAGGTGTACTGTGAGGACAGGTTCCACACACACTTCAAGTAAGAGGTCGGCCTGAGTGGAAAGGTGAGAGTTTGGGCAGCTGTGCAGACAAAGAAGGCGCCCTTTGGCCTGGGCCTAAATGCTTGTGACAGCCCACTGGACCTGCCGTGCTCTGACGGCCCTGCCCTGGGCCCCCTGCTCCCCTGCCCTTTGTTCAGTCACAGCAGAGATGGCCACACCCACTCCTTCAGTGAGGGCAGAGTTCCAACCACCCTCAGCCCCGCCCCCTCTCCGCAGGTTACCATGGACTACAGAGGCTGCATCCTGAGGCCAGGGCGTTCCGAGAATGCCAAGGGCAGACATGATGACCTTAAATGATTTCCTCTTGTGTCAGGTTTGGTAAACTTTAGGAGCTAGGAAATGGTCCACTTTACAGAAATGTTCAAATTTACTGGCATTTCATATATTCTCTGCTATAACATTGTGCTGATTCTTTCTGTATATTCTTTACTTATATTTTTGTTTTCCTTAATCAAAGTGTGTCTTTTCAATCTTTTCAAAGAAGATTCTTTGGACTTACTAAATCACCTCAATTTTATACGTTTTCCGTTGTATTAAGTTCTGCTCATATCTTTATTTATCTTTTTTCTATGTTCTCAGGGTTTATTGTTTTGATCTTCTGATGTCAATTAAAACACTTGGTTATTCATTTTAATAAATATTTTACTTATAAAGATTTGAACTTTTGAAGATTCCAGCTTACTTGTAAGTTTCTAAGGGTCAGGTCCTCTCCATTGTTGCTGGCCTAAGGTTTAGTTCACCATATAGCAATGTATATATTGACCTAGTTTCCCCTCGACTTTCTGTGATTCCCTACATCTCACCTTTCTTTGCAGACAAGCCATTTAAAATACCCTTAACTTATTTCACAGCCAATAAGTCATTGAAATAATGTGTATTTTTAGAGAAATCTTCTTATATAATTAGGCAGAAAATCTCACATGCCATAGTTTTCAAAACAGCATAATTTCACTCTTCTCAATGCTTAATCTGTTGTATTACACAACCTTTGAGTATTTAGCTTTATCAATGACATGTAGAGATCCTACCAGTCTTTGAAAACATCCTTGTTCCTTGTTTCAGGTCCAGTTTTATGTATATATTCTGCCTTGCACCTGATTATTCCAACAATTGATGGATGGCCTTGGGAATCTAATTCTGGTATTGATAGTCTTTACTGATTGTCTCCCCTCGTAGCTGATTTCTTCATTATTGTGTAAATTTAGATCATGAGCTCATGTTTAGCTAAACAGCTGACCTTGTAAGACGCTTAGGTGTGAACACTCGTAAGCTTCAGCAGAAAGATGGCAAAGATTTACTTGTGTCCCTCCAATGAGTTGCCCACGAGGACACCGTTTTCTACAAGTGTTGGTCCAATACTCCCTGTATAGGAAGGGCCTCCGACAGGGCTGATTGGCGGCCCCCAATCTGGGGCAGGGGCAGTGGGCAGCCTGTGGCCCGGGCTGGAGCCTCTTTGCATGTGTCCCTGGGACACATCTGCCTGCGAACTTCGGTCACCTGGCAGGAAGCTACGATGCCCAGACCTATGGTTAGCTGTGCAGCGAGGTGTACTGTGAGGACAGGTTCCACACACACTTCAAGTAAGAGGTCGGCCTGAGTGGAAAGGTGAGAGTTTGGGCAGCTGTGCAGACAAAGAAGGCGCCCTTTGGCCTGGGCCTAAATGCTTGTGACACCCCACTGGACCTGCCGTGCTCTGAGGGCCCTGCCCTGAGCCCCCTCCTCCCCTGCCCTTTGTTCAGTCACATCAGAGATGGCCACACCCACTGCTTCAGTGAGGGCAGAGTTCCAACCACCCTCAGCCCCGCCCCCTCTCCGCAGGTTACCATGGACTACAGAGGCTGCATCCTGAGGCCAGGGCGTTCCGAGAATGCCAAGGGCAGACATGATGACCTTAAATGATTTCCTCTTGTGTCAGGTTTGGTAAACTTTAGGAGCTAGGAAATGGTCCACTTTACAGAAATGTTCAAATTTACTGGCATTTCATATATTCTCTGCTATAACATTGTGCTGATTCTTTCTGTATATTCTTTACTTATGTTTTTGTTTTCCTTAATCAAAGTGTGTCTTTTCAATCTTTTCAAAGAAGATTCTTTGGACTTACTAAATCACCTCAATTTTATACGTTTTCTGTTGTATTAAGTTCTACTCATATCTTTATTTATCTTTTTTTCTATGTTCTCAGGGTTTATTGTTTTGATCTTCTGATGTCAATTAAAACACTTGGTTATTCATTTTAATTAATATTTTACTTATAAAGATTTGAACTTTTGAAGATTCCAGCTTACTTGTAAGTTTCTAAGGGTCAGGTCCTCTCCATTGTTGCTGGCCTAAGGTTTAGTTCACCATATAGCAATGTATATATTGACCTATTTTCCCCTCGACTTTCTGTGATTCCCTACATCTCACCTGTCTTTGCAGACAAGCCATTTGAAATACCCTTAACTTATTTCACAGCCAATAAGTCATTGAAATAATGTGTATTTTTAGAGAAATCTTCTTATATAATTAGGCAGAAAATCTCACCTGCCATAGTTTTCAAAACAGCATAATTTCACTCTTCTCAATGCTTAATCTGTTGTATTACACAACCTTTGAGTATTTAGCTTTATCAATGACATGTACTTTAAAAATGTTTTAGAGATCCTACCAGTCTTTGAAAACATCCTTGTTCCTTGTTTCAGTTCCAGTTTTATGTATATATTCTGCCTTGCACCTGATTATTCCAACAATTGATGGATGGCCTTGGGAATCTAATTCTGGTATTGATACTCTTTCCTGATTGTCTTCCCTCGTAGCTGATTTTTTCATTATTGTGTAAATTTAGATCATGAGCTCATGTTTAGCTAAACAGCTGACCTTGTAAGACGCTTAGGTGTGTACGCTCGCAAGCTTCAGGAAAAAGTCGGCAAAATTTATTTGTGTCCCTCCAATGAGTTGCCCACGAGGACACCGTTTTCTACAAGTGTTGGTCCAATACTCCCTCTAGAGGAAGGGGACTCCGACAGGGCTGATTGGCGGCCCCCGATCTGGGGCAGGGGCAGTGGGCAGCCTGTGGCCCGGGCTGGAGCCTCTTTGCATGTGTCCCTGGGACACATCTGCCTGCGAACTTCGGTCACCTGGCAGGAAGCTACGATGCCCAGACCTATGGTTAGCTGTGCAGCGAGGTGTACTGTGAGGACAGGTTCCACACACACTTCAAGTAAGAGGTCGGCCTGAGTGGAAAGGTGAGAGTTTGGGCAGCTGTGCAGACAAAGAAGGCGCCCTTTGGCCTGGGCCTAAATGCTTGTGACACCCCACTGGACCTGCCGTGCTCTGAGGGCCCTGCCCTGGGCCCCCTGCTCCCCTGCCCTTTGTTCAGTCACAGCAGAGATGGCCACACCCACTCCTTCAGTGAGGGCAGCGTTCCAACCACCCTCAGCCCCGCCCCCTCTCCGCAGTTTACCATGGACTACAGAGGCTGCATCCTGAGGCCAGGGCGTTCCGAGAATGCCAAGGGCAGACATGATGACCTTAAATGATTTCCTCTTGTGTCAGGTTAGGTAAACTATAGGAGCTAGGAAATGGTCCACTTTACAGAAATGTTCAAATTTACTGGCATTTCATATATTCTCTGCTATAACATTGTGCTGATTCTTTCTGTATATTCTTTACTTATGTTTTTGTTTTCCTTAATCAAAGTGTGTCTTTTCAATCTTTTCAAAGAAGATTCTTTGGACTTACTAAATCACCTCAATTTTATACGTTTTCTGTTGTATTAAGTTCTACTCATATCTTTATTTATCTTTTTTTCTATGTTCTCAGGGTTTATTGTTTTGATCTTCTGATGTCAATTAAAACACTTGGTTATTCATTTTAATTAATATTTTACTTATAAAGATTTGAACTTTTGAAGATTCCAGCTTACTTGTAAGTTTCTAAGGGTCAGGTCCTCTCCATTGTTGCTGGCCTAAGGTTTAGTTCACCATATAGCAATGTATATATTGACCTATTTTCCCCTCGACTTTCTGTGATTCCCTACATCTCACCTGTCTTTGCAGACAAGCCATTTGAAATACCCTTAACTTATTTCACAGCCAATAAGTCATTGAAATAATGTGTATTTTTAGAGAAATCTTCTTATATAAATAGGCAGAAAATCTCACCTGCCATAGTTTTCAAAACAGCATAATTTCACTGTTCTCAATGCTTAATCTGTTGTATTACACAACCTTTGAGTATTTAGCTTTATCAATGAAATGTAGAGATCCTACCAGTCTTTGAAAACATCCTTGTTCCTTGTTTCAGGTCCAGTTTTATGTATATATTCTGCCTTGCACCTGATTATTCCAACAATTGATGGATGGCCTTGGGAATCTAATTCTGGTATTGATACTCTTTACTGATTGTCTCCCCTCGTAGCTGATTTCTTCATTATTGTGTAAATTTAGATCATGAGCTCATGTTTAGCTAAACAGCTGACCTTGTAAGACGCTTAGGTGTGAACACTCGTAAGCTTCAGCAGAAAGATGGAAAAGATTTACTTGTGTCCCTCCAAAGAGTTGCCCACGAGGACACCGTTTTCTACAAGTGTTGGTCCAATACTCCCTGTATAGGAAGGGCCTCCGACAGGGCTGATTGGCGGCCCCCAATCTGGGGCAGGGGCAGTGGGCAGCCTGTGGCCCGGGCTGGAGCCTCTTTGCATGTGTCCCTGGGACACATCTGCCTGCGAACTTCGGTCACCTGGCAGGAAGCTACGATGCCCAGACCTATGGTTAGCTGTGCAGCGAGGTGTACTGTGAGGACAGGTTCCACACACACTTCAAGTAAGAGGTCGGCCTGAGTGGAAAGGTGAGAGTTTGGGCAGCTGTGCAGACAAAGAAGGCGCCCTTTCGCCTGGGCCTAAATGCTTGTGACACCCCACTGGACCTGCCGTGCTCTGAGGGCCCTGCCCTGAGCCCCCTCCTCCCCTGCCCTTTGTTCAGTCACATCAGAGATGGCCACACCCACTGCTTCAGTGAGGGCAGAGTTCCAACCACCCTCAGCCCCGCCCCCTCTCCGCAGGTTACCATGGACTACAGAGGCTGCATCCTGAGGCCAGGGCGTTCCGAGAATGCCAAGGGCAGACATGATGACCTTAAATGATTTCCTCTTGTGTCAGGTTTGGTAAACTTTAGGAGCTAGGAAATGGTCCACTTTACAGAAATGTTCAAATTTACTGGCATTTCATATATTCTCTGCTATAACATTGTGCTGATTCTTTCTGTATATTCTTTACTTATGTTTTTGTTTTCCTTAATCAAAGTGTGTCTTTTCAATCTTTTCAAAGAAGATTCTTTGGACTTACTAAATCACCTCAATTTTATACGTTTTCTGTTGTATTAAGTTCTACTCATATCTTTATTTATCTTTTTTTCTATGTTCTCAGGGTTTATTGTTTTGATCTTCTGATGTCAATTAAAACACTTGGTTATTCATTTTAATTAATATTTTACTTATAAAGATTTGAACTTTTGAAGATTCCAGCTTACTTGTAAGTTTCTAAGGGTCAGGTCCTCTCCATTGTTGCTGGCCTAAGGTTTAGTTCACCATATAGCAATGTATATATTGACCTATTTTCCCCTCGACTTTCTGTGATTCCCTACATCTCACCTGTCTTTGCAGACAAGCCATTTGAAATACCCTTAACTTATTTCACAGCCAATAAGTCATTGAAATAATGTGTATTTTTAGAGAAATCTTCTTATATAATTAGGCAGAAAATCTCACCTGCCATAGTTTTCAAAACAGCATAATTTCACTCTTCTCAATGCTTAATCTGTTGTATTACACAACCTTTGAGTATTTAGCTTTATCAATGACATGTACTTTAAAAATGTTTTAGAGATCCTACCAGTCTTTGAAAACATCCTTGTTCCTTGTTTCAGTTCCAGTTTTATGTATATATTCTGCCTTGCACCTGATTATTCCAACAATTGATGGATGGCCTTGGGAATCTAATTCTGGTATTGATACTCTTTCCTGATTGTCTTCCCTCGTAGCTGATTTTTTCATTATTGTGTAAATTTAGATCATGAGCTCATGTTTAGCTAAACAGCTGACCTTGTAAGACGCTTAGGTGTGTACGCTCGCAAGCTTCAGGAAAAAGTCGGCAAAATTTATTTGTGTCCCTCCAATGAGTTGCCCACGAGGACACCGTTTTCTACAAGTGTTGGTCCAATACTCCCTCTAGAGGAAGGGGACTCCGACAGGGCTGATTGGCGGCCCCCGATCTGGGGCAGGGGCAGTGGGCAGCCTGTGGCCCGGGCTGGAGCCTCTTTGCATGTGTCCCTGGGACACATCTGCCTGCGAACTTCGGTCACCTGGCAGGAAGCTACGATGCCCAGACCTATGGTTAGCTGTGCAGCGAGGTGTACTGTGAGGACAGGTTCCACACTCACTTCAAGTAAGAGGTCGGCCTGAGTGGAAAGGTGAGAGTTTGGGCAGCTGTGCAGACAAAGAAGGCGCCCTTTGGCCTGGGCCTAAATGCTTGTGACACCCCACTGGACCTGCCGTGCTCTGAGGGCCCTGCCCTGGGCCCCCTCCTCCCCTGCCCTTTGTTCAGTCACATCAGAGATGGCCACACCCACTGCTTCAGTGAGGGCAGAGTTCCAACCACCCTCAGCCCCGCCCCCTCTCCGCAGGTTACCATGGACTACAGAGGCTGCATCCTGAGGCCAGGGCGTTCCGAGAATGCCAAGGGCAGACATGATGACCTTAAATGATTTCCTCTTGTGTCAGGTTTGGTAAACTTTAGGAGCTAGGAAATGGTCCACTTTACAGAAATGTTCAAATTTACTGGCATTTCATATATTCTCTGCTATAACATTGTGCTGATTCTTTCTGTATATTCTTTACTTATGTTTTTGTTTTCCTTAATCAAAGTGTGTCTTTTCAATCTTTTCAAAGAAGATTCTTTGGACTTACTAAATCACCTCAATTTTATACGTTTTCCGTTGTATTAAGTTCTGCTCATATCTTTATTTATCTTTTTTCTATGTTCTCAGGGTTTACTGTTTTGATCTTCTGATGTCAATTAAAACACTTGGTTATTCATTTTAATAAATATTATACTTATAAAGATTTGAACTTTTGAAGATTCCAGCTTACTTGTAAGTTTCTAAGGGTCAGGTCCTCTCCATTTTTGCTGGCCTAAGGTTTAGTTCACCATATAGCAATGTATATATTGACCTAGTTTCCCCTCGACTTTCTGTGATTCCCTACATCTCACCTTTTTTGCAGACAAGCCATTTAAAATACCCTTAACTTATTTCACAGCCAATAAGTCATTGAAATAATGTGTATTTTTAGAGAAATCTTCTTATATAATTAGGCAGAAAATCTCACCTGCCATAGTTTTCAAAACAGCATAATTTCACTCTTCTCAATGCTTAATCTATTGTATTACACAACCTTTGAGTATTTAGCTTTATCAATGACATGTAGAGATCCTACCAGTCTTTGAAAACATCCTTGTTCCTTGTTTCAGGTCCAGTTTTATGTATATATTCTGCCTTGCACCTGATTATTCCAACAATTGATGGATGGCCTTGGGAATCTAATTCTGGTATTGATAGTCTTTACTGATTGTCTCCCCTCGTAGCTGATTTCTTCATTATTGTGTAAATTTAGATCATGAGCTCATGTTTAGCTAAACAGCTGACCTTGTAAGACGCTTAGGTGTGAACACTCGTAAGCTTCAGCGGAAAGATGGCAAAGATTTACTTGTGTCCCTCCAATGATTTGCCCACGAGGACACCGTTTTCTACAAGTGTTGGTCCAATACACCCTCTAGAGGAATGGCCTCCGACAGGGCTGATTGGCGGCCCCCGATCTGGGGCAGGGGCAGTGGGCAGCCTGTGGCCCGGGCTGGAGCCTCTTTGCATGTGTCCCTGGGACACATCTGCCTGCGAACTTCGGTCACCTGGCAGGAAGCTACGATGCCCAGACCTATGGTTAGTTGTGCTGCGAGGTGTACTGTGAGGACAGGTTCCACACACACTTCAAGTAAGAGGTCGGCCTGAGTGGAAAGGTGAGAGTTTGGGCAGCTGTGCAGACAAAGAAGGCGCCCTTTGGCCTGGGCCTAAATGCTTGTGACACCCCACTGGACCTGCCGTGCTCTGAGGGCCCTGCCCTGGGCCCCCTGCTCCCCTGCCCTTTGTTCAGTCACAGCAGAGATGGCCACACCCACTCCTTCAGTGAGGCCAGAGTTCCAACCACCCTCAGCCCCGCCCCCTCTCCGCAGGTTACCATGGACTACAGAGGCTGCATCCTGAGGCCAGGGCGTTCCGAGAATGGCAAGGGCAGACATGATGACCTTAAATGATTTCCTCTTGTGTCAGGTTTGGTAAACTTTAGGAGCTAGGAAATGGTCCACTTTACAGAAATGTTCAAATTTACTGGCATTTCATATATTCTCTGCTATAACATTGTGCTGATTCTTTCTGTATATTCTTTACTTATGTTTTTGTTTTCCTTAATCAAAGTGTGTCTTTTCAATCTTTTCAAAGAAGATTCTTTGGACTTACTAAATCACCTGAATTTTATACGTTTTCTGTTGTATTAAGTTCTGCTCATATCTTTATTTATCTTTTTTCTATGTTCTCAGGGTTTATTGTTTTGATCTTCTGATGTCAATTAAAACACTTGGTTATTCATTGTAATAAATATTTTACTTATAAAGATTTGAACTTTTGAAGATTCCAGCTTACTTGTAAGTTTCTAAGGGTCAAGTCCTCTCCATTGTTGCTGGCCTAAGGTTTAGTTCACCATATAGCAATGTATATATTGACCTATTTTCCCCTCGACTTTCTGTGATTCCCTACATCTCACCTGTCTTTGCAGACAAGCCATTTGAAATACCCTTAACTTATTTCACAGCCAATAAGTCATTGAAATAATGTGTATTTTTAGAGAAATCTTCTTATATAATTAGGCAGAAAATCTCACCTGCCATAGTTTTCAAAACAGCATAATTTCACTCTTCTCAATGCTTAATCTGTTGTATTACACCACCTTTGAGTATTTAGCTTTATCAATGACATGTACTTTAAAAATGTTTTAGAGATCCTACCTGTCTTTGAAAACATCCTTGTTCCTTGTTTCAGTTCCAGTTTTATGTATATATTCTGCCTTGCACCTGATTATTCCAACAATTGATGGATGGCCTTGGGAAACTAATTCTGGTATTGATACTCTTTCCTGATTGTCTTCCCTCGTAGCTGATTTTTCATTATTGTGTAAATTTAGATCATGAGCTCATGTTTAGCTAAACAGCTGACCTTGTAAGACGCTTAGGTGTGTACGCTCGCAAGCTTCAGGAAAAAGTCGGCAAAATTTATTTGTGTCCCTCCAATGAGTTGCCCACGAGGACACCGTTTTCTACAAGTGTTGGTCCAATACTCCCTCTAGAGGAAGGGGACTCCGACAGGGCTGATTGGCTGCCCCCGATCTGGGGCAGGGGCAGTGGGCAGCCTGTGGCCCGGGCTGGAGCCTCTTTGCATGTGTCCCTGGGACACATCTGCCTGCGAACTTCGGTCACCTGGCAGGAAGCTACGATGTCCAGACCTATGGTTAACTGTGCAGCAAGGTGTACTGTGAGGACAGGTTCCACACACACTTCAAGTAAGAGGTCGGCCTGAGTGGAAAGCTGAGAGATTGGGCAGCTGTGCAGACAAAGAAGGCGCCCTTTGGCCTGGGCCTAAATGCTTGTGACACACCACTGGACCTGCCGTGCTCTGAGGGCCCTGCCCTGGGCCCCCTGCTCCCCTGCCCTTTGTTCAGTCACATCAGAGATGGCCACACCCACTCCTTCAGTGAGGGCAGATTTCCAACCACCCTCATCCCCGCCCCCCCTCCGCAGGTTACCCTGGACTACAGAGGCTGCATCCTGAGGCCAGGGCGTTCCGAGAATGCCAAGGGCAGACATGATGACCTTAAATGATTTCCTCTTGTGTCAGGTTTGGTAAACTTTAGGAGCTAGAACATGGTCCACTTTACAGAAATGTTCAAATTTACTGGCATTTCATATATTCTCTGCTATAACATTGTGCTGATTCTTTCTGTATATTCTTTACTTATGTTTTTGTTTTCCTTAATCAAAGTGTGTCTTTTCAATCTTTTCAAAGAAGATTCTTTGGACTTACTAAATCACCTGAATTTTATACGTTTTCGGTTGTATTAAGTTCTGCTCATATCTTTATTTATCTTTTTTCTATGTTCTCAGGGTTTATTGTTTTGATCTTCTGATGTCAATTAAAACACTTGGTTATTCATTTTAATAAATATTTTACTTATAAAGATTTGAACTTTTGAAGATTCCAGCTTACTTGTAAGTTTCTAAGGGTCAGGTCCTCTCCATTGTTGCTGGCCTAAGGTTTAGTTCACCATATAGCAATGTATATATTGACCTATTTTCCCCTCGACTTTCTGTGATTCCCTACATCTCATCTTTCTTTGCAGACAAGCCATTTGAAATACCCTTAACTTATTTCACAGCCAATAAGTCATTGAAATAATGTGTATTTTTAGAGAAATCTTCTTATATAATTAGGCAGAAAATCTCACCTGCCATAGTTTTCAAAACAGCATAATTTCACTCTTCTCAATGCTTAATGTGTTGTATTACAAAACCTTTGAGTATTTAGCTTTATCAATGACATGTAGAGATCCTACCAGTCTTTGAAAACATCCTTGTTCCTTGTTTCAGGTCCAGTTTTATGTATATATTCTGCCTTGCACCTGATTATTCCAACAATTGATGGATGGCCTTGGGAATCTAATTCTGGTATTGATAGTCTTTACTGATTGTCTCCCCTCGTAGCTGATTTCTTCATTATTGTGTAAATTTAGATCATGAGCTCATGTTTAGCTAAACAGCTGACCTTGTAAGACGCTTAGGTGTGAACACTCGTAAGCTTCAGCAGAAAGATGGCAAAGATTTACTTGTGTCCCTCCAATGATTTGCCCACGAGGACACCGTTTTCTACAAGTGTTGGTCCAATACACCCTCTAGAGGAATGGCCTCCGACAGGGCTGATTGGCGGCCCCCGATCTGGGGCAGGGGCAGTGGGCAGCCTGTGGCCCGGGCTGGAGCCTCTTTGCATGTGTCCCTGGGACACATCTGCCTGCGAACTTCGGTCACCTGGCAGGAAGCTACGATGCCCAGACCTATGGTTAGTTGTGCTGCGAGGTGTACTGTGAGGACAGGTTCCACACACACTTCAAGTAAGAGGTCGGCCTGAGTGGAAAGGTGAGAGTTTGGGCAGCTGTGCAGACAAAGAAGGCGCCCTTTGGCCTGGGCCTAAATGCTTGTGACACCCCACTGGACCTGCCGTGCTCTGAGGGCCCTGCCCTGGGCCCCCTGCTCCCCTGCCCTTTGTTCTGTCACAGCAGAGATGGCCACACCCAGTCCTTCAGTGAGGCCAGAGTTCCAACCACCCTCAGCCCCGCCCCCTCTCCGCAGGTTACCCTGGACTACAGAGGCTGCATCCTGAGGCCAGGGCGTTCCGAGAATGCCAAGGGCAGACATGATGACCTTAAATGTTTTCCTCTTGTGTCAGGTTTGGTAAACTTTAGGAGCTAAGAAATGGTCCACTTTACAGAAATGTTCAAATTTACTGGCATTTCATATATTCTCTGCTATAACATTGTGCTGATTCTTTCTGTATATTCTTTACTTATGTTTTTGTTTTCCTTAATCAAAGTGTGTCTTTTCAATCTTTTCAAAGAAGATTCTTTGGACTTACTAAATCACCTCAATTTTATACGTTTTCCGTTGTATTAAGTTCTGCTCATATCTTTATTTATCTTTTTTCTATGTTCTCAGGGTTTATTGTTTTGATCTTCTGATGTCAATTAAAACACTTGGTTATTCATTTTAATAAATATTATACTTATAAAGATTTGAACTTTTGAAGATTCCAGCTTACTTGTAAGTTTCTAAGGGTCAGGTCCTCTCCATTGTTGCTGGCGTAAGGTTTAGTTCACCATATAGCAATGTATATATTGACCTATTTTCCCCTCGACTTTCTGTGATTCCCTACATCTCACCTTTCTTTGCAGACAAGCCATTTGAAATACCCTTAACTTATTTCACAGCCAATAAGTCATTGAAATAATGTGTATTTTTAGAGAAATCTTCTTATATAATTAGGCAGAAAATCTCACCTGCCATAGTTTTCAAAACAGCATAATTTCACTCTTCTCAATGCTTAATGTGTTGTATTACAAAACCTTTGAGTATTTAGCTTTATCAATGACATGTAGAGATCCTACCAGTCTTTGAAAACATCCTTGTTCCTTGTTTCAGGTCCAGTTTTATGTATATATTCTGCCTTGCACCTGATTATTCCAACAATTGATGGATGGCCTTGGGAATCTAATTCTGGTATTGATAGTCTTTACTGATTGTCTCCCCTCGTAGCTGATTTCTTCATTATTGTGTAAATTTAGATCATGAGCTCATGTTTAGCTAAACAGCTGACCTTGTAAGACGCTTAGGTGTGAACACTCGTAAGCTTCAGCAGAAAGATGGCAAAGATTTACTTGTGTCCCTCCAATGAGTTGCCCACGAGGACACCGTTTTCTACAAGTGTTGGTCCAATACTCCCTGTATAGGAAGGGCCTCCGACAGGGCTGAATGGCGGCCCCCGATCTGGGGCAGGGGCAGTGGGCAGCCTGTGGCCCGGGCTGGAGCCTCTTTGCATGTGTCCCTGGGACACATCTGCCTGCGAACTTCGGTCACCTGGCAGGAAGCTACGATGCCCAGACCTATGGTTAGCTGTGCAGCGAGGTGTACTGTGAGGACAGGTTCCACACACACTTCAAGTAAGAGGTCGGCCTGAGTGGAAAGGTGAGAGTTTGGGCAGCTGTGCAGACAAAGAAGGCGCCCTTTGGCCTTGGCCTAAATGCTTGTGACAGCCCACTGGACCTGCCGTGCTCTGAGGGCCCTGCCCTGGGCCCTCAGCGCCCCTGCCCTTTGTTCAGTCACATCAGAGATGGCCACACCCACTGCTTCAGTGAGGGCAGAGTTCCAACCACCCTCAGCCCCGCCCCCTTTCCGCAGGTTACCATGGACTACAGAGGCTGCATCCTGAGGCCAGGGCGTTCCGAGAATGCCAAGGGCAGACATGATGACCTTAAATGATTTCCTCTTGTGTCAGGGTTGGTAAACTTTAGGAGCTAGGAAATGGTCCACTTTACAGAAATGTTCAAATTTACTGGCATTTCATATATTCTCTGCTATAACATTGTGCTGATTCTTTCTGTATATTCTTTACTTATGTTTTTGTTTTCCTTAATCAAAGTGTGTCTTTTCAATCTTTTCAAAGAAGATTCTTTGGACTTACTAAATCACCTCAATTTTATACGTTTTCCGTTGTATTAAGTTCTGCTCATATCTTTATTTATCTTTTTTCTATGTTCTCAGGGTTTATTGTTTTGATCTTCTGATGTCAATTAAAACACTTGGTTATTCATTTTAATAAATATTTTACTTATAAAGATTTGAACTTTTGAAGATTCCAGCTTACTTGTAAGTTTCTAAGGGTCAGGTCCTCTCCATTGTTGCTGGCCTAAGGTTTAGTTCACCATATAGCAATGTATATATTGACCTATTTTCCCCTCGACTTTCTGTGATTCCCTACATCTCACCTTTCTTTGCAGACAAGCCATTTGAAATACCCTTAACTTATTTCACAGCCAATAAGTCATTGAAATAATGTGTATTTTTAGAGAAATCTTCTTATATAATTAGGCAGAAAATCTCACCTGCCATAGTTTTCAAAACAGCATAATTTCACTCTTCTCAATGCTTAATCTGTTGTATTACACAACCTTTGAGTATTTAGCTTTATCAATGACATGTAGAGATCCTACCAGTCTTTGAAAACATACTTGTTCCTTGTTTCAGGTACACTTTTATGTATATATTCTGCCTTGCACCTGATTATGCCAACAATTAATGGATGGCCTTGGGAATCTAATTCTGGTATTGATAGTCTTTACTGATTGTCTCCCCTCGGAGCTGATTTCTTCATTATTGTGTAAATTTAGATCATGAGCTCATGTTTAGCTAAACAGCTGACCTTGTAAGACGCTTAGGTGTGAACACTCGTAAGCTTCAGCAGAAAGATGGGAAAGATTTATTTGTGTCCCTCCAATGAGTTGCCCACGAGGACACCGTTTTCTACAAGTGTTGGTCCAATACTCCCTCTAGAGGAAGGGCCTCTGACAGGGCTGATTGGCGGCCCCCGATCTGGGGCAGGGACAGTGGGCAGCCTGTGGCCCGGGCTGGAGCCTCTTTGCATGTGTCCCTGGGACACATCTGCCTGCGAACTTCGGTCACCTGGCAGGAAGCTACGATGCCCAGACCTATGGTTAGCTGTGCAGCGAGGTGTACTGTGAGGACAGGTTCCACACACACTTCAAGTAAGAGGTCGGCCTGAGTGGAAAGGTGAGAGTTTGGGCAGCTGTGCAGACAAAGAAGGCGCCCTTTGACCTGGGCCTAAATGCTTGTGACACCCCACTGGACCTGCCGTGCTCTGAGGGCCCTGCCCTGGGCCCCCTGCTCCCCTGCCCTTTGTTCAGTCACAGCAGAGATGGCCACACCCACTCCTTCAGTGAGGCCAGAGTTCCAACCACCCTCAGCCCTGCCCCCTCTCCGCAGGTTACCATGGACTACAGAGGCTGCATCCTGAGGCCAGGGCATTCCGAGAATGCCAAGGGCAGACATGATGACCTTAACTGATTTCCTCTTGTGTCAGGTTTGGTAAACTTTAGGAGCTAGGAAATGGTCCACTTTACAGAAATGTTCAAATTTACTGGCATTTCATATATTCTCTGCTATAACATTGTCCTGATTCTTTCTGTATATTCTTTACTTATGTTTTTGTTTTCCTTAATCAAAGTGTGTCTTTTCAATCTTTTCAAAGAAGATTCTTTGGACTTACTAAATCACCTCAATTTTATACGTTTTCCGTTGTATTAAGTTCTGCTCATATCTTTATTTATCTTTTTTCTATGTTCTCAGGGTTTATTGTTTTGATCTTCTGATGTCAATTAAAACACTTGGTTATTCATTTTAATAAATATTTTACTTATAAAGATTTGAACTTTTGAAGATTCCAGCTTACTTGTAAGTTTCTAAGGGTCAGGTCCTCTCCATTGTTGCTGGCCTAAGGTTTAGTTCACCATATAGCAATGTATATATTGACCTATTTTCCCCTCGACTTTCTGTGATTCCCTACATCTCACCTTTCTTTGCAGACAAGCCATTTGAAATACCCTTAACTTATTTCACAGCCAATAAGTCATTGAAATAATGTGTATTTTTAGAGAAATCTTCTTATATAATTAGGCAGAAAATCTCACCTGCCATAGTTTTCAAAACAGCATAATTTCACTCTTCTCAATGCTTAATCTGTTGTATTACACAACCTTTGAGTATTTAGCTTTATCAATGACATGTACTTTAAAAATGTTTTAGAGATCCTACCAGTCTTTGAAAACATCCTTGTTCCTTGTTTCAGTTCCAGTTTTATGTATATATTCTGCCTTGCACCTGATTATTCCAACAATTGATGGATGGCCTTGGGAATCTAATTCTGGTATTGATACTCTTTCCTGATTGTCTTCCCTCGTAGCTGATTTTTTCATTATTGTGTAAATTTAGATCATGAGCTCATGTTTAGCTAAACAGCTGACCTTGTAAGACGCTTAGGTGTGTACGCTCGCAAGCTTCAGGAAAAAGTCGGCAAAATTTATTTGTGTCCCTCCAATGAGTTGCCCACGAGGACACCGTTTCCTACAAGTGTTGGTCCAATACTCCCTCTAGAGGAAGGGGACTCCGACAGGGCTGATTGGCGGCCCCCGATCTGGGGCAGGGGCAGTGGGCAGCCTGTGGCCCGGGCTGGAGCCTCTTTGCATGTGTCCCTGGGACACATCTGCCTGTGAACTTCGGTCACCTGGCAGGAAGCTACGATGTCCAGACCTATGGTTTACTGTGCAGCAAGGTGTACTGTGAGGACAGGTTCCACACACACTTCAAGTAAGAGGTCGGCCTGAGTGGAAAGTTGAGAGTTTGGGCAGCTGTGCAGACAAAGAAGGCGCCCTTTGACCTGGGCCTAAATGCTTGTGACAGCCCACTGGACCTGCCGTGCTCTGAGGGCCCTGCCCTGGGCCCCCTGCTCCCCTGCCCTTTGTTCAGTCACAGCAGAGATGGCCACACCCACTCCTTCAGTGAGGGCAGAGTTCCAACCACCCTCAGACCCGCCCCCTCTCCGCAGGTTACCATGGACTACAGAGGCTGCATCCTGAGGCCAGGGCGTTCCGAGAATGCCAAGGGCAGACATGATGACCTTAAATGATTTCCTCTTGTGTCAGGTTTGGTAAACTTTAGGAGCTAGGAAATGGTCCACTTTACAGAAATGTTCAAATTTACTGGCATTTCATATATTCTCTGCTATAACATTGTGCTGATTCTTTCTGTATATTCTTTACTTATGTTTTTGTTTTCCTTAATCAAAGTGTGTCTTTTCAATCTTTTCAAAGAAGATTCTTTGGACTTACTAAATCACCTCAATTTTATACGTTTTCCGTTGTATTAAGTTCTGCTCATATCTTTATTTATCTTTTTTCTATGTTCTCAGGGTTTATTGTTTTGATCTTCTGATGTCAATTAAAACACTTGGTTATTCATTTTAATAAATATTATACTTATAAAGATTTGAACTTTTGAAGATTCCAGCTTACTTGTAAGTTTCTAAGGGTCAGGTCCTCTCCACTGTTGCTGGCCTAAGGTTTAGTTCACCATATAGCAATGTATATATTGACCTATTTTCCCCTCGACTTTCTGTGATTCCCTACATCTCACCTTTCTTTGCAGACAAGCCATTTGAAATACCCTTAACTTATTTCACAGCCAATAAGTCATTGAAATAATGTGTAGTTTTAGAGAAATCTTCTTATATAATTAGGCAGAAAATCTCACCTGCCATAGTTTTCAAAACAGCATAATTTCACTCTTCTCAATGCTTAATCTGTTGTATTACACAACCTTTGAGTATTTAGCTTTATCAATGACATGTAGAGATCCTACCAGTCTTTGAAAACATCCTTGTTCCTTGTTTCAGGTCCAGTTTTATGTATATATTCTGCCTTGCACCTGATTATTCCAACAATTGATGGATGGCCTTGGGAATCTAATTCTGGTATTGATAGTCTTTACTGATTGTCTCCCCTCGTAGCTGATTTCTTCATTATTGTGTAAATTTAGATCATGAGCTCATGTTTAGCTAAACAGCTGACCTTGTAAGACGCTTAGTTGTGAACACTCGTAAGCTTCAACAGAAAGATGGCAAAGATTTATTTGCGTCCCTCCAATGAGTTGCCCAGGAGGACACCGTTTTCTACAAGTGTTGGTCCTATACACCCTCTAGAGGAAGGGCCTCCGACAGGGCTGATTGGCTGCCCCCGATCTGGGGCAGGGGCAGTGGGCAGCCTGTGGCCCGGGCTGGAGCCTCTTTGCATGTGTCCCTGGGACACATCTGCCTGCGAACTTCGGTCACTTGGCAGGAAGCTACGATGCCCAGACCTATGGTTAGCTGTGCAGCGAGGTGTACTGTGAGGACAGGTTCCACACACACTTCAAGTAAGAGGTCGGCCTGAGTGGAAAGGTGAGAGTTTGGGCAGCTGTGCAGACAAAGAAGGCGCCCTTTGGCCTGGGCCTAAATGCTTGTGACAGCCCACTGGACCTGCCGTGCTCTGAGGGCCCTGCCCTGGGCCCCCTGCTCCCCTGCCCTTTGTTCAGTCACAGCAGAGATGGCCACACCCACTCCTTCAGTGAGGGCAGAGTTCCAACCAGCCTCAGCACAGCCCCCTCTCCGCAGGTTACCCTGGACTACAGAGGCTGCATCCTGAGGCCAGGGCGTTCTGAGAATGCCAAGGGCAGACATGATGACCTTAAATGTTTTCCTGTTGTGTCAGGTTTGGTAAACTTTAGGAGCTAGGAAATGGTCCACTGTACAGAAATGTTCAAATTTACTGGCATTTCATATATTCTCTGCTATAACATTGTGCTGATTTTTTCTGTATATTCTTTACTTATGTTTTTGTTTTCCTTAATCAAAGTGTATCTTTTCAATCTTTTCAAAGAAGATTCTTTGGACTTACTAAATCACCTGAATTTTATACGTTTTTTGTTGTATTAAGTTCTGCTCATATCTTTATTTATCTTTTTTCTATGTTCTCAGGGTTTATTGTTTTGATCTTCTGATGTCAATTAAAACACTTGGTTATTCATTGTAATAAATATTTTACTTATAAAGATTTGAACTTTTGAAGATTCCAGCTTACTTGTAAGTTTCTAAGGGTCAGGTCCTCTCCATTGTTGCTGGCCTAAGGTTTAGTTCACCATATAGCAATGTATATATTGACCTATTTTCCCCTCGACTTTCTGTGATTCCCTACATCTCACCTTTCTTTGCAGACAAGCCATTTGAAATACCCTTAACTTATTTCACAGCCAATAAGTCATTGAAATAATGTGTATTTTTAGAGAAATCTTCTTATATAATTAGGCAGAAAATCTCACCTGCCATAGTTTTCAAAACAGCATAATTTCACTCTTCTCAATGCTTAATCTGTTGTATTACACAACCTTTGAGTATTTAGCTTTATCAATGACATGTACTTTAAAAATGGTTTTGAGATCCTACCAGTCTTTGAAAACATCCTTGTTCCTTGTTTCAGTTCCAGTTTTATGTATATATTCTGCCTTGCACCTGATTATTCCAACAATTGATGGATGGCCTTGGGAATCTAATTCTGGTATTGATAGTCTTTACTGATTGTCTCCTCTCGTAGCTGATTTCTTCATTATTGTGTAAATTTAGATCATGAGCTCATGTTTAGCTAAACAGCTGACCTTGTAAGACGCTTAGGTGTGAACGCTCGTAAGCTTCAGGAGAAAGTCGGCAAAATTTATATCTGTCCCTCCAATGAGTTGCCCACGAGGACACCGTTTTCTACAAGTGTTGGTCCAATACTCCCTCTAGAGGCAGGGGACTCCGACACGGCTGATTGTCGGCCCCCGATCTGGGGCAGGGGCAGTGGGCAGCCTGTGGCCCGGTCTGGAGCCTCTTTGCATGTGTCCCTGGGACACATCTGCCTGCGAACTTCGGTCACCTGGCAGGAAGCTACGATGCCCAGACCTATGGTTAGCTGTGCAGCGAGGTGTACTGTGAGGACAGGTTCCACACACACTTCAAGTAAGAGGTTGGCCTGAGTGGAAAGGTGAGAGTTTGGGCAGCTGTGCAGAAAAAGAAGGTGCCCTTTGGCCTGGGCCTAAATGCTTGTGACAGCCCAGTGGACCTGCCGTGCTCTGAGGGCCCTGCCCTGAGCCCCCTCCTCCCCTGCCCTTTGTTCAGTCGCAGCAGAGATGGCCACACCCACTCCTTCAGTGAGGGCAGAGTTCCAACCACCCTCAGCCCCGCCCCCTCTCCGCAGGTTACCATGGACTACAGAGGCTGCATCCTGAGGCCAGGGCGTTCCGAGAATGCCAAGGGCAGACATGATGACCTTAAATGATTTCCTCTTGTGTCAGGTTTGGTAAACTTTAGGAGCTAGGAAATGGTCCACTTTACAGAAATGTTCAAATTTACTGGCATTTCTTATATTCTCTGCTATAACATTGTCCTGATTCTTTCTGTATATTCTTTACTTATGTTTTTGTTTTCCTTAATCAAAGTGTGTCTTTTCAATCTTTTCAAAGAAGATTCTTTGGACTTACTAAATCACCTCAATTTTATATGTTTTCTGATGTATTAAGTTCTGCTCATATCTTTATTTATCTTTTTTCTATGTTCTCAGGGTTTATTGTTTTGATCTTCTGATGTCAATTAAAACACTTGGTTATTCATTTTAATAAATATTTTACTTATAAAGATTTGAACTTTTGAAGATTCCAGCTTACTTGTAAGTTTCTAAGGGTCAGGTCCTCTCCATTGTTGCTGGCCTAAGGTTTAGTTCACCATATAGCAATGTATATATTGACCTATTTTCCCCTCGACTTTCTGTGATTCCCTACATCTCACCTTTCTTTGCAGACAAGCCATTTGAAATACCCTTAACTTATTTCACAGCCAATAAGTCATTGAAATAATGTGTATTCTTAGAGAAATCTTCTTATATAATTAGGCAGAAAATCTCACCTGCCATAGTTTTCAAAACAGCATAATTTCACTCTTCTCAATGCTTAATCTGTTGTATTACACAACCTTTGAGTATTTAGCTTTATCAATGACATGTCCTTTAAAAATGTTTTAGAGATCCTACCAGTCTTTGAAAACATCCTTGTTACTTGTTTCAGTTCCAGTTTTATGTATATATTCTGCCTTGCACCTGATTATTCCAACAATTGATGGATGGCCTTGGGAATCTAATTCTGGTATTGATAGTCTTTACTGATTGTCTCCCCTCGTAGCTGATTTTTTCATTATTGTGTAAATTTAGATCATGAGCTCATGTTTAGCTAAACAGCTGACCTTCTAAGAAGCTTAGGTGTGAACGCTCGTAAGCTTCAGGAGAAAGTCGGCAAAATTTATTTGTTTCCCTCCAATGAGTTGCCCACCAGGACACCGTTTTCTACAAGTGTTGGTCCAATACTCCCTTTAGAGGAAAGGGATTCCGACAGGGCTGATTGGCGGCCCCCGATCTGGGGCAGGGGCAGTGGGCAGCCTGTGGCCCGGTCTGGAGCCTCTTTGCATGTGTCCCTGGGACACATCTGCCTGCGAACTTCGGTCACCTGGCAGGAAGCTACGATGCCCAGACCTATGGTTAGCTGTGCAGCGAGGTGTACTGTGAGGACAGGTTCCACACACACTTCAAGTAAGAGGTCGGCCTGAGTGGAAAGGTGAGAGTTTGGGCAGCTGTGCAGACAAAGAATGCGCCCTTTGGCCTGGGCCTAAATGCTTGTGACAGCACATTGGACCTGCCGTGCTCTGAGGGCCCTGCCCTGGGCCCCCTGTTCCCCTGCCCTTTGTTCAGTCACAGCAGAGATGGCCACACCCACTCCTTCAGTGAGGGCAGAGTTCCAACCACCCTCAGCCCCGCCCCCTCTCCGCAGGTTACCATGGACTACAGAGGCTGCATCCTGAGGCCAGGGCGTTCGGAGAATGCCAAGGGCAGACATGATGACCTTAAATGATTTCCTCTTGTGTCAGGTTTGGTAAACGTTAGGAGCTAGGAAATGGTCCACTTTACAGAAATGTTCAAATTTACTGGCATTTCATATATTCTCTGCTATAACATTGTCCTGATTCTTTCTGTATATTCTTTACTTATGTTTTTGTTTTCCTTAATCAAAGTGTGTCTTTTCAATCTTTTCAAAGAAGATTCTTTGGACTTACTAAATCACCTGAATTTTATACGTTTTCTGTTGTATTAAGTTCTGCTCATATCTTTATTTATCTTTTTTCTATGTCCTCAGGGTTTATTGTTTTGATCTTCTGATGTCAATTAAAACACTTGGTTATTCATTTTAATAAATATTTTACTTATAAAGATTTGAACTTTTGAAGATTCCAGCTTACTTGTAAGTTTCTAAGGGTCAGGTCCTCTCCATTGTTGCTGGCCTAAGGTTTAGTTCACCATATAGCAATGTATATATTGACCTATTTTCCCCTCGACTTTCTGTGATTCCCTACATCTCACCTTTCTTTGCAGACAAGCCATTTGAAATACCCTTAACTTATTTCACAGCCAATAAGTCATTGAAATAATGTGTATTCTTAGAGAAATCTTCTTATATAATTAGGCAGAAAATCTCACCTGCCATAGTTTTCAAAACAGCATAATTTCACTCTTCTCAATGCTTAATCTGTTGTATTACACAACCTTTGAGTATTTAGCTTTATCAATGACATGTACTTTAAAAATGGTTTTGAGATCCTACCAGTCTTTGAAAACATCCTTGTTCCTTGTTTCAGTTCCAGTTTTATGTATATATTCTGCCTTGCACCTGATTATTCCAACAATTGATGGATGGCCTTGGGAATCTAATTCTGGTATTGATAGTCTTTACTGATTGTCTCCCCTCGTAGCTGATTTCTTCATTATTGTGTAAATTTAGATCATGAGCTCATGTTTAGCTAAACAGCTGACCTTGTAAGACGCTTAGGTGTGAACGCTCATAAGCTTCAGGAGAAAGTCGGCAAAATTTATTTGTGTCCCTCCAATGAGTTGCCCAGGAGGACACCGTTTTCTACAAGTGTTGGTCCAATACTCCCTCTAGAGGCAGGGGACTCCGACACGGCTGATTGTCGGCCCCCGATCTGGGGCAGGGGCAGTGGGCAGCCTGTGGCCCGGGCAGGAGCCTCTTTGCATGTGTCCCTTGGACATATCTGCCTGCGAACTTCGGTCACCTGGCAGGAAGTTACGATGCCCAGACCTATGCTTAGCTGTGCAGCGAGGTGTACTGTGAGGACAGGTTACACACACACTTCAAGTAAGAGGTTGGCCTGAGTGGAAAGGTGAGAGTTTGGGCAGCTGTGCAGAAAAAGAAGGTGCCCTTTGGCCTGGGCCTAAATGCTTGTGACAGCCCAGTGGACCTGCCATGCTCTGAGGGCCCTGCCTTGAGCCCCCTCCTCCCCTGCCCTTTGTTCAGTCGCAGCAGAGATGGCCACAGGCACTCCTTCAGTGAGGGCAGAGTTCCAACCACCCTCAGCCCCGCCCCCTCTCCGCAGGTTACCATGGACTACAGAGGCTGCATCCTGAGGCCAGGGCGTTCCGAGAATGCCAAGGGCAGACATGATGACCTTAAATGATTTCCTCTTGTGTCAGGTTTGGTAAACTTTAGGAGCTAGGAAATGGTCCACTTTACAGAAATGTTCAAATTTACTGGCATTTCTTATATTCTCTGCTATAACATTGTCCTGATTCTTTCTGTATATTCTTTACTTATGTTTTTGTTTTCCTTAATCAAAGTGTGTCTTTTCAATCTTTTCAAAGAAGATTCTTTGGACTTACTAAATCACCTCAATTTTATATGTTTTCTGTTTTATTAAGTTCTGCTCATATCTTTATTTATCTTTTTTCTATGTTCCCAGGGTTTATTGTTTTGATCTTCTGATGTCAATTAAAACACTTGGTTATTCATTTTAATAAATATTTTACTTATAAAGATTTGAACTTTTGAAGATTCCAGCTTACTTGTAAGTTTCTAAGGGTCAGGTCCTCTCCATTGTTGCTGGCCTAAGGTTTAGTTCACCATATAGCAATGTATATATTGACGTATTTTCCCCTCGACTTTCTGTGATTCCCTACATCTCACCTTTCTTTGCAGACAAGCCATTTGAAATACCCTTAACTTATTTCACAGCCAATAAGTCATTGAAATAATGTGTATTCTTAGAGAAATCTTCTTATATAATTAGGCAGAAAATCTCACCTGCCATAGTTTTCAAAACAGCATAATTTCACTCTTCTCAATGCTTAATCTGTTGTATTACACAACCTTTGAGTATTTAGCTTTATCAATGACATGTAGAGATCCTACCAGTCTTTGAAAACATCCTTGTTCCTTGTTTCAGGTCCAGTTTTATGTATATATTCTGCCTTGCACCTGATTATTCCAACAATTGATGGATGGCCTTGGGAATCTAATTCTGGTATTGATAGTCTTTACTGATTGTCTCCCCTCGTAGCTGATTTCTTCATTATTGTGTAAATTTAGATCATGAGCTCATGTTTAGCTAAACAGCTGACCTTGTAAGACGCTTAGTTGTGTACGCTCGCAAGCTTCAGGAGAAAGTCGGAAAAATTTATTTGTGTCCCTCCAATGAGTTGCCCACGAGGACACTGTTTTCTACAAGTGTTGGTCCAACACTCCCTCTAGAGGAAGGGGACTCCGACAGGGCTGATTGGCGGCCCCCCGATCTCGGGCAGGGGCAGTGAGCAGCCTGTGGCCCGGGCTGGAGCGTCTTTGCATGTGTCCCTGGGACACATCTGCCTGCGAACTTCGGTCACCTGGCAGGAAGCTACGATGCCCAGACCTATGGTTAGCTGTGCAGCAAGGTGTAATGTGAGGACAGGTTCCACACACACTTCAAGTAAGAGGTCGGCCTGAGTGGAAAGGTGAGAGTTTGGGCAGCTGTGCAGACAAAGAAGGCGCCCTTTGGCCTGGGCCTAAATGCTTGTGACACCCCACTGGACCTGCCGTGCTCTGAGTGCCCTGCCCTGGGCCCCCTGCTCCCCTGCCCTTTGTTCAGTCACAGCAGAGATGGCCACACCCACTCCTTCAGTGAGGGCAGAGTTCCAACCACCCTCAGCCCCGCCCCCTCTCCACAGGTTACCATGGACTACAGAGGCTGCATCCTGAGGCCAGGGCGTTCCGAGAATGCCAAGGGCAGACATGATGACCTTAAATGATTTCCTCTTGTGTCAGGTTTGGTAAACTTTAGGAGCTAGGAAATGGTCCACTTACAGAAATGTTCAAATTTACTGGCATTTCATATATTCTCTGCTATAACATTGTCCTGAGTCTTTCTGTATATTCTTTACTTATGTTTTTGTTTTCCTTAATCAAAGTGTGTCTTTTCAATCTTTTCAAAGAAGATTCTTTGGACTTACTAAATCACCTCAATTTTATACGTTTTCTGTTGTATTAAGTTCTGCTCATATCTTTATTTATCTTTTTTCTATGTTCTCCGGGTTTATTGTTTTGATCTTCTGATGTCAATTAAAACACTTGGTTATTCATTTTAATAAATATTTTACTTATAAAGATTTGAACTTTTGAAGATTCCAGCTTACTTGTAAGTTTCTAAGGGTCAGGTCCTCTCCATAGTTGCTGGCCTAAGGTTTAGTTCATCATATAGCAATGTATATATTGACCTATTTTCCCCTCGACTTTCTGTGATTCCCTACATCTCACCTTTCTTTGCAGACAAGCCATTTGAAATACCCTTAACTTATTTCACAGCCAATAAGTCATTGAAATAATGTGTATTTTTAGAGAAATCTCCTTATATAATTAGGCAGAAAATCTCACCTGCCATAGTTTTCAAAACAGCATAATTTCACTCTTCTCAATGCTTAATCTGTTGTATTACACAACCTTTGAGTATTTAGCTTTATCAATGACATGTACTTTAAAAATGTTTTAGAGATCCTACAAGTCTTTGAAAACATCCTTGTTCCTTTTTTCAGTTCCAGTTTTATGTATATATTCTGCCTTGCACCTGATTATTCCAACAATTGATGGATGGCCTTGGGAATCTAATTCTGGTATTGATACTCTTTACTGATTGTCTCCCCTCGTAGCTGATTTTTTCATTATTGTGTAAATTTAGATCATGAGCTCATGTTTAGCTAAACAGCTGACCTTGTAAGACGCTTAGTTGTGTACGCTCGCAAGCTTCAGGAGAAAGTCGGCAAAATTTATTTGTGTCCCTCCAATGAGTTGCCCACGAGGACACCGTTTTCTACAAGTGTTGGTCCAATACTCCCTCTAGAGGAAGGGGACTACGACAGGGCTGATTGGCGGCCCTCGATCTGGGGCAGGGGCAGTGGGCAGCCTGTGGCCCGGGCTGGAGCCTCTTTGCATGTGTCCCTGGGACACATCTGCCTGCGAACTTCGGTCACCTGGCAGGAAGCTACGATGCCCAGACCTATGCTTAGCTGTGCAGCGAGGTGTACTGTGAGGACAGGTTCCACACACACTTCAAGTAAGAGGTCGGCCTGAGTGGAAAGGTGAGAGTTTGGGCAGCTGTGCAGACAAAGAAGGCGCCCTTTGGCCTGGGCCTAAATGCTTGTGACACCCCACTGGACCTGCCTTGCTCTGAGGGCCCTGTTCTGGGACCCCTGCTCCCCTGCCCTTTGTTCAGTCACAGCAGAGATGGCCACACCCACTCCTTCAGTGAGGGCAGAGTTCCAACCACCCTCAGCCCCGCCCCCTCTCCGCAGGTTACCATGGACTACAGAGGCTGCATCCTGAGGCCAGGGTGTTCCGAGAATGCCAAGGGCAGACATGATGACCTTAAATGATTTCCTCTTGTGTCAGGTTTGGTAAACTTTAGGAGCTAGGAAATGGTCCACTTACAGAAATGTTCAAATTTACTGGCATTTCATATATTCTCTGCTATAACATTGTCCTGAGTCTTTCTGTATATTCTTTACTTATGTTTTTGTTTTCCTTAATCAAAGTGTGTCTTTTCAATCTTTTCAAAGAAGATTCTTTGGACTTACTAAATCACCTCAATTTTATACGTTTTCCGTTGTATTAAGTTCTGCTCATATCTTTATTTATCTTTTTTCTATGTTCTCAGGGTTTATTGTTTTGATCTTCTGATGTCAATTAAAACACTTGGTTATTCATTTTAATAAATATTTTACTTATAAAGATTTGAACTTTTGAAGATTCCAGCTTACTTGTAAGTTTCTAAGGGTCAGGTCCTCTCCATTGTTGCTGGCCTAAGGTTTAGTTCACCATATAGCAATGTATATATTGACCTATTTTCCCCTCGACTTTCTGTGATTCCCTACATCTCACCTTTCTTTGCAGACAAGCCATTTGAAATACCCTTAACTTATTTCACAGCCAATAAGTCATTGAAATAATGTGTAATTTTAGAGAAATCTTCTTATATAATTAGGCAGAAAATCTCACCTGCCATAGTTTTCAAAACAGCATAATTTCACTCTTCTCAATGCTTAACCTGTTGTATTACACAACCTTTGAGTATTTAGCTTTATCAATGACATGTACTTTAAAAATGTTTTAGAGATCCTACCAGTCTTTGAAAACATCCTTGTTCCTTGTTTCAGTTCCAGTTTTATGTATATATTCTGCCTTGCACCTGATTATTCCAACAATTGATGGATGGCCTTGGGAATCTAATTCTGGTATTGATAGTCTTTACTGATTGTCTCCCCTCGTAGCTGATTTCTTCATTATTGTGTAAATTTAGATCATGAGCTCATGTTTAGCTAAACAGCTGACCTTGTAAGACGCTTAGTTGTGTACGCTCGCAAGCTTCAGGAGAAAGTCGGCAAAATTTATTTGTGTCCCTCCAATGAGTTGCCCACGAGGACACCGTTTTCTACAAGTGTTGGTCCAACACTCCCTCTAGAGGAAGGGGACTCCGACAGGGCTGATTGGCGGCCCCCGATCTGGGGCAGGGGCAGTGGGCAGCCTGTGGCCCGGGCTGGAGCGTCTTTGCATGTGTCCCTGGGACACATCTGCCTGCGAACTTCGGTCACCTGGTAAGAAGCTACGATGCCCAGACCTATGGTTAGCTGTGCAGCAATGTGTACTGTGAGGACAGGTTCCACACTCACTTCAAGTAAGAGGTCGGCCTGAGTGGAAAGGTGAGAGTTTGGGCAGCTGTGCAGACAAAGAAGGCGCACTTTGGCCTGGGCCTAAATGCTTGTGACACCCCACTGGACCTGCAGTTCTCTGAGGGCCCTGCCCTGGGCCCCCTGCTCCCCTGCCCTTTGTTCAGTCACAGCAGAGATGGCCACACCCACTCCTTCAGTGAGGGCAGAGTTCCAACCACCCTCAGCCCCGCCCCCTCTCCGCAGGTTACCATGGACTACAGAGGCTGCATCCTGAGGCCAGGGCGTTCCGAGAATGCCAAGGGCAGACATAATGACTTTAAATGATTTCCTCTTGTGTCAGGTTTGGTAAATTTTAGGAGCTAGGAAATGGTCCACTTACAGAAATGTTCAAATTTACTGGCATTTCATATATTCTCTGCTATAACATTGTCCTGATTCTTTCTGTATATTCTTTACTTATGTTTTTGTTTTCCTTAATCAAAGTGTGTCTTTTCAATCTTTTCAAAGAAGATTCTTTGGACTTACTAAATCACCTGAATTATATACGTTTTCTGTTGTATTAAGTTCTGCTCATATCTTTATTTATCTTTTTTCTATGTTCTCATGGTTTATTGTTTTGATCTTCTGATGTCAATTAAAACACTTGGTTATTCATTTTAATAAATATTTTACTTATAAAGATTTGAACTTTTGAAGATTCCAGCTTACTTGTAAGTTTCTAAGGGTCAGGTCCTCTCCATTGTTGCTGGCCTAAGGTTTAGTTCACCATATAGCAATGTATATATTGACCTATTTTCCCCTCGACTTTCTGTGATTCCCTACATCTCACCTTTCTTTGCAGAGAAGCCATTTGAAATACCCTTAACTTATTTCACAGCCAATAAGTCATTGAAATAATGTGTATTTTTAGAGAAATCTTCTTATATAATTAGGCAGAAAATCTCACCTGCCATAGTTTTCAAAACAGCATAATTTCACTCTTCTCAATGCTTAATCTGTTGTATTACACAACCTTTGAGTATTTAGCTTTATCAATGACATGTACTTTAAAAATGTTTTAGAGATCTTACCAGTCTTTGAAAACATCCTTGTTCCTTGTTTCAGGTCCAGTTTTATGTATATATTCTGCCTTGCACCTGATTATTCCAACAATTGATGGATGGCCTTGGGAATCTAATTCTGGTATTGATACTCTTTACTGATTGTCTCCCCTCATAGCTGATTTTTTCATTATTGTGTAAATTTAGATCATGAGCTCATGTTTAGCTAAACAGCTGACCTTGTAAGACGCTTAGTTGTGTACGCTCGCAAGCTTCAGGAGAAAGTCGGCAAAATTTATTTGTGTCCCTCCAATGAGTTGCCCACGAGGACACCGTTTTATACAAGTGTTGGTCCAACACTCCCTCTAGAGGAAGGGGACTCCAACAGCGGTGATTGGCGGCCACCGATCAGGGGCAGGGGCAGTGGGCAGCCTGTGGCCCGGGCTGGAGCATCTTTGCATGTGTCCCTGGGACACATCTGCCTGCGAACTTCGGTCACCTGGCAGGAAGCTACGATGCCCAGACCTATGGTTAGCTGTGCAGCAAGGTGTACTGTGAGCACAGGTTCCACACACACTTCAAGTAAGAGGTCGGCCTGAGTGGAAAGGTGAGAGTTTGGGCAGCTGTGCAGACAAAGAAGGCGCCCTTTGGCCTGGGCCTAAATGCTTGTGACACCCCACTGGACCTGCCGTGCTCTGAGGGCCCTGCCCTGGGCCCCCTGCTCCCCTGCCCTTTGTTCAGTCACAGCAGAGATGGCCACACCCACTCCTTCAGTGAGGGCAGAGTTCCAACCACCCTCAGCCCCGCCCCCTCTCCGCAGGTTACCATGGACTACAGAGGCTGCATCCTGAGGCCAGGGCGTTCCGAGAATGCCAAGGGCAGACATGTTGACCTTAAATGATTTCCTCTTGTGTCAGGTTTGGTAAACTTTAGGAGCTAGGAAATGGTCCACTTACAGAAATGTTCAAATTTACTGGCATTTCATATATTCTCTGCTATAACATTGTCCTGATCCTTTCTGTATATTCTTTACTTATGTTTTTGTTTTCCTTAATCAAAATGTGTCTTTTCAATCTTTTCAAAGAAGATTCTTTGGACTTACTAAATCACCTGAATTTTATACGTTTACTGTTGTATTAAGTTCTGCTCATATCTTTATTTATCTTTTTTCCATGTTCTCAGGGTTTATTGTTTTGATCTTCTGATGTCAATTAAAACACTTGTTTATTCATTTTAATAAATATTTTACTTATAAAGATTTGAACTTTTGAAGATTCCAGCTTACTTGTAAGTTTCTAAGGGTCAGGTCCTCTCCATTGTTGCTGGCCTAAGGTTTAGTTCACCATATAGCAATGTATATATTGACCTATTTTCCCCTCGACTTTCTGTGATTCCCTACATCTCACCTTTCTTTGCAGACAAGCCATTTGAAATACACTTAACTTATTTCACAGCCAATAAGTCATTGAAATAATGTGTATTTTTTAGAGAAATCTTCTTATATAATTAGGCAGAAAATCTCACCTGCCATAGTTTTCAAAACAGCATAATTTCACTCTTCTCAATGCTTAATCTGTTGTAATACACAACCTTTGAGTATTTAGCTTTATCAATGACATGTCCTTTAAAAATGTTTTAGACATCCTACCAGTCTTTGAAAACATCCTTGTTCCTTGTTTCAGTTCCAGTTTTATGTATACATTCTGCCTTGCACCTGACTATTCCAACAATTGATGGATGGCCATGGGAATCTAATTCTGGTATTGATAGTCTTTACTGATTGTCTCCCCTCGTAGCTGATTTCTTCATTATTGTGTAAATTTAGATCATGAGCTCATGTTTAGCTAAACAGCTGACCTTGTAAGACGCTTAGGTGTGAACGCTCGTAAGCTTCCGCAGAAAGACGGCAAAGATTTATTTGTGTCCCTCCAATGAGTTGCCCACGAGGACACCGTTTTCTACAAGTGTTGGTCCAATACTCCCTCTAGAGGAAGGGGACTCCGACAGGGCTGATTGGTGGCCCCCGATCTGGGGCAGGGGCAGTGGGCAGCCTGTGGCCCGGGCAGGAGCCTCTTTGCATGTGTCCCTGGGACACATCTGCCTGCGAACTTCAGTCACCTGGCAGGAAGCTACGATGCCCAGACCTATGGTTAGCTGTGCAGCGAGGTGTACTGTGAGGACAGGTTCCACACACACTTCAAGTAAGAGGTCGGCCTGAGTGGAAAGGTGAGAGTTTGGGCAGCTGTGCAGACAAAGAAGGCGCCCTTTGGCCTGGGCCTAAATGCTTGTGACAGCCCACTGGACCTGCCGTGCTCTGACGGCCCTGCCCTGGGCCCCCTGCTCCCCTGCCCTTTGTTCAGTCACAGCAGAGATGGCCACACCCACTCCTTCAGTGAGGGCAGAGTTCCAACCAACCTCAACCCCGCCCTCTCTCCGCTGGTTACCATGGACAAAAGAGGCTGCATCCTGAGGCCAGGGCGTTCCGAGAATGCCACGGGCAGACATGATGACCTTAAATGATTTCCTCTTGTGTCAGGTTTGGTAAACTTTAGGAGCTAGGAAATGGTCCACTTTACAGAAATGTTCAAATTTACTGGCATTTCATATATTCTCTGCTATAACATTGTCCTGATTCTTTCTGTATATTCTTTACTTATGTTTTTGTTTTCCTTAATCAAAGTGTGTCTTTTCAATCTTTTCAAAGAAGATTCTTTGGACTTACTAAATCACCTCAATTTTATACGTTTTCTGTTGTATTAACTTCTGGTCATATCTTTATTTATCTTTTTTCTATGTTCTCAGGGTTTATTGTTTTCATCTTCTGATGTCAATTAAAACACTTGGTTATTCATTGTAATAAATATTTTACTTATAAAGATTTGAACTTTTGAAGATTCCAGCTTACTTGTAAGTTTCTAAGGGTCAGGTCCTCTCCATTGTTGCTGGCCTAAGGTTTAGTTAACCATATAGCAATGTATATATTGACCTATTTTCACCTCGACTTTCTGTGATTCCCTACATCTCACCTTTCTTTGCAGACAAGCCATTTGAAATACCCTTAACTTATTTCACAGCCAATAAGTCATTGAAATAATGTGTATTTTTAGAGAAATCTTCTTATATAATTAGGCAGAAAATCTCACCTGCCATAGTTTTCAAAACAGCATAATTTCACTCTTCTCAATGCTTAATCTGTTGTATTACACAACTTTTGAGTATTTAGCTTTATCAATGTCATGTACTTTAAAAATGTTTTAGAGATCCTACCAGTCTTTGAAAACATCCTTGTTCCTTGTTTCAGGTCCAGTTTTATGTATATATTCTGCCTTGCACCTGATTATTCCAACAATTGATGGATGGCCTTGGGAATCTAATTCTGGTATTGATAGTCTTTACTGATTGTCTCCGCTCGTAGCTGATTTTTTCATTATTGTGTAAATTTAGATCATGAGCTCATGTTTAGCTAAACAGCTGACCTTGTAAGACGCTTAGGTGTGAACGCTCATAAGCTTCAGGAGAAAGTCGGCAAAATTTATTTCTGTCCCTCCAATGAGTTGCCCACCAGGACACCGTTTTCTACAAGTGTTGGTCCAATACTCCCTCTACAGGAAGGGGATTCCGACAGGGCTGATTGGCGGCCCCCGATCTGGGGCAGGGGCAGTGGGCAGCCTGTGGCCCGGTCTGGAGCCTCTTTGCATGTGTCCCTGGGACACATCTGCCTGCGAACTTCGGTCACCTGTCAGGAAGGTACGATGCCCAGACCTATGGTTAGCTGTGCAGCGAGGTGTACTGTGAGGACAGGTTCCACACACACTTCAAGTAAGAGGTCGGCCTGAGTGGAAAGGTGAGAGTTTGGGCAGCTGTGCAGACAAAGAAGGCACCCGTTGGCCTGGGCCTAACTGCTTGTGACACGCCACTGGACCTGCCGTGCTCTGAGGGCCCTGCACTGGGCCCCCTGCTCCCCTGCCCTTTGTTCAGTCACAGCAGAGATGGCCACACCCACTCCTTCAGTGAGGGCAGTGTTCCTACCAACCTCAGCCCCGCCCCCTCTCCGCAGTTTACCATGGACTACAGAGGCTGCATCCTGAGGCCAGGGCGTTCCGAGAATGCCAAGGCCAGACATGATGACCTTAAATGATTTCCTATTGTGTCAGGCTTGGTAAACTTTAGGAGCTAGGAAATGGTCCACCTTACAGAAATTTTCAAATTTACTGGCATTTCATATATTCTCTGCTATAACATTGTCCTGATTCTTTCTGTATATTCTTTACTTATGTTTTTGTTTTCCTTAATCAAAGTGTGTCTTTTCAATCTTTTCAAAGAAGATTCTTTGGACTTACTAAATCACCTCAATTTTATACGTTTTCTGTTGTATTAAGTTCTGCTCATATCTTTATTTATCTTTTTTCTATGTTCTCAGGGTTTATTGTTTTGATCTTCTGATGTCAATTAAAACACTTGGTTATTCATTTTAATAAATATTTTACTTATAAAGATTTGAACTTTTGAAGATTCCTGCTTACTTGTAAGTTTCTAAGGGTCAGGTCCTCTGCATTGTTGCTGGCCTAAGACTTAGTTCACCATATAGCAATGTATATATTGACCTATTTTCCCTCGACTTTCTGTGATTCCCTACATCTCACCTTTCTTTGCAGACAAGCCATTTGAAATACCCTTAACTTATTTCACAGCCAATAAGTCATTGAAATAATGTGTATTTTTAGGGAAATCTTCTTATATAATTAGGCAGAAAATCTCACCTGCCATAGTTTTCAAAACAGCATAATTTCACTCTTCTCAATGCTTAATCTGTTGTATTACACAACCTTTGAGTATTTAGCTTTATCAATGACATGTACTTTAAAAATGTTTTAGAGATCCTACCAGTCTTTGAAAACATCCTTGTTCCTTGTTTCAGTTCCAGTTTTATGTATATATTCTGCCTTGCACCTGATTATTCCAACAATTGATGGATGGCCTTGGGAATCTAATTCTGGTATTGATAGTCTTTACTGATTGTCTCCCCTCGTAGCTGATTTCTTCATTATTGTGTAAATTTAGATCATGAGCTCATGTTTAGCTAAACAGCTGACCTTGTAAGACGCTTAGGTGTGAACGCTCGTAAGCTTCCGCAGAAAGGCGGCAAAGATTTATTAGTGTCCCTCCAATGAGTTGCCCACGAGGACACCGTTTTATACAAGTGTTGGTCCAATACTCCCTCTAGAGGCAGGGGACTCCGACAGGGCTGATTGGCGGCCCCCGTTCTGGGGCAGGGGCAGTGGGCAGCCTGTGGCCCGGGCAGGAGCCTCTTTGCATGTGTCCCTGGGACACATCTGCCTGCGAACTACAGTCACCTGGCAGGAAGCTACGATGCCCAGACCTATGGTTAGCTGTGCAGCGAGGTGTACTGTGAGGACAGGTTCCACACACACTTCAAGTAAGAGGTCGGCCTGAGTGGAAAGTTGAGAGTTTGGGCAGCTGTGCAGACAAAGAAGGCGCCCTTTGGCCTCGGCCTAAATGCTTGTGACACCCCACTGGACCTGCCGTGCTCTGAGGGCCCTGCCCTGGGCCCCATGCTCCCCTGCCCTTTGTTCAGTCACAGCAGAGATGGCCACACCCACTCCTTCAGTGAGGCCAGAGTTCCAACCACCCTCAGCCCCGCCCCCTCTCCACAGTTTACCATGGACTACAGAGGCTGCATCCTGAGGCCAGGGCGTTCCGAGAATGCCAAGGGCAGACATGATGACCTTAAATGATTTCCTCTTGTGTCAGGTTTGGTAAACTTTAGGAGCTAGGAAATGGTCCACTTTACAGAAATGTTCAAATTTACTGGCATTTCTTATATTCTCTGCTATAACATTCTCCTGATTTTTTCTGTATATTCTTTACTTATTTTTTTGTTTTCCTTAATCAAAGTGTGTCTTTTCAATCTTTTCAAAGAAGATTCTTTGGACTTACTAAATCCCCTCAATTTTATACGTTTTCTGTTGTATTAAGTTCTGCTCATATCTTTATTTATCTTTTTTCTATGTTCTCAGGGTTTATTGTTTTGATCTTCTGATGTCAATTAAAACACTTGGTTATTCATTTTAATAAATATTTTACTTATAAAGATTTGAACTTTTGAACATTCCAGCTTACTTGTAAGTTTCTAAGGGTCAGGTCCTCTCCATTGTTGCTGGCCTAAGGTTTAGTTCACCATATAGCAATGTATATATTGACCTATTTTCCCCTCGACTTTCTGTGATTCCCTACATCTCACCTTTTTTTGCAGACAAGCCATTTGAAATACACTTAAATTATTTCACAGCCAATAAGTCATTGAAATAATGTGTATTTTTAGAGAAATCTTCTTATATAATTAGGCAGAAAATCTCACCTGCCATAGTTTTCAAAACAGCATAATTTCACTCTTCTCAATGCTTAATCTGTTGTATTACACAACCTTTGAGTATTTAGCTTTATCAATGACATGTACTTTAAAAATGTTTTAGAGATCCTACCAGTCTTGAAAACATCCTTGTTCCTTGTTTCAGTTCCAGTTTTATGTATATATTCTGCCTTGAATCTGATTATTCCAACAATTGATGGATGGCCTTGGGAATCTAATTCTGGTATTGATAGTCTTTACTGATTGTCTCCACTCGTAGCTGATTTTTTCATTATTGTGTAAATTTAGATCATGAGCTCATGTTTAGCTAAACAGCTGACCTTGTAAGACGCTTAGGTGTGAACGCTCGTAAGCTTCAGGAGAAAGTCGGCAAAATTTATTTTTGTCCCTCCAATGAGTTGCCCACGAGGACACCGTTTTCTACAAGTGTTGGTCCAATACTCCCTCTAGAGGAAGGGGACTCTGACAGGGCTGATTAGCGGCACGCGATCTGGGGCAGGGGCAGTGAGCAGCCTGTGGCCCGGGCTGGAGCTTCTTTGCATGTGTCCCTGGGACACATCTGCCTGCGAACTTAGGTCACCTGGCAGGGAGCTACGATGCCCAGACCTATGGTTAGCTGTGCAGCGAGTTGTAATGTGAGGACAGGTTCCACACACATTTCAAGAAAGAGGTCGGCCTGAGTGGAAAGGTGAGAGTTTGGGCAGCTGTGCAGACAAAGAAGGCGCCCTTTGGCGTGGGCGTAAATGCTTGTTACACGCCACTGGACCTGCCGTGCTCTGAGGGCCCTGCCCTGGGCCTCGTGCTCCCCTGCCGTTTGTTCAGTCACAGCAGAGATGGCCACACCCACTCCTTCAGTGAGGGCAGAGTTCCAACCACCCTCAGCCCCGCCCCCTCTCCGCAGGTTACCATGGACTACAGAGGCTGCATCCTGAGGCCAGGGCGTTCCGAGAATGCCAAGGGCAGACATGATGACCTTAAATGATTTCCTCTTGTGTCAGGTTTGGTAAACTTTAGGAGCTAGGAAATGGTCCACTTTACAAAAATTTTCAAATTTACTGGCATTTCTTATATTCTCTGCTATAACTTTGACCTGATTCTTTCGGTATATTCTTTACTTATGTTTTTGTTTTCCTTAATCAAAGTGTGTCTTTTCAATCTTTTCAAAGAAGATTCTTTGGACTTACTAAATCACCTCAATTTTATACGTTTTCTGTTGTATTAAGTTCTGCTCATATCTTTATCTTTTTTCTATGTTCTCAGGGTTTATTGTTTTGATCTTCTGATGTCAATTAAAACACTTGGTTATTCATTTTAATAAATATTTTACTTATAAAGATTTGAACTTTTGAAGATTCCAGCTTACTTGTAAGTTTCTAAGGGTCAGGTCCTCTCCATTGTTGCTGGCCTAAGGTTTAGTTCACCATATCACAATGTATATATTGACCTATTTTCCCCTCGACTTTCTGTGATTCCCTACATCTCACCTTTCTTTGCAGACAAGCCATTTGAAATACCCTTAACTTATTTCACAGCCAATAAGTCATTGAAATAATGTGTATTTTTAGAGAAATCTTCTTATATAATTAGGCAGAAAATCTCACCTGCCATAGTTTTCAAAACAGCATAATTTCACTCTTCTCAATGCTTAATCTGTTGTATTACACAACCTTTGAGTATTTAGCTTTATCAATGACATGTCCTTTAAAAATGTTTTAGAGATCCTACCAGTCTTTGAAAACATCCTTGTTCCTTGTATCAGTTCCAGTTTTATGTATATATTCTGCCTTGCACCTGATTAATCCAACAATTGATGGATGGCCTTGGGAATCTAATTCTGGTATTGATAGTCTTTACTGATTGTCTCACCTCGTAGCTGATTTCTTCATTATTGTGTAAATTTAGATCATGAGCTCATGTTTAGCTAAACAGCTGACCTTGTAAGACGCTTAGGTGTGAACGCTCGTAAGATTCAGGAGAAAGTCGGCAAAATTTATTTGTGTCCCTCCAATGAGTTGCCCACGAGGACACCGTTTTCTACAAGTGTTGGTCCAATACTCTCTCTAGAGGAAGGGGACTCCGACAGGGCTGATTGGCGGCCCCCGATCTGGGGCAGGGGCAGTGGGCAGCCTGTGGCCCGGGCTGTAGCCTCTTTTCATGTGTCCCTGGGACACATCTGCCTGCGAACTTCGGTCACCTGGCAGGAAGCTACGATGCCCAGACCTATGGTTAGCTGTGCAGCGAGGTGTAATGTGAGGACAGGTTCCACACACATTTCAAGAAAGAGGTCGGCCTGAGTGGAAAGGTGAGAGTTTGGGCATCTGTGCAGACAAATAAGGCGCACTTTGGCGTGGGCGTAAATGCTTGTGACACGCCACTGGACCTGCCGTGCTCTGAGGGCCCTGCCCTGGGCCTCGTGCTCCCCTGCCGTTTGTTCAGTCACAGCAGAGATGGCCACACCCACTCCTTCAGTGAGGGCAGAGTTCCAACAAACCTCAGCCCCGCCCCCTCTGCGCAGGTTACCATGGACTACAGAGGCTGCATCCTGAGGCCAGGGCGTTCCGAGAATGCCAAGGGCAGACATGATGACCTTAAATGATTTCCTCTTGTGTCAGGTTTGGTAAACTTTAGGAGCTAGGAAATGGTCCACTTTACAAAAATGTTCAAATTTACTGGCATTTCTTATATTCTCTGCTATAACTTTGACCTGATTCTTTCGGTATATTCTTTACTTATGTTTTTGTTTTCCTTAATCAAAGTGTGTCTTTTCAATCTTTTCAAAGAAGATTCTTTGGACTTACTAAATCACCTCAATTTTATACGTTTTCTGTTGTATTAAGTTCTGCTCATATCTTTATCTTTTTTCTATGTTCTCAGGGTTTATTGTTTTGATCTTCTGATGTCAATTAAAACACTTGGTTATTCATTTTAATAAATATTTTACTTATAAAGATTTGAACTTTTGAAGATTCCAGCTTACTTGTAAGTTTCTAAGGGTCAGGTCCTCTCCATTGTTGCTGGCCTAAGGTTTAGTTCACCATATAGCAATGTATATATTGACCTATTTTCCCCTCGACTTTCTGTGATTCCCTACATCTCACCTTTCTTTGCAGACAAGCCATTTGAAATACCCTTAACTTATTTCACAGCCAATAAGTCATTGAAATAATGTGTATTTTTAGAGAAATCTTCTTATATAATTAGGCAGAAAATCTCACCTGCCATAGTTTTCAAAACAGCATAATTTCACTCTTCTCAATGCTTAATCTGTTGTATTACACAACCTTTGAGTATTTAGCTTTATCAATGACATGTCCTTTAAAAATGTTTTAGAGATCCTACCAGTCTTTGAAAACATCCTTGTTCCTTGTATCAGTTCCAGTTTTATGTATATATTCTGCCTTGCACCTGATTAATCCAACAATTGATGGATGGCCTTGGGAATCTAATTCTGGTATTGATAGTCTTTACTGATTGTCTCACCTCGTAGCTGATTTCTTCATTATTGTGTAAATTTAGATCATGAGCTCATGTTTAGCTAAACAGCTGACCTTGTAAGACGCTTAGGTGTGAACGCTCGTAAGATTCAGGAGAAAGTCGGCAAAATTTATTTGTGTCCCTCCAATGAGTTGCCCACGAGGACACCGTTTTCTACAAGTGTTGGTCCAATACTCCCTCTAGAGGAAGGGGACTCCGACAGGGCTGATTGGCGGCCCCCGATCTGGGGCAGGGGCAGTGGGCAGCCTGTGGCCCGGGCTGTAGCCTCTTTTCATGTGTCCCTGGGACACATCTGCCTGCGAACTTCGGTCACCTGGCAGGAAGCTACGATGCCCAGACCTATGGTTAGCTGTGCAGCGAGGTGTAATGTGAGGACAGGTTCCACACACATTTCAAGAAAGAGGTCGGCCTGAGTGGAAAGGTGAGAGTTTGGGCATCTGTGCAGACAAATAAGGCGCACTTTGGCGTGGGCGTAAATGCTTGTGACACGCCACTGGACCTGCCGTGCTCTGAGGGCCCTGCCCTGGGCCTCGTGCTCCCCTGCCGTTTGTTCAGTCACAGCAGAGATGGCCACACCCACTCCTTCAGTGAGGGCAGAGTTCCAACAAACCTCAGCCCCGCCCCCTCTGCGCAGGTTACCATGGACTACAGAGGCTGCATCCTGAGGCCAGGGCGTTCCGAGAATGCCAAGGGCAGACATGATGACCTTAAATGATTTCCTCTTGTGTCAGGTTTGGTAAACTTTAGGAGCTAGGAAATGGTCCACTTTACAAAAATGTTCAAATTTACTGGCATTTCTTATATTCTCTGCTATAACTTTGACCTGATTCTTTCGGTATATTCTTTACTTATGTTTTTGTTTTCCTTAATCAAAGTGTGTCTTTTCAATCTTTTCAAAGAAGATTCTTTGGACTTACTAAATCACCTCAATTTTATACGTTTTCTGTTGTATTAAGTTCTGCTCATATCTTTATCTTTTTTCTATGTTCTCAGGGTTTATTGTTTTGATCTTCTGATGTCAATTAAAACACTTGGTTATTCATTTTAATAAATATTTTACTTATAAAGATTTGAACTTTTGAAGATTCCAGCTTACTTGTAAGTTTCTAAGGGTCAGGTCCTCTCCATTGTTGCTGGCCTAAGGTTTAGTTCACCATATAGCAATGTATATATTGACCTATTTTCCCCTCGACTTTCTGTGATTCCCTACATCTCACCTTTCTTTGCAGACAAGCCATTTGAAATACCCTTAACTTATTTCACAGCCAATAAGTCATTGAAATAATGTGTATTTTTAGAGAAATCTTCTTATATAATTAGGCAGAAAATCTCACCTGCCATAGTTTTCAAAACAGCATAATTTCACTCTTCTCAATGCTTAATCTGTTGTATTACACAACCTTTGAGTATTTAGCTTTATCAATGACATGTCCTTTAAAAATGTTTTAGAGATCCTACCAGTCTTTGAAAACATCCTTGTTCCTTGTTTCAGTTCCAGTTTTATGTATATATTCTGCCTTGCACCTGATTATTCCAACAATTGATGGATGGCCTTGGGAATCTAATTCTGGTATTGATAGTCTTTACTGATTGTCTCCCCTCGTAGCTGATTTCTTCATTATTGTGTAAATTTAGATCATGAGCTCATGTTTAGCTAAACAGCTGACCTTGTAAGACGCTTAGGTGTGAACGCTCGTAAGCTTCAGCAGAAAGTCGGCAAAGATTTATTTGTGTCCCTCCAATGAGTTGCCCATGAGGACACCGTTTTCTACAAGTGTTGGTCGAATACTCCCTCTAGAGGCAGGGGACTCCGACAGGGCTGATTGGCGGCCCCCGATCTGGGGCAGGGGCAGTGGGGAGCCTGTGGCCCGGGCAGGAGCCTCTTTGCATGTGTCCCTGGGACACATCTGCCTGCGAACTTCGGTCACCTGGCAGGAAGCTACGATGCCCAGACCTATGGTTAGCTGTGCAGCGAGGTGTACTGTGAGGACAGGTTCCACACACACTTCAAGTAAGAGGTCGGCCTGAGTGGAAAGGTGAGAGTTTGGGCAGCTGTGCAGACAAAGAAGGCGCCCTTTGGCCTGGGCCTAAATGCTTGTGACAGCCCACTGGACCCTCCGTGCTCTGAGGGCCCTGCCCTGGGCCCCCTGCTCCCCTGCCCTTTGTTCAGTCACAGCAGAGATGGCCATACCCACTCCTTCAGTGAGGGCAGAGTTCCAACCACCCTCAGCCCCGCCCCCTCTCCGCAGGTTACCATGGACTACAGAGGCTGCATCCTGAGGCCAGGGCGTTCCGAGAAGGCCAAGGGCAGACATGATGACTTTAAATGATTTCCTCTTGTGTCAGGTTTGGTAAACTTTAGGAACTAGGAAATGGTCCACTTTACAGAAATGTTCAAATTTACTGGCATTTCATATATTCTCTGCTATAACATTGTCCTGATTCTTTCTGTATATTCTTTACTTATGTTTTTGTTTTCCTTAATCAAAGTGTGTCTTTTCAATCTTTTCAAAGAAGATTCTTTGGACATACTAAATCACCTCAATTTTATACGTTTTCTGTTGTATTAAATTCTGCTCATATCTTTATTTATCTTTTTTCTATGTTCTCAGGGTTTATTGTTTTGATCTTCTGATGTCAATTAAAACACTTGGTTATTCATTTCAATAAATATTTTACTTATAAAGATTTGAACTTTTGAAGATTCCAGCTTACTTGTAAGTTTCTAAGGGTCAGGTCCTCTCCATTGTTGCTGGCCTAAGGTTTAGTTCACCATATAGCAATGTATATATTGACCTATTTTCCCCTCGACTTTCTGTGATTCCCTACATCTCACCTTTCTTTGCAGACAAGCTATTTGAAATACCCTTAACTTATTTCACAGCCAATAAGTCATTGAAATAATGTGTATTTTTTAGAGAAATCTTCTTATATAATTAGGCAGAAAATCTCACCTGCCATAGTTTTCAAAACAGCATAATTTCACTCTTCTCAATGGTTAATCTGTTGTATTACACAACCTTTGAGTATTTAGCTTTATCAATGACATGTCCTTTAAAAATGTTTTAGAGATCCTACCAGTCTTTGAAAACATCCTTGTTCCTTGTTTCAGTTCCAGTTTTATGTATATTTTCTGCCTTGCACCTGATTATTCCAACAATTGATGGATGACCTAGGGAATCTAATTCTGGTATTGATAGTTTTTGCTGATTGTCTCCCCTTGTAGCTGATTTCTTCATTATTGTGTAAATTTAGATCATGAGCTCATGTTTAGCTGAACAGCTGACCTTGTAAGACGCTTACGTGTGAACGCTCATAAGCTTCAGGAGAAAGTCGGCAAAATTTATTTGTATCCCTCCAATGAGTTGCCCACGAGGACAACGTTTTCTACAAGTGTTGGTCCAATACTCCCTCTAGAGGAAGGGGACTCCGACAGGGCTGATTGGCGGCCCCCGATCTGGGGCAGGGGCAGTGGGCAGCCTGTGGCCCGGGCAGGAGCCTCTTTGCATGTGTCACTGGGACACATCTGCCTGCGAATTTAGGTCACCTGGCAGGAAGCTACGATGCCCAGACCTATGGTTAGCTGTGCAGCGAAGTGTACTGTGAGGACAGGTTCCACACACACTTCAAGAAAGAGGTCGGCCTGAGTGGAAAGGTGAGAGTTTGGGCATCTGTGCAGACAAATAAGGCGCCCTTTGGCCTGGGCCTAAATGCTTGTGACACGCCACTGGACCTGCCGTGCTCTGAGTGCCCTGCCCTGGGCCCCGTGCTCCCCTGCCCTTTGTTCAGTCACAGCAGAGATGGCCACACCCACTCCTTCAGTGAGGGCAGAGTTCCAACCAACCTCAGCCCCGCCCCCTCTCCGCAGGTTACCATGGACTACAGAGGCTGCATCCTGAGGCCAGGGCGTACCGAGAATGCCAAGGGCAGACATGATGACCTTAAATGATTTCCTCTTGTGTCAGGTTTGGTAAACTTTAGGAGCTAGGAAATGGTCCACTTTACAAAAATGTTCAAATTTACTGGCATTTCTTATATTCTCTGCTATAACTTTGACCTGATTCTTTCTGTATATTCTTTACTTATGTTTTTCTTTTCCTTAATCAAAGTGTGTCTTTTCAATCTTTTCAAAGAAGATTCTTTGGACTTACTAAATCACCTCAATTTTATACGTTTTCTGGTGTATTAAGTTCTGCTCCTATCTTTATCTTTTTTCTATGTTCTCAGGGTTTATTGTTTTGATCTTCTGATGTCAATTAAAACACTTGGTTATTCATTTTAATAAATATTTTACTCATAAAGATTTGAACTTTTGAAGATTCCAGCTTACTTGTAAGTTTCTAAGGGTCAGGTCCTCTCCATTGTTGCTGGCCTAAGGTTTAGTTCACCATATCGCATTGTATATATTGACCTATTTTCCCCTCGACTTTGTGTGATTCCCTACATCTCACCTTTCTTTGCAGACAAGCCATTTGAAATACCCTTAACTTATTTCACAGCCAATAAGTCATTGAAATAATGTGTATTTTTAGAGAAATCTTCTTATATAATTAGGCAGAAAATCTCACCTGCCATAGTTTTCAAAACAGCATAATTTCACTCTTCTCAATGCTTAATCTGTTGTATTACACAACCTTTGAGTATTTAGCTTTATCAATGACATGTCCTTTAAAAATGTTTTAGAGATCCTACCAGTCTTTGAAAACATCCTTGTTCCTTGTATCAGTTCCAGTTTTATGTATATATTCTGCCTTGCACCTGATTATTCCAACAATTGATGGATGGCCTTGGGAATCTAATTCTGGTATTGATAGTCTTTACTGATTGTCTCCCCTCGTAGCTGATTTCTTCATTATTGTGTAAATTTAGATCATGAGCTCATGTTTAGCTAAACAGCTGACCTTGTAAGACGCTTAGGTGTGAACGCTCGTAAGCTTCAGCAGAAAGTCGGCAAAGATTTATTTGTGTCCCTCCAATGAGTTGCCCATGAGGACACCGTTTTCTACAAGTGTTGGTCGAATACTCCCTCTAGAGGCAGGGGAGTCCGACAGGGCTGATTGGCGGCCCCCGATCTGGGCCAGGGGCAGTGGGCAGCCTGTGGCCCGGGCAGGAGCCTCTTTGCATGTGTCCCTGGGACACATCTGCCTGCGAACTTCGGTCACCTGACAGGAAGCTACGATGCCCAGACCTATGGTTAGCTGTGCAGCGAGGTGTACTGTGAGGGCAGGTTCCAAACACACTTCAAGTAAGAGGTCGGCCTGAGTGGAAAGGTGAGAGTTTGGGCAGCTGTGCAGACAAAGAAGGCGCCCTTTGGCCTGGGCCTAAATGCTTGTGACAGCCCACTGGACCTGCCGTGCTCTGAGGGCCCTGACCTGGGCCCCCTGCTCCCCTGCCCTTTGTTCAGTCACAGCAGAGATGGCCATACCCACTCCTTCAGTGAGGGCAGAGTTCCAACCACCCTCAGCCCCGCCCCCTCTCCGCAGGTTACCATGGACTACAGAGGCTGCATCCTGAGGCCAGGGCGTTCCGAGAAGGCCAAGGGCAGACATGATGACTTTAAATGATTTCCTCTTGTGTCAGGTTTGGTAAACTTTAGGAACTAGGAAATGGTCCACTTTACAGAAATGTTCAAATTTACTGGCATTTCATATATTCTGTGCTATAACATTGTCCTGATTCTTTCTGTATATTCTTTACTTATGTTTTTGTTTTCCTTAATCAAAGTGTGTCTTTTCAATCTTTTCAAAGAAGATTCTTTGGACATACTAAATCACCTCAATTTTATACGTTTTCTGTTGTATTAAATTCTGCTCATATCTTTATTTATCTTTTTTCTATGTTCTCAGGGTTTATTGTTTTGATCTTCTGATGTCAATTAAAACACTTGGTTATTCATTTCAATAAATATTTTACTTATAAAGATTTGAACTTTTGAAGATTCCAGCTTACTTGTAAGTTTCTAAGGGTCAGGTCCTCTCCATTGTTGCTGGCCTAAGGTTTAGTTCACCATATAGCAATGTATATATTGACCTATTTTCCCCTCGACTTTCTGTGATTCCCTACATCTCACCTTTCTTTGCAGACAAGCTATTTGAAATACCCTTAACTTATTTCACAGCCAATAAGTCATTGAAATAATGTGTATTTTTTAGAGAAATCTTCTTATATAATTAGGCAGAAAATCTCACCTGCCATAGTTTTCAAAACAGCATAATTTCACTCTTCTCAATGCTTAATCTGTTGTATTACACAACCTTTGAGTATTTAGCTTTATCAATGACATGTCCTTTAAAAATGTTTTAGAGATCCTACCAGTCTTTGAAAACATCCTTGTTCCTTGTTTCAGTTCCAGTTTTATGTATATATTCTGCCTTGCACCTGATTATTCCAACAATTGATGGATGGCCTTGGGAATCTAATTCTGGTATTGATAGTCTTTACTGATTGTCTCCCCTCGTAGCTGATTTCTTCATTATTGTGTAAATTTAGATCATGAGCTCATGTTTAGCTAAACAGCTGACCTTGTAAGACGCTTAGGTGTGAACGCTCGTAAGCTTCAGCAGAAAGTCGGCAAAGATTTATTTGTGTCCCTCCAATGAGTTGCCCATGAGGACACCGTTTTCTACAAGTGTTGGTCAAATACTCCCTCTAGAGGCAGGGGACTCCGACAGGGCAGATTGGCGGCCCCCGATCTGGGGCAGGGGCAGTGGGGAGCCTGTGGCCCGGGCAGGAGCCTCTTTGCATGTGTCCCTGGGACACATCTGCCTGCGAACTTCGGTCACCTGGCAGGAAGCTACGATGCCCAGACCTATGGTTAGCTGTGCAGCGAGGTGTACTGTGAGGACAGGTTCCACACACACTTCAAGTAAGAGGTCGGCCTGAGTGGAAAGGTGAGAGTTTGGGCAGCTGTGCAGACAAAGAAGGCGCCCTTTGGCCTGGGCCTAAATGCTTGTGACAGCCCACTGGACCCTCCGTGCTCTGAGGGCCCTGCCCTGGGCCCCCTGCTCCCCTGCCCTTTGTTCAGTCACAGCAGAGATGGCCATACCCACTCCTTCAGTGCGGGCAGAGTTCCAACCACCCTCAGCCCCGCCCCCTCTCCGCAGGTTACCACGGACTACAGAGGCTGCATCCTGAGGCCAGGGCGTTCCGAGAAGGCCAAGGGCAGACATGATGACTTTAAATGATTTCCTCTTGTGTCAGGTTTGGTAAACTTTAGGAACTAGGAAATGGTCCACTTTACAGAAATGTTCAAATTTACTGGCATTTCATATATTCTCTGCTATAACATTGTCCTGATTCTTTCTGTATATTCTTTACTTATGTTTTTGTTTTCCTTAATCAAAGTGTGTCTTTTCAATCTTTTCAAAGAAGATTCTTTGGACATACTAAATCACCTCAATTTTATACGTTTTCTGTTGTATTAAATTCTGCTCATATCTTTATTTATCTTTTTTCTATGTTCTCAGGGTTTATTGTTTTGATCTTCTGATGTCAATTAAAACACTTGGTTATTCATTTCAATAAATATTTTACTTATAAAGATTTGAACTTTTGAAGATTCCAGCTTACTTGTAAGTTTCTAAGGGTCAGGTCCTCTCCATTGTTGCTGGCCTAAGGTTTAGTTCACCATATAGCAATGTATATATTGACCTATTTTCCCCTCGACTTTCTGTGATTCCCTACATCTCACCTTTCTTTGCAGACAAGCTATTTGAAATACCCTTAACTTATTTCACAGCCAATAAGTCATTGAAATAATGTGTATTTTTTAGAGAAATCTTCTTATATAATTAGGCAGAAAATCTCACCTGCCATAGTTTTCAAAACAGCATAATTTCACTCTTCTCAATGGTTAATCTGTTGTATTACACAACCTTTGAGTATTTAGCTTTATCAATGACATGTCCTTTAAAAATGTTTTAGAGATCCTACAAGTCTTTGAAAACATCCTTGTTCCTTGTTTCAGTTCCAGTTTTATGTATATTTTCTGCCTTGCACCTGATTATTCCAACAATTGATGGATGACCTTGGGAATCTAATTCTGGTATTGATAGTTTTTGCTGATTGTCTCCCCTTGTAGCTGATTTCTTCATTATTGTGTAAATTTAGATCATGAGCTCATGTTTAGCTGAACAGCTGACCTTGTAAGACGCTTACGTGTGAACGCTCATAAGCTTCAGGAGAAAGTCGGCAAAATTTATTTGTATCCCTCCAATGAGTTGCCCACGAGGACAACGTTTTCTACAAGTGTTGGTCCAATACTCCCTCTAGAGGAAGGGGACTCCGACAGGGCTGATTGGCGGCCCCCGATCTGGGGCAGGGGCAGTGGGCAGCCTGTGGCCCGGGCAGGAGCCTCTTTGCATGTGTCACTGGGACACATCTGCCTGCGAATTTAGGTCACCTGGCAGGAAGCTACGATGCCCAGACCTATGGTTAGCTGTGCAGCGAAGTGTACTGTGAGGACAGGTTCCACACACACTTCAAGAAAGAGGTCGGCCTGAGTGGAAAGGTGAGAGTTTGGGCATCTGTGCAGACAAATAAGGCGCCCTTTGGCCTGGGCCTAAATGCTTGTGACACGCCACTGGACCTGCCGTGCTCTGAGTGCCCTGCCCTGGGCCCCGTGCTCCCCTGCCCTTTGTTCAGTCACAGCAGAGATGGCCACACCCACTCCTTCAGTGAGGGCAGAGTTCCAACCAACCTCAGCCCCGCCCCCTCTCCGCAGGTTACCATGGACTACAGAGGCTGCATCCTGAGGCTAGGGCGTACCGAGAATGCCAAGGGCAGACATGATGACCTTAAATGATTTCCTCTTGTGTCAGGTTTGGTAAACTTTAGGAGCTAGGAAATGGTCCACTTTACAAAAATGTTCAAATTTACTGGCATTTCTTATATTCTCTGCTATAACTTTGACCTGATTCTTTCTGTATATTCTTTACTTATGTTTTTCTTTTCCTTAATCAAAGTGTGTCTTTTCAATCTTTTCAAAGAAGATTCTTTGGACTTACTAAATCACCTCAATTTTATACGTTTTCTGGTGTATTAAGTTCTGCTCCTATCTTTATCTTTTTTCTATGTTCTCAGGGTTTATTGTTTTGATCTTCTGATGTCAATTAAAACACTTGGTTATTCATTTTAATAAATATTTTACTCATAAAGATTTGAACTTTTGAAGATTCCAGCTTACTTGTAAGTTTCTAAGGGTCAGGTCCTCTCCATTGTTGCTGGCCTAAGGTTTAGTTCACCATATCGCATTGTATATATTGACCTATTTTCCCCTCGACTTTGTGTGATTCCCTACATCTCACCTTTCTTTGCAGACAAGCCATTTGAAATACCCTTAACTTATTTCACAGCCAATAAGTCATTGAAATAATGTGTATTTTTAGAGAAATCTTCTTATATAATTAGGCAGAAAATCTCACCTGCCATAGTTTTCAAAACAGCATAATTTCACTCTTCTCAATGCTTAATCTGTTGTATTACACAACCTTTGAGTATTTAGCTTTATCAATGACATGTCCTTTAAAAATGTTTTAGAGATCCTACCAGTCTTTGAAAACATCCTTGTTCCTTGTATCAGTTCCAGTTTTATGTATATATTCTGCCTTGCACCTGATTATTCCAACAATTGATGGATGGCCTTGGGAATCTAATTCTGGTATTGATAGTCTTTACTGATTGTCTCCCCTCGTAGCTGATTTCTTCATTATTGTGTAAATTTAGATCATGAGCTCATGTTTAGCTAAACAGCTGACCTTGTAAGACGCTTAGGTGTGAACGCTCGTAAGCTTCAGCAGAAAGTCGGCAAAGATTTATTTGTGTCCCTCCAATGAGTTGCCCATGAGGACACCGTTTTCTACAAGTGTTGGTCGAATACTCCCTCTAGAGGCAGGGGAGTCCGACAGGGCTGATTGGCGGCCCCCGATCTGGGGCAGGGGCAGTGGGGAGCCTGTGGCCCGGGCAGGAGCCTCTTTGCATGTGTCCCTGGGACACATCTGCCTGCGAACTTCGGTCACCTGGCAGGAAGCTACGATGCCCAGACCTATGGTTAGCTGTGCAGCGAGGTGTACTGTGAGGACAGGTTCCACACACACTTCAAGTAAGAGGTCGGCCTGAGTGGAAAGGTGAGAGTTTGGGCAGCTGTGCAGACAAAGAAGGCGCCCTTTGGCCTGGGCCTAAATGCTTGTGACAGCCCACTGGACCCTCCGTGCTCTGAGGGCCCTGCCCTGGGCCCCCTGCTCCCCTGCCCTTTGTTCAGTCACAGCAGAGATGGCCATACCCACTCCTTCAGTGCGGGCAGAGTTCCAACCACCCTCAGCCCCGCCCCCTCTCCGCAGGTTACCACGGACTACAGAGGCTGCATCCTGAGGCCAGGGCGTTCCGAGAAGGCCAAGGGCAGACATGATGACTTTAAATGATTTCCTCTTGTGTCAGGTTTGGTAAACTTTAGGAACTAGGAAATGGTCCACTTTACAGAAATGTTCAAATTTACTGGCATTTCATATATTCTCTGCTATAACATTGTCCTGATTCTTTCTGTATATTCTTTACTTATGTTTTTGTTTTCCTTAATCAAAGTGTGTCTTTTCAATCTTTTCAAAGAAGATTCTTTGGACATACTAAATCACCTCAATTTTATACGTTTTCTGTTGTATTAAATTCTGCTCATATCTTTATTTATCTTTTTTCTATGTTCTCAGGGTTTATTGTTTTGATCTTCTGATGTCAATTAAAACACTTGGTTATTCATTTCAATAAATATTTTACTTATAAAGATTTGAACTTTTGAAGATTCCAGCTTACTTGTAAGTTTCTAAGGGTCAGGTCCTCTCCATTGTTGCTGGCCTAAGGTTTAGTTCACCATATAGCAATGTATATATTGACCTATTTTCCCCTCGACTTTCTGTGATTCCCTACATCTCACCTTTCTTTGCAGACAAGCTATTTGAAATACCCTTAACTTATTTCACAGCCAATAAGTCATTGAAATAATGTGTATTTTTTAGAGAAATCTTCTTATATAATTAGGCAGAAAATCTCACCTGCCATAGTTTTCAAAACAGCATAATTTCACTCTTCTCAATGGTTAATCTGTTGTATTACACAACCTTTGAGTATTTAGCTTTATCAATGACATGTCCTTTAAAAATGTTTTAGAGATCCTACAAGTCTTTGAAAACATCCTTGTTCCTTGTTTCAGTTCCAGTTTTATGTATATTTTCTGCCTTGCACCTGATTATTCCAACAATTGATGGATGACCTTGGGAATCTAATTCTGGTATTGATAGTTTTTGCTGATTGTCTCCCCTTGTAGCTGATTTCTTCATTATTGTGTAAATTTAGATCATGAGCTCATGTTTAGCTGAACAGCTGACCTTGTAAGACGCTTACGTGTGAACGCTCATAAGCTTCAGGAGAAAGTCGGCAAAATTTATTTGTATCCCTCCAATGAGTTGCCCACGAGGACAACGTTTTCTACAAGTGTTGGTCCAATACTCCCTCTAGAGGAAGGGGACTCCGACAGGGCTGATTGGCGGCCCCCGATCTGGGGCAGGGGCAGTGGGCAGCCTGTGGCCCGGGCAGGAGCCTCTTTGCATGTGTCACTGGGACACATCTGCCTGCGAATTTAGGTCACCTGGCAGGAAGCTACGATGCCCAGACCTATGGTTAGCTGTGCAGCGAAGTGTACTGTGAGGACAGGTTCCACACACACTTCAAGAAAGAGGTCGGCCTGAGTGGAAAGGTGAGAGTTTGGGCATCTGTGCAGACAAATAAGGCGCCCTTTGGCCTGGGCCTAAATGCTTGTGACACGCCACTGGACCTGCCGTGCTCTGAGTGCCCTGCCCTGGGCCCCGTGCTCCCCTGCCCTTTGTTCAGTCACAGCAGAGATGGCCACACCCACTCCTTCAGTGAGGGCAGAGTTCCAACCAACCTCAGCCCCGCCCCCTCTCCGCAGGTTACCATGGACTACAGAGGCTGCATCCTGAGGCTAGGGCGTACCGAGAATGCCAAGGGCAGACATGATGACCTTAAATGATTTCCTCTTGTGTCAGGTTTGGTAAACTTTAGGAGCTAGGAAATGGTCCACTTTACAAAAATGTTCAAATTTACTGGCATTTCTTATATTCTCTGCTATAACTTTGACCTGATTCTTTCTGTATATTCTTTACTTATGTTTTTCTTTTCCTTAATCAAAGTGTGTCTTTTCAATCTTTTCAAAGAAGATTCTTTGGACTTACTAAATCACCTCAATTTTATACGTTTTCTGGTGTATTAAGTTCTGCTCCTATCTTTATCTTTTTTCTATGTTCTCAGGGTTTATTGTTTTGATCTTCTGATGTCAATTAAAACACTTGGTTATTCATTTTAATAAATATTTTACTCATAAAGATTTGAACTTTTGAAGATTCCAGCTTACTTGTAAGTTTCTAAGGGTCAGGTCCTCTCCATTGTTGCTGGCCTAAGGTTTAGTTCACCATATCGCATTGTATATATTGACCTATTTTCCCCTCGACTTTGTGTGATTCCCTACATCTCACCTTTCTTTGCAGACAAGCCATTTGAAATACCCTTAACTTATTTCACAGCCAATAAGTCATTGAAATAATGTGTATTTTTAGAGAAATCTTCTTATATAATTAGGCAGAAAATCTCACCTGCCATAGTTTTCAAAACAGCATAATTTCACTCTTCTCAATGCTTAATCTGTTGTATTACACAACCTTTGAGTATTTAGCTTTATCAATGACATGTCCTTTAAAAATGTTTTAGAGATCCTACCAGTCTTTGAAAACATCCTTGTTCCTTGTATCAGTTCCAGTTTTATGTATATATTCTGCCTTGCACCTGATTATTCCAACAATTGATGGATGGCCTTGGGAATCTAATTCTGGTATTGATAGTCTTTACTGATTGTCTCCCCTCGTAGCTGATTTCTTCATTATTGTGTAAATTTAGATCATGAGCTCATGTTTAGCTAAACAGCTGACCTTGTAAGACGCTTAGGTGTGAACGCTCGTAAGCTTCAGCAGAAAGTCGGCAAAGATTTATTTGTGTCCCTCCAATGAGTTGCCCATGAGGACACCGTTTTCTACAAGTGTTGGTCGAATACTCCCTCTAGAGGCAGGGGAGTCCGACAGGGCTGATTGGCGGCCCCCGATCTGGGCCAGGGGCAGTGGGCAGCCTGTGGCCCGGGCAGGAGCCTCTTTGCATGTGTCCCTGGGACACATCTGCCTGCGAACTTCGGTCACCTGACAGGAAGCTACGATGCCCAGACCTATGGTTAGCTGTGCAGCGAGGTGTACTGTGAGGGCAGGTTCCAAACACACTTCAAGTAAGAGGTCGGCCTGAGTGGAAAGGTGAGAGTTTGGGCAGCTGTGCAGACAAAGAAGGCGCCCTTTGGCCTGGGCCTAAATGCTTGTGACAGCCCACTGGACCTGCCGTGCTCTGAGGGCCCTGACCTGGGCCCCCTGCTCCCCTGCCCTTTGTTCAGTCACAGCAGAGATGGCCATACCCACTCCTTCAGTGAGGGCAGAGTTCCAACCACCCTCAGCCCCGCCCCCTCTCCGCAGGTTACCATGGACTACAGAGGCTGCATCCTGAGGCCAGGGCGTTCCGAGAAGGCCAAGGGCAGACATGATGACTTTAAATGATTTCCTCTTGTGTCAGGTTTGGTAAACTTTAGGAACTAGGAAATGGTCCACTTTACAGAAATGTTCAAATTTACTGGCATTTCATATATTCTCTGCTATAACATTGTCCTGATTCTTTCTGTATATTCTTTACTTATGTTTTTGTTTTCCTTAATCAAAGTGTGTCTTTTCAATCTTTTCAAAGAAGATTCTTTGGACATACTAAATCACCTCAATTTTATACGTTTTCTGTTGTATTAAATTCTGCTCATATCTTTATTTATCTTTTTTCTATGTTCTCAGGGTTTATTGTTTTGATCTTCTGATGTCAATTAAAACACTTGGTTATTCATTTCAATAAATATTTTACTTATAAAGATTTGAACTTTTGAAGATTCCAGCTTACTTGTAAGTTTCTAAGGGTCAGGTCCTCTCCATTGTTGCTGGCCTAAGGTTTAGTTCACCATATAGCAATGTATATATTGACCTATTTTCCCCTCGACTTTCTGTGATTCCCTACATCTCACCTTTCTTTGCAGACAAGCTATTTGAAATACCCTTAACTTATTTCACAGCCAATAAGTCATTGAAATAATGTGTATTTTTTAGAGAAATCTTCTTATATAATTAGGCAGAAAATCTCACCTGCCATAGTTTTCAAAACAGCATAATTTCACTCTTCTCAATGCTTAATCTGTTGTATTACACAACCTTTGAGTATTTAGCTTTATCAATGACATGTCCTTTAAAAATGTTTTAGAGATCCTACCAGTCTTTGAAAACATCCTTGTTCCTTGTTTCAGTTCCAGTTTTATGTATATATTCTGCCTTGCACCTGATTATTCCAACAATTGATGGATGGCCTTGGGAATCTAATTCTGGTATTGATAGTCTTTACTGATTGTCTCCCCTCGTAGCTGATTTCTTCATTATTGTGTAAATTTAGATCATGAGCTCATGTTTAGCTAAACAGCTGACCTTGTAAGACGCTTAGGTGTGAACGCTCGTAAGCTTCAGCAGAAAGTCGGCAAAGATTTATTTGTGTCCCTCCAATGAGTTGCCCATGAGGACACCGTTTTCTACAAGTGTTGGTCGAATACTCCCTCTAGAGGCAGGGGACTCCGACAGGGCTGATTGGCGGCCCCCGATCTGGGGCAGGGGCAGTGGGGAGCCTGTGGCCCGGGCAGGAGCCTCTTTGCATGTGTCCCTGGGACACATCTGCCTGCGAACTTCGGTCACCTGGCAGGAAGCTACGATGCCCAGACCTATGGTTAGCTGTGCAGCGAGGTGTACTGTGAGGACAGGTTCCACACACACTTCAAATAAGAGGTCGGCCTGAGTGGAAAGGTGAGAGTTTGGGCAGCTGTGCAGACAAAGAAGGCGCCCTTTGGCCTGGGCCTAAATGCTTGTGACAGCCCACTGGACCCTCCGTGCTCTGAGGGCCCTGCCCTGGGCCCCCTGCTCCCCTGCCCTTTGTTCAGTCACAGCAGAGATGGCCATACCCACTCCTTCAGTGCGGGCAGAGTTCCAACCACCCTCAGCCCCGCCCCCTCTCCGCAGGTTACCATGGACTACAGAGGCTGCATCCTGAGGCCAGGGCGTTCCGAGAAGGCCAAGGGCAGACATGATGACTTTAAATGATTTCCTCTTGTGTCAGGTTTGGTAAACTTTAGGAACTAGGAAAAGGTCCACTTTACAGAAATGTTCAAATTTACTGGCATTTCATATATTCTCTGCTATAACATTGTCCTGATTCTTTCTGTATATTCTTTACTTATGTTTTTGTTTTCCTTAATCAAAGTGTGTCTTTTCAATCTTTTCAAAGAAGATTCTTTGGACATACTAAATCACCTCAATTTTATACGTTTTCTGTTGTATTAAATTCTGCTCATATCTTTATTTATCTTTTTTCTATGTTCTCAGGGTTTATTGTTTTGATCTTCTGATGTCAATTAAAACACTTGGTTATTCATTTCAATAAATATTTTACTTATAAAGATTTGAACTTTTGAAGATTCCAGCTTACTTGTAAGTTTCTAAGGGTCAGGTCCTCTCCATTGTTGCTGGCCTAAGGTTTAGTTCACCATATAGCAATGTATATATTGACCTATTTTCCCCTCGACTTTCTGTGATTCCCTACATCTCACCTTTCTTTGCAGACAAGCTATTTGAAATACCCTTAACTTATTTCACAGCCAATAAGTCATTGAAATAATGTGTATTTTTTAGAGAAATCTTCTTATATAATTAGGCAGAAAATCTCACCTGCCATAGTTTTCAAAACAGCATAATTTCACTCTTCTCAATGGTTAATCTGTTGTATTACACAACCTTTGAGTATTTAGCTTTATCAATGACATGTCCTTTAAAAATGTTTTAGAGATCCTACAAGTCTTTGAAAACATCCTTGTTCCTTGTTTCAGTTCCAGTTTTATGTATATTTTCTGCCTTGCACCTGATTATTCCAACAATTGATGGATGACCTTGGGAATCTAATTCTGGTATTGATAGTTTTTGCTGATTGTCTCCCCTTGTAGCTGATTTCTTCATTATTGTGTAAATTTAGATCATGAGCTCATGTTTAGCTGAACAGCTGACCTTGTAAGACGCTTACGTGTGAACGCTCATAAGCTTCAGGAGAAAGTCGGCAAAATTTATTTGTATCCCTCCAATGAGTTGCCCACGAGGACAACGTTTTCTACAAGTGTTGGTCCAATACTCCCTCTAGAGGAAGGGGACTCCGACAGGGCTGATTGGCGGCCCCCGATCTGGGGCAGGGGCAGTGGGCAGCCTGTGGCCCGGGCAGGAGCCTCTTTGCATGTGTCACTGGGACACATCTGCCTGCGAATTTAGGTCACCTGGCAGGAAGCTACGATGCCCAGACCTATGGTTAGCTGTGCAGCGAAGTGTACTGTGAGGACAGGTTCCACACACACTTCAAGAAAGAGGTCGGCCTGAGTGGAAAGGTGAGAGTTTGGGCATCTGTGCAGACAAATAAGGCGCCCTTTGGCCTGGGCCTAAATGCTTGTGACACGCCACTGGACCTGCCGTGCTCTGAGTGCCCTGCCCTGGGCCCCGTGCTCCCCTGCCCTTTGTTCAGTCACAGCAGAGATGGCCACACCCACTCCTTCAGTGAGGGCAGAGTTCCAACCAACCTCAGCCCCGCCCCCTCTCCGCAGGTTACCATGGACTACAGAGGCTGCATCCTGAGGCCAGGGCGTACCGAGAATGCCAAGGGCAGACATGATGACCTTAAATGATTTCCTCTTGTGTCAGGTTTGGTAAACTTTAGGAGCTAGGAAATGGTCCACTTTACAAAAATGTTCAAATTTACTGGCATTTCTTATATTCTCTGCTATAACTTTGACCTGATTCTTTCTGTATATTCTTTACTTATGTTTTTCTTTTCCTTAATCAAAGTGTGTCTTTTCAATCTTTTCAAAGAAGATTCTTTGGACTTACTAAATCACCTCAATTTTATACGTTTTCTGGTGTATTAAGTTCTGCTCCTATCTTTATCTTTTTTCTATGTTCTCAGGGTTTATTGTTTTGATCTTCTGATGTCAATTAAAACACTTGGTTATTCATTTTAATAAATATTTTACTCATAAAGATTTGAACTTTTGAAGATTCCAGCTTACTTGTAAGTTTCTAAGGGTCAGGTCCTCTCCATTGTTGCTGGCCTAAGGTTTAGTTCACCATATCGCATTGTATATATTGACCTATTTTCCCCTCGACTTTGTGTGATTCCCTACATCTCACCTTTCTTTGCAGACAAGCCATTTGAAATACCCTTAACTTATTTCACAGCCAATAAGTCATTGAAATAATGTGTATTTTTAGAGAAATCTTCTTATATAATTAGGCAGAAAATCTCACATGCCATAGTTTTCAAAACAGCATAATTTCACTCTTCTCAATGCTTAATCTGTTGTATTACACAACCTTTGAGTATTTAGCTTTATCAATGACATGTCCTTTAAAAATGTTTTAGAGATCCTACCAGTCTTTGAAAACATCCTTGTTCCTTGTATCAGTTCCAGTTTTATGTATATATTCTGCCTTGCACCTGATTATTCCAACAATTGATGGATGGCCTTGGGAATCTAATTCTGGTATTGATAGTCTTTACTGATTGTCTCCCCTCGTAGCTGATTTCTTCATTATTGTGTAAATTTAGATCATGAGCTCATGTTTAGCTAAACAGCTGACCTTGTAAGACGCTTAGGTGTGAACGCACGTAAGCTTCAGCAGAAAGTCGGCAAAGATTTATTTGTGTCCCTCCAATGAGTTGCCCATGAGGACACCGTTTTCTACAAGTGTTGGTCGAATACTCCCTCTAGAGGCAGGGGAGTCCGACAGGGCTGATTGGCGGCCCCCGATCTGGGCCAGGGGCAGTGGGCAGCCTGTGGCCCGGGCAGGAGCCTCTTTGCATGTGTCCCTGGGACACATCTGCCTGCGAACTTCGGTCACCTGACAGGAAGCTACGATGCCCAGACCTATGGTTAGCTGTGCAGCGAGGTGTACTGTGAGGGCAGGTTCCAAACACACTTCAAGTAAGAGGTCGGCCTGAGTGGAAAGGTGAGAGTTTGGGCAGCTGTGCAGACAAAGAAGGCGCCCTTTGGCCTGGGCCTAAATGCTTGTGACAGCCCACTGGACCTGCCGTGCTCTGAGGGCCCTGACCTGGGCCCCCTGCTCCCCTGCCCTTTGTTCAGTCACAGCAGAGATGGCCATACCCACTCCTTCAGTGAGGGCAGAGTTCCAACCACCCTCAGCCCCGCCCCCTCTCCGCAGGTTACCATGGACTACAGAGGCTGCATCCTGAGGCCAGGGCGTTCCGAGAAGGCCAAGGGCAGACATGATGACTTTAAATGATTTCCTCTTGTGTCAGGTTTGGTAAACTTTAGGAACTAGGAAATGGTCCACTTTACAGAAATGTTCAAATTTACTGGCATTTCATATATTCTCTGCTATAACATTGTCCTGATTCTTTCTGTATATTCTTTACTTATGTTTTTGTTTTCCTTAATCAAAGTGTGTCTTTTCAATCTTTTCAAAGAAGATTCTTTGGACATACTAAATCACCTCAATTTTATACGTTTTCTGTTGTATTAAATTCTGCTCATATCTTTATTTATCTTTTTTCTATGTTCTCAGGGTTTATTGTTTTGATCTTCTGATGTCAATTAAAACACTTGGTTATTCATTTCAATAAATATTTTACTTATAAAGATTTGAACTTTTGAAGATTCCAGCTTACTTGTAAGTTTCTAAGGGTCAGGTCCTCTCCATTGTTGCTGGCCTAAGGTTTAGTTCACCATATAGCAATGTATATATTGACCTATTTTCCCCTCGACTTTCTGTGATTCCCTACATCTCACCTTTCTTTGCAGACAAGCTATTTGAAATACCCTTAACTTATTTCACAGCCAATAAGTCATTGAAATAATGTGTATTTTTTAGAGAAATCTTCTTATATAATTAGGCAGAAAATCTCACCTGCCATAGTTTTCAAAACAGCATAATTTCACTCTTCTCAATGCTTAATCTGTTGTATTACACAACCTTTGAGTATTTAGCTTTATCAATGACATGTCCTTTAAAAATGTTTTAGAGATCCTACCAGTCTTTGAAAACATCCTTGTTCCTTGTTTCAGTTCCAGTTTTATGTATATTTTCTGCCTTGCACCGGATTATTCCAACAATTGATGGATGGCCTTGGGAATCTAATTCTGGTATTGATAGTCTTTACTGATTGTCTCCCCTCGTAGCTCATTTCTACATTATTGTGTAAATTTAGATCATGAGCTCATGTTTAGCTAAACAGCTGACCTTGTAAGACGCTTAGGTGTGAACGCTCGTAAGCTTCCACAGAAAGTCGGCAAAGATTAATTTGTGTCCCTCCAATGAGTTGCCCACGAGGACACCGTTTTCTACAAGTGTTGGTCCAATACTCCCTCTAGAGTCAGGGGACTCCGACAGGGCTGATTGGCGGCCCCCGATCTGGGGCAGGGGCAGTGGGCAGCCTTTGGCCCGGGCAGGAGCCTCTTTGCATGTGTCCCTGGGACACATCTGCCTGCGAACTTCAGTCACCGGGCAGGAAGCTCTGATGCCCAGACCTATGGTTAGCTGTGCAGCGAGGTGTACTGTGAGGACAGGTTCCACACACACTTCAAGTAAGAGGTCGGCCTGAGTGGAAAGGTGAGAGTTTGGGCAGCTGTGCAGACAAAGAAGGCGCACTTTGGCCTGGGCCTAAATGCTTGTGACAGCCCACTGGACCTGCCGTGCTCTGAGGGCCCTGCCCTGGGCCCCCTGCTCCCCTGCCCTTTGTTCAGTCACAGCAGAGATCGCCACACCCACTCTTTCAGTGAGGGCAGAGTTCCAACCACCCTCAGCCCCGCACCCTCTCTGCAGGTTACCATGGACTACAGAGGCTGCATCCTGAGGCCAGGGCGTTCCGAGAATGCCAAGGGCAGACATGATGACCTTAAATGATTTCCTCTTGTGTCAGGTTTGGTAAACTTTAGGAGCTAGGAAATGGTCCACTTACAGAAATGTTCAAATTTACTGGCATTTCATATATTCTCTGCTATAACATTGTCCTGATTCTTTCTGTATATTCTTTAGTTATGTTTTTGTTTTCCTTAATCAAAGTGTGTCTTTTCAATCTTTTCAAAGAAGATTCTTTGGACTTACTAAATCACCTGAATTTTATACGTTTTCTGATGTATTAAGTTCTGCTCATATCTTTATTTATCTTTTTTCTATGTTCTCAGGGTTTATTGTTTTGATCTTCTGATGTCAATTAAAACACTTGGTTATTCATTTTAATAAATATTTTACTTATAAAGATTTGAACTTTTGAAGATTCCAGCTTACTTGTAAGTTTCTAAGGGTCAGGTCCTCTCCATTGTTGCTGGCGTAAGGTTTAGTTCACCATATAGCAATGTATATATTGACCTATTTTCCCCTCGACTTTCTGTGATTCCCTACATCTCACCTTTCTTTGCAGACAAGCCATTTGAAATACCCTTAACTTATTTCACAGCCAATAAGTCATTGAAATAATGTGTATTTTTAGAGAAATCTTCTTATATAATTAGGCAGAAAATCTCACCTGCCATAGTTTTCAAAACAGCATAATTTCACTCTTCTCAATGCTTAATCTGTTGTATTACACAACCTTTGAGTATTTAGCTTTATCAATGACATGTCCTTTAAAAATGTTTTAGAGATCCTACCAGTCTTTGAAAACATCCTTGTTCCTTGTTTCAGTTCCAGTTTTATGTATATATTCTGCCTTGCACCTGATTATTCCAACAATTGATGGATGGCCTTGGGAATCTAATTCTGGTATTGATACTCTTTCCTGATTGTCTCCCCTCGTAGTTGATTTTTTCATTATTGTGTAAATTTAGATCATGAGCTCATGTTTAGCTAAACAGCTGACCTTGTAAGACGCTTAGGTGTGTACCCTCGCAAGCTTCAGGAGAAAGTCGGCAAAATTTATTTGTGTCCCTACAATGAGTTGCCCACGAGGACACCGTTTTCTACAAGTGTTGGTCCAATACTCCCTCTAGAGGCAGGGGACTCCGACAGGGCTGATTGGCGGCCCCCGATCTGGGGCAGGGGCAGGGGGCAGCCTGTGGCCCGGGCAGGAGCCTCTTTGCATGTGTCCCTGGGACACATCTGCCTGCGAACTTCGGTCACCTGGCAGGAAGCTACGATGCCCAGACCTATGGTTAGCTGTGCAGCGAAGTGTACTGTGAGGACAGGTTCCACACACACTTCAAGAAAGAGGTCGGCCTGAGTGGAAAGGTGAGAGTTTGGGCATCTGTGCAGACAAATAAGGCGCCCTTTGGCCTGGGCCTAAATGCTTGTGACACGCCACTGGACCTGCCGTGCTCTGAGTGCCCTGCCCTGGGCCCCGTGCTCCCCTGCCCTTTGTTCAGTCACAGCAGAGATGGCCACACCCACTCCTTCAGTGAGGGCAGAGTTCCAACCAACCTCAGCCCCGCCCCCTCTCCGCAGGTTACCATGGACTACAGAGGCTGCATCCTGAGGCCAGGGCGTACCGAGAATGCCAAGGGCAGACATGATGACCTTAAATGATTTCCTCTTGTGTCAGGTTTGGTAAACTTTAGGAGCTAGGAAATGGTCCACTTTACAAAAATGTTCAAATTTACTGGCATTTCTTATATTCTCTGCTATAACTTTGACCTGATTCTTTCTGTATATTCTTTACTTATGTTTTTCTTTTCCTTAATCAAAGTGTGTCTTTTCAATCTTTTCAAAGAAGATTCTTTGGACTTACTAAATCACCTCAATTTTATACGTTTTCTGGTGTATTAAGTTCTGCTCCTATCTTTATCTTTTTTCTATGTTCTCAGGGTTTATTGTTTTGATCTTCTGATGTCAATTAAAACACTTGGTTATTCATTTTAATAAATATTTTACTCATAAAGATTTGAACTTTTGAAGATTCCAGCTTACTTGTAAGTTTCTAAGGGTCAGGTCCTCTCCATTGTTGCTGGCCTAAGGTTTAGTTCACCATATAGCAATGTATATATTGACCTATTTTCCCCTCGACTTTCTGTGATTCCCTACATCTCACCTTTCTTTGCAGACAAGCTATTTGAAATACCCTTAACTTATTTCACAGCCAATAAGTCATTGAAATAATGTGTATTTTTTAGAGAAATCTTCTTATATAATTAGGCAGAAAATCTCACCTGCCATAGTTTTCAAAACAGCATAATTTCACTCTTCTCAATGCTTAATCTGTTGTATTACACAACCTTTGAGTATTTAGCTTTATCAATGACATGTCCTTTAAAAATGTTTTAGAGATCCTACCAGTCTTTGAAAACATCCTTGTTCCTTGTTTCAGTTCCAGTTTTATGTATATTTTCTGCCTTGCACCGGATTATTCCAACAATTGATGGATGGCCTTGGGAATCTAATTCTGGTATTGATAGTCTTTACTGATTGTCTCCCCTCGTAGCTCATTTCTACATTATTGTGTAAATTTAGATCATGAGCTCATGTTTAGCTAAACAGCTGACCTTGTAAGACGCTTAGGTGTGAACGCTCGTAAGCTTCCGCAGAAAGTCGGCAAAGATTAATTTGTGTCCCTCCAATGAGTTGCCCACGAGGACACCGTTTTCTACAAGTGTTGGTCCAATACTCCCTCTAGAGTCAGGGGACTCCGACAGGGCTGATTGGCGGCCCCCGATCTGGGGCAGGGGCAGTGGGCAGCCTTTGGCCCGGGCAGGAGCCTCTTTGCATGTGTCCCTGGGACACATCTGCCTGCGAACTTCAGTCACCGGGCAGGAAGCTCTGATGCCCAGACCTATGGTTAGCTGTGCAGCGAGGTGTACTGTGAGGACAGGTTCCACACACACTTCAAGTAAGAGGTCGGCCTGAGTGGAAAGGTGAGAGTTTGGGCAGCTGTGCAGACAAAGAAGGCGCCCTTTGGCCTGGGCCTAAATGCTTGTGACACGCCACTGAACCTGCCGTGCTCTGAGGGCCCTGCCCTGGGCCCCCTGCTCCCCTGCCCTTTGTTCAGTCACAGCAGAGATCGCCACACCCACTCTTTCAGTGAGGGCAGAGTTCCAACCACCCTCAGCCCCGCACCCTCTCTGCAGGTTACCATGGACTACAGAGGCTGCATCCTGAGGCCAGGGCGTTCCGAGAATGCCAAGGGCAGACATGATGACATTAAATGATTTCCTCTTGTGTCAGGTTTGGTAAACTTTAGGAGCTAGGAAATGGTCCACTTACAGAAATGTTCAAATTTACTGGCATTTCATATATTCTCTGCTATAACATTGTCCTGATTCTTTCTGTATATTCTTTACTTATGTTTTTGTTTTCCTTAATCAAAGTGTGTCTTTTCAATCTTTTCAAAGAAGATTCTTTGGACTTACTAAATCACCTGAATTTTATACGTTTTCTGATGTATTAAGTTCTGCTCATATCTTTATTTATCTTTTTTCTATGTTCTCAGGGTTTATTGTTTTGATCTTCTGATGTCAATTAAAACACTTGGTTATTCATTGTAATAAATATTTTACTTATAAAGATTTGAACTTTTGAAGATTCCAGCTTACTTGTAAGTTTCTAAGGGTCAGGTCCTCTCCATTGTTGCTGGCCTAAGGTTTAGTTCACCATATAGCAATGTATATATTGACCTATTTTCCCCTCGACTTTCTGTGATTCCCTACATCTCACCTTTCTTTGCAGACAAGCCATTTGAAATACCCTTAACTTATTTCACAGCCAATAAGTCATTGAAATAATGTGTATTTTTAGAGAAATCTTCTTATATAATTAGGCAGAAAATCTCACCTGCCATAGTTTTCAAAACAGCATAATTTCACTCTTCTCAATGCTTAATCTGTTGTATTACACAACCTTTGAGTATTTAGCTTTATCAATGACATGTCCTTTAAAAATGTTTTAGAGATCCTACCAGTCTTTGAAAACATCCTTGTTCCTTGTTTCAGTTCCAGTTTTATGTATATATTCTGCCTTGCACCTGATTATTCCAACAATTGATGGATGGCCTTGGGAATCTAATTCTGGTATTGATACTCTTTCCTGATTGTCTCCCCTCGTAGTTGATTTTTTCATTATTGTGTAAATTTAGATCATGAGCTCATGTTTAGCTAAACAGCTGACCTTGTAAGACGCTTAGGTGTGTACCCTCGCAAGCTTCAGGAGAAAGTCGGCAAAATTTATTTGTGTCCCTACAATGAGTTGCCCACGAGGACACCGTTTTCTACAAGTGTTGGTCCAATACTCCCTCTAGAGGCAGGGGACTCCGACAGGGCTGATTGGCGGCACCCGATCTGGGGCAGGGGCAGGGGGCAGCCTGTGGCCCGGGCAGGAGCCTCTTTGCATGTGTCCCTGGGACACATCTGCCTGCGAACTTCGGTCACCTGGCAGGAAGCTACGATGCCCAGACCTATGGTTAGCTGTGCAGCGAGGTGTACTGTGAGGACAGGTTCCACACACACTTCAAGTCAGAGGTCGGCCTGAGTGGAAAGGTGAGAGTTTGGGCAGCTGTGCAGAAAAAGAAGGCGTCCTTTGGCCTGGGCCTAAATGCTTGTGACACGCCACTGAACCTGCCGTGCTCTGAGTGCCCTGCCCTGGGCCCCCTGCTCCCCTGCCCTTTGTTCAGTCACAGCAGAGATGGCAACACCCACTTCTTCAGTGAGGCCAGATTTCCAAACACCCTCAGCCCCGCCCCCTCTCCGCAGGTTACCATGGACTACAGAGGCTGCATCCTGAGGCCAGGGCGTTCCGAGAATGCCAAGGGCAGACATGATGACCTTAAATGATTTCCTCTTGTGTCAGGTTTGGTAAACTTTAGGAGCTAGGAAATGGTCCACTTACAGAAATGTTCAAATTTACTGGCATTTCATATATTCTCTGCTATAACATTGTCCTGATTCTTTCTGTATATTCTTTACTTATGTTTTTGTTTTCCTTAATCAAAGTGTGTCTTTTCAATCTTTTCAAAGAAGATTCTTTGGACTTACTAAATCACCTGAATTTTATCCGTTTCCTGTTGTATTAAGTTCTGCTCATATCTTTATTTATCTTTTTTCTATGTTCTCAGGGTTTATTGTTTTGATCTTCTGATGTCAATTAAAACACTTGGTTATTCATTTTAATAAATATTTTACTTATAAATATTTGAACTTTTGAAGATTCCAGCTTACTTGTAAGTTTCTAAGGGTCAGGTCCTCTCCATTGTTGCTGGCCTAAGGTTTAGTTCACCATATAGCAATGTATATATTGACCTATTTTCCCCTCGACTTTCTGTGATTCCCTACATCTCACCTTTCTTTGCAGACAAGCCATTTGAAATACCCTTAACTTATTTCACAGCCAATAAGTCATTGAAATAATGTGTATTTTTAGAGAAATCTTCTTATATAATTAGGCAGAAAATCTCACCTGCCATAGTTTTCAAAACAGCATAATTTCACTCTTCTCAATGCTTAATCTGTTGTATTACACAACCTTTGAGTATTTAGCTTTATCAATGACATGTCCTTTAAAAATGTTTTAGAGATCCTACCAGTCTTTGAAAACATCCTTGTTCCTTGTTTCAGGTCCAGTTTTATGTATATATTCTGCCTTGCACCTGATTATTCCAACAATTGATGGATGGCCTTGGGAATCTAATTCTGGTATTGATAGTCTTTACTGATTGTCTACCCTCGTAGCTGATTTCTTCATTATTGTGTAAATTTAGATCATGAGCTCATGTTTAGCTAAATAGCTGAACTTGTAAGACGCTTAGGTGTGAACGCTCGTAACCTTCCGCTGAAAGACGGCAAAGATTTATTTGTGTCCCTCCAATGAGTTGCCCACGAGGACACCGTTTTCTACAAGTGTTGGTCCAATACTCCCTCTAGAGGAAGGGGACTCCGACAGGGCTGATTGGCGGCCGCCGATCTAGGGCCGGGGCAGTGGGCAGCCTGTGGCCCTGGCTGGAGCCTCTTTGCATGTGTCCCTGGGACACATCTGCCTGTGAACTTCGGTCACATGGCAGGAAGCTACGATGCCCAGACCTATGGTTAGCTGTGCAGCGAGGTGTACTGTGAGGACAGGTTCCACACACACTTCAAGTAAGAGGTCGGCCTGAGTGGAAAGGTGAGAGTTTGGGCAGCTGTGCCGACAAAGAAGGCGCCCTTTGGCCTGGGCCTAAATGCTTGTGACAGCCCACTGGACCTGCCGGGCTCTGAGGGCCCTGCCCTGGGCCCCCAGCTCCCCTGCCCTTTGTTCAGTCACAGCAGAGATGGCCACATACACTCCTTCAGTGAGGGCAGAGTTCCAACCACTCTCAGCCCCGCCCCCTCTCCGCAGGTTACCATGGACTACAGAGGCTGCATCCTGAGGCCAGGGCGTTCCGAGAATGCCAAGGGCAGACATGATGACCTTAAATGATTTCCTCTTGTGTCAGGTTTGGTAAACTTTAGGAGCTAGGAAATGGTCCACTTACAGAAATGTTCAAATTTACTGGCATTTCTTATATTCTCTGCTATAACATTGTCCTGATTCTTTCTGTATATTCTTTACTTATGTTTTTGTTTTCCTTAATCAAAGTGTGTCTTTTCAATCTTTTCAAAGAAGATTCTTTGGACTTACTAAATCACCTCAATTTTATACGTTTTCTGTTGTATTAAGTTCTGCTCATATCTTTATTTATCTTTTTTCTATGTTCTCAGGGTTTATTGTTTTGATCTTCTGATGTCAATTAAAACACTTGGTTATTCATTTTAATAAATATTTTACTTATAAAGATTGGAACTTTTGAAGATTCCAGCTTACTTGTAAGTTTCTAAGGGTCAAGTCCTCTCCATTGTTGCTGGCCTAATGTTTAGTTCAACATATAGCAATGTATATATTGCCCTATTTTCCCCTCGACTTTCTGTGATTCCCTACATCTCACCTTTCTTTGCAGACAAGCCATTTGAAATACCCTTAACTTATTTCACAGCCAATAAGTCATTGAAATAATGTGTATTTTTAGAGAAATCTTCTTATATAATTAGGCAGAAAATCTCACCTGCCATAGTTTTAAAAACAGCATAATTTCACTCTTCTCAATGCTTAATCTGTTGTATTACACAACCTTTGAGTATTTAGCTTTATCAATGACATGTCCTTTAAAAATGTTTTAGAGATCCTACCAGTCTTTGAAAACATCCTTGTTCCTTGTTTCAGTTCCAGTTTTATGTATATATTCTGCCTTGCACCTGATTATTCCAACAATTGATGGATGGCCTTGGGAATCTAATTCTGGTATTGATACTCTTTACTGATTTTCTCCCCTCGTAGCTGATTTTTTCATTATTGTGTAAATTTAGATCATGATCTCATGTTTAGCTAAACAGCTGACCTTGTAAGACGCTTAGGTGTGTACGCTCGCAAGCTTCAGGAGAAAGTCGGCAAAATTTATTTGTGTCCCTCCAATGAGTTGCCCACGAGGACACCGTTTTCTACAAGTGTTGGTCCAATACTCCCTCTAGAGGAAGGGGACTCCGACAGGGCTGATTGGCGGCCCCCGATCTGGGGCAGGGGCAGTGGGCAGCCTGTGGCCCGGGCTGGAGCCTCTTTGCATGTGTCCCTGGGACACATCTGCCTGCGAACTTCGGTCACCTGGCAGGAAGCTACGATGCCCAGACCTATGGTTAGCTGTGCAGCGAGGTGTACTGTGAGGACAGGTTCCACACACACTTCAACTAAGACGTCGGCCTGAGTGGAAAGGTGAGAGTTTGGGCAGCTGTGCAGACAAAGAAGGCGCCCTTTGGCCTGGGCCTAAATGCTTGTGACACCCCACTGGACCTGCCGGGCTCTGAGGGCCCTGACCTGGGCCCCCTGCTCCCCTGCCCTTTGTTCAGTCACAACAGAGATGGCCACACCCACTCCTTCAGTGAGGCCAGAGTTCCAACCACCCTCAGCCCCGCCCCCTCTCCGCGGGTTACCATGGACTACAGAGGCTGCATCCTGAGGCCAGGGCGTTCCGAGAATGCCAAGGGCAGACATGATGACCTTAAATGATTTCCTCTTGTGTCAGGTTTGGTAAACTTTAGGAGCTAGGAAATGGTCCACTTTACAGAAATGTTCAAATTTACTGGCATTTCATATATTCTCTGCTATAACATTGTCCTGATTCTTTCTGTATATTCTATACTTATGTTTTTGTTTTCCTTAATCAAAGTGTGTCTTTTCAATCTTTTCAAAGAAGATTCTTTGGACTTACTAAATCACCTCAATTTTATACGTTTTCTGTTGTATTAAGTTCTGCTCATATCTTTATTTATCTTTTTTCTATGTTCTCAGGGTTTATTGTTTTGATCATCTGATGTCAATTAAAACAGTTGGTTATTCATTTTAATAAATATTTTACTTATAAAGATTTGAAATTTTGAAGATACCAGCTTACTTGTAAGTTTCTAAGGGTCAGGTCCTCTCCATTGTTGCTGGCCTAAGGTTTAGTTCACCATATAGCAATGTATATATTGACCTATTTTCCCCTCGACATTCTGTGATTCCCTACATCTCACCTTTTTTGCAGACAAGCCATTTGAAACACACTTAAATTATTTCAAAGCCAATAAGTCATTGAAATAATGTGTATTTTTTAGAGAAATCTTTTTATATAATTAGGCAGAAAATCTCACCTGCCATAATTTTCAAAACAGCATAATTTCACTCTTCTCAATGCTTAATCTGTTGTATTACACAACCTTTGAGTATTTAGCTTTATCAATGACATGTACTTTAAAAATGTTTTAGAGATCCTACCAGTCTTTGAAAACATCCTTGTTCCTTGTTTCAGTTCCAGTTTTATGTATATATTCTGCCTTGCACCTGATTATTCCAACAATTGATGGATGGCCTTGGGAATCCAATTCTGGTATTGATAGTCTTTCCTGATTGTCTCCCCTCGTAGCTGATTTCTTCATTATTGTGTAAAGTTAGATCATGAGCTCATGTTTAGCTAAACAGCTGACCTTGTAAGACGCTTAGGTGTGAACGCTCCTAAGCTTCCGCAGAAAGACGGCAATGATTTATTTGTGTACCTCCAATGAGTTGCCCACGAGGACACCGTTTTCTACAAGTGTTGGTCCAATACTCTCTCTAGAGGAAGGGGACTCCGACAGGGCTGATTGGCGGCCCCCGATCTGGGGCAGGGGCAGTGGGCAGCCTGTGGCCCGGGCAGGAGCCTCTTTGCATGTGTCCCTGGGACACATCTGCCTGCGAACTTCGGTCACCCGGCAGGAAGCTATGATGCCCAGACCTATGGTTAGCTGTGCAGCGAGGTGTACTGTGAGGACAGGATCCACACACACTTCAAGTAAGAGGTCGGCCTGAGTGGAAAGGTGAGAGTTTGGGCAGCTGTGCAGACAAAGAAGGCGCCCTTTGGCCTGGGCCTAAATGCTTGTGACAGCCCACTGGACCTGCCGGGCTCTGAGGGCCCTGCCCTGGGCCCCCTGCTCCCCTGCCCTTTGTTCAGTCACAGCAGAGATGGCCACACCCACTCCTTCAGTGAGGGCAGAGTTCCAACCACCCTCAGCCCCGCACCCTCTCTGCAGGTTACCATGGACTACAGAGGCTGCATCCTGAGGCCAGGGCGTTCTGAGAATGCCAAGGGCAGACATGATGACCTTAAATGATTTCCTCTTGTGTCAGGTTTGGTAAACTTTAGGAGCTAGGAAATGGTCCACTTACAGAAATGTTCAAATTTACTGGCATTTCATATATTCTCTGCTATAACATTGTCCTGATTCTTTCTGTGTATTCTTTACTTATGTTTTTGTTTTCCTTAATCAAAGTGTGTCTTTTCAATCTTTTCAAAGAAGATTCTTTGGACTTACTAAATCACCTGAATTTTATCCGTTTTCTGTTGTATTAAGTTCTGCTCATATCTTTATTTATCTTTTTTCTATGTTCTCAGGGTTTGTTGTTTTGATCTTCTGATGTCAATTAAAACACTTGGTTATTCATTTTAATAAATATTTTACTTATAAAGATTTGAACTTTTGAAGATTCCAGCTTACTTGTATGTTTCTAAGGGTCAGGTCCTCTCCATTGTTGCTGGCCTAATGTTTAGTTCACCATATCGCAATGTATATATTGACCTATTTTCCCCTCAACTTTCTGTGATTCCCTACATCTCACCTTTCTTTGTAGACAAGCCATTTGAAATACCCTTAACTTATTTCACAGCCAATAAGTCATTGAAATAATGTGTATTTTTAGAGAAATCTTCTTATATAATTAGGCAGAAAATCTCACCTGCCATAGTTTTCAAAACAGCATAATTTCACTCTTCTCAATGCTTAATCTGTTGTATTACACAACCTTTGAGTATTTAGCTTTATCAATGACATGTCCTTTAAAAATGTTTTAGAGATCCTACCAGTCTTTGAAAACATCCTTGTTCCTTGTTTCAGTTCCAGTTTTATGTATATATTCTGCCTTGCACCTGATTATTCCAACAATTGATGGATGGCCTTGGGAATCTAATTCTGGTATTGATACTCTTTCCTGATTGTCTCCCCTCGTAGTTGATTTTTTCATTATTGTGTAAATTTAGATCATGAGCTCATGTTTAGCTAAACAGCTGACCTTGTAAGACGCTTAGGTGTGTACGCTCGCAAGCTTCAGGAGAAACTCGGCAAAATTTATTTGTGTCCCTCCAATGAGTTGCCCACGAGGACACCGTTTTCTACAAGTGTTGGTCCAATACTCCCTCTAGAGGAAGGGGACTCCGACAGGGCTGATTGGCGGCCCCCGATCTGGGGCAGGGGCAGTGGGCAGCCTGTGGCCCGGGCTGGAGCCTCTTTGCATGTGTCCCTGGGACACATCTGCCTGCGAACTTCGGTCACCTGGCAGGAAGCTACGATGCCCAGACCTATGGTTAGCTGTGCAGCGAGGTGTACTGTGAGGACAGGTTCCACACACACTTCAAGTAAGAGGTCGGCCTGAGTGGAAAGGTGAGAGTTTGGGCAGCTGTGCAGACAAAGAAGGCGCCCTTTGGCCTGGGCCTAAATGCTTGTGACACCCCACTGGACCTGCCGTGCTCTGAGGGCCCTGCCCTGGGCCCCCTGCTCCCCTGCCCTTTGTTCAGTCACAGCAGAGATGGCCACACCCACTCCTTCAGTGAGGGCAGAATTCCAACCACCCTCAGACCCGCCCCCTCTCCGCAGGTTACCATGGACTACAGAGGCTGCATCCTGAGGCCTGGGCGTTCCGAGAATGCCAAGGGCAGACATGATGACCTTAAATGATTTCCTCTTGTGTCAGGTTTGGTAAACTTTAGGAGCTAGGAAATGGTCCACTTTACAGAAATGTTCAAATTTACTGGCATTTCATATATTCTCTGCTATAACATTGTCCTGATTCTTTCTGTATATTCTATACTTATGTTTTTGTTTTCCTTAATCAAAGTGTGTCTTTTCAATCTTTTCAAAGAAGATTCTTTGGACTTACTAAATCATCTGAATTTTATACGTTTTCTGTTGTATTAAGTTCTGCTCATATCTTTATTTATCTTTTTTCTATGTTCTCAGGGTTTATTGTTTTGATCTTCTGATGTCAATTAAAACACTTGGTTATTCATTTTAATTAATATTTTACTTATAAAGATTTGAACTTTTGAAGATTCCAGCTTACTTGTAAGTTTCTAAGGGTCAGGTCTTCTCCATTGTTGCTGGCCTAAGGTTTAGTTCACCATATAGCAATGTATATATTGACCTATTTTCCCCTCGACTTTCTGTGATTCCCTACATCTCACCTTTCTTTGCAGACAAGCCATTTGAAATACCCTTAAATTATTTCACAGCCAATAAGTCATTGAAATAATGTGTATTTTTTGAGAAATCTCCTTATATAATTAGGCAGAAAATCTCACCTGCCATAGTTTTCAAAACAGCATAATTTCACTCTTCTCAATGCTTAATCTGTTGTATTACACAACCTTTGAGTATTTAGCTTTATCAATGACATGTCCTTTAAAAATGTTTTAGAGATCCTACCAGTCTTTGAAAACATCCTTGTTCCTTGTTTCAGTTCCAGTTTTATGTATATATTCTGCCTTGCACCTGATTATTCCAACAATTGATGGATGGCCTTGGGAATCCAATTCTGGTATTGATACTCTTTACTGATTGTCTCCCCTCGTAGCTGATTTCTTCATTATTGTGTAAATTTAGATCATGAGCTCATGTTTAGCTAAACAGCTGACCTTGTAAGACGCTTAGGTGTGAACGATCGTAAGCTTCCACAGAAAGACAGCAAAGATTTATTTGTGTCCCTCTAATGAGTTGCCCACGAGGACAACGTTTTCTACAAGTGATGGTCCAATACTCCCTCTAGAGGCAGGGGATTCCGACAGGGCTGATTGGCGGCCCCCGATCTGGGGCAGGGGCAGGGGGCAGCCTGTGGCCCGGGCAGGAGCCTCTTTGCATGTGTCCCTGGGACACATCTGCCTGCGAACTTCGGTCACCTGGCAGGAAGCTACGATGCCCAGACCTATGGTTAGCTGTGCAGCGAGGTGTACTGTGAGGACAGGTTCCACACACACTTCAAGTAAGAGGTCGGCCTGAGTGGAAAGGTGAGAGTTTGGGCAGCTGTGCAGACAAAGAAGGCGTCCTTTGGCCTGGGCCTAAATGCTTGTGACACCCCACTGGACCTGCCGTGCTCTGAGGGCCTTGCCCTGGGCCCCCTGCTCCCCTGCCCTTTGTTCAGTCACAGCAGAAATGGCCACACCCACTCATTCAGTGAGGCCAGAGTTCCAAACACTCTCAGCCCCGCCCCCTCTCCGCAGGTTACCATGGACTACAGAGGCTGCATCCTGAGGCCAGGGCGTTCCGAGAATGCCAAGGGCAGACATGATGACCTTAAATGATTTCCTCTTGTGTCAGGTTTGGTAAACTTTAGGAGCTAGGAAATGGTCCACTTACAGAAATGTTCAAATTTACTGGCATTTCATATATTCTCTGCTATAACATTGTCCTGATTCTTTCTGTATATTCTTTACTTATGTTTTTGTTTTCCTTAATCAAAGTGTGTCTTTTCAATCTTTTCAAAGAAGATTCTTTGGACTTACTAAATCACCTCAATTTTATACGTTTTCTGTTGTATTAAGTTCTGCTCATAACTTTATTTATCTTTTTTCTATGTTCTCAGTGTTCATTGTTTTGATCTTCTGATGTCAATTAAAACACTTGGTTATTCATTTTAATAAATATTTTACTTATAAAGATTGGAACTTTTGAAGATTCCAGCTTACTTGTAAGTTTCTAAGGGTCAGGTCCTCTCCATTGTTGCTGGCCTAAGGTTTAGTTCACCATATAGCAATGTATATATTGACCTATTTTCCCCTCGACTTTCTGTGATTCCCTATATCTCACCTTTCTTTGCAGACAAGCCATTTGAAATACCCTTAACTTATTTCACAGCCAATAAGTCATGGAAATAATGTGTATTTTTAGAGAAATCGTCTTATATAGTTTGGCAGAAAATCTCACCTGCCATAGTTTTAAAAACAGCATAATTTCACTCTTCTCAATGGTTAATCTGTTGTATTACACAACCTTTGAGTATATAGCTTTATCAATGACATGTACTTTAAAAATGTTTTAGAGATCCTACCAGTCTTTGAAAACATCCTTGTTCCTTGTTTCAGTTCCAGTTTTATGTATATATTCTGCCTTGCACCTGATTATTCCAACAATTGATGGATGGCCTTGGGAATCTAATTCTGGTATTGATACTCTTTACTGATTTTCTCCCCTCGTAGCTGATTTTTTCATTATTGTGTAAATTTAGATCATGATCTCATGTTTAGCTAAACAGCTGACCTTGTAAGACGCTTAGGTGTGTACGCTCGCAAGCTTCAGGAGAAAGTCGGCAAAATTTATTTGTGTCCCTCCAATGAGTTGCCCACGAGGACACCGTTTTCTACAAGTGTTGGTCCAATACTCCCTCTAGAGGAAGGGGACTCCGACAGGGCTGATTGGCGGCCCCCGATCTGGGGCAGGGGCAGTGGGCAGCCTGTGGCCCGGGCAGGAGCCTCTTTGCATGTGTCCCTGGGACACATCTGCCTGCGAACTTCGGTCACCTGGCAGGAAGCTACGATGCCCAGACCTATGGTTAGCTGTGCAGCGAGGTGTACTGTGAGGACAGGTTCCACACACACTTCAAGTAAGAGGTCGGCCTGAGTGGAAAGGTGAGAGTTTGGGCAGCTGTGCAGACAAAGAAGGCGCCCTTTGGCCTGGGCCTAAATGCTTGTGACACCCCACTGGGCCTGCCCTGCTCTGAGGGCCCTGCCCTGGGCCCCCTGCTCCCCTGCCCTTTGTTCAGTCACAGCAGAGATGGCCACACCCACTCCTTCAGTGAGGCAAGAGTTCCAACCACCCTCAGCCCCGCCCCCTCTCCGCAGGTTACCATGGACTACAGAGGCTGCATCCTGAGGTCAGGGTGTTCCGAGAATGCCAAGGGCAGACATGATGACCTTAAATGATTTCCTCTTGTGTCAGGTTTGGTAAACTTTAGGAGCTAGGAAATGGTCCACTTTACAGAAATGTTCAAATTTACTGGCATTTCATATATTCTCTGCTATAACATTGTCCTGATTCTTTCTGTATATTCTATACTTATGTTTTTGTTTTCCTTAATCAAAGTGTGTCTTTTCAATCTTTTCAAAGAAGATTCTTTGGACTTACTAAATCACCTCAATTTTATCCGTTTTCTGTTGTATTAAGTTCTGCTCATATCTTTATTTATCCTTTTTCTATGTTCTCAGGGTTTATTGTTTTGATCTTCTGATGTCAATTAAAACACTTGGTTATTCATTTTAATAAATATTTTACTTATAAAGATTTGAACTTTTGAAGATTCCAGCTTACTTGTAAGTTTCTAAGGGTCAGGTCCTCTCCATTGTTGCTGGCCTAAGGTTTAGTTCAACATATCGCAATGTATATATTGACCTATTTTCCCCTCGACTTTCTGTGATTCCCTACATCTCACCTTTCTTTGCAGACAAGCCATTTGAAATACCCTTAACTTATTTCACAGCCAATAAGTCATTGAAATAATGTGTATTTTTAGAGAAATCTTCTTATAAAATTAGGCAGAAAATCTCACCTGCCATAGTTTTCAAAACAGCATAATTTCACTCTTCTCAATGCTTAATCTGTTGTATTACACAACCTTTGAGTATTTAGCTTTATCAATGACATGTCCTTTAAAAATGTTTTAGAGATCCTACCAGTCTTTGAAAACATCCTTGTTCCTTGTTTCAGTTCCAGTTTTATGTATATATTCTGCCTTGCACCTGATTATTCCAACAATTGATGGATGGCCTTGGGAATCTAATTCTGGTATTGATACTCTTTCCTGATTGTCTCCCCTCGTAGTTGATTTTTTCATTATTGTGTAAATTTAGATCATGATCTCATGTTTAGCTAAACAGCTGACCTTGTAAGACGCTTAGGTGTGTACGCTCGCAAGCTTCAGGAGAAAGTCGGCAAAATTTTTTTGTGTCCCTACAATGAGTTGCCCACGAGGACACCGTTTTCTACAAGTGTTGGTCCAATACTCCCTCTAGAGGCAGGGGACTCCGACAGGGCTGATTGGCGGCCCCCGATCTGGGGCAGGGGCAGTGGGCAGCCTGTAGCCTGGGCAGGAGCCTCTTTGCATGTGTCCCTGGGACACATCTGCCTGCGAACTTCGGTCACCTGGCAGGAAGCTACGATGACCAGACCTATGGTTAGCTGTGCAGCGAGGTGTACTGTGAGGACAGGTTCCACACACACTTCAAGTAAGAGGTCGGCCTGAGTGGAAAGGTGAGAGTTTGGGCAGCTGTGCAGACAAAGAAGGCACCCTTTGGCCTGGGCCTAAATGCTTGTGACAGCCCACTGGACCAGCCGTGCTCTGAGGGCCCTGCCCTGGGCCCCCTGCTCCCCTGCCCTTTGTTCAGTCACAGCAGAGATGGCCACACCCACTCCTTCAGTGAGGGCAGAGTTCCAACCAACCTCAGCTCCGCCCCCTCTCCGCAGGTTTCCATGGACTTCAGAGGCTGCATCCTGAGGCCAGGGCGTTCCGAGAATGCCAAGGGCAGACATGATGACCTTAAATGATTTCCTCTTGTGTCAGGTTTGGTAATCTTTAGGAACTAGGAAATGTTCCACTTTACAGAAATGTTCAAATTTACTGGCATTTCATATATTCTCTGCTATAACATTATCCTGATTCTTTCTGTATATTCTATACTTATGTTTTTGTTTTCCTTAATAAAAGTGTGTCTTTTCAATCTGTTCAAAGAAGATTCTTTGGACTTACTAAATCACCTCAATTTTATACGTTTTCTGTTGTATTAACTTCTGCTCATATCTTTATTTATCTTTTTTCTATGTTCTCAGGGTTTATTGTTTTGATCTTCTGATGTCAATTAAAACACTTGGTTATTCATTTTAATAAATATTTTACTTATAAATATATGAACTTTTGAAGATTCCAGCTTTCTTGTAAGTTTCTAAGGGTCAGGTCCTCTCCATTGTTGCTGGCCTAAGGTTTAGTTCACCATATAGCAATGTATATATTGACCTATTTTCCCCTCGACTTTCTGTGATTCCCTACATCTCACCTTTCTTTGCAGACAAGCCATTTGAAATACCCTTAACTTATTTCACAGCCAATAAGTCATTGAAATAATGGGTATTTTTTAGAGAAATCTTCTTATATAATTAGGCAGAAAATCTCACCTGCCATAGTTTTCAAAACAGCATAATTTCACTCTTCTCAATGCTTAATCTGTTGTATTACACAACCTTTGAGTATTTAGCTTTATCAATGACATGTCCTTTAAAAATGTTTTAGAGATCCTACCAGTCTTTGAAAACATCCTTGTTCCTTGTTTCAGTTCCAGTTTTATGTATATATTCTGCCTTGCACCTGATTATTCCAACAATTGATGGATGGCCTTGGGTATCCAATTCTGGTATTGATAGTCTTTACTGATTGTCTCCCCTCGTAGCTGATTTCTTCATTATTGTGTAAATTTAGATCATGAGCTCATGTTTAGCTAAACAGCTGACCTTGTAAGACGCTTAGGTGTGAACGCTCGTAACCTTCAGCAGAAAGTCGGCAAAGATTTATTTGTGTCCCTCCAATGAGTTGCCCACGAGGACATCGTTTCCTACAAGTGTTGGTCCAATACTCCCTCTAGAGGCAGGGGATTCCGACAGGGCTGATTGGCGGCCCCCGATCTGGGGCAGGGGCAGTGGGCAGCCTGTGGCACGGGCAGGAGCCTCTTTGCATGTGTCCCTGGGACACATCTGCCTGCGAACTTTGGTCACCTGGCAGGAAGCTACGATGCCCAGACCTATGGATAGCTGTGCAGTGAGGTGTACTGTGAGGGCAGGTTCCACACACACTTCAAGTAAGAGGTCGGCCTGAGTGGAAAGGTGAGAGTTTGGGCAGCTGTGCAGACAAAGAAGGCGCCCTTTGGCCTGGGCCTAAATGCTTGTGACACCCCACTGGACCTGCCGTGCTCAGAGGGCCCTGCCCTGGGCCCCCTGCTCCCCTGCCCTTTGTTCAGTCACAGCAGAGATGGCCACACACACTCCTTCAGTGAGGGCAGAGTTCCAACCACCCTCAGCCCCGCCCCCTCTCCGCAGGTTACCATGGACTACAGAGGCTGCATCCTGAGGCCAGGGCCTTCCGAGAATGACAAGGGCAGACATGATGACCTTAAATGATTTCCTCTTGTGTCAGGTTTGGTAAACTTTAGGAGGTAGGAAATGGTCCACTTTACAGAAATGTTCAAATTTACTGGCATTTCATATATTCTCTGCTATAACATTGTCCTGATTCTTTCTGTATATTCTTTACTTATGTTTTTGTTTTCCTTAATCAAAGTGTGTCTTTTCAATCTTTTCAAAGAAGATTCTTTGGACTTACTAAATCACCTCAATTTTATACGTTTTCTGTTGTATTAAGTTCTGCTCATAACTTTATTTATCTTTTTTCTATGTTCTCAGGGTTTATTGTTTTGATCTTCTGATGTCAATTAAAACACTTGGTTATTCATTTTAATAAATATTTTACTTATAAAGATTTGAACTTTTGAAGATTCCAGCTTACTTGTAAGTTTCTAAGGGTCAGGTCCTCTCCATTGTTGCTGGCCTAATGTTTAGTTCACCATATAGCAATGTATATATTGACCTATTTTCCCCTCGACTTTCTGTGATTCCCTACATCTCACCTTTCTTTGCAGACAAGCCATTTGAAATACCCTTAACTTATTTCACAGCCAATAAGTCATTGAAATAATGTGTATTTTTAGAGAAATCTTCTTATATAATTAGGCAGAAAATCTCACCTGCCATAGTTTTCAAAACAGCATAATTTCACTCTTCTCAATGCTTAATCTGTTGTGTTACACAACCTTTGAGTATTTAGCTTTATCAATGACATGTCCTTTAAAAATGTTTTAGAGATCCTACCAGTCTTTGAAAACATCCTTGTTCCTTGTTTCAGTTCCAGTTTTATGTATATATTCTGCCTTGCACCTGATTATTCCAACAATTGATGGATGGCCTTGGGAATCTAATTCTGGTATTGATACTCTTTCCTGATTGTCTCCCCTCGTAGTTGATTTTTTCATTATTGTGTAAATTTAGATCATGATCTCATGTTTAGCTAAACAGCTGACCTTGTAAGACGCTTAGGTGTGTACCCTCGCAAGCTTCAGGAGAAAGTCGGCAAAATTTATTTGTGTCCCTACAATGAGTTGCCCACGAGGACACCGTTTTCTACAAGTGTTGGTCCAATACTCCCTCTAGAGGCAGGGGACTCCGACAGGGCTGATTGGCGGCCCACGATCTGGGGCAGGGGCAGGGGGCAGCCTGTGGCCCGGGCAGGAGCCTCTTTGCATGTGTCCCTGGGACACATCTGCCTGCGAACTTCGGTCACCTGGCAGGAAGCTACGATGCCCAGACCTATGGTTAGCTGTGCAGCGAGGTGTACTGTGAGGACAGGTTCCACACACACTTCAAGTAAGAGGTCGGCCTGAGTGGAAAGGTGAGAGTTTGGGCAGCTGTGCAGACAAAGAAGGCGTCCTTTGGCCTGGGCCTAAATGCTTGTGACACGCCACTGGACCTGCCGTGCTCTGAGGGCCCTGCCCTGGGCCCCCTGCTCCCCTGCCCTTTGTTCAATCACAGCAGAGATGGCAACACCCACTTCTTCAGTGAGTCCAGATTTCCAAACACCCTCAGCCCCGCCCCCTCTCCGCAGGTTACCATGGACTACAGAGGCTGCATCCTGAGGCCAGGGCGTTCCGAGAATGCCAAGGGCAGACATGATGACCTTAAATGATTTCCTCTTGTGTCAGGTTTGGTAAACTTTAGGAGCTAGGAAATGGTCCACTTACAGAAATGTTCAAATTTACTGGCATTTCATATATTCTCTGCTATAACATTGTCCTGATTCTTTCTGTATATTCTTTACTTATGTTTTTGTTTTCCTTAATCAAAGTGTGTCTTTTCAATCTTTTCAAAGAAGATTCTTTGGACTTACTAAATCACCTGAATTTTATCCGTTTCCTGTTGTATTAAGTTCTGCTCATATCTTTATTTATCTTTTTTCTATGTTCTCAGGGTTTATTGTTTTGATCTTCTGATGTCAATTAAAACACTTGGTTATTCATTTTAATAAATATTTTACTTATAAAGATTTGAACTTTTGAAGATTCCAGCTTACTTGTAAGTTTCTAAGGGTCAGGTCCTCTCCATTGTTGCTGGCCTAAGGTTTAGTTCACCATATCGCAATGTATATATTGACCTATTTTCCCCTCGACTTTCTGTGATTCCCTACATCTCACCTTTCTTTGCAGACAAGCCATTTGAAATACCCTTAACTTAGTTCACAGCCAATAAGTCATTGAAATAATGTGTATTTTTAGAGAAATCTTCTTATATAATTAGGCAGAAAATCTCACCTGCCATAGTTTTCAAAACAGCATAATTTCACTCTTCTCAATGCTTAACCTGTTGTATTACACAACCTTTGAGTATTTAGCTTTATCAATGACATGTACTTTAAAAATATTTTAGAGATCCTACCAGTCTTTGAAAACATCCTTGTTCCTTGTTTCAGTTCCAGTTTTATGTATATATTCTGCCTTGCACCTGATTATTCCAACAATTGATGGATGGCCTTGGGAATCTAATTCTGGTATTGATAGTCTTTACTGATTGTCTCCCCTCGTAGCTGATTTCTTCATTATTGTGTAAATTTAGATCATGAGCTCATGTTTAGCTAAACAGCTGACCTTGTAAGACGCTTAGGTGTGAACGCTCGTAACCTTCAGCAGAAAGTCGGCAAAGATTAATTTGTGTCCCTCCAATGAGTTGCCCACGAGGACACCATTTTCTACAAGTGTTGGTCCAATAGTCCCTCTAGAGGCATGGGACTCCGACAGGGCTGATTGGCGGCCCACAATCTGGGGCAGTGCCAGTAGGCAGCCTGTGGCTCGGGCAGGAGACTCTTTGCATGTGTCCCTGGGACACATCTGCCTGCGAACTTCGGTCACCTGGCAGGAAGCTACGATGCCCAGACCTATGGTTAGCTGTGCAGCGAGCTGTACTGTGAGGGCATGTTCCACACTCACTTCAAGTAAGAAGTCGGCCTGAGTGGAAAGGTGAGAGATTGGGCAGCTGTGCAGACAAATAAGGCGCCCTTTGGCCTGGGCCTAAATGCTTGTGACACCCCACTGGACCTGCCGTGCTCTGAGGGCCCTGCCCTGGACCCCTGCTCCCCTGCCCTTTGTTCAGTCACAGCAGAGATGGCCACACCCACTCCTTCAGTGAGGCCAGAGTTCCAACCACCCTCAGCCCCGCCCCCTCTCCGCAGGTTACCATGGACTACAGAGGCTGCATCCTGAGGCCAGGGCGTTCCGAGAATGCCAAGGGCAGACATGATGACCTTAAATGATTTCCTCTTGTGTCAGGTTTGGTAAACTTTAGGAGCTAGGAAATGGTCCACTTTACAGAAATGTTCAAATTTACTGGCATTTCATATATTCTCTGCTATAACATTGTCCTGATTCTTTCTGTATATTCTTTACTTATGTTTTTGTTTTCCTTAATCAAAGTGTGTCTTTTCAATCTTTTCAAAGAAGATTCTTTGGACTTACTAAATCACCTGAATTTTATCCGTTTTCTGTTGTATTAAGTTCTGCTCATATCTTTATTTATCTTTTTTCTATGTTCTCAGGGTTTATTGTTTTGATCTTCTGATGTCAATTAAAACACTTGGTTATTCATTTTAATAAATATTTTACTTATAAAGATTTGAACTTTTGAAGATTCCAGCTTACTTGTAAGTTTCGAAGGGTCAGGTCCTCTCCATTGTTGCTGGCCTAAGGTTTAGTTCACCATATAGCAATGTATATATTGACCTATTTTCCCCTCGACTTTCTGTGATTCCCTACATCTCACCTTTCTTTGCAGACAAGCCATTTGAAATACCCTTAACTTATTTCACAGCCAATAAGTCATTGAAATAATGTGTATTTTTTAGAGAAATCTTCTTATATAATTAGGCAGAAAATCTCACCTGCCATAGTTTTCAAAACAGCATAATTTCACTCTTCTCAATGCTTAATCTGTTGTATTACACAACCTTTGAGTATTTAGCTTTATCAATGACATGTACTTTAAAAATGTTTTAGAGATCCTACCAGTCTTTGAAAACATCCTTGTTCCTTGTTTCAGTTCCAGGTTTATGTATATATTCTGCCTTGCACCTGATTATTCCAACAATTGATGGATGGCCTTGGGAATCTAATTCTGGTATTGATAGTCTTTACTGATTGTCTCCCCTCGTAGCTGATTTCTTCATTATTGTGTAAATTTAGATCATGAGCTCATGTTTAGCTAAACAGCTGACCTTGTAAGACGCTTAGGTGTGAACGCTCGTAAGCTTCCGCAGAAAGACGGCAAAGATTTATTTCTGTCCCTCCAATGAGTTGCCCACGAGGACACCGTTTTCTACAAGTGTTGGTCCAATACTCCCTCTAGAGGAAGGGGACTCCGACAGGGCTGATTGGTGGGCCCCGATCTGGGGCAGGGGCAGTGGGCAGCCTGTGGCCCGGGCAGGAGCCTCTTTGCATGTGTCCCTGGGACACATCTGCCTGCGAACTACGGTCACCTGGCAGGAAGCTACGATGCCCAGACCTATGGTTAGCTGTGCAGCGAGGTGTACAGTGAGGACAGGTTCCACACACACTTCAAGTAAGAGGTCGGCCTGAGTGGAAAGGTGAGAGTTTGGGCAGCTGTGCAGACAAAGAAGGCGCCCTTGGGCCTGGGCCTAAATGCTTGTGACACCCCACCGGACCTGCCGTGCTCTGAGGGCCCTGCCCTGTGCCCCCTGCTCCCCTGCCATTTGTTCAGTCACAGCAGAGATGGCCACACCCACTCCTTCAGTGAGGGCAGAGTTCCAACCACCCTCAGCCCCGCCCCCTCTCCGCAGGTTACCCTGGACTACAGAGGCTGCATCCTGAGGCCACGGCGTTCCGAGAATGCCAAGGGCAGACATGATGAACTTAAATGATTTCCTCTTGTGTCAGGTTTGGTAAACTTTAGGAGCTAGGAAATGGTCCACTTTACAGAAATGTTCAAATTTACTGGCATTTCATATATTCTCTGTTATAACATTGTCCTGATTCTTTCTGTATATTCTTTACTTATGTTTTTGTTTTCCTTAATCAAAGTGTGTCTTTTCAATCTTTTCAAAGAAGATTCTTTGGACTTACTAAATCACCTCAATTTTATACGTTTTCTGTTGTATTAAGTTCTGCTCATATCTTTATTTATCTTTTTTCTATGTTCTCAGGGTTTATTGTTTTGATCTTCTGATGTCAATTAAAACACTTGGTTATTCATTGTAATAAATATTTTACTTATAAAGATTTGAACTTTTGAAGATTCCAGCTTACTTGTAAGTTTCGAAGGGTCAGGTCCTCTCCATTGTTGCTGGCCTAAGGTTTAGTTCACCATATAGCAATGTATATATTGACCTATTTTCCCCTCGACTTTCTGTGATTCCCTACATCTCACCTTTCTTTGCAGACAAGCCATTTGAAATACCCCTAACTTATTTCACAGCCAATAAGTCATTGAAATAATGTGTATTTTTTAGAGAAATCTTCTTATATAATTAGGCAGAAAATCTCACCTGCCATAGTTTTCAAAACAGCATAATTTCACTCTTCTCAATGCTTAATCTGTTGTATTACACAACCTTTGAGTATTTAGCTTTATCAATGACATGTACTTTAAAAATGTTTTAGAGATCCTACCAGTCTTTGAAAACATCCTTGTTCCTTGTTTCAGTTCCAGTTTTATGTATATATTCTGCCTTGCACCTGATTATTCCAACAATTGATGGATGGCCTTGGGAATCTAATTCTGGTATTGATAGTCTTTACTGATTGTCTCCCCTCGTAGCTGATTTCTTCATTATTGTATAAATTTAGATCATGAGCTCATGTTTAGCTAAACAGCTGACCTTGTAAGACGCTTAGGTGTGAACGCTCGTAAGCTTCTGCAGAAAGACGGCAAAGATTTATTTGTGTCCCTCCAATGAGTTGCCCACGAGGACACCGTTTTCTACAAGTGTTGGTCCAATACTCCCTCTAGAGGAAGGGGACTCAGACAGTGCTGATTGGTGGCCCCAGATCTGGGGCAGGGGCAGTGGGCAGCCTGTGGCCCGGGCTGGAGCCTCTTTGCATGTGTCCCTGGGACACATCTGCCTGCGAACTTCGGTCACCTGGCAGGAAGCTATGATGCCCAGACCTATGGTTAGCTGTGCAGCGAGGTGTACTGTGAGGACAGGTTCCACACACACTTCAAGTAAGGGGTCGGCCTGAGTGGAAAGTTGAGAGTTTGGGCAGCTGTGCAGACAAAGAAGGCGCCCTTTGGCCTGGGCCTAAATGCTTGTGACACCCCACTGGACCTGCCGTGCTCTGAGGGCCCTGCCCTGGGCCCCCTGCTCCCCTGCCCTTTGTTCAGTCACAGCAGAGATGGCCACAACCACTCCTTCAGTGAGGGCAGAGTTCCAAACACCCTCATCCCCGCCCCCTCTCCGCAGGTTACCATGGACTACAGAGGCTGCATCCTGAGGCCAGGGCGTTCCGAGAATGCCAAGGGCAGACATGATGACCTTAAATGATTTCCTCTTGTGTCAGGTTTTTTAAACTTTAGGAGCTAGGAAATGGTCCACTATACAGAAATGTTCAAATTTACTGGCATTTCATATATTCTCTGTTATAACATTGTCCTGATTCTTTCTGTATATTCTTTACTTATGTTTTTGTTTTCCTTAATCAAAGTGTGTCTTTTCAATCTTTTCAAAGAAGATTCTTTGGACTTACTAAATCACCTCAATTTTATACGTTTTCTGTTGTATTAAGTTCTGCTCATATCTTTATTTATCTTTTTTCTATGTTCTCAGGGTTTATTGTTTTGATCTTCTGATGTCAATTAAAACACTTGGTTATTCATTTTAATAAATATTTTACTTATAAAGATTTGAACTTTTGAAGATTCCAGCTTACTTGTAAGTTTCTAAGGGTCAGGTCCTCTCCATTGTTGCTGGCCTAAGGTTTAGTTCACCATATCGCAATGTATATATTGACCTATTTTCCCCTCGACTTTCTGTGATTCCCTACATCTCACCTTTCTTTGCAGACAAGCCATTTGAAATACCGTTAACTTAGTTCACAGCCAATAAGTCATTGAAATAATGTGTATTTTTAGAGAAATCTTCTTATATAATTAGGCAGAAAATCTCACCTGCCATAGTTTTCAAAACAGCATAATTTCACTCTTCTCAATGCTTAATCTGTTGTATTACACAACCTTTGAGTATTTAGCTTTATCAATGACATGTACTTTAAAAATGTTTGAGAGATCCTACCAGTCTTTGAAAACATCCTTGTTCCTTGTTTCAGTTCCAGTTTTATGTATATATTCTGCCTTGCACCTGATTATTCCAACAATTGATGGATGGCCTTGGGAATCTAATTCTGGTATTGATAGTCTTTACTGATTGTCTCAACTCGTAGCTGATTTCTTCATTATTGTGTAAATTTAGATCATGAGCTCATGTTTAGCTAAACAGCTGACCTTGTAAGACGCTTAGGTGTGAACGCTCGTAAGCTTCCGCAGAAAGACGGCAAAGATTTATTTGTGTCCCTCCAATGAGTTGCCCACGAGGACACCGTTTTCTACAAGTGTTGGTCCAATACTCCCTCTAGAGGAAGGGGACTCCGACAGGGCTGATTGGCGGCCCCCGATCTGGGGCAGGGGCAGTGGGCAGCCTGTGGCCCGGGCAGGAGCCTCTTTGCATGTGTCCCTGGGACACATCTGCCTGCGAACTTCGGTCACCTGGCAGGAAGCTACGATGCCCAGACCTATGGTTAGCTGTGCAGCGAGGTGTACTGTGAGGACAGGTTCCACACACACTTCAAGTAAGAGGTCGGCCTGAGTGGAAAGGTGAGAGTTTGGGCAGCTGTGCAGACAAAGAAGGAGCCCTTTGGCCTGGGCCTAAATGCTTGTGACACCCCACTGGACCTGCCGTGCTCTGAGGGCCCTGCCCTGGGCCCCCTGCTCCCCTGCCTTTTGTACAGTCACAGCAGAGATGGCCACACCCACTCCTTCAGTGAGGCCAGAGTTCCAACCACCCTCAGCCCCGCCCCCTCTCCGCAGGTTACCATGGACTACAGAGGCTGCATCCTGAAACCAGGGCGTTCCGAGAATGCCAAGGGCAGACATGATGACCTTAAATGATTTCCTCTTGTGTCAGTTTTGGTAAACTTTAGGAGCTAGGAAATGGTCCACTTTACAGAAATGTTCAAATTTACTGGCATTTCATATATTCTCTGCTATAACATTGTCCTGATTCTTTCTGTATATTCTATACTTATGTTTTTGTTTTCCTTAATCAAAGTGTGTCTTTTCAATCTTTTCAAAGAAGATTCTTTGGACTTACTAAATCACCTCAATTTTATACGTTTTCTGTTGTATTAAGTTCTGCTCATATCTTTATTTATCTTTTTTCTATGTTCTCAGGGTTTATTGTTTTGATCTTCTGATGTCAATTAAAACACTTGGTTATTCATTTTAATAAATATTTTACTTATAAAGATTTGAACTTTTGAAGATTCCAGCTTACTTGTAAGTTTCTAAGGTCATGTCCTCTCCATTGTTGCTGGCCTAAGGTTTAGTTCACCATATAGCAATGTATATATTGACCTATTTTCCCCTTGACTTTCTGTGATTCCCTACATCTCACCTTTCTTTGCAGACAAGCCATTTGAAATACCCCTAACTTATTTCACAGCCAATAAGTCATTGAAATAATGTGTATTTTTTAGAGAAATCTTCTTATATAATTAGGCAGAAAATCTCACCTGCCATAGTTTTCAAAACAGCATAATTTCACTCTTCTCAATGCTTAATCTGTTGTATTACACAACCTTTGAGTATTTAGCTTTATCAATGACATGTACTTTAAAAAAGTTTTAGAGATCCTACCAGTCTTTGAAAACATCCTTGTTCCTTGTTTCAGTTCCAGTTTTGTGTATATTTTCTGCCCTGCACCTGATTATTCCAACAATTGTTGGATGGCCATGGGAATCTAATTCTGGTATTGATAGTCTTTACTGATTGTCTCCCCTCGTAGCTGATTTCTTCATTATTGTGTAAATTTAGATCATGAGCTCATGTTTAGCTAAACAGCTAACCATGTAAGACGCTTAGGTGTGAACGCTCGTAAGCTTCTGCAGAAAGTCGGCAAAGATTTATTTGTGTCCCTCCAATGTGTTGCCCACGAGGACACCGTTTTCTACAAGTGTTGGTCCAATACACCCTCTAGAGGAAGGGGACTCTGAAAGGGCTGATTGGCGGCCCCCGATCTGGGGCAGGGGCAGTGGGCAGCCTGTGGCCCGGTCTGGAGCCTCTTTGCATGTGTCCCTGGGACACATCTGCCTGCGAACTTCGGTCACCTGGCAGGAAGCTACGATGCCCAGACCTATGGTTAGCTGTGCAGCGAGGTGTACTGTGAGGACAGGTTCCACACACACTTCAAGTAAGAGGTCGGCCTGAGTGGAAAGGTGAGAGTTTGGGCAGCTGTGCAGACAAAGAAGGCGCCCTTTGGCCTGGGCCTAAATGCTTGTGACACCCCACTGGACCTGCCGTGCTCTGAGGGCCCTGCCCTGGGCCCCCTGCTCCCCTGCCCTTTGTTCAGTCACAGCAGAGATGGCCACAACCACTCCTTCAGTGAGGGCAGAGTTCCAACCACCCTCAGCCCCGCCCCCTCTCCGCAGGTTACCCTGGACTACAGAGGCTGCATCCTGAGGCCACGGCGTTCCGAGAATGCCAAGGGCAGACATGATGAACTTAAATGATTTCCTCTTGTGTCAGGTTTGGTAAACTTTAGGAGCTAGGAAATGGTCCACTTTACAGAAATGTTCAAATTTACTGGCATTTCATATATTCTCTGCTATAACATTGTCCTGATTCTTTCTGTATATTCTATACTTATGTTTTTGTTTTCCTTAATCAAAGTGTGTCTTTTCAATCTTTTCAAAGAAGATTCTTTGGACTTACTAAATCACCTCAATTTTATACGTTTTCTGTTGTATTAAGTTCTGCTCATATCTTTATTTATCTTTTTTCTATGTTCTCAGGGTTTATTGTTTTGATCTTCTGATGTCAATTAAAACACTTGGTTATTCATTGTAATAAATATTTTACTTATAAAGATTTGAACTTTTGAAGATTCCAGCTTACTTGTAAGTTTCGAAGGGTCAGGTCCTCTCCATTGTTGCTGGCCTAAGGTTTAGTTCACCATATAGCAATGTATATATTGACCTATTTTCCCCTCGACTTTCTGTGATTCCCTACATCTCACCTTTCTTTGCAGACAAGCCATTTGAAATACCCCTAACTTATTTCACAGCCAATAAGTCATTGAAATAATGTGTATTTTTTAGAGAAATCTTCTTATATAATTAGGCAGAAAATCTCACCTGCCATAGTTTTCAAAACAGCATAATTTCACTCTTCTCAATGCTTAATCTGTTGTATTACACAACCTTTGAGTATTTAGCTTTATCAATGACATGTACTTTAAAAATGTTTTAGAGATCCTACCAGTCTTTGAAAACATCCTTGTTCCTTGTTTCAGTTCCAGTTTTATGTATATATTCTGCCTTGCACCTGATTATTCCAACAATTGATGGATGGCCTTGGGAATCTAATTCTGGTATTGATAGTCTTTACTGATTGTCTCCCCTCGTAGCTGATTTCTTCATTATTGTATAAATTTAGATCATGAGCTCATGTTTAGCTAAACAGCTGACCTTGTAAGACGCTTAGGTGTGAACGCTCGTAAGCTTCTGCAGAAAGACGGCAAAGATTTATTTGTGTCCCTCCAATGAGTTGCCCACGAGGACACCGTTTTCTACAAGTGTTGGTCCAATACTCCCTCTAGAGGAAGGGGACTCAGACAGTGCTGATTGGTGGCCCCCGATCTGGGGCAGGGGCAGTGGGCAGCCTGTGGCCCGGGCTGGAGCCTCTTTGCATGTGTCCCTGGGACACATCTGCCTGCGAACTTCGGTCACCTGGCAGGAAGCTATGATGCCCAGACCTATGGTTAGCTGTGCAGCGAGGTGTACTGTGAGGACAGGTTCCACACACACTTCAAGTAAGGGGTCGGCCTGAGTGGAAAGTTGAGAGTTTGGGCAGCTGTGCAGACAAAGAAGGCGCCCTTTGGCCTGGGCCTAAATGCTTGTGACACCCCACTGGACCTGCCGTGCTCTGAGGGCCCTGCCCTGGGCCCCCTGCTCCCCTGCCCTTTGTTCAGTCACAGCAGAGATGGCCACAACCACTCCTTCAGTGAGGGCAGAGTTCCAAACACCCTCATCCCCGCCCCCTCTCCGCAGGTTACCATGGACTACAGAGGCTGCATCCTGAGGCCAGGGCGTTCCGAGAATGCCAAGGGCAGACATGATGACCTTAAATGATTTCCTCTTGTGTCAGGTTTTTTAAACTTTAGGAGCTAGGAAATGGTCCACTATACAGAAATGTTCAAATTTACTGGCATTTCATATATTCTCTGTTATAACATTGTCCTGATTCTTTCTGTATATTCTTTACTTATGTTTTTGTTTTCCTTAATCAAAGTGTGTCTTTTCAATCTTTTCAAAGAAGATTCTTTGGACTTACTAAATCACCTCAATTTTATACGTTTTCTGTTGTATTAAGTTCTGCTCATATCTTTATTTATCTTTTTTCTATGTTCTCAGGGTTTATTGTTTTGATCTTCTGATGTCAATTAAAACACTTGGTTATTCATTTTAATAAATATTTTACTTATAAAGATTTGAACTTTTGAAGATTCCAGCTTACTTGTAAGTTTCTAAGGGTCAGGTCCTCTCCATTGTTGCTGGCCTAAGGTTTAGTTCACCATATCGCAATGTATATATTGACCTATTTTCCCCTCGACTTTCTGTGATTCCCTACATCTCACCTTTCTTTGCAGACAAGCCATTTGAAATACCGTTAACTTAGTTCACAGCCAATAAGTCATTGAAATAATGTGTATTTTTAGAGAAATCTTCTTATATAATTAGGCAGAAAATCTCACCTGCCATAGTTTTCAAAACAGCATAATTTCACTCTTCTCAATGCTTAATCTGTTGTATTACACAACCTTTGAGTATTTAGCTTTATCAATGACATGTACTTTAAAAATGTTTGAGAGATCCTACCAGTCTTTGAAAACATCCTTGTTCCTTGTTTCAGTTCCAGTTTTATGTATATATTCTGCCTTGCACCTGATTATTCCAACAATTGATGGATGGCCTTGGGAATCTAATTCTGGTATTGATAGTCTTTACTGATTGTCTCACCTCGTAGCTGATTTCTTCATTATTGTGTAAATTTAGATCATGAGCTCATGTTTAGCTAAACAGCTGACCTTGTAAGACGCTTAGGTGTGAACGCTCGTAAGCTTCCGCAGAAAGACGGCAAAGATTTATTTGTGTCCCTCCAATGAGTTGCCCACGAGGACACCGTTTTCTACAAGTGTTGGTCCAATACTCCCTCTAGAGGAAGGGGACTCCGACAGGGCTGATTGGCGGCCCCCGATCTGGGGCAGGGGCAGTGGGCAGCCTGTGGCCCGGGCAGGAGCCTCTTTGCATGTGTCCCTGGGACACATCTGCCTGCGAACTTCGGTCACCTGGCAGGAAGCTACGATGCCCAGACCTATGGTTAGCTGTGCAGCGAGGTGTACTGTGAGGACAGGTTCCACACACACTTCAAGTAAGAGGTCGGCCTGAGTGGAAAGGTGAGAGTTTGGGCAGCTGTGCAGACAAAGAAGGAGCCCTTTGGCCTGGGCCTAAATGCTTGTGACACCCCACTGGACCTGCCGTGCTCTGAGGGCCCTGCCCTGGGCCCCCTGCTCCCCTGCCTTTTGTACAGTCACAGCAGAGATGGCCACACCCACTCCTTCAGTGAGGCCAGAGTTCCAACCACCCTCAGCCCCGCCCCCTCTCCGCAGGTTACCATGGACTACAGAGGCTGCATCCTGAAACCAGGGCGTTCCGAGAATGCCAAGGGCAGACATGATGACCTTAAATGATTTCCTCTTGTGTCAGGTTTGGTAAACTTTAGGAGCTAGGAAATGGTCCACTTTACAGAAATGTTCAAATTTACTGGCATTTCATATATTCTCTGCTATAACATTGTCCTGATTCTTTCTGTATATTCTATACTTATGTTTTTGTTTTGCTTAATCAAAGTGTGTCTTTTCAATCTTTTCAAAGAAGATTCTTTGGACTTACTAAATCACCTCAATTTTATACGTTTTCTGTTGTATTAAGTTCTGCTCATATCTTTATTTATCTTTTTTCTATGTTCTCAGGGTTTATTGTTTTGATCTTCTGATGTCAATTAAAACACTTGGTTATTCATTTTAATAAATATTTTACTTATAAAGATTTGAACTTTTGAAGATTCCAGCTTACTTGTAAGTTTCTAAGGTCATGTCCTCTCCATTGTTGCTGGCCTAAGGTTTAGTTCACCATATAGCAATGTATATATTGACCTATTTTCCCCTTGACTTTCTGTGATTCCCTACATCTCACCTTTCTTTGCAGACAAGCCATTTGAAATACCCCTAACTTATTTCACAGCCAATAAGTCATTGAAATAATGTGTATTTTTTAGAGAAATCTTCTTATATAATTAGGCAGAAAATCTCACCTGCCATAGTTTTCAAAACAGCATAATTTCACTCTTCTCAATGCTTAATCTGTTGTATTACACAACCTTTGAGTATTTAGCTTTATCAATGACATGTACTTTAAAAAAGTTTTAGAGATCCTACCAGTCTTTGAAAACATCCTTGTTCCTTGTTTCAGTTCCAGTTTTGTGTATATTTTCTGCCCTGCACCTGATTATTCCAACAATTGTTGGATGGCCATGGGAATCTAATTCTGGTATTGATAGTCTTTACTGATTGTCTCCCCTCGTAGCTGATTTCTTCATTATTGTGTAAATTTAGATCATGAGCTCATGTTTAGCTAAACAGCTAACCATGTAAGACGCTTAGGTGTGAACGCTCGTAAGCTTCTGCAGAAAGTCGGCAAAGATTTATTTGTGTCCCTCCAATGTGTTGCCCACGAGGACACCGTTTTCTACAAGTGTTGGTCCAATACACCCTCTAGAGGAAGGGGACTCTGAAAGGGCTGATTGGCGGCCCCCGATCTGGGGCAGGGGCAGTGGGCAGCCTGTGGCCCGGTCTGGAGCCTCTTTGCATGTGTCCCTGGGACACATCTGCCTGCGAACTTCGGTCACCTGGCAGGAAGCTACGATGCCCAGACCTATGGTTAGCTGTGCAGCGAGGTGTACTGTGAGGACAGGTTCCACACACACTTCAAGTAAGAGGTCGGCCTGAGTGGAAAGGTGAGAGTTTGGGCAGCTGTGCAGACAAAGAAGGCGCCCTTTGGCCTGGGCCTAAATGCTTGTGACACCCCACTGGACCTGCCGTGCTCTGAGGGCCCTGCCCTGGGCCCCCTGCTCCCCTGCCCTTTGTTCAGTCACAGCAGAGATGGCCACAACCACTCCTTCAGTGAGGGCAGAGTTCCAACCACCCTCAGCCCCGCCCCCTCTCCGCAGGTTACCCTGGACTACAGAGGCTGCATCCTGAGGCCACGGCGTTCCGAGAATGCCAAGGGCAGACATGATGAACTTAAATGATTTCCTCTTGTGTCAGGTTTGGTAAACTTTAGGAGCTAGGAAATGGTCCACTTTACAGAAATGTTCAAATTTACTGGCATTTCTTATATTCTCTGCTATAACATTGTCCTGATTCTTTCTGTATATTCTTTACTTATGTTTTTGTTTTCCTTAATCAAAGTGTGTCTTTTCAATCTTTTCAAAGAAGATTCTTTGGACTTACTAAATCACCTCAATTTTATACGTTTTCTGTTGTATTAAGTTCTGCTCATATCTTTATTTATCTTTTTTCTATGTTCTCAGGGTTTATTGTTTTGATCTTCTGATGTCAATTAAAACACTTGGTTATTCATTTTAATAAATATTTTACTTATAAAGATTTGAACTTTTGAAGATTCCAGCTTACTTGTAAGTTTCTAAGGGTCAGGTCCTCTCCATTGTTGCTGGCCTAAGGTTTAGTTCACCATATAGCAATGTATATATTGACTTATTTTCCCCTCGACTTTCTGTGATTCCCTACATCTCACATTTCTTTGCAGACAAGCCATTTGAAATACCCTTAACTTAGTTCACAGCCAATAAGTCATTGAAATAATGTGTATTTTTAGAGAAATCTTCTTATATAATTAGGCAGAAAATCTCACCTGCCATAGTTTTCAAAACAGCATAATTTCACTCTTCTCAATGCTTAATCTGTTGTATTACACAACCTTTGAGTATTTAGCTTTATCAATGACATGTACTTTAAAAATGTTTGAGAGATCCTACCAGTCTTTGAAAACATCCTTGTTCCTTGTTTCAGTTCCAGTTTTATGTATATATTCTGCCTTGCACCTGATTATTCCAACAATTGATGGATGGCCTTGTGAATCTAATTCTGGTATTGATAGTCTTTACTGATTGTCTCCCCTCGTAGCTGATTTCTTCATTATTGTGTAAATTTAGATCATGAGCTCATGTTTAGCTAAACAGCTGACCTTGTAAGACGCTTAGGTGTGAACGCTCGTAAGCTTCCGCAGAAAGACGACAAAGATTTATTTGTGTCCCTCCAATGAGATACCCACGAGGACACCGTTTTCTACAAGTGTTGGTCCAATACTCCCTCTAGAGGAAGGGGACTCCGACAGGGCTGATTGGCGGCCCCCGATCTGGGGCAGGGGCAGTGGGCAGCCTGTGGCCCGGGCAGGAGCCTCTTTGCATGTGTCCCTGGGACACATCTGCCTGCGAACTTCGGTCACCTGGCAGGAAGCTCCGATGCCCAGACCTATGGTTAGCTGTGCAGCGAGGTGTACTGTGAGGACAGGTTCCACACACACTTCAAGTAAGAGGTCGGCCTGAGTGGAAAGGTGAGAGTTTGGGCAGCTGTGCAGACAAAGAAGGCGCCCTTTGGCCTGGGCCTAAATGCTTGTGACACCCCACTGGACCTGCCGTGCTCTGAGGGCCCTGCCCTGGGCCCCATGCTCCCCTGACTTTTGTACAGTCACAGCAGAGATGGCCACACCCACTCCTTCAGTGAGGCCAGAGTTCCAACCACCCTCAGCCCCGCCCCCTCTCCGCAGGTTACCATGGACTACAGAGGCTGCATCCTGAGGCCAGGGCGTTCCGAGAATGCCAAGGGCAGACATGATGACCTTAAATGATTTCCTCTTGTGTCAGGTTTGTTAAACTTTAGGAGCTTGGAAATGGTCCACTTACAGAAATGTTCAAATTTACTGGCATTTCATATATTCTCTGCTATAACATTGTCCTGATTCTTTCTGTATATTCTTTACTTATGTTTTTGTTTTCCTTAATCAAAGTGTGTCTTTTCAATCTTTTCAAAGAAGATTCTTTGGACTTACTAAATCACCTCAAGTTTATACGTTTTCTCTTGTATTAAGTTCTGCTCATATCTTTATTTATCTTTTTTCTATGTTCTCAGGGTTTATTGTTTTGATCTTCTGATGTCAATTAAAACACTTGGTTATTCATTTTAATAAATATTTTACTTATAAAGATTTGAACTTTTGAAGATTCCAGCTTACTTGTAAGTTTCTAAGGGTCAGGTCCTCTCCATTGTTGCTGGCCTAAGGTTTAGTTCACCATATAGCAATGCATATATTGACCTATTTTCCCCTCGACTTTCTGTGATTCCCTACATCTCACCTTTCTTTGCAGACAAGCCATTTGAAATACCCTTAACTTATTTCACAGCCAATAAGTCATTGAAATAATGTGTATTTTTAGAGAAATCTTCTTATATAATTAGGCAGAAAATCTCACCTGCCATAGTTTTCAAAACAGCATAATTTCACTCTTCTCAATGCTTAACCTGTTGTATTACACAACCTTTGAGTATTTAGCTTTATCAATGACATGTACTTTAAAAATGTTTGAGAGATCCTACCAGTCTTTGAAAACATCCTTGTTCCTTGTTTCAGTTCCAGTTTTATGTATATATTCTGCCTTGCACCTGATTATTCCAACAATTGATGGATGGCCTTGGGAATCTAATTCTGGTATTGATAGTCTTTACTGATTGTCTCCCCTCGTAGCTGATTTCTTCATTATTGTGTAAATTTAGATCATGAGCTCATGTTTAGCTAAACAGCTGACCTTGTAAGACGCTTAGGTGTGAACGCTCGTAACCTTCAGCAGAAAGTCGGCAAAGATTTATTTGTGTCCCTCCAATGAGTTGCCCACGAGTACATCGTTGTCTACAAGTTTTGGTCCAATACTCCCTCTAGAGGCAGGGGATTCCGACAGGGCTGATTGGCGGCCCCCTATCTGGGGCAGGGGCAGTGGGCAGCCTGTGGCCCGGGCAGGAGCCTCTTTGCATGTGTCCCTGGGACACATCTGCCTGCGAACTTCGGTCACCTGGCAGGAAGCTACGATGCCCAGACCTATGGATAGCTGTGCAGTGCGGTGTACTGTGAGGGCAGGTTCCACACACACTTCAAGTAAGAGGTCAGCCTGAGTGGAAAGGTGAGAGTTTGGGCAGCTGTGCAGACAAAGAAGGCGCCCTTTGGCCTGGGCCTAAATGCTTGTGACACCCCACTGGACCTGCCGTGCTCTGAGGGCCCTGCCCTGGACCCCTGCTCCCCTGCCCTTTGTTCAGTCACAGCAGAGATGGCCACACCCACTCCTTCAGTGAGGGCAGAGTTCCAACCACCCTCATCCCCGCCCCCTCTCCGCAGGTTACCATGGACTACAGAGGCTGCATCCTGAGGCCAGGGCCTTCCGAGAATGACAAGGGCAGACATGATGACCTTAAATGATTTCCTCTTGTGTCAGGTTTGGTAAACTTTAGGAGCTAGGAAAGGGTCCACTTTACAGAAATGTTCAAATTTACTCGCATTTCATATATTCTCTGCTATAACATTGTCCTGATTCTTTCTGTATATTCTTTACTTATGTTTTTGTTTTCCTTAATCAAAGTGTGTCTTTTCAATCTTTTCAAAGAAGATTCTTTGGACTTACTAAATCACCTCAATTTTATACGTTTTCTGTTGTATTAATTTCTGCTCATATCTTTATTTATCTTTTTTCTATGTTCTCAGGGTTTATTGTTTTGATCTTCTGATGTCAATTAAAACACTTGGTTATTCATTTTAATAAATATTTTACTTATAAAGATTTGAACTTTTGAAGATTCCAGCTTACTTGTAAGTTTCTAAGGGTCAGTTCCTCTCCATTGTTGCTGGCCTAAGGTTTAGTTCACCATATAGCAATGTATATATTGACCTATTTTCCCCTCGACTTTCTGTGATTCCCTACATCTCACCTTTCTTTGCAGACAAGCCATTTGAAATACCCTTAACTTATTTCACAGCCAATAAGTCATTGAAATAATGTGTATTTTTAGAGAAATATTCTTATATAATTAGGCAGAAAATCTCACCTGCCATAGTTTTCAAAACAGCATAATTTTACTCTTCTCAATGCTTAATCTGTTGTATTACACAACCTTTGAGTATTTAGCTTTATCAATGACATGTACTTTAAAAATGTTTTAGAGATCCTACCAGTCTTTGAAAACATCCTTGTTCCTTGTTTCAGTTCCAGTTTTATGTATATATTCTGCCTTGCACCTGATTATTCCAACAATTGATGGATGGCCTTGGGAATCTAATTCTGGTATTGATAGTCTTTACTGATTGTCTCCCCTCGTAGCTGATTTCTTCATTATTGTGTAAATTTAGATCATGAGCTCATGTTTAGCTAAACAGCTGACCGTGTAAGACGCTTAGGTGTGAACGCTCATAAGCTCCCGCAGAAAGACGGCAAAGATTTATTTGTGTCCCTCCAATGAGTTGCCCACGAGGACCCCGCTTTCTACAAGTGTTGGTCCAATACTCCCTCTAGAGGAAGGGGACTCCGACAGTGCTGATTGGTGGCCCCCGATCTGGGGCAGGGGCTGTGGGCAGCCTGTGGCCCGGGCAGGAGCCTCTTTGCATGTGTCCCTGGGACACATCTGCCTGCGAACTTCGGTCACCTGGCAGGAAGCTACGATGCCCAGACCTATGGTTAGCTGTGCAGCGAGGTGTACTGTGAGGACAGGTTCCACACACACTTCAAGTAAGACGTCGGCCTGAGTGGAAAGGTGAGAGTTTGGGCAGCTGTGCAGACAAAGAAGGCGCCCTTTGGCCTGGGCCTAAATGCTTGTGACACGCCACTGGACCTGCCGTGCTCTGAGGGCCCTGCCCTGGGCACCCTGCTCCCCTGCCCTTTGTTCAGTCACAGCAGAGATGGCCACACCCACTCCTTCAGTGAGGCCAGAGTTCCAACCACCCTCAGCCCCGCCCCCTCTCCGCAGGTTACCATGGACTACAGAGGCTGCATCCTGATGCCAGGGTTTTCCGAGAATGCCAAGGGCAGTCATGATGACCTTAAATGATTTCCTCTTGTGTCAGGTTTGGTAAACTTTAGGAGCTAGGAAATGGTCCACTTTACAGAAATGTTCAAATTTACTGGCATTTCATATATTCTCTGCTATAACATTGTCCTGATTCTTTCTGTATATTCTTTACTTATGTTTTTGTTTTCCTTAATCAAAGTGTGTCTTTTCAATCTTTTCAAAGAAGATTCTTTGGACTTACTAAATCACCTGAATTTTATACGTTTTCTGTTGTATTAAGTTCTGCTCATATCTTTATTTATCTTTTTTCTATGTTCTCAGGGTTTATTGTTTTGATCTTCTGATGTCAATTAAAACACTTGGTTATTCATTTTAATAAATATTCTACTTATAAAGATTTGAACTTTTGAAGATTCCAGCTTACTTGTAAGTTTCTAAGGGTCAGGTCCTCTCCATTGTTGCTGGCCTAAGGTTTAGTTCACCATATAGCAATGTATATATTGACCTATTTTCCCCTCGACTTTCTGTGATTCCCTATATCTCACCTTTCTTTGCAGACAAGCCATTTGAAATACCCTTAACTTATTTCACAGCCAATAAGTCATTGAAATAATGTGTATTTTTAGAGAAATCTTCTTATATAATTAGGCAGAAAATCTCACCTGCCATAGTTTTCAAAACTGCATAATTTCACTCTTCTCAATGCTTAATCTGTTGTATTACACAACCTTTGAGTATTTAGCTTTATCAATGACTTGTACTTTAAAAATGTTTTAGAGATCCTACCAGTCTTTGAAAACATCCTTGTTCCTTGTTTCAGTTCCAGTTTTATGTATATATTCTGCCTTGCACCTGATTATTCCAACAATTGATGGATGGCCTTGGGAATCTAATTCTGGTATTGATAGTCTTTACTGATTGTCTCCCCTCGTAGCTGATTTCTTCATTATTGTGTAAATTTAGATCATGAGCTCATGTTTAGCTAAACAGCTGACCTTGTAAGACGCTTAGGTGTGAACGCTCGTAAGCTTCCGCAGAAAGACGGCAAAGATTTATTTCTGTCCCTCCAATGAGTTGCCCACGAGGACACCGTTTTCTACAAGTGTTGGTCCAATACTCCCTCTAGAGGAAGGGGACTCCGACAGGGCTGATTGGTGGCCCCATTCTGGGGCAGGGGCAGTGGGCAGCCTGTGGCCCGGGCAGGAGCCTCTTTGCATGTGTCCCTGGGACACATCTGCCTGCAAACTTCGGTCACCTGGCAGGAAGCTACGATGCCCAGACCTATGGTTAGCTGTGCAGCGAGGTGTACAGTGAGGACAGGTTCCACACACACTTCAAGTAAGAGGTCGGCCTGAGTGGAAAGGTGAGAGTTTGGGCAGCTGTGCAGACAAAGAAGGCGCCCTTTGGCCTGGGCCTAAATGCTTGTGACACCCCACTGGACCTGCCGTGCTCTGAGGGCCCTGCCCTGGGCCCCCTGCTCCCCTGCCCTTTGTTCAGTCACAGCAGAGATGGCCACACCCACTCCTTCAGTGAGGGCAGAGTTCCAACCACCCTCAGCCCCGCCCCCTCTCCGCAGGTTACCATGGACAACAGAGGCTGCATCCTGAGGCCAGGGCGTTCCGAGAATGCCAAGGGCAGACATGATGAACTTAAATGATTTCCTCTTGTGTCAGGTTTGGTAAACTTTAGGAGCTAGGAAATGGTCCACTTTACAGAAATGTTCAAATTTACTGGCATTTCATATATTCTCTGTTATAACATTGTCCTGATTCTTTCTGTATATTCTTTACTTATGTTTTTGTTTTCCTTAATCAAAGTGTGTCTTTTCAATCTTTTCAAAGAAGATTCTTTGGACTTACTAAATCACCTCAATTTTATACGTTTTCTGTTGTATTAAGTTCTGCTCATATCTTTATTTATCTTTTTTCTATGTTCTCAGGGTTTATTGTTTTGATCTTCTGATGTCAATTAAAACACTTGGTTATTCATTGTAATAAATATTTTACTTATAAAGATGTGAACTTTTGAAGATTCCAGCTTACTTGTAAGTTTCTAAGGGTCAGGTCCTCTCCATTGTTGCTGGCCTAAGATTTAGTTCACCATATAGCAATGTATATATTGACCTATTTTCCCCTCGACTTTCTGTGATTCCCTACATCTCACCTTTCTTTGCAGACAAGCCATTTGAAATACCCCTAACTTATTTCACAGCCAATAAGTCATTGAAATAATGTGTATTTTTTAGAGAAATCTTCTTATATAATTAGGCAGAAAATCTCACCTGCCATAGTTTTCAAAACAGCATAATTTCACTCTTCTCAATGCTTAATCTGTTGTATTACACAACCTTTGAGTATTTAGCTTTATCAATGACATGTACTTTAAAAATGTTTTAGAGATCCTACCAGTCTTTGAAAACATCCTTGTTCCTTGTTTCAGTTCCAGTTTTATGTATATATTCTGCCTTGCACCTGATTATTCCAACAATTGATGGATGGCCTTGGGAATCTAATTCTGGTATTGATAGTCTTTACTGATTGTCTCCCCTCGGAGCTGATTTCTTCATTATTGTGTAAATTTAGATCATGAGCTCATGTTTAGCTAAACAGCTGACCTTGTAAGACGCTTAGGTGTGAACGCTCGTAAGCTTCTGCAGAAAGACGGCAAAGATTTATTTGTGTCCCTCCAATGAGTTGCCCACGAGGACACCGTTTTCTACAAGTGTTGGTCCAATACTCCCTCTAGAGGAAGGGGACTCCGACAGTGCTGATTGGTGGCCCCCGATCTGGGGCAGGGGCCGTGGGCAGCCTGTGGCCCGGGCTGGAGCCTCTTTGCATGTGTCCCTGGAACACATCTGCCTGCGAACTTCGGTCACCTGGCAGGAAGCTACGATGCCCAGACCTATGGTTAGCTGTGCAGCGAGGTGTACTGTGAGGACAGGTTCCACACACACTTCAAGTAAGAGGTCGGCCTGAGTGGAAAGGTGAGAGTTTGGGCAGCTGTGCAGACAAAGAAGGCACCCTTTGGCCTGGGCCTAAATGCTTGTGACAGCCCACTGGACCTGCCGTGCTCTGAGGGCCCTGCCCTGGGCCCCCTGCTCCCCTGCCCTTTGTTCAGTCACAGCAGAGATGGCCACAACCACTCCTTCAGTGAGGGCAGAGTTCCAACCACCCTCAGCCCCGCCCCCTCTCCGCAGGTTACCATGGACTACAGAGGCTGCATCCTGAGGCCAGGGCGTTCCGAGAATGCCAAGGGCAGACATGATGACCTTAAATGATTTCCTCTTGTGTCAGGTTTGGTAAACTTTAGGAGCTAGGAAATGGTCCACTATACAGAAATGTTCAAATTTACTGGCATTTCATATATTCTCTGTTATAACATTGTCCTGATTCTTTCTGTATATTCTTTACTTATGTTTTTGTTTTCCTTAATCAAAGTGTGTCTTTTCAATCTTTTCAAAGAAGATTCTTTGGACTTACTAAATCACCTCAATTTTATACGTTTTCTGTTGTATTAAGTTCTGCTCATATCTTTATTTATCTTTTTTCTATGTTCTCAGGGTTTATTGTTTTGATCTTCTGATGTCAATTAAAACACTTGGTTATTCATTTTAATAAATATTTTACTTATAAAGATTTGAACTTTTGAAGATTCCAGCTTACTTGTAAGTTTCTAAGGGTCAGGTCCTCTCCATTGTTGCTGGCCTAAGGTTTAGTTCACCATATAGCAATGTATATATTGACTTATTTTCCCCTCGACTTTCTGTGATTCCCTACATCTCACATTTCTTTGCAGACAAGCCATTTGAAATACCCTTAACTTATTTCACAGCCAATAAGTCATTGAAATAATGTGTATTTTTAGAGAAATCTTCTTATATAATTAGGCAGAAAATCTCACCTGCCATAGTTTTCAAAACAGCATAATTTCACTCTTCTCAATGCTTAATCTGTTGTATTACACAACCTTTGAGTATTTAGCTTTATCAATGACATGTACTTTAAAAATGTTTGAGAGATCCTACCAGTCTTTGAAAACATCCTTGTTCCTTGTTTCAGTTCCAGTTTTATGTATATATTCTGCCTTGCACCTGATTATTCCAACAATTGATGGATGGCCTTGTGAATCTAATTCTGGTATTGATAGTCTTTACTGATTGTCTCCCCTCGTAGCTGATTTCTTCATTATTGTGTAAATTTAGATCATGAGCTCATGTTTAGCTAAACAGCTGACCTTGTAAGACGCTTAGGTGTGAACGCTCGTAAGCTTCCGCAGAAAGACGGCAAAGATTTATTTGTGTCCCTCCAATGAGTTGCCCACGAGGACACCGTTTTCTACAAGTGTTGGTCCAATACTCCCTCTAGAGGAAGGGGACTCCGACAGGGCTGATTGGCGGCCCCCGATCTGGGGCAGGGGCAGTGGGCAGCCTGTGGCCCGGGCAGGAGCCTCTTTGCATGTGTCCCTGGGACACATCTGCCTGCGAACTTCGGTCACTTGGCAGGAAGCTACGATGCCCAGACCTATGGTTAGCTGTGCAGCGAGGTGTACTGTGAGGACAGGTTCCACACACACTTCAAGTAAGAGGTCGGCCTGAGTGGAAAGGTGAGAGTTTGGGCAGCTGTGCAGACAAAGAAGGCGCCCTTTGGCCTGGGCCTAAATGCTTGTGACACCCCACTGGACCTGCCGTGTTCTGAGGGCCCTGCCCTGGGCCCCCTGCTCCCCTGCCTTTTGTACAGTCACAGCAGAGATGGCCACACCCACTCCTTCAGTGAGGCCAGAGTTCCAACCACCCTCAGCCCCGCCCCCTCTCCGCAGGTTACCATGGACTACAGAGGCTGCATCCTGAAGCCAGGGCGTTCCGAGAATGCCAAGGGCAGACATGATGACCTTAAATGATTTCCTCTTGTGTCAGGTTTGGTAAACTTTAGGAGCTAGGAAATGGTCCACTTTACAGAAATGTTCAAATTTACTGGCATTTCATATATTCTCTGCTATAACATTGTCCTGATTCTTTCTGTATATTCTATACTTATGTTTTTGTTTTCCTTAATCAAAGTGTGTCTTTTCAATCTTTTCAAAGAAGATTCTTTGGACTTACTAAATCACCTCAATTTTATACGTTTTCTGTTGTATTAAGTTCTGCTCATATCTTTATTTATCTTTTTTCTATGTTCTCAGGGTTTATTGTTTTGATCTTCTGATGTCAATTAAAACACTTGGTTATTCATTTTAATAAATATTTTACTTATAAAGATTTGAACTTTTGAAGATTCCAGCTTACTTGTAAGTTTCTAAGGTCATGTCCTCTCCATTGTTGCTGGCCTAAGGTTTAGTTCACCATATAGCAATGTATATATTGACCAATTTTCCCCTCGACTTTCTGTGATTCCCTACATCTCACCTTTCTTTGCAGACAAGCCATTTGAAATACCCCTAACTTATTTCACAGCCAATAAGTCATTGAAATAATGTGTATTTTTTAGAGAAATCTTCTTATATAATTAGGCAGAAAATCTCACCTGCCATAGTTTTCAAAACAGCATAATTTCACTCTTCTCAATGCTTAATCTGTTGTATTACACAACCTTTGAGTATTTAGCTTTATCAATGACATGTACTTTAAAAATGATTTAGAGATCCTACCAGTCTTTGAAAACATCCTTGTTCCTTGTTTCCGTTCCAGTTTTGTGTATATTTTCTGCCCTGCACCTGATTATTCCAACAATTGTTGGATGGCCTTGGGAATCTAATTCTGGTATTGATAGTCTTTACTGATTGTCTCCCCTCGTAGCTGATTTCTTCATTATTGTGTAAATTTAGATCATGAGCTCATGTTTAGCTAAACAGCTAACCATGTAAGACGCTTAGGTGTGAACGCTCGTAAGCTTCTGCAGAAAGTCGGCAAAGATTTATTTGTGTCCCTCCAATGTGTTGCCCACGAGGACACCGTTTTCTACAAGTGTTGGTCCAATACACCCTCTAGAGGAAGGGGACTCCGAAAGGGCTGATTGGCGGCCCCCGATCTGGGGCAGGGGCAGTGGGCAGCCTGTGGCCCAGTCTGGAGCCTCTTTGCATGTGTCCCTGGGACACATCTGCCTGCGAACTTCGGTCACCTGGCAGGAAGCTACGATGCCCAGACCTATGGTTAGCTGTGCAACAAGGTGTACTGTGAGGGCAGGTTCCACACACACTTCAAGTAAGAGGTCGGCCTGAGTGGAAAGGTGAGAGTTTGGGCAGCTGTTCAGACAACGAAGGCGCCCTTTGGCCTGGGCCTAAATGCTTGTGACACCCCACTGGACCTGCCGTGCTCTGAGGGCCCTGCCCTGGGCCCCCTGCTCCCATGCCCTTTGTTCAGTCACAGCAGAGATGGCCACACCCACTCCTTCAGTGAGGCCAGAGTTCCAACCACCCTCAGCCCCGCCCCCTCTCCGCAGGTTACCATGGACTACAGAGGCTGCATCCTGAGGCCAGGGCGTTCCGAGAATGCCAAGGGCAGACATGATGACCTTAAATGATTTCCTCTTGTGTCAGGTTTGGTAAACTTTAGGAGCTAGGAAATGGTCCACTTTACAGAAATGTTCAAATTTACTGGCATTTCATATATTCTCTGCTATAACATTGTCCTGATTCTTTCTGTATATTCTTTACTTATGTTTTTGTTTTCCTTAATCAAAGTGTGTCTTTTCAATCTTTTCAAAGAAGATTCTTTGGACTTACTAAATCACCTCAATTTTATACGTTTTCTGTTGTATTATGTTCTGCTCATATCTTTATTTATCTTTTTTCTATGTTCTCAGGGTTTATTGTTTTGATCTTCTGATGTCAATTAAAACACTTGGTTATTCATTTTAATAAATATTTTACTTATAAAGATTTGAACTTTTGAAGATTCCAGCTTACTTGTAAGTTTCTAAGGGTCAGGTCCTCTCCATTGTTGCTGGCCTAAGGTTTAGTTCACCATATAGCAATGTATATATTGACCTATTTTCCCCTCGACTTTCTGTGATTCCCTACATCTCAACTTTCTTTGCAGACAAGCCATTTGAAATACCCTTAACTTATTTCACAGCCAATAAGTCATTGAAATAATGTGTATTTTTAGAGAAATATTCTTATATAATTAGGCAGAAAATCTCACCTGCCATAGTTTTCAAAACAGCATAATTTTACTCTTCTCAATGCTTAATCTGTTGTATTACACAACCTTTGAGTATTTAGCTTTATCAATGACATGTACTTTAAAAATGTTTTAGAGATACTACCAGTCTTTGAAAACATCCTTGTTCCTTGTTTCAGTTCCAGTTTTATGTATATATTCTGCCTTGCACCTGATTATTCCAACAATTGATGGATGGCCTTGGGAATCTAATTCTGGTATTGATAGTCTTTACTGATTGTCTCCCCTCGTAGCTGATTTCTTCATTATTGTGTAAATTTAGATCATGAGCTCATGTTTAGCTAAATAGCTGACCGTGTAAGACGCTTAGGTGTGAACGCTCATAAGCTCCCGCAGAAAGACGGCAAAGATTTATTTGTGTCCCTCCAATGAGTTGCCCACGAGGACACCGCTTTCTACAAGTGTTGGTCCAATACTCCCTCTAGAGGAAGGGGACTCCGACAGTGCTGATTGGTGGCCCCCGATCTGGGGCAGGGGCTGTGGGCAGCCTGTGGCCCGGGCAGGAGCCTCTTTGCATGTGTCCCTGGGACACATCTGCCTGCGAACTTCGGTCACCTGGCAGGAAGCTACGATGCCCAGACCTATGGTTAGCTGTGCAGCGAGGTGTACTGTGAGGACAGGTTCCACACACACTTCAAGTAAGACGTCGGCCTGAGTGGAAAGGTGAGAGTTTGGGCAGCTGTGCAGACAAAGAATGCACCCTTTGGCCTGGGCCTAAATGCTTGTGACACGCCACTGGACCTGCCGTGCTCTGAGGGCCCTGCCCTGGGCACCCTGCTCCCCTGCCCTTTGTTCAGTCACAGCAGAGATGGCCACACCCACTCCTTCAGTGAGGCCAGAGTTCCAACCACCCTCAGCCCCGCCCCCTCTCCGCAGGTTACCATGGACTACAGAGGCTGCATCCTGATGCCAGGGTGTTCCGAGAATGCCAAGGGCAGACATGATGACCTTAAATGATTTCCTCTTGTGTCAGGTTTGGTAAACTTTAGGAGCTAGGAAATGGTCCACTTTACAGAAATGTTCAAATTTACTGGCATTTCATATATTCTCTGCTATAACATTGTCCTGATTCTTTCTGTATATTCTTTACTTATGTTTTTGTTTTCCTTAATCAAAGTGTGTCTTTTCAATCTTTTCAAAGAAGATTCTTTGGACTTACTAAATCACCTCAATTTTATACGTTTTCTGTTGTATTAAGTTCTGCTCATATCTTTATTTATCTTTTTTCTATGTTCTCAGGGTTTATTGTTTTGATCTTCTGATGTCAATTAAAACACTTGGTTATTCATTTTAATAAATATTCTACTTATAAAGATTTGAACTTTTGAAGATTCCAGCTTACTTGTAAGTTTCTAAGGGTCAGGTCCTCTCCATTGTTGCTGGCCTAAGGTTTAGTTCACCATATAGCAATGTATATATTGACCTATTTTCCCCTCGACTTTCTGTGATTCCCTACATCTCACCTTTCTTTGCAGACAAGCCATTTGAAATACCCTTAACTTATTTCACAGCCAATAAGTCATTGAAATAATGTGTATTTTTAGAGAAATCTTCTTATATAATTAGGCAGAAAATCTCACCTGCCATAGTTTTCAAAACTGCATAATTTCACTCTTCTCAATGCTTAATCTGTTGTATTACACAACCTTTGAGTATTTAGCTTTATCAATGACATGTACTTTAAAAATGTTTTAGAGATCCTACCAGTCTTTGAAAACATCCTTGTTCCTTGTTTTAGTTCCAGTTTTATGTATATATTCTGCCTTGCACCTGATTATTCCAACAATTGATGGATGGCCTTGGGAATCTAATTCTGGTATTGATAGTCTTTACTGATTGTCTCCCCTCGTAGCTGATTTCTTCATTATTGTGTAAATTTAGATCATGAGCTCATGTTTAGCTAAACAGCTGACCTTGTAATACGCTTAGGTGTGAACGCTCGTAAGCTTCCGCAGAAAGACGGCAAAGATTTATTTCTGTCCCTCCAATGAGTTGCCCACGAGGACACCGTTTTCTACAAGTGTTGGTCCAATACTCCCTCTAGGGGAAGGGGACTCCGACAGGGCTGATTGGTGGCCCCCGATCTGGGTCAGGGGCAGTGGGCAGCCTGTGACCCGGGCAGGAGCCTCTTTGCATGTGTCCCTGGGACACATCTGCCTGCGAACTTCGGTCACCTGGCAGGAAGCTACGATGCCCAGACCTATGGTTAGCTGTGCAGCGAGGTGTACAGTGAGGACAGGTTCCACACACACTTCAAGTAAGAGGTCGGCCTGAGTGGAAAGGTGAGAGTTTGGGCAGCTGTGCAGACAAAGAAGGCGCCCTTTGGCCTGGGCCTAAATGCTTGTGACACCCCACTGGACCTGCCGTGCTCTGAGGGCCCAGCCCTGGGCCCCCTGCTCCCCTGCCCTTTGTTCAGTCACAGCAGAGATGGCCACACCCACTCCTTCAGTGAGGGCAGAGTTCCAACCACCCTCAGCCCCGCCCCCTCTCCGCAGGTTACCCTGGACTACAGAGGCTGCATCCTGAGGCCTCGGCGTTCCGAGAATGCCAAGGGCAGACATGATGAACTTAAATGATTTCCTCTTGTGTCAGGTTTGGTAAACTTTAGGAGCTAGGAAATGGTCCACTATACAGAAATGTTCAAATTTACTGGCATTTCATATATTCTCTGTTATAACATTGTCCTGATTCTTTCTGTATATTCTTTACTTATGTTTTTGTTTTCCTTAATCAAAGTGTGTCTTTTCAATCTTTTCAAAGAAGATTCTTTGGACTTACTAAATCACCTCAATTTTATACGTTTTCTGTTGTATTAAGTTCTGCTCATATCTTTATTTATCTTTTTTCTATGTTCTCAGGGTTTATTGTTTTGATCTTCTGATGTCAATTAAAACACTTGGTTATTCATTTTAATAAATATTTTACTTATAAAGATTTGAACTTTTGAAGATTCCAGCTTACTTGTAAGTTTCTAAGGGTCAGGTCCTCTCCATTGTTGCTGGCCTAAGGTTTAGTTCACCATATAGCAATGTATATATTGACCTATTTTCCCCTCGACTTTCTGTGATTCCCTACATCTCACCTTTCTTTGCAGACAAGCCATTTGAAATACCCCTAACTTATTTCACAGCCAATAAGTCATTGAAATAATGTGTATTTTTTAGAGAAATCTTCTTATATAATTAGGCAGAAAATCTCACCTGCCATAGTTTTCAAAACAGCATAATTTCACTCTTCTCAATGCTTAATCTGTTGTATTACACAACCTTTGAGTATTTAGCTTTATCAATGACATGTACTTTAAAAATGTTTTAGAGATCCTACCAGTCTTTGAAAACATCCTTGTTCCTTGTTTCAGTTCCAGTTTTATGTATATATTCTGCCTTGCACCTGATTATTCCAACAATTGATGGATGGCGTTGGGAATCTAATTCTGGTATTGATAGTCTTTACTGATTGTCTCCCCTCGTAGCTGATTTCTTCATTATTGTGTAAATTTAGATCATGAGCTCATGTTTAGCTAAACAGCTGACCTTGTAAGACGCTTAAGTGTGAACGCTCGTAAGCTTCTGCAGAAAGACGGCAAAGATTTATTTGTGTCCCTCCAATGAGTTGCCCACGAGGACACCGTTTTCTACAAGTGTTGGTCCAATACTCCCTCTAGAGGAAGGGGACTCCGACAGTGCTGATTGGTGGCCCCCGATCTGGGGCAGGGGCAGTGGGCAGCCTGTGGCCCGGGTTGGAGCCTCTTTGCATTTGTCCCTGGGACACATCTGCCTGCGAACTTCGGTCACCTGGCAGGAAGCTACGATGCCCAGACCTATGGTTACCTGTGCAGCGAGGTGTACTGTGAGGACAGGTTCCACACACACTTCAAGTAAGAGGTCGGCCTGAGTGGAAAGGTGAGAGTTTGGGCAGCTGTGCAGACAAAGAAGGCACCCTTTGGCCTGGGCCTAAATGCTTGTGACACCCCACTGGACCTGCCGTGCTCTGAGGGCCCTGCCCTGGGCCCCCTGCTCCCCTGCCCTTTGTTCAGTCACAGCAGAGATGGCCACAACCACTCCTTCAGTGAGGGCAGAGTTCCAACCACCCTCAGCCCCGCCCCCTCTCCGCAGGTTACCATGGACTACAGAGGCTGCATCCTGAGGCCAGGGCGTTCCGAGAATGCCAAGGGCAGACATGATGACCTTAAATGATTTCCTCTTGTGTCAGGTTTGGTAAACTTTAGGAGCTAGGAAATGGTCCACTATACAGAAATGTTCAAATTTACTGGCATTTCATATATTCTCTGTTATAACATTGTCCTGATTCTTTCTGTATATTCTTTACTTATGTTTTTGTTTTCCTTAATCAAAGTGTGTCTTTTCAATCTTTTCAAAGAAGATTCTTTGGACTTACTAAATCACCTCAATTTTATACGTTTTCTGTTGTATTAAGTTCTGCTCATATCTTTATTTATCTTTTTTCTATGTTCTCAGGGTTTATTGTTTTGATCTTCTGATGTCAATTAAAACACTTGGTTATTCATTTTAATAAATATTTTACTTATAAAGATTTGAACTTTTGAAGATTCCAGCTTACTTGTAAGTTTCTAAGGGTCAGGTCCTCTCCATTGTTGCTGGCCTAAGGTTTAGTTCACCATATAGCAATGTATATATTGACTTATTTTCCCCTCGACTTTCTGTGATTCCCTACATCTCACATTTCTTTGCAGACAAGCCATTTGAAATACCCTTAACTTATTTCACAGCCAATAAGTCATTGAAATAATGTGTATTTTTAGAGAAATCTTCTTATATAATTAGGCAGAAAATCTCACCTGCCATAGTTTTCAAAACAGCATAATTTCACTCTTCTCAATGCTTAATCTGTTGTATTACACAACCTTTGAGTATTTAGCTTTATCAATGACATGTACTTTAAAAATGTTTGAGAGATCCTACCAGTCTTTGAAAACATCCTTGTTCCTTGTTTCAGTTCCAGTTTTGTGTATATTTTCTGCCCTGCACCTGATTATTCCAACAATTGTTGGATGGCCTTGGGAATCTAATTCTGGTATTGATAGTCTTTACTGATTGTCTCCCCTCGTAGCTGATTTCTTCATTATTGTGTAAATTTAGATCATGAGCTCATGTTTAGCTAAACAGCTAACCATGTAAGACGCTTAGGTGTGAACGCTCGTAAGCTTCTGCAGAAAGTCGGCAAAGATTTATTTGTGTCCCTCCAATGTGTTGCCCACGAGGACACCGTTTTCTACAAGTGTTGGTCCAATACACCCTCTAGAGAAAGGGGACTCCGAAAGGGCTGATTGGCGGCCCCCGATCTGGGGCAGGGGCAGTGGGCAGCCTGTGGCCCGGTCTGGAGCCTCTTTGCATGTGTCCCTGGGACACATCTGCCTGCGAACTTCGGTCACCTGGCAGGAAGCTACGATGCCCAGACCTATGGTTAGCTGTGCAACAAGGTGTACTGTGAGGGCAGGTTCCACACACACTTCAAGTAAGAGGTCGGCCTGAGTGGAAAGGTGAGAGTTTGGGCAGCTCTTCAGACAACGAAGGCGCCCTTTGGCCTGGGCCTAAATGCTTGTGACACCCCACTGGACCTGCCGTGCTCTGAGGGCCCTGCCCTGGGCCCCCTGCTCCCCTGCCCTTTGTTCAGTCACAGCAGAGATGGCCACACCCACTCCTTCAGTGAGGGCAGAGTTCCAACCACCCTCAGCCCCGCCCCCTCTCCGCAGGTTACCATGGACTACAGAGGCTGCATCCTGAGGCCAGGGCGTTCCGAGAATGCCAAGGGCAGACATGATGACCTTAAATGATTTCCTCTTGTGTCAGGTTTGTTAAACTTTAGGAGCTAGGAAATGGTCCACTTACAGAAATGTTCAAATTTACTGGCATTTCATATATTCTCTGCTATAACATTGTCCTGATTCTTTCTGTATATTCTTTACTTATGTTTTTGTTTTCCTTAATCAAAGTGTGTCTTTTCAATCTTTTCAAAGAAGATTCTTTGGACTTACTAAATCACCTGAATTTTATACGTTTTCTGTTGTATTAAGTTCTGCTCATATCTTTATTTATCTTTTTTCTATGTTCTCAGGGTTTATTGTTTTGATCTTCTGATGTCAATTAAAACACTTGGTTATTCATTTTAATAAATATTTTACTTATAAAGATTTGAACTTTTGAAGATTCCAGCTTACTTGTAAGTTTCTAAGGGTCAGGTCCTCTCCATTGTTGCTGGCCTAAGGTTTAGTTCACCATATAGCAATGTATATATTGACCTATTTTCCCCTCGACATTCTGTGATTCCCTACATCTCACCTTTCTTTGAAGACAAGCCATTTGAAATACCCTTAACTTATTTCACAGCCAATAAGTCATTGAAGTAATGTGTATTTTTAGAGAAATCTTCTTATATAATTAGGCAGAAAATCTCACCTGCCATAGTTTTCAAAACAGCATAATTTCACTCTTCTCAATGCTTAATCTGTTGTATTACACAACCTTTGAGTGTTTAGCTTTATCAATGACATGTACTTTAAAAATGTTTTAAAGATCCTACCAGTCTTTGAAAACATCCTTGTTCCTTGTTTCAGTTCCAGTTTTATGTATATATTCTGCCTTGCACCTGATTATTCCAACAATTGATGGATGGTCTTGGGAATCTAATTCTGGTATTGATAGTCTTTACTGATTGTCTCACCTCGTAGCTGATTTCTTCATTATTGTGTAAATATAGATCATGAGCTCATGTTTAGCTAAACAGCTGACCTTGTAAGACGCTTAGGTGTGAACGCTCGTAAGCTTCAGGAGAAAGTCGGCAAAATTTATTTGTGTCCCTCCAATGAGTGGCCCACGAGGACACCGTTTTCTACAAGTCTTGGTCCAATACTCCCTCTAGAGGAAGGGGACTCCGACAGGGCTGATTGGCGGCCCCCGATCTGGGACAGGGGCAGTGGGCAGCCTGTGGCCCGGGCTGTAGTCTCTTTGCATGTGTCCCTGGGACACATCTGCCTGCGAACTTCGGTCACCTGGCAGGAAGCTACGATGCCCAGACCTATGCTTAGCTGTGCAGCGAGGTGTACTGTGAGGACAGGTTCCACACACACTTCAAGTAAGAGGTCGGCCTGAGTGGAAAGGTGAGAGTTTGGGCAGCTGTGCAGACAAAGAAGGCGCCCTTTGGCCTGGGCCTAAATGCTTGTGACACCCCACTGGACCTGCCGTGCTCTGAGGGCCCTGCCCTGGGCCCCCTGCTCCCCAGCCCTTTGTTGAGTCACAGCAGAGATGGCCACATCCACTCCTTCAGTGAGGGCAGAGTTCCAACCACCCTCAGCCCCTCCCCCTCTCCGCAGGTTACCAAGGACTACAGAGGCTACATCCTGAGGCCAGGGCGTTCCGAGAATGCCAAGGGCAGACATGATGACCTTAAATGATTTCCTCTTGTGTCAGGTTTGGTAAACTTTAGGAGCTAGGAAATGGTCCACTTTACAGAAATGTTCAAATTTACCGGCATTTCATATATTCTCTGCTATAACATTGTCCTGATTCTTTCTGTATATTCTATACTTATGTTTTTGTTTTCCTTAATCAAAGTGTGTCTTTTCAATCTTTTCAAAGAAGATTCTTTGGACTTACTAAATCACCTCAATTTTATACGTTTTCTGTTGTATTAAGTTCTGCTCATATCTTTATCTTTTTTCTATGTTCTCAGGGTTTATTGTTTTGATCTTCTGATGTCAATTAAAACACTTGGTTATACATTTTAATAAATATTTTACTTATAAAGATTTGAACTTTTGAAGATTCCAGCTTACTTGTAAGTTTCTAAGGTCAGGTCCTCTCCATTGTTGCTGGCCTAAGGTTTAGTTCACCATATCGCAATGTATATATTGACATATTTTCCCCTCGACTTTCTGTGATTCCCTACATCTCACCTTTCTTTGCAGACAAGCCATTTGAAATACCCTTAACTTATTTCACAGCCAATAAGTCATTGAAATAATGTGTATTTTTAGAGAAATCTTCTTATATAATTAGGCAGAAAATCTCACCTGCCATAGTTTTCAAAACAGCATAATTTCCCTCTTCTCAATGCTTAATCTGTTGTATTACACAACCTTTGAGTATTTAGCTTTATCAATGACATGTACTTTAAAAATGTTTTAGAGATCCTACCAGTCTTTGAAAACATCCTTGTTCCTTGTTTCAGTTCCAGTTTTATGTATATATTCTGCCTTGCACCTGATTATTCCAACAATTGATGGATGGCCTTGGGAATCTAATTCTGGTATTGATAGTCTTTACTGATTGTCTCCCCTCGTAGCTGATTTCTTCATTATTGAGTAAATTTAGATCATGAGATCATGTTTAGCTAAACAGCTGACCTTGTAAGACGCTTAGGTGTGAACGCTCATAATCTTCAGCAGAAAGTCGGCAAAGATTTATTTGTGTCCCTCCAATGAGTTGCCCACGAGGACACCGTTTTCTACAAGTGTTGTTCCAATACTCCCTCTAGAGGCAGGTGACTCCGACAGGGCTGATTGGCGGCCCCCGATCTGGGGCAGGGGCAGTGGGCAGCCTGTGGCCCGTGCAGGAACCTCTTTGCATGTGTCCCTTGGAAACATCTGCCTGCGAACTTCGGTCACCTGGCAGGAAGCTACGATGCACAGACCTATGGTTAGCTGTGCAGCGAGGTGTACTGTGAGGGCAGGTTCCACACACACTTCAAGTAAGAGGTCGGCCTGAGTGGAAAGGTGAGAGTTTGGGCAGCTGTGCAGACAAAGAAGGCGCCCTTTGGCCTGGGCCTAAATGCTTGTGACACCCCACTGTACCTGCTGTGCTCTGAGGGCCCTGTACTGGGAACCCTGCTCCCCTGCCCTTTGTTCAGTCACAGCAGAGATGGCCACACCCACTCCTTCAGTGAGGGCAGAGTTCCAACCACCCTCACCCCCGCCACCTCTCCGCAGGTTACCATGGACTACAGAGGCTGCATCCTGAGGCCAGGGCGTTCCGAGAAGGCCAAGGGCAGACATGATGACCTTAAATGGTTTCCTCTTGTGTCAGGTTTGGTAAACTTTAGGAGCTAGGAAATGGTCCACTTTACAGAAATGTTCAAATTTACTGGCATTTCATATATTCTCTGCTATAACATTGTCCTGATTCTTTCTGTATATTCTTTACTTATGTTTTTGTTTTCCTTAATCAAAGTGTGTCTTTTCAATCTTTTCAAAGAAGATTCTTTGGACTTACTAAATCACCTCAATTTTATACGTTTTCTGATGTATTAAGTTCTGCTCATATCTTTATTTATCTTTTTTCTATGTTCTCAGGGTTTATTGTTTTGATCTTCTGATGTCAATTAAAACACTTGGTTATTCATTTTAATGAATATTTTACTTATAAAGATTTGAACTTTTGAAGATTCCAGCTTACTTGTAAGTTTCTAAGGGTCAGGTCCTCTCCATTGTTGCTGGCCTAAGGTTTAGTTCACCATATAGCAATGTATATATTGACCTATTTTCCCCTCGACTTTCTGTGATTCCCTACATCTCACCTTTCTTTGCAGACAAGCCATTTGAAATACCCTTAACTTATTTCACAGCCAATAAGTCATTGAAATAATGTGTATTTTTAGAGAAATATTCTTATATAATTAGGCAGAAAATCTCACCTGCCATAGTTTTCAAAACAGCATAATTTCACTCTTCTCAATGCTTAATCTGTTGTATTACACAACCTTTGAGTATTTAGCTTTATCAATGACATGTAGAGATCCTACCAGTCTTTGAAAACATCCTTGTTCCTTGTTTCAGGTCCAGTTTTATGTATATATTCTGCCTTGCACCTGATTATTCCAACAATTGATGGATGGCCTTGGGAATCTAATTCTGGTATTGATAGTCTTTACTGATTGTCTCCCCTCGTAGCTGATTTTTTCATTATTGTGTAAATTTAGATCATGAGCTCATGTTTAGCTAAACAGCTGACCTTGTAAGACGCTTAGGTGTGAACGCTCGTAAGCTTCCGCAGAAAGACGGCAAAGATTTATTTGTGTCCCTCCAATGAGTTGCCCACGAGGACACCGTTTTCTACAAGTGTTGGTCCAATACTCCCTCTAGAGGCAGGGGACTCCGACAGGGCTGATTGGCGGCCCCCGATCTGGGGCAGGGGCAGTGGGCAGCCTGTGGCCCGGGCAGGAGCCTCTTTGCATGTGTCCCTGGGACACATCTGCCTGCGAACTTCGGTCACCTGGCAGGAAGCTACGATGCCCAGACCTATGGTTAGCTGTGCAGCGAGGTGTACTGTGAGGACAGGTTCCACACACACTCCAAGTAAGAGGTCGGCCTGAGTGGAAAGGTGAGAGTTTGGGCAGCTGTGCAGACAAAGAAGGCGCCCTTTGGCCTGGGCCTAAATGCTTGTGACACCCCACTGGACCTGCCGTGCTCTGACGGCCCTGCCCTGGGCCCCCTGCTCCCCTGCCCTTTGTTCAGTCACAGCAGAGATGGCCACACACACTCCTTCAGTGAGGCCAGAGTTCCAACCACCCTCAGCCCCGCCCCCTCTCCGCAGGTTACCCTGGACTACAGAGGCTGCATCCTGAGGCCAGGGCGTTCCGAGAATGCCAAGGGCAGACATGATGACCTTAAATGATTTCCTCTTGTGTCAGGTTTGGTAAACTTTAGGAGCTAGGAAATGGTCCACTTTACAGAAATGTTCAAATTTACTGGCATTTCTTATATTCTCTGCTATAACATTGTCCTGATTCTTTCTGTATATTCTTTACTTATGTTTTTGTTTTCCTTAATCAAAGTGTGTCTTTTCAATCTTTTCAAAGAAGATTCTTTGGACTTACTAAATCACCTCAATTTTATACGTTTTCTGTTGTATTAATTTCTGCTCATATCTTTATTTATCTTTTTTCTATGTTCTCAGGGTTTATTGTTTTGATCTTCTGATGTCAATTAAAACACTTGGTTATTCATTTTAATAAATATTTTACTTATAAAGATTTGAACTTTTGAAGATTCCAGCTTACTTGTAAGTTTCTAAGAGTCAGGTCCTCTCCATTGTTGCTGGCCTAAGTTTTAGTACACCATATAGCAATGTATATATTGACCTATTTTCCCCTCGACTTTCTGTGATTCCCTACATCTCACCTTTCTTTGCAGACAAGCCATTTGAAATACCCTTAACTTATTTCACAGCCAATAAGTCATTGAAATAATGTGTATTTTTAGAGAAATCTTCTTATATAATTAGGCAGAAAATCTCACCTGCCATAGTTTTCAAAACAGCATAATTTCACTCTTCTCAATGCTTAATCTGTTGTATTACACAACCTTTGAGTATTTAGATTTATCAATGACATGTCCTTTAAAAATGTTTTAGAGATCCTACCAGTCTTTGAAAACATCCTTGTTCCTTGTTTCAGTTCCAGTTTTATGTATATATTCTGCCTTGCACCTGATTATTCCAACAATTGATGGATGGCCTTGGGAATCTAATTCTGGTATTGATACTCTTTACTGATTGTCTCTCCTAGTAGCTGATTTCTTCATTATTGTGTAAATTTAGATCATGAGCTCATGTTTAGCTAAACAGCTGACCTTGTAAGACGCTTACGTGTGAACGCTCGTAAGCTTCAGGAGAAAGTCAGCAAAATTTATTTGTGTCCCTCCAATGAGTTGCCCACGAGGACACCGTTTTCTACAAGTGTTGGTCCAATACTCCCTCTAGAGGAAGGGGACTCCGACAGGGCTGATTGGTGGCCCCCGATCTGGGGCAGGGGCAGCGGGCAGCCTGTGGCACGGGCTGGAGCCTCTTTGCATGTGTCCCTGGGACACATCTGCATGCGAACTTCGGTCACCTGGCAGGAAGCTACGATGCCCAGACCTATGGTTAGCTGTGCAACAAGGTGTACTGTGAGGGCAGGTTCCACACACACTTCAAGTAAGAGGTCGGCCTGAGTGGAAAGGTGAGAGTTTGGGCAGCTGTGCAGACAAAGAAGGCGCCCTTTGGCCTGGGCCTAAATGCTTGTGACACCCCACTGGACCTGCCGTGCTCTGAGGGCCCTGCCCTGGGCCCCCTGCTCCCCTGCCCTTTGTTCAGTCACAGCAGAGATGGCCACACCCACTCCTTCAGTGAGGCCAGAATTCCAACCACCCTCAGCCCCGCCCCCTCTCCGCAGGTTACCATGGACTACAGAGGCTGCATCCTGAGGCCAGGGCGTTCCGAGAATGCCAAGGGCAGACATGATGACCTTAAATGATTTCCTCTTGTGTCAGGTTTGGTAAACTTTAGGAGCTAGGAAATGGTCCACTTTACAGAAATGTTCAAATTTACTGGCATTTCATATATTCTCTGTTATAACATTGTCCTGGTTCTTTCTGTATATTCTTTACTTATGTTTTTGTTTTCCTTAATCAAAGTGTGTCTTTTCAATCTTTTCAAAGAAGATTCTTTGGACTTACTAAATCACCTCAATTTTATCCGTTTTCTGTTGTATTAAGTTCTGCTCATATCTTTATTTATCTTTTTTCTATGTTCTCAGGGTTTATTGATTTGATCTTCTGATGTCAATTAAAACACTTGGTTATTCATTTTAATAAATATTCTACTTATAAAGATTTGAACTTTTGAAGATTCCAGCTTACTTCTAAGTTTCTACGGGTCAGGTCCTCTCCATTGTTGCTGGCCTAAGGTTTAGTTCACCATATAGCAATGTATATATTGACCTATTTTCCCCTCGACTTTCTGTGATTCCCTACATCTCACCTTTCTTTGCAGACAAGCCATTTGAAATACCCTTAACTTATTTCACAGCCAATAAGTCATTGAAATAATGTGTATTTTTAGAGAAATCTTCTTATATAATTAGGCAGAAAATCTCACCTGCCATAGTTTTCAAAACAGCATAATTTCACTCTTCTCAATGCTTAATCTGTTGTATTACACAACCTTTGAGTATTTAGCTTTATCAATGACATGTCCTTTAAAAATGTTTTAGAGATCCTACCAGTCTTTGAAAACATCCTTGTTCCTTGTTTCAGTTCCAGTTTTATGTATATATTCTGCCTTGCACCTGATTATTCCAACAATTGATGGATGGCCTTGGGAATCTAATTCTGGTATTGATACTCTTTACTGATTGTCTCTCCTCGTAGCTGATTTCTTCATTATTGTGTAAATTTAGATCATGAGCTCATGTTTAGCTAAACAGCTGACCTTGTAAGACGCTTACGTGTGAACGCTCGTAATCTTCAGGAGAAAGTCAGCAAAATTTATTTGTGTCCCTCCAATGAGTTGCCCACGAGGACACCGTTTTCTACAAGTGTTGGTCCAATACACCCTCTAGAGGAAGGGGACTCCGACAGGGCTGAATGGTGGCCCCCGATCTGGGGCAGGGGCAGTGGGCAGCCTGTGGCACGGGCTGGAGCCTCTTTGCATGTGTCCCTGGGACACATCTGCCTGCGAACTTCGGTCACCTGGCAGGAAGCTACGATGCCCAGACCTATGGTTAGCTGTGCAGCGAGGTGTACTGTGAGGACAGGTTCCACACACACTTCAAGTAAGAGGTCGGCCTGAGTGGAAAGGTGAGAGTTTGGGCAGCTGTGCAGACAAAGAAGGCGCCCTTTGGCCTGGGCCTAAATGCTTGTGACACCCCACTGGACCTGCCGTGCTCTGAGGGCCCTGCCCTGGGCCCCCTGCTCCCCTGCCCTTTGTTCAGTCACAGCAGAGATGGCCACACCCACTCCTTCAGTGAGGCCAGAGTTCCAACCACCCTCAGCCCCGCCCCCTCTCCGCAGGTTACCCTGGACTACAGAGGCTGCATCCTGAGGCCAGGGCGTTCCGAGAATGCCAAGGGCAGACATGATGACCTTAAATGATTTCCTCTTGTGTCAGGTTTGGTAAACTTTAGGAGCTAGGAAATGGTCCACTTTACAGAAATGTTCAAATTTACTGGCATTTCATATATTCTCTGCTATAACATTGTCCTGATTCTTTCTGTATATTCTTTACTTATGTTTTTGTTTTCCTTAATCAAAGTGTGTCTTTTCAATCTTTTCAAAGAAGATTCTTTGGACTTACTAAATCACCTCAATTATATACGTTTTCTGATGTATTAAGTTCTGCTCATATCTTTATTTATCTTTTTTCTATGTTCTCAGGGTTTATTGTTTTGATCTTCTGATGTCAATTAAAACACTTGGTTATTCATTTTAATAAATATTTTACTTATAAAGATTTGAACTTTTGAAGATTCTAGCTTACTTCTAAGCTTCTACGGGTCAGGTCCTCTCCATTGTTGCTGGCCTAAGGTTTAGTTCACCATATAGCAATGTATATATTGACCTATTTTCCCCTCGACTTTCTGTGATTCCCTACATCTCACCTTTCTTTGCAGACAAGCCATTTGAAATACCCTTAACTTATTTCACAGCCAATAAGTCATTGAAATAATGTGTATTTTTAGAGAAATCTTCTTATATAATTAGGCAGAAAATCTCACCTGCCATAGTTTTCAAAACAGCATAATTTCACTCTTCTCAATGCTTAATCTGTTGTATTACACAACCTTTGAGTATTTAGCTTTATCAATGACATGTCCTTTAAAAATGTTTTAGAGACTCTACCAGTCTTTGAAAACATCCTTGTTCCTTGTTTCAGTTCCAGTTTTATGTATATATTCTGCCTTGCACCTGATTATTCCAACAATTGATGGATGGCCTTGGGAATCTAATTCTGGTATTGATAGTCTTTACTGATTGTCTCTCCTCGTAGCTGATTTCTTCATTATTGTGTAAATTTAGATCATGAGCTCATGTTTAGCTAAACAGCTGACCTTGTAAGACGCTTACGTGTGAACGCTCGTAAGCTTCAGGAGAAAGTCAGCAAAATTTATTTGTGTCCCTCCAATGAGTTGCCCACGAGGACACCGTTTTCTACAAGTGTTGGTCCAATACTCCCTCTAGAGGAAGGGGACTCCGACAGGGCTGATTGGTGGCCCCCGATCTGGGGCAGGGGCAGCGGGCAGCCTGTGGCACGGGCTGGAGCCTCTTTGCATGTGTCCCTGGGACACATCTGCCTGCGAACTTCGGTCACCTGGCACGAAGCTATGATGCCCAGACCTATGGTTAGCTGTGCAGCGAGGTGTACTGTGAGGACAGGTTCCACACGCACTTCAAGTAAGAGGTCGGCCTGAGTGGAAAGGTGAGAGTTTGGGCAGCTGTGCAGACAAAGAAGGCGCCCTTTGGCCTGGGCCTAAATGCTTGTGACACCCCACTGGACCTGCCGTGCTCTGAGGGCCCTGCCCTGGGCCCCCTGCTCCCCTGCCCTTTGTTCAGTCACAGCAGAGATGGCCACACACACTCCTTCAGTGAGGCCAGAGTTCCAACCACCCTCAGCCCCGCCCCCTCTCCGCAGGTTACCCTGGACTACAGAGGCTGCATCCTGAGGCCAGGGCGTTCCGAGAATGCCAAGGGCAGACATGATGACCTTAAATGATTTCCTCTTGTGTCAGGTTTGGTAAACTTTAGGAGCTAGGAAATGGTCCACTTTACAGAAATGTTCAAATTTACTGGCATTTCATATATTCTCTGCTATAACATTGTCCTGATTCTTTCTGTATATTCTTTACTTATGTTTTTGTTTTCCTTAATCAAAGTGTGTCTTTTCAATCTTTTCAAAGAAGATTCTTTGGACTTACTAAATCACCTCAATTTTATACGTTTTCTGATGTATTAAGTTCTGCTCATATCTTTATTTATCTTTTTTCTATGTTCTCAGGGTTTATTGTTTTGATCTTCTGATGTCAATTAAAACACTTGGTTATTCATTTTAATAAATATTTTACTTATAAAGATTTGAACTTCTGAAGATTCCAGCTTACTTCTAAGTTTCTACGGGTCAGGTCCTCTCCATTGTTGCTGGCCTAAGGTTTAGTTCACCATATAGCAATGTATATATTGACCTATTTTCCCCTCGACTTTCTGTGATTCCCTACATCTCACCTTTCTTTGCAGACAAGCCATTTGAAATACCCTTAACTTATTTCACAGCCAATAAGTCATTGAAATAATGTGTATTTTTAGAGAAATCTTCTTATATAATTAGGCAGAAAATCTCACCTGCCATAGTTTTCAAAACAGCATAATTTCACTCTTCTCAATGCTTAATCTGTTGTATTACACAACCTTTGAGTATTTAGCTTTATCAATGACATGTAGAGATCCTACCAGTCTTTGAAAACATCCTTGTTCCTTGTTTCAGGTCCAGTTTTATGTATATATTCTGCCTTGCACCTGATTATTCCAACAATTGATGGATGGCCTTGGTAATCTAATTCTGGTATTGATAGTCTTTACTGATTGTCTCCCCTCGTAGCTGATTTTTTCATTATTGTGTAAATTTAGATCATGAGCTCATGTTTAGCTAAACAGCTGACCTTGTAAGACGCTTAGGTGTGAACGCTCGTAAGCTTCCGCAGAAAGACGGCAAAGATTTATTTGTGTCCCTCCAATGAGTTGCCCACGAGGACACCGTTTTCTACAAGTGTTGGTCCAATACTCCCTCTAGAGGAAGGGGACTCCGACAGGGCTGATTGGCGGCCCCCGATCTGGGGCAGGGGCAGTGGGCAGCCTGTGGCCCGGGCAGGAGCCTCTTTGCATGTGTCCCTGGGACACATCTGCCTGCGAACTTCGGTCACCTGGCAGGAAGCTACGATGCCCAGACCTATGGTTAGCTGTGCAGCGAGGTGTACTGTGAGGACAGGTTCCACACACACTTCAAGTAAGAGGTCGGCCTGAGTGGAAAGGTGAGAGTTTGGGCAGCTGTGCAGACAAAGAAGGCGCCCTTTGGCCTGGGCCTAAATGCTTGTGACACCCCACTGGACCTGCCGTGCTCTGAGGGCCCTGCCCTGGGCCCCCTGCTCCCCTGCCCTTTGTTCAGTCACAGCAGAGATGGCCACACCCACTCCTTCAGTGAGGCCAGGGTTCCAACCACCCTTAACCCCGCCCCCTCTCCGCAGGTTACCGTGGACTACAGAGGCTGCATCCTGAGGCCAGGGCGTTCCGAGAATGCCAAGGGCAGACATGATGACCTTAAATGATTTCCTCTTGTGTCAGGTTTGGTAAACTTTAGGAGCTAGGAAATGGTCCACTTTACAGAAATGTTCAAATTTACTGGCATTTCATATATTCTCTGCTATAACATTGTCCTGATTCTTTCTGTATATTCTTTACTTATGTTTTTGTTTTCCTTAATCAAAGTGTGTCTTTTCAATCTTTTCAAAGAAGATTCTTTGGACTTACTAAATCACCTCAATTTTATACGTTTTCTGATGTATTAAGTTCTGCTCATATCTTTATTTATCTTTTTTCTATGTTCTCAGGGTTTATTGTTTTGATCTTCTGATGTCAATTAAAACACTTGGTTATTCATTTTAATAAATATTTTACTTATAAAGATTTGAACTTTTGAAGATTCCAGCTTACTTGTAAGTTTCTAAGGGTCAGTTCCTCTCCATTGTTGCTGGCCTAAGGTTTAGTTCACCATATAGCAATGTATATATTGACCTATTTTCCCCTCGACTTTCTGTGATTCCCTACATCTCACCTTTCTTTGCAGACAAGCCATTTGAAATACCCTTAACTTAGTTCACAGCCAATAAGTCATTGAAATAATATGTATTTTTAGAGAAATCTTCTTATATTTAGGCAGAAAATCTCACCTGCCATAGTTTTCAAAACAGCATAATTTCACTCTTCTCAATGCTTAATCTGTTGTATTACACAACCTTTGAGTATTTAGCTTTATCAATGACATGTCCTTTAAAAATGTTTTAGAGATCCTACCAGTCTTTGAAAACATCCTTGTTCCTTGTTTCAGTTCCAGTTTTATGTATATATTCTGCCTTGCACCTGATTATTCCAACAATTGATGGATGGCCTTGGGAATCTAATTCTGGTATTGATAGTCTTTACTGATTGTCTCCCCTCGTAGCTGATTTCTTCATTATTGTGTAAATTTAGATCATGAGCTCATGTTTAGCTAAACAGCTGACCTTGTAAGACGCTTAGGTGTGAATGCTCGTAAGCTTCCGCAGAAAGACGGCAAAGATTTATTTGTGTCCCTCCAATGAGTTGCTCACGAGGACACCGTTTTCTACAAGTGTTGGTTCAATACTCCCTCTAGAGGAAGGGGACTCCGACAGGGCTGATTGGCGGCCCCCGATCTGGGGCAGGGGCAGTGGGCAGCCTGTGGCCCGGGCTGGAGCCTCTTTGCATGTGTCCCTGGGACACATCTGCCTGCGAACTTCGGTCACCTGGCAGGAAGCTACGATGCCCAGACCTATGGGTACCTGTGCAGCGAGGTGTACTGTGAGGACAGGTTCCACACACACTTCAAGTAAGGGGTCGGCCTGAGTGGAAAGGTGAGAGTTTGGGCAGCTGTGCAGACAAAGAAAGCGCCCTTTGGCCTGGCCCTAAATGCTTGTGACAGCCCACTGGACCTGCCGTGCTCTGATGGCCCTGCCCTGGGCCCCCTGCTCCCCTGCCCTTTGTTCAGTCACAGCAGAGATGGACACACCCACTCCTTCAGTGAGTCCAGAGTTCCAACCACCCTCAGCCCCGCCCCCTCTCCGCAGGTTACCATGGACTACAGAGGCTGCACCCTGAGGCCAGGGCGTTCCGAGAATGCCAAGGGCAGGCATGATGACCTTAAATGATTTCCTCTTGTGTCAGGTTTGGTAAACTTTAGGAGCTAGGAAATGGTCCACTTTACAGAAATGTTCAAATTTAGTGGCATTTCATATATTCTCTGTTATAACATTGTCCTGGTTCTTTCTGTATATTCTTTACTTATGTTTTTGTTTTCCTTAATCAAAGTGTGTCTTTTCAATCTTTTCAAAGAAGATTCTTTGGACTTACTAAATCACCTCAATTTTATCCGTTTTCTGTTGTATTAAGTTCTGCTCATATCTTTATTTATCTTTTTTCTATGTTCTCAGGTTTTATTGTTTTGATCTTCTGATGTCAATTAAAACACTTGGTTATTCATTTTAATAAATATTTTACTTATAAAGATTTGAACTTTTGAAGATTCCAGCTTACTTGTAAGTTTCTAAGGGTCAGGTCCTCTCCATTGTTGCTGGCCTAAGGTTTAGTTCACCATATAGCAATGTATATATTGACCTATTTTCCCCTCGACTTTCTGTGATTCCCTACATCTCACCTTTCTTTGCAGACAAGCCATTTGAAATACCCTTAACTTATTTCACAGCCAATAAGTCATTGAAATAATGTGTATTTTTAGAGAAATCTTCTTATATAATTAGGCAGAAAATCTCACCTGCCATAGTTTTCAAAACAGCATAATTTCACTCTTCTCAATGCTTAATCTGTTGTATTACACAACCATTGAGTATTTAGCTTTATCAATGACATGTCCTTTAAAAATGTTTTAGAAATCCTACCAGTCTTTGAAAACATCCTTGTTCCTTGTTTCAGTTCCAGTTTTATGTATATATTCTGCCTTGCACCAGATTATTCCAACAATTGATGGATGGCCTTGGGAATCTAATTCTGGTATTGATACTCTTTACTGATTGTCTCTCCTGGTAGCTGATTTCTTCATTATTGTGTAAATTTAGATCATGAGCTCATGTTTAGCTAAACAGCTGACCTTGTAAGACGCTTACGTGTGAACGCTCGTAAGCTTCAGGAGAAAGTCAGCAAAATTTATTTGTGTCCCTCCAATGAGTTGCCCACGAGGACACCGTTTTCTACAAGTGTTGGTCCAATACTCCCTCTAGAGGAAGGGGACTCCGACAGGGCTGATTGGTGGCCCCCGATCTGGGGCAGGGGCAGTGGGCAGCCTGTGGCACGGGCTGGAGCCTCTTTGCATGTGTCCCTGGACACATCTGCCTGCGAACTTCGGTCACCTGGCACGAAGCTATGATGCCCAGACCTATGGTTAGCTGTGCAGCGAGGTGTACTGTGAGGACAGGTTCCACACGCACTTCAAGTAAGAGGTCGGCCTGAGTGGAAAGGTGAGAGTTTGGGCAGCTGTGCAGACAAAGAAGGCGCCCTTTGGCCTGGGCCTAAATGCTTGTGACACCCCACTGGACCTGCCGTGCTCTGAGGGCCCTGCCCTGGGCCCCCTGCTCCCCTGCCCTTTGTTCAGTCACAGCAGAGATGGCCACACACACTCCTTCAGTGAGGCCAGAGTTCCAACCACCCTCAGCCCCGCCCCCTCTCCGCAGGTTACCCTGGACTACAGAGGCTGCATCCTGAGGCCAGGGCGTTCCGAGAATGCCAAGGGCAGACATGATGACCTTAAATGATTTCCTCTTGTGTCAGGTTTGGTAAACTTTAGGAGCTAGGAAATGGTCCACTTTACAGAAATGTTCAAATTTACTGGCATTTCATATATTCTCTGCTATAACATTGTCCTGATTCTTTCTGTATATTCTTTACTTATGTTTTTGTTTTCCTTAATCAAAGTGTGTCTTTTCAATCTTTTCAAAGAAGATTCTTTGGACTTACTAAATCACCTCAATTTTATACGTTTTCTGATGTATTAAGTTCTGCTCATATCTTTATTTATCTTTTTTCTATGTTCTCAGGGTTTATTGTTTTGATCTTCTGATGTCAATTAAAACACTTGGTTATTCATTTTAATAAATATTTTACTTATAAAGATTTGAACTTTTGAAGATTCCAGCTTACTTCTAAGTTTCTACGGGTCAGGTCCTCTCCATTGTTGCTGGCCTAAGGTTTAGTTCACCATATAGCAATGTATATATTGACCTATTTTCCCCTCGACTTTCTGTGATTCCCTACATCTCACCTTTCTTTGCAGACAAGCCATTTGAAATACCCTTAACTTATTTCACAGCCAATAAGTCATTGAAATAATGTGTATTTTTAGAGAAATCTTCTTATATAATTAGGCAGAAAATCTCACCTGCCATAGTTTTCAAAACAGCATAATTTCACTCTTCTCAATGCTTAATCTGTTGTATTACACAACCTTTGATTATTTAGCTTTATCAATGACATGTAGAGATCCTACCAGTCTTTGAAAACATCCTTGTTCCTTGTTTCAGGTCCAGTTTTATGTATATATTCTGCCTTGCACCTGATTATTCCAACAATTGATGGATGGCCTTGGTAATCTAATTCTGGTATTGATAGTCTTTACTGATTGTCTCCCCTCGTAGCTGATTTTTTCATTATTGTGTAAATTTAGATCATGAGCTCATGTTTAGCTAAACAGCTGACCTTGTAAGACGCTTAGGTGTGAACGCTCGTAAGCTTCCGCAGAAAGACGGCAAAGATTTATTTGTGTCCCTCCAATGAGTTGCCCACGAGGACACCGTTTTCTACAAGTGTTGGTCCAATACTCCCTCTAGAGGAAGGGGACTCCGACAGGGCTGATTGGCGGCCCCCGATCTGGGGCAGGGGCAGTGGGCAGCCTGTGGCCCGGGCAGGAGCCTCTTTGCATGTGTCCCTGGGACACATCTGCCTGCGAACTTCGGTCACCTGGCAGGAAGCTACGATGCCCAGACCTATGGTTAGCTGTGCAGCGAGGTGTACTGTGAGGACAGGTTCCACACACACTTCAAGTAAGAGGTCGGCCTGAGTGGAAAGGTGAGAGTTTGGGCAGCTGTGCAGACAAAGAAGGCGCCCTTTGGCCTGGGCCTAAATGCTTGTGACACCCCACTGGACCTGCCGTGCTCTGAGGGCCCTGCCCTGGGCCCCCTGCTCCCCTGCCCTTTGTTCAGTCACAGCAGAGATGGCCACACCCACTCCTTCAGTGAGGCCAGGGTTCCAACCACCCTTAACCCCGCCCCCTCTCCGCAGGTTACCCTGGACTACAGAGGCTGCATCCTGAGGCCAGGGCGTTCCGAGAATGCCAAGGGCAGACATGATGACCTTAAATGATTTCCTCTTGTGTCAGGTTTGGTAAACTTTAGGAGCTAGGAAATGGTCCACTTTACAGAAATGTTCAAATTTACTGGCATTTCATATATTCTCTGCTATAACATTGTCCTGATTCTTTCTGTATATTCTTTACTTATGTTTTTGTTTTCCTTAATCAAAGTGTGTCTTTTCAATCTTTTCAAAGAAGATTCTTTGGACTTACTAAATCACCTCAATTTTATACGTTTTCTGATGTATTAAGTTCTGCTCATATCTTTATTTATCTTTTTTCTATGTTCTCAGGGTTTATTGTTTTGATCTTCTGATGTCAATTAAAACACTTGGTTATTCATTTTAATAAATATTTTACTTATAAAGATTTGAACTTTTGAAGATTCCAGCTTACTTGTAAGTTTCTAAGGGTCAGTTCCTCTCCATTGTTGCTGGCCTAAGGTTTAGTTCACCATATAGCAATGTATATATTGACCTATTTTCCCCTCGACTTTCTGTGATTCCCTACATCTCACCTTTCTTTGCAGACAAGCCATTTGAAATACCCTTAACTTAGTTCACAGCCAATAAGTCATTGAAATAATGTGTATTTTTAGAGAAATCTTCTTATATAATTAGGCAGAAAATCTCACCTGCCATAGTTTTCAAAACAGCATAATTTCACTCTTCTCAATGCTTAATCTGTTGTATTACACAACCTTTGAGTATTTAGCTTTATCAATGACATGTCCTTTAAAAATGTTTTAGAGATCCTACCAGTCTTTGAAAACATCCTTGTTCCTTGTTTCAGTTCCAGTTTTATGTATATATTCTGCCTTGCACCTGATTATTCCAACAATTGATGGATGGCCTTGGGAATCTAATTCTTGTATTGATAGTCTTTACTGATTGTCTCCCCTCGTAGCTGATTTCTTCATTATTGTGTAAATTTAGATCATGAGCTCATGTTTAGCTAAACAGCTGACCTTGTAAGACGCTTAGGTGTGAACGCTCGTAAGCTTCCGCAGAAAGACGGCAAAGATTTATTTGTGTCCCTCCAATGAGTTGCCCACGAGGACACCGTTTTCTACAAGTGTTGGTTCAATACTCCCTCTAGAGGAAGGGGACTCCGACAGGGCTGATTGGCGGCCCCCGATCTGGGGCAGGGGCAGTGGGCAGCCTGTGGCCCGGGCTGGAGCCTCTTTGCATGTGTCCCTGGGACACATCTGCCTGCGAACTTCGGTCACCTGGCAGGAAGCTACGATGCCCAGACCTATGGGTAGCTGTGAAGCGAGGTGTACTGTGAGGACAGGTTCCACACACACTTCAAGTAAGGGGTCGGCCTGAGTGGAAAGGTGAGAGTTTGGGCAGCTGTGCAGACAAAGAAGGCGCCCTTTGGCCTGGGCCTAAATGCTTGTGACAGCCCACTGGACCTGCCGTGCTCTGATGGCCCTGCCCTGGGCCCCCTGCTCCCCTGCCCTTTGTTCAGTCACAGCAGAGATGGACACACCCACTCCTTCAGTGAGGCCAGAGTTCCAACCACCCTCAGCCCCGCCCCCTCTCCGCAGGTTACCATGGACTACAGAGGCTGCACCCTGTGGCCAGGGCGTTCCGAGAATGCCAAGGGCAGGCATGATGACCTTAAATGATTTCCTCTTGTGTCAGGTTTGGTAAACTTTAGGAGCTAGGAAATGGTCCACTTTACAGAAATGTTCAAATTTAGTGGCATTTCATATATTCTCTGTTATAACATTGTCCTGGTTCTTTCTGTATATTCTTTACTTATGTTTTTGTTTTCCTTAATCAAAGTGTGTCTTTTCAATCTTTTCAAAGAAGATTCTTTGGACTTACTAAATCACCTCAATTTTATACGTTTTCTGTTGTATTAAGTTCTGCTCATATCTTTATTTATCTTTTTTCTATGTTCTCAGGGTTTATTGTTTTGATCTTCTGATGTCAATTAAAACACTTGGTTATTCATTTTAATAAATATTTTACTTATAAAGATTTGAACTTTGGAAGATTCCAGCTTACTTGTAAGTTTCTAAGGGTCAGGTCCTCTCCATTGTTGCTGGCCTAAGGTTTAGTTCACCATATAGCAATGTATATATTGACCTATTTTCCCCTCGACTTTCTGTGATTCCCTACATCTCACCTTTCTTTGCAGACAAGCCATTTGAAATACCCTTAACTTATTTCACAGCCAATAAGTCATTGAAATAATGTGTATTTTTAGAGAAATCTTCTTATATAATTAGGCAGAAAATCTCACCTGCCATCGTTTTCAAAACAGCATAATTTCACTCTTCTCAATGCTTAATCTGTTGTATTACACAACCATTGAGTATTTAGCTTTATCAATGACATGTCCTTTAAAAAGGTTTTAGAAATCCTACCAGTCTTTGAAAACATCCTTGTTCCTTGTTTCAGTTCCAGTTTTATGTATATATTCTGCCTTGCACCTGATTATTCCAACAATTGATGGATGGCCTTGGGAATCTAATTCTGGTATTGATACTCTTTACTGATTGTCTCTCCTGGTAGCTGATTTCTTCATTATTGTGTAAATTTAGATCATGAGCTCATGTTTAGCTAAACAGCTGACCTTGTAAGACGCTTACGTGTGAACGCTTGTAAGCTTCAGGAGAAAGTCAGCAAAATTTATTTGTGTCCCTCCAATGAGTTGCCCACGAGGACACCGTTTTCTACAAGTGTTGGTCCAATACTCCCTCTAGAGGAAGGGGACTCCGACAGGGCTGATTGGTGGCCCCCGATCTGGGGCAGGGGCAGTGGGCAGCCTGTGGCATGGGCTGGAGCCTCTTTGCATGTGTCTCTGAGACACATCTGCCTGCGAACTGCGGTCACCTGGCAGGAAGCTACGATGCCCAGATCTATGGTTAGCTGTGCAGTGAGGTGTACTGTGAGGACAGGTTCCACACACACTTCAAGTAAGAGGTCGGCCTGAGTGGAAAGATGACAGTTTGGGCAGCTGTGCAGACAAAGAAGGCGCCCTTTGGCCTGGGCCTAAATGCTTGTGACACCCCACTGGACCTGCCGTGCTCTGAGGGCCCTGCCCTGGGCCCCCTGCTCCCCTGCCCTTTGTTCAGTCACAGCAGAGATGGCCACACCCACTCCTTCAGTGAGGCCAGAGTTCCAACCACCCTCAGCCCCGCCCCCTCTCCGCAGGTTACCCTGGACTACAGAGGCTGCATCCTGAGGCTAGGGCGTTCCGAGAATGCCAAGGGCAGACATGATGACCTTAAATGATTTCCTCTTGTGTCAGGTTTGGTAAACTTTAGGAGCTAGGAAATGGTCCACTTTACAGAAATGTTCAAATTTACTGGCATTTCATATATTCTCTGCTATAACATTGTCCTGATTCTTTCTGTATATTCTTTACATATGTTTTTGTTTTCCTTAATCAAAGTGTGTCTTTTCAATCTTTTCAAAGAAGATTCTTTGGACTTACTAAATCACCTCAATTTTATATGTTTTCTGATGTATTAAGTTCTGCTCATATCTTTATTTATCTTTTTTCTATGTTCTCAGGGTTTATTGTTTTGATCTTCTGATGTCAATTAAAACACTTGGTTATTCATTTTAATAAATATTTTACTTATAAAGATTTGAACTTTTGAAGATTCCAGCTTACTTGTAAGTTTCTAAGGGTCAGTTCCTCTCCATTGTTGCTGGCCTAAGGTTTAGTTCACCATATAGCAATGTATATATTGACCTATTTTCCCCTCGACTTTCTGTGATTCCCTACATCTCACCTTTCTTTGCAGACAAGCCATTTGAAATACCCTTAACTTATTTCACAGCCAATAAGTCATTGAAATAATGTGTATTTTTAGAGAAATCTTCTTATATAATTAGGCAGAAAATCTCACCTGCCATAGTTTTCAAAACAGCATAATTTCACTCTTCTCAATGCTTAATCTGTTGTATTACACAACCTTTGAGTATTTAGCTTTATCAATGACATGTAGAGATCCTACCAGTCTTTGAAAACATCCTTGTTCCTTGTTTCAGTTCCAGTTTTATGTATATATTCTGCCTTGCACCTGATTATTCCAACAATTGATGGATGGCCTTGGGAATCTAATTCTGGTATTGATAGTCTTTACTGATTGTCTCCCCTCGTAGCTGATTACTTCATTATTGTGTAAATTTAGATCATGAGCTCATGTTTAGCTAAACAGCTGACCTTGTAAGACGCTTAGGTGTGAACACTCGTAAGCTTACGCAGGAAGACGGCAAAGATTTATTTGTGTCCCTCCAATGAGTTGCCCACGAGGACACCGTTTTCTACAAGTGTTGGTCCAATACTCCCTCTAGAGGAAGGGGACTCCGACAGGGCTGATTGGCGGCCCCCGATCTGGGGCAGGGGCAGTGGGCAGCCTGTGGCCCGGGCAGGAGCCTCTTTGCATGTGTCCCTGGGACACATCTGCCTGCGAACGTCGGTCACCTGGCAGGAAGCTACGATGCCCAGACCTATGGTTAGCTGTGCAGCGAGGTGTACTGTGAGGACAGGTTCCACACACACTTCAAGTAAGAGGTCGGCCTGATTGGAAAGGTGAGAGATTGGGCAGCTGTGCAGACAAAGAAGGCGCCCTTTGGCCTGGGCCTAAATGCTTGTGACACCCCACTGGACCTGCCGTGCTCTGAGGGCCCTGCCCAGGGCCCCCTGCTCCCCTGCCCTTTGTTCAGTCACAGCAGAGATGGCCACACCCACTCCTTCAGTGAGGCCAGAGTTCCAACCACCCTCAGCCCCGCCCCCTCTCCTCAGGTTACCATGGACAACAGAGGCTGCATCCTGAGGCCAGGGCGTTCCGAGAATGCCAAGGGCAGACATGATGACCTTAAATGATTTCCTCTTGTGTCAGGTTTGGTAAACTTTAGGAGCTAGGAAATGGTCCACTTTACAGAAATGTTAAAATTTAGTGGCATTTCATATATTCTCTGTTACAACATTGTCCTGGTTCTTTCTGTATATTCTTTACTTATGTTTTTGTTTTCCTTAATCAAAGTGTGTCTTTTCAATCTTTTCAAAGAAGATTCTTTGGACTTACTAAATCACCTCAATTTTATCCGTTTTCTGTTGTATTAAGTTCTGCTCATATCTTTATTTATCTTTTTTCTATGTTCTCAGGGTTTATTGTTTTGATCTTCTGATGTCAATTAAAACACTTGGTTATTCATTTTAATAAATATTTTACTTATAAAGATTTGAACTTTTGAAGATTCCAGCTTACTTGTAAGTTTCTAAGGGTCAGGTCCTCTCCATTGTTGCTGGCCTAAGGTTTAGTTCACCTTATAGCAATGTATATATTGACCTATTTTCCCCTCGACTTTCTGTGATTCCCTACATCTCACCTTTCTTTGCAGACAAGCCATTTGAAATACCCTTAACTTATTTCACAGCCAATAAGTCATTGAAATAATGTGTATTTTTAGAGAAATCTTCTTATATAATTAGGCAGAAAATCTCACCTGCCATAGTTTTCAAAACAGCATAATTTCACTCTTCTCAATGCTTAACCTGTTGTATTACACAACCTTTGAGTATTTAGCTTTATCAATGACATGTCCTTTAAAAATGTTTTAGAGATCCTACCAGTCTTTGAAAACATCCTTGTTCCTTGTTTCAGTTCCAGTTTTATGTATATATTATGCCTTGCACCTGATTATTCCAACAATAGATGGATGGCCTTGGGAATCTAATTCTGGTATTGATACTCTTTACTGATTGTCTCTCCTCGTAGCTGATTTCTTCATTATTGTGTAAATTTAGATCATGAGCTCATGTTTAGCTAAACAGCTGACCTTGTAAGACGCTTACGTGTGAACGCTCGTAAGCTTCAGGAGAAAGTCAGCAAAATTTATTTGTGTCCCTCCAATGAGTTGCCCACGAGGACACCGTTTTCTACAAGTGTTGGTCCAATACTCCCTCTAGAGGAAGGGGACTCCGACAGGGCTGATTGGTGGCCCCCGATCTGGGGCAGGGTCAGTGGGCAGCCTGTGGCACGGGCTGGAGCCTCTTTGCATGTGTCCCTGGGACACATCTGCCTGCGAACTTCGGTCACCTGGCAGGAAGCTACGATGCCCAGACCTATGGTTAGCTGTGCAACAAGGTGTACTGTGAGGGCAGGTTCCACACACACTTCAAGTAAGAGGTCGGCCTGAGTGGAAAGGTGAGAGTTTGGGCAGCTGTGCAGACAAAGAAGGCGCCCTTTGGCCTGGGCCTAAATGCTTGTGACACCCCACTGGACCTGCCGTGCTCTGAGGGCCCTGCCCTGGGCCCCTTGCTCCCCTGCCCTTTGTTCAGTCACAGCAGAGATGGCCACACCCACTCCTTCAGTGAGGCCAGAGTTCCAACCACCCTCAGCCCCGCCCCCTCCCCGCAGGTTACCCTGGATTACAGAGGCTGCATCCTGAGGCCAGGGCGTTCCGAGAATGCCAAGGGCAGACATGATGACCTTAAATGATTTCCTCTTGTGTCAGGTTTGGTAAACTTTAGGAGCTAGGAAATGGTCCACTTTACAGAAATGTTCAAATTTACTGGCATTTCATATATTCTCTGCTATAACATTGTCCTGATTCTTTCTGTATATTCTTTACTTATGTTTTTGTTTTCCTTAATCAAAGTGTGTCTTTTCAATCTTTTCAAAGAAGATTCTTTGGACTTACTAAATCACCTCAATTTTATACGTTTTCTGTTGTATTAAGTTCTGCTCATATCTTTATTTATCTTTTTTCTATGTTCTCAGGGTTTATTGTTTTGATCTTCTGATGTCAATTAAAACACTTGGTTATTCATTTTAATAAATATTTTACTTATAAAGATTTGAACTTTTGAAGATTCCAGCTTACTTCTAAGTTTCTAAGGGTCAGGTCCTCTCCATTGTTGCTGGCCTAAGGTTTCGTTCACCATATAGCAATGTATATATTGACCTATTTTCCCCTCGACTTTCTGTGATTCCCTACATCTCACCTTTCTTTGCAGACAAGCCATTTGAAATACCCTTAACTTATTTCACAGCCAATAAGTCATTGAAATAATGTGTATTTTTAGAGAAATCTTCTTATATAATTAGGCAGAAAATCTCACCTGCCATAGTTTTCAAAACAGCATAATTTCACTCTTCTCAATGCTTAATCTGTTGTATTACACAACCTTTGAGTATTTAGCTTTATCAATGACATGTAGAGATCCTACCAGTCTTTGAAAACATCCTTGTTCCTTGTTTCAGGTCCAGTTTTATGTATATATTCTGCCTTGCACCTGATTATTCCGACAATTGATGGATGGCCTTGGGAATCTAATTCTGGTATTGATTTTCTTTACTGATTGTCTCCCCTCGTAGCTGATTTTTTCATTATTGTGTAAATTTAGATCATGAGCTCATGTTTAGCTAAACAGCTGACCTTGTAAGACGCTTAGGTGTGAACGCTCGTAAGCTTCCGCAGAAAGACGGCAAAGATTTATTTGTGTCCCTCCAATGAGTTGCCCACGAGGACACCGTTTTCTACAAGTGTTGGTCCAATACTCCCTCTAGAGGAAGGGGACTCCGACAGGGCTGATTGGCGGCCCCCGATCTGGGGCAGTGGCAGTGGGCAGCCTGTGGCCCGGGCAGGAGCCTCTTTGCATGTGTCCCTGGGACACATCTGCCTGCGAACTTCGGTCACCTGGCAGGAAGCTACGATGCCCAGACCTATGGTTAGCTGTGCAGCGAGGTGTACTGTGAGGACAGGTTCCACACACACTTCAAGTAAGAGGTCGGCCTGAGTGGAAAGGTGAGAGTTTGGGCAGCTGTGCAGACAAAGAAGGCGCCCTTTGGCCTGGGCCTAAATGCTTGTGACACCCCACTGGACCTGCCGGGCTCTGAGGGCCCTGCCCTGGGCCCCCTGCTCCCCTGCCCTTTGTTCAGTCACAGCAGAGATGGCCACACCCACTCCTTCAGTGAGGCCAGAGTTCCAACCACCCTCAGCCCCGCCCCCTCTCCGCAGGTTACCATGGACAACAGAGGCTGCATCCTGAGGCCAGGGCGTTCCGAGAATGCCAAGGGCAGACATGATGATCTTAAATGATTTCCTCTTGTGTCAGTTTTGGTAAACTTTAGGAGCTAGGAAATGGTCCACTTTACAGAAATGTTCAAATTTACTGGCATTTCATATATTCTCTGTTATAACATTGTCCTGGTTCTTTCTGTATATTCTTTACTTATGTTTTTTTTTCCTTAATCAAAGTGTGTCTTTTCAATCTTTTCAAAGAAGATTCTTTGGACTTACTAAATCACCTGAATTTTATCCGTTTTCTGTTGTATTAAGTTCTGCTCATATCTTTATTTATCTTTTTTCTATGTTCTCAGGGTTTATTGTTTTGATCTTCTGATGTCAATTAAAACACTTGGTTATTCATTTTAATAAATATTTTACTTATAAAGCTTTGAACTTTTGAAGATTCCAGCTTACTTGTAAGTTTCTAAGGGTCAGGTCCTCTCCATTGTTGCTGGCCTAAGGTTTAGTTCACCTTATAGCAATGTATATATTGACCTATTTTCCCCTCGACTTTCTGTGATTCCCTACATCTCACCTTTCTTTGCAGACAAGCCATTTGAAATACCCTTAACTTATTTCACAGCCAATAAGTCATTGAAATAATGTGTATTTTTAGAGAAATCTTCTTATATAATTAGGCAGAAAATCTGACCTGCCATAGTTTTCAAAACAGCATAATTTCACTCTTCTCAATGCTTAATCTGTTGTATTACACAACCTTTGAGTATTTAGCTTTATCAATGATATGTCCTTTAAAAATGTTTTAGAGATCCTACCAGTCTTTGAAAACATCCTTGTTCCTTGTTTCTGTTCCAGTTTTATGTATATATTCTGCCTTGCACCTGATTATTCCAACAATTGATGGATGGCCTTGGGAATCTAATTCTGGTATTGATAGTCTTTACTGATTGTCTCCCCTCGTACCTGATTTCTTCATTATTTTGTAAATTTAGATCATGAGCTCATGTTTAGCTAAACAGCTGACCTTGTAAGACGCTTAGGTGTGAACGCTCGTAAGCTTCCGCAGAAAGACGGCAAAGATTTATTTGTGTCCCTCCAATGAGTTGCCCACGAGGACACCGTTTTCTACAAGTGTTGGTCCAATACTCCCTCTAGAGGAAGGGGACTCCGACAGGGCTGATTGGCGGCCCACGATCTGGGGCAGGGGCAGTGGGCAGCCTGTGGCCCGGGCAGGAGCCTCTTTGCATGTGTCCCTGGGACACATCTGCCTGCGAACTTCGGTCACCTGGCAGGAAGCTACGATGCCCAGACCTATGGGTAGCTGTGCAGTGAGGTGTACTGTGAGGACAGGTTCCACACACACTTCAAGTAAGAGGTCGGCCTGAGTGGAAAGGTGAGAGTTTGGGCAGCTGTGCAGACAAAGAAGGCGCACTTTGGCCTGGGCCTAAGTGCTTGTGACAGCCCACTGGACCTGCCGTGCTCTGAGGGCCCTGCCCTGGCCCCCCTGCTCCCCTGCCCTTTGTTCAGTCACAGCAGAGATGGCCACACCCACTCCTTCAGTGAGGCCAGAGTTCCAACCACCCTCAGCCCCGCCCCCTCTCCGCAGGTTACCATGGACTACAGAGGCTGCATCCTGAGGCCAGGGCGTTCCGAGAATGCCAAGGACAGACACGATGACCTTAAATGATTTCCTCTTGTGTCAGGTTTGGTAAACTTTAGGAGCTAGGAAATGGTCCACTTTACAGAAATGTTCAAATTTACTGGCATTTCATATATTCTCTCTTATAACATTGTCCTGGTTCTTTCTGTATATTCTTTACTTATGTTTTTCTTTTCCTTAATCAAAGTGTGTCTTTTCAATCTTTTCAAAGAAGATTCTTTGGACTTACTAAATCACCTCAATTTTACCCGTTTTCTGTTGTATTAAGTTCTGCTCATATCTTTATTTATCTTTTTTCTATGTTCTCAGGGTTTATTGTTTTGATCTTCTGATGTCAATTAAAACACTTGGTTATTCATTTTAATTAATATTCTACTTATAAAGATTTGAACTTTTGAAGATTCCAGCTTACTTGTAAGTTTCTAAGGGTCAGGTCCTCTCCATTGTTGCTGGCCTAAGGTTTAGTTCACCATATAGCAATGTATATATTGACCTATTTTCCCCTCGACTTTCTGTGATTCCCTACATCTCACCTTTCTTTGCAGACAAGCCATTTGAAATACCCTTAACTTATTTCACAGCCAATAAGTCATTGAAATAATGTGTATTTTTAGAGAAATCTTCTTATATAATTAGGCAGAAAATCTCACCTGCCATAGTTTTCAAAACAGCATAATTTCACTCTTCTCAATGCTTAATCTGTTGTATTACACAACCTTTGAGTATTTAGCTTTATCAATGACATGTCCTTTAAAAATGTTTTAGAGATCCTACCAGTCTTTGAAAACATCCTTGTTCCTTGTTTCAGTTCCAGTTTTATGTATATATTCTGCCTTGCACCTGATTATTCCAACAATTGATGGATGGCCTTGGGAATCTAATTCTGGTATTGATACTCTTTACTGATTGTCTCTCCTCGTAGCTGATTTCTTCATTATTGTGTAAATTTAGATCATGAGCTCATGTTTAGCTAAACAGCTGACCTTGTAAGACGCTTACGTGTGAACGCTCGTAATCTTCAGGAGAAAGTCATCAAAATTTATTTGTTTCCCTCCAATGAGTTGCCCACGAGGACACCGTTTTCTACAAGTGTTGGTCCAATACACCCTCTAGAGGCAGGGGACTCCGACAGGGCTGATTGGCGGCCCCCGATCTGGGGCAGGGGCAGTGGGCAGCCTGTGGCACGGGCTGGAGCCTCTTTGCATGTGTCCCTGGGACACATCTGCCTGCGAACTTCGGTCACCTGGCAGGAAGCTACGATGCCCAGACCTATGGTTAGCTGTGCAGCGAGGTGTACTGTGAGGACAGGTTCCACACACACTTCAAGTAAGAGGTCGGCCTGAGTGGAAAGGTGAGAGTTTGGGCAGCTGTGCAGACAAAGAAGGCGCCCTTTGGCCTGGGCCTAAATGCTTGTGACACCCCACTGGACCTGCCGTGCTCTGAGGGCCCTGCCCTGGGCCCCTTGCTCCACTGCCCTTTGTTCAGTCACAGCAGAGATGGCCACACCCACTCCTTCAGTGAGGCCAGAGTTCCAACCACCCTCAGCCCCGCCCCCTCCCCGCAGGTTACCCTGGACTACAGAGGCTGCATCCTGAGGCCAGGGCGTTCCGAGAATGCCAAGGGCAGACATGATGACCTTAAATGATTTCCTCTTGTGTCAGGTTTGGTAAACTTTAGGAGCTAGGAAATGGTCCACTTTACAGAAATGTTCAAATTTACTGGAATTTCATATATTCTCTGCTATAACATTGTCCTGATTCTTTCTGTATATTCTTTACTTATGTTTTTGTTTTCCTTAATCAAAGTGTGTCTTTTCAATCTTTTCAAAGAAGATTCTTTGGACTTACTAAATCACCTCAATTTTATACGTTTTCTGATGTATTAAGTTCTGCTCATATCTTTATTTATCTTTTTTCTATGTTCTCAGGGTTTATTGTTTTGATCTTCTGATGTCAATTAAAACACTTGGTTATTCATTTTAATAAATATTTTACTTATAAAGATTTGAACTTTTGAAGATTCCAGCTTACTTGTAAGTTTCTAAGGGTCAGTTCCTCTCCATTGTTGCTGGCCTAAGGTTTAGTTCACCATATAGCAATGTATATATTGACCTATTTTCCCCTCGACTTTCTGTGATTCCCTACATCTCACCTTTCTTTGCAGACAAGCCATTTGAAGTACCCTTAACTTATTTCACAGCCAATAAGTCATTGAAATAATGTGTATTTTTAGAGAAATCTTCTTATATAATTAGGCAGAAAATCTCACCTGCCATAGTTTTCAAAACAGCAAAATTTCACTCTTCTCAATGCTTAATCTGTTGTATTACACAACCTTTGAGTATTTAGCTTTATCAATGACATGTAGAGATCCTACCAGTCTTTGAAAACATCCTTGTTCCTTGTTTCAGGTCCAGTTTTATGTATATATTCTGCCTTGCACCTGATTATTCCAACAATTGATGGATGGCCTTGGGAATCTAATTCTGGTATTGATAGTCTTTACTGATTGTCTCCCCTCGTAGCTGATTTTTTCATTATTGTGTAAATTTAGATCATGAGCTCATGTTTAGCTAAACAGCTGACCTTGTCAGACGCTTAGGTGTGAACGCTCGTAAGCTTCAGCAGAAAGTCGGCAAATATTTATTTGTGTCCCTCCAATGAGTTGCCCGCGAGAACGCCGTTTTCTACAAGTGTTGGTCCAATACTCCCTCTAGAGGAAGGGGACTCCGACAGGGCTGATTGGCAGCCCCCGATCTGGGGCAGGGGCAGTGGGCAGCCTGTGGCCCGGGCAGGAGCCTCTTTGCATGTGTCCCTGGGACACATCTGCCTGCAAACTTCGGTCACCTGGCAGGAAGCTACGATGCCCAGACCTATGGTTAGCTGTGCAGCGAGGTGTACTGTGAGGACAGGTTCCACACACACTTCAAGTAAGAGGTCGGCCTGAGTGGAAAGGTGAGAGTTTGGGCAGCTGTGCAGACAAAGAAGGCGCCCTTTGGCCTGGGCCTAAATGCTTGTGACACCCCACTGGACCTGCCGTGCTCTGAGGGCCCTGCCCTGGGCCCCCTGCTCCCCTGCCCTTTGTTCAGTCACAGCAGAGATGGCCACACCCACTCCTTCAGTGAGGCCAGAGTTCCAACCACCCTCAGCCCCGCCCCCTCTCCGCAGGTTACCATGGACAACAGAGGCTGCATCCTGAGGCCAGGGCGTTCCGAGAATGCCAAGGGCAGACATGATGACCTTAAATGATTTCCTCTTGTGTCAGGTTTGGTAAACTTTAGGAGCTAGGAAATGGTCCACTTTACAGAAATGTTCAAATTTAGTGGCATTTCATATATTCTCTGTTATAACATTGTCCTGGTTCTTTCTGTATATTCTTTACTTATGTTTTTGTTTTCCTTAATCAAAGTGTGTCTTTTCAATCTTTTCAAAGAAGATTCTTTGGACTTACTAAATCACCTCAATTTTATCCGTTTTCTGTTGTATTAAGTTCTGCTCATATCTTTATTTATCTTTTTTCTATGTTCTCAGGGTTTATTGTTTTGATCTTCTGATGTCAATTAAAACACTTGGTTATTCATTTTAATAAATATTTTACTTATAAAGATTTGAACTTTTGAAGATTCCAGCTTACTTGTAAGTTTCTAAGGGTCAGGTCCTCTCCATTGTTGCTGGCCTAAGGTTTAGTTCACCATATAGCAATGTATATATTTTCCTATTTTCCCCTCGACTTTCTGTGATTCCCTACATCTCACCTTTCTTTGCAGACAAGCCATTTGAAATACCCTTAACTTATTTCACAGCCAATAAGTCATTGAAATAATGTGTATTTTTAGAGAAATCTTCTTATATAATTAGGCAGAAAATCTCACCTGCCATAGTTTTCAAAACAGCATAATTTCACTCTTCTCAATGCTTAATCTGTTGTATTACACAACCTTTGAGTATTTAGCTTTATCAATGACATGTCCTTTAAAAATGTTGTAGAGATCCTACCAGTCTTTGAAAACATCCTTGTTCCTTGTTTCAGTTCCAGTTTTATGTATATATTCTGCCTTGCACCTGATTATTCCAACAATTGATGGATGGCCTTGGGAATCTAATTCTGGTATTGATACTCTTTACTGATTGTCTCTCCTCGTAGCTGATTTCTTCATTATTGTGTAAATTTAGATCATGAGCTCATGTTTAGCTAAACAGCTGACCTTGTAAGACGCTTACGTGTGAACGCTCGTAAGCTTCAGGAGAAAGTCAGCAAAATTTATTTGTGTCCCTCCAATGAGTTGCCCACGAGGACACCGTTTTCTACAAGTGTTGGTCCAATACTCCCTCTAGAGGAAGGGGACTCCGACAGGGCTGATTGGTGGCCCCCGATCTGGGGCAGGGGCAGTGGGCAGCCTGTGGCCCGGGCAGGAGCCTCTTTGCATGTGTCCCTGGGACACATCTGCCTGCGAACTTCGGTCACCTGGCAGGAAGCTACGATGCCCAGACCTATGGTTAGCTGTGCAGTGAGGTGTACTGTGAGGACAGGTTCCACACACACTTCAAGTAAGAGGTCGGCCTGAGTGGAAAGGTGAGAGTTTGGGCAGCTGTGCAGACAAAGAAGGCGCCCTTTGGCCTGGGCCTAAATGCTTGTGACACCCCACTGGACCTGCCGTGCTCTGAGGGCCCTGCCCTGGGCCCCTTGCTCCCCTGCCCTTTGTTCAGTCACAGCAGAGATGGCCACACCCACTCCTTCAGTGAGGCCAAAGTTCCAACCACCCTCAGCCCCGCCCCCTCCCCGCAGGTTACCCTGGACTACAGAGGCTGCATCCTGAGGCCAGGGCGTTCCGAGAATGCCAAGGGCAGACATGATGACCTTAAATGATTTCCTCTTGTGTCAGGTTTGGTAAACTTTAGGAGCTAGGAAATGGTCCACTTTACAGAAATGTTCAAATTTACTGGCATTTCATATATTCTCTGCTATAACATTGTCCTGATTCTTTCTGTATATTCTTTAATTATGTTTTTGTTTTCCTTAATCAAAGTGTGTCTTTTCAATCTTTTCAAAGAAGATTCTTTGGACTTACTAAATCACCTCAATTTTATACGTTTTCTAATGTATTAAGTTCTGCTCATATCTTTATTTATCTTTTTTCTATGTTCTCAGGGTTTATTGTTTTGATCTTCTGATGTCAATTAAAACACTTGGTTATTCATTTTAATAAATATTTTACTTATAAAGATTTGAACTTTTGAAGATTCCAGCTTACTTCTAAGTTTCTAAGGGTCAGGTCCTCTCCATTGTTGCTGGCCTAAGGTTTAGTTCACCATATAGCAATGTATATATTGACCTATTTTCCCCTCGACTTTCTGTGATTCCCTACATCTCACCTTTCTTTGCAGACAAGCCATTTGAAATACACTTAACTTATTTCACAGCCAATAAGTCATTGAAATAATGTGTATTTTTAGAGAAATCTTCTTATATAATTAGGCAGAAAATCTCACCTGCCATAGTTTTCAAAACAGCATAATTTCACTCTTCTCAATGCTTAATCTGTTGTATTACACAACCTTTGAGTATTTAGCTTTATCAATGACATGTAGAGATCCTACCAGTCTTTGAAAACATCCTTGTTCCTTGTTTCAGGTCCAGTTTTATGTATATATTCTGCCTTGCACCTGATTATTCCAACAATTGATGGATGGCCTTGGGAATCTAATTCTGGTATTGATAGTCTTTACTGATTGTCTCCCCTCGTAGCTGATTTCTTCATTATTGTGTAAATTTAGATCATGAGCTCATGTTTAGCTAAACAGCTGACCTTGTAAGACGCTTAGGTGTGAACGCTCGTAAGCTTCCGCAGAAAGACGGCAAAGATTTATTTGTGTCCCTCCAATGAGTTGCCCACGAGGACACCATTTTCTACAAGTGTTGGTCCAATACTCCCTCTAGAGGAAGGGGATTCCGACAGGGCTGATTGGCGGCCCCCGATCTGGGGCAGGGGCAGTGGGCAGCCTGTGGCCCGGGCAGGAGCCTCTTTGCATGTGTCCCTGGGACACATCTGCCTGCGAACTTCGGTCACCTGGCAGGAAGCTACGATGCCCAGACCTATGGTTAGCTGTGCAGCGAGGTGTACTGTGAGGACAGGTTCCACACACACTTCAAGTAAGAGGTCGGCCTGAGTGGAAAGGTGAGAGTTTGGGCAGCTGTGCAGACAAAGAAGGCGCCCTTTGGCCTGGGCCTAAATGCTTGTGACACCCCACTGGACCTGCCGTGCTCTGAGGGCCCTGCCCTGGGCCCCCTGCTCCCCTGCCCTTTGTTCAGTCACAGCAGAGATGGCCACACCCACTCCTTCAGTGAGGCCAGAGTTCCAACCACCCTCAGCCCCGCCCCCTCTCCGCAGGTTACCATGGACAACAGAGGCTGCATCCTGAGGCCAGGGCGTTCCGAGAATGCCAAGGGCAGACATGATGATCTTAAATGATTTCCTCTTGTGTCAGGTTTGGTAAACTTTAGGAGCTAGGAAATGGTCCACTTTACAGAAATGTTCAAATTTACTGGCATTTCATATATTCTCTGTTATAACATTGTCCTGATTCTTTCTGTATATTCTTTGCTTATGTTTTTGTTTTCCTTAATCAAAGTGTGTCTTTTCAATCTTTTCTAAGAAGATTCTTTGGACTTACTAAATCACCTGAATTTTATCCGTTTTCTGTTGTATTAAGTTCTGCTCATATCTTTATTTATCTTTTTTCTATGTTCTCAGGGTTTATTGTTTTGATCTTCTGATGTCAATTAAAACACTTGGTTATTCATTTTAATAAATATTCTACTTATAAAGATTTGAACTTTTGAAGATTCCAGCTTACTTGTAAGTTTCTAAGGGTCAGGTCCTCTCCATTGTTGCTGGCCTAAGGTTTAGTTCACCATATAGCAATGTATATATTGACCTATTTTCCCCTCGACTTTCTGTGATTCCCTACATCTCACCTTTCTTTGCAGACAAGCCATTTGAAATACCCTTAACTTATTTCACAGCCAATAAGTCATTGAAATAATGTGTATTTTTAGAGAAATCTTCTTATATAATTAGGCAGAAAATCTCACCTGCCATAGTTTTCAAAACAGCATAATTTCACTCTTCTCAATGCTTAATCTGTTGTATTACACAACCTTTGAGTATTTAGCTTTATCAATGACATGTCCTTTAAAAATGTTTTAGAGATCCTACCAGTCTTTGAAAACATCCTTGTTCCTTGTTTCAGTTCCAGTTTTATGTATATATTCTGCCTTGCACCTGATTATTCCAACAATTGATGGATGGCCTTGGGAATCTAATTCTGGTATTGATACTCTTTACTGATTGTCTCTCCTCGTAGCTGATTTCTTAATTATTGTGTAAATTTAGATCATGAGCTCATGTTTAGCTAAACAGCTGACCTTGTAAGACGCTTACGTGTGAACGCTCGTAATCTTCAGGAGAAAGTCAGCAAAATTTATTTGTGTCCCTCCAATGAGTTGCCCACGAGGACACCGTTTTCTACAAGTGTTGGTCCAATACTCCCTCTAGAGGAAGGGGATTCCGACAGGGCTGATTGGCGGCCCCCGATCTGGGGCAGGGGCAGTGCGCAGCCTGTGGCCCGGGCAGGAGCCTCTTTGCATGTGTCCCTGGGACACATCTGCCTGCGAACTTCGGTCACCTGGCAGGAAGCTACGATGCCCAGACCTATGGTTAGCTGTGCAGCGAGGTGTACTGTGAGGACAGGTTCCACACACACCTCAAGTAAGAGGTCGGCCTGAGTGGAAAGGTGAGAGTTTGGGCAGCTGTGCAGACAAAGAAGGCGCCCTTTGGCCTGGGCCTAAATGCTTGTGACAGCCCACTGGACCTGCCGTGCTCAGAGGGCCCTGCCCTGGGCCCCCTGCTCCCCTGCCCTTTGTTCAGTCACAGCAGAGATGGCCACACCCACTCCTTCAGTGAGGCCAGAGTTCCAACCACCCTCAGCCCCGCCCCCTCTCCGCAGGTTACCCTGGACTACAGAGGCTGCATCCTGAGGCCAGGGCGTTCCGAGAATGCCAAGGGCAGACATGATGACCTTAAATGATTTCCTCTTGTGTCAGGTTTGGTAAACTTTAGGAGCTAGGAAATGGTCCACTATACAGAAATGTTCAAATTTACTGGCATTTCATATATTCTCTGCTATAACATTGTCCTGATTCTTTCTGTATATTCTTTACTTATGTTTTTGTTTTCCTTATCAAAGTGTGTCTTTTCAATCTTTTCAAAGAAGATTCTTTGGACTTACTAAATCACCTCAATTTTATACGTTTTCTGATGTATTAAGTTCTGCTCATATCTTTATTTATCTTTTTTCTATGTTCTCAGGGTTTATTGTTTTGATCTTCTGATGTCAATTAAAACACTTGGTTATTCATTTTAATAAATATTTTACTTATAAAGATTTGAACTTTTGAAGATTCCAGCTTACTTCTAAGTTTCTAAGGGTCAGGTCCTCTCCATTGTTGCTGGCCTAAGGTTTAGTTCACCATATAGCAATGTATATATTGACCTATTTTCCCCTCGACTTTCTGTGATTCCCTACATCTCACCTTTCTTTGCAGACAAGCCATTTGAAATACCCTTAACTTATTTCACAGCCAATAAGTCATTGAAATAATGTGTATTTTTAGAGAAATCTTCTTATATAATTAGGCAGAAAATCTCACCTGCCATAGTTTTCAAAACAGCATAATTTCACTCTTCTCAATGCTTAATCTGTTGTATTACACAACCTTTGATTATTTAGCTTTATCAATGACATGTAGAGATCCTACCAGTCTTTGAAAACATCCTTGTTCCTTGTTTCAGTTCCAGTTTTATGTATATATTCTGCCTTGCACCTGATTATTCCAACAATTGATGGATGGCCTTGGGAATCTAATTCTGGTATTGATAGTCTTTACTGATTGTCTCCCCTCGTAGCTGATTTCTTCATTATTGTGTAAATTTAGATCATGAGCTCATGTTTAGCTAAACAGCTGACCTTGTAAGACGCTTAGGTGTGAACGCTCGTAAGCTTCAGGAGAAAGTCGGCAAAATTTATTTGTGTCCCTCCAATGAGTTGCCCACGAGGACACCGTTTCCTACAAGTGTTGGTCCAATACTCCCTCTAGAGGAAGGGGACTCTGACAGGGCTGATTGGCGGCCCCCGATCTGGGGCAGGGGCAGTGGGCAGCCTGTGGCCCGGGCAGGAGCCTCTTTGCATGTGTCCCTGGGACACATCTGCCTGCGAACTTCGGTCACCTGGCAGGAAGCTACGATGCCCAGACCTATGGTTAGCTGTGCAGCGAGGTGTACTGTGAGGACAGGTTCCACACACACTTCAAGTAAGAGGTCGGCCTGAGTGGAAAGGTGAGAGTTTGGGCAGCTGTGCAGACAAAGAAGGCGCCCTTTGGCCTGGGCCTAAATGCTTGTGACACCCCACTGGACCTGCCGTGCTCTGAGGGCCCTGTCCTGGGCCCCCTGCTCCCGTGCCCTTTGTTCAGTCACAGCAGAGATGGCCACACCCACTCCTTCAGTGAGGGCAGAGTTCCAACCACCCTCAGCCCCGCCCCCTCTCCGCAGGTTACCATGGACTACAGAGGCTGCATCCTGAGGCCAGGGCGTTCCGAGAATGCCAAGGGCAGACATGATGACCTTAAATGATTTCCTCTTGTGTCAGGTTTGGTAAACTTTAGGAGCTAGGAAATGGTCCACTTTACAGAAATGTTCAAATTTACTGGCATTTCATATATTCTCTGCTATAACATTGTCCTGATTCTTTCTGTATATTCTTTACTTATGTTTTTGTTTTCCTTAATCAAAGTGTGTCTTTTCAATCTTTTCAAAGAAGATTCTTTGGACTTACTAAATCACCTGAATTTTATACGTTTTCTGTTGTATTAAGTTCTGCTCATATCTTTATTTATCTTTTTTCTATGTTCTCAGGGTTTATTGTTTTGATCTTCTGATGTCAATTAAAACACTTGGTTATTCATTTTAATAAATATTTTACTCATAAAGATTTGAACTTTTGAAGATTCCAGCTTACTTGTAAGTTTCTAAGGGTCAGGTCCTCTCCATTGTTGCTGGCCTAATGTTTAGTTCACCATATAGCAATGTATATATTGACCTATTTTCCCCTCGACTTTCTGTGATTCCCTACATCACACCTTTCTTTGCAGACAAGCCATTTGAAATACCCTTAACTTATTTCACAGCCAATAAGTCATTGAAATAATGTGTATTTTTAGAGAAATCTTCTTATATAATTAGGCAGAAAATCTCACCTGCCATAGTTTTCAAAACAGCATAATTTCACTCTTCTCAATGCTTAATCTGTTGTATTACACAACCTTTGAGTATTTAGCTTTATCAATGACATGTCCTTTAAAAATGTTTTAGAGATCCTACCAGTCTTTGAAAACATCCTTGTTCCTTGTTTCAGTTCCAGTTTTATGTATATATTCTGCCTTGCACCTGATTATTCCAACAATTGATGGATGGCCTTGGGAATCTAATTCTGGTATTGATACTCTTTACTGATTGTCTCTCCTCGTAGCTGATTTCTTCATTATTGTGTAAATTTAGATCATGAGCTCATGTTTAGCTAAACAGCTGACCTTGTAAGACGCTTAGGTGTGAACGCTCGTAAGCTTCCGCAGAAAGACGGCAAAGATTTATTTGTGTCCCTCCAATGAGTTGCCCACGAGGACACCGTTTTCTACAAGTGTTGGTCCAATACTCCCTCTAGAGGAAGGGGATTCCGACAGGGCTGATTGGCGGCCCCCGATCTGGGGCAGGGGCAGTGGGCAGCCTGTGGCCCGGGCAGGAGCCTCTTTGCATGTGTCCCTGGGACACATCTGCCTGCGAACTTCGGTCACCTGGCAGGAAGCTACGATGCCCAGACCTATGGTTAGCTGTGCAGCGAGGTGTACTGTGAGGACAGGTTCCACACACACTTCAAGTAAGAGGTCGGCCTGAGTGGAAAGGTGAGAGTTTGGGCAGCTGTGCAGACAAAGAAGGCGCCCTTTGGCCTGGGCCTAAATGCTTGTGACAGCCCACTGGACCTGCCGTGCTCTGAGGGCCCTGCCCTGGGCCCCCTGCTCCCCTGTCCTTTGTTCAGTCACAGCAGAGATGGCCACACCCACTCCTTCAGTGAGGCCAGAGTTCCAACCACCCTCAGCCCCGCCCCCTCTCCGCAGGTTACCATGGACTACAGAGGCTGCATCCTGAGGCCAGGGCGTTCCGAGAATGCCAAGGACAGACACGATAACCTTAAATGATTTCCTCTTGTGTCAGGTTTGGTAAACTTTAGGAGCTAGGAAATGGTCCACTTTACAGAAATGTTCAAATTTACTGGCATTTCATATATTCTCTGTTATAACATTGTCCTGGTTCTTTCTGTATATTCTTTACTTATGTTTTTGTTTTCCTTAATCAAAGTGTGTCTTTTCAATCTTTTCAAAGAAGATTCTTTGGACTTACTAAATCACCTCAATTTTACCCGTTTTCTGTTGTATTAAGTTCTGCTCATATCTTTATTTATCTTTTTTCTATGTTCTCAGGGTTTATTGTTTTGATCTTCTGATGTCAATTAAAACACTTGGTTATTCATTTTAATAAATATTCTACTTATAAAGATTTGAACTTTTGAAGATTCCAGCTTACTTGTAAGTTTCTAAGGGTCAGGTCCTCTCCATTGTTGCTGGCCTAAGGTTTAGTTCACCATATAGCAATGTATATATTGACCTATTTTCCCCTCGACTTTCTGTGATTCCCTACATCTCACCTTTCTTTGCAGACAAGCCATTTGAAATACCCTTAACTTATTTCACAGCCAATAAGTCATTGAAATAATGTGTATTTTTAGAGAAATCTTCTTATATAATTAGGCAGAAAATCTCACCTGCCATAGTTTTCAAAACAGCATAATTTCACTCTTCTCAATGCTTAATCTGTTGTATTACACAACCTTTGAGTATTTAGCTTTATCAATGACATGTCCTTTAAAAATGTTTTAGAGATCCTACCAGTCTTTGAAAACATCCTTGTTCCTTGTTTCAGTTCCAGTTTTATGTATATATTCTGCCTTGCACCTGATTATTCCAACAATTGATGGATGGCCTTGGGAATCTAATTCTGGTATTGATACTCTTTACTGATTGTCTCTCCTCGTAGCTGATTTCTTAATTATTGTGTAAATTTAGATCATGAGCTCATGTTTAGCTAAACAGCTGACCTTGTAAGACGCTTACGTGTGAACGCTCGTAATCTTCAGGAGAAAGTCAGCAAAATTTATTTGTGTCCCTCCAATGAGTTGCCCACGAGGACACCGTTTTCTACAAGTGTTGGTCCAATACTCCCTCTAGAGGAAGGGGATTCCGACAGGGCTGATTGGTGGCCCCCGATCTGGGGCAGGGGCAGTGGGCAGCCTGTGGCCCGGGCAGGAGCCTCTTTGCATGTGTCCCTGGGACACATCTGCCTGCGAACTTCGGTCACCTGGCAGGAAGCTACGATGCCCAGACCTATGGTTAGCTGTGCAGCGAGGTGTACTGTGAGGACAGGTTCCACACACACTTCAAGTAAGAGGTCGGCCTGAGTGGAAAGGTGAGAGTTTGGGCAGCTGTGCAGACAAAGAAGGCGCCCTTTGGCCTGGGCCTAAATGCTTGTGACAGCCCACTGGACCTGCCGTGCTCAGAGGGCCCTGCCCTGGGCCCCCTGCTCCCCTGCCCTTTGTTCAGTCACAGCAGAGATGGCCACACCCACTCCTTCAGTGAGGCCAGAGTTCCAACCACCCTCAGCCCCGCCCCCTCTCCGCAGGTTACCCTGGACTACAGAGGCTGCATCCTGAGGCCAGGGCGTTCCGAGAATGCCAAGTGCAGACATGATGACCTTAAATGATTTCCTCTTGTGTCAGGTTTGGTAAACTTTAGGAGCTAGGAAATGGTCCACTATACAGAAATGTTCAAATTTACTGGCATTTCATATATTCTCTGCTATAACATTGTCCTGATTCTTTCTGTATATTCTTTACTTATGTTTTTGTTTTCCTTAATCAAAGTGTGTCTTTTCAATCTTTTCAAAGAAGATTCTTTGGACTTACTAAATCACCTCAATTTTATACGTTTTCTGATGTATTAAGTTCTGCTCATATCTTTATTTATCTTTTTTCTATGTTCTCAGGGTTTATTGTTTTGATCTTCTGATGTCAATTAAAACACTTGGTTATTCATTTTAATAAATATTTTACTTATAAACATTTGAACTTTTGAAGATTCCAGCTTACTTCTAAGTTTCTAAGGGTCAGGTCCTCTCCATTGTTGCTGGCCTAAGGTTTAGTTCACCATATAGCAATGTATATATTGACCTATTTTCCCCTCGACTTTCTGTGATTCCCTACATCTCACCTTTCTTTGCAGACAAGCCATTTGAAATACCCTTAACTTATTTCACAGCCAATAAGTCATTGAAATAATGTGTATTTTTAGAGAAATCTTCTTATATAATTAGGCAGAAAATCTCACCTGCCATAGTTTTCAAAACAGCATAATTTCACTCTTCTCAATGCTTAATCTGTTGTATTACACAACCTTTGAGTATTTAGCTTTATCAATGACATGTAGAGATCCTACCAGTCTTTGAAACATCCTTGTTCCTTGTTTCAGGTCCAGTTTTATGTATATATTCTGCCTTGCACCTGATTATTCCAACAATTGATGGATGGCCTTGGGAATCTAATTCTGGTATTGATAGTCTTTACTGATTGTCTCCCCTCGTAGCTGATTTCTTCATTATTGTGTAAATTTAGATCATGAGCTCATGTTTAGCTAAACAGCTGACCTTGTAAGACGCTTACGTGTGAACGCTCGTAAGCTTCAGGAGAAAGTCGGCAAAATTTATTTGTGTCCCTCCAATGAGTTGCCCACGAGGACACCGTTTCCTACAAGTGTTGGTCCAATACTCCCTCTAGAGGAAGGGGACTCTGACAGGGCTGATTGGCGGCCCCCGATCTGGGGCAGGGGCAGTGGGCAGCCTGTGGCCCGGGCAGGAGCCTCTTTGCATGTGTCCCTGGGACACATCTGCCTGCGAACTTCGGTCACCTGGCAGGAAGCTACGATGCCCAGACCTATGGTTAGCTGTGCAGCGAGGTGTACTGTGAGGACAGGTTCCACACACACTTCAAGTAAGAGGTCGGCCTGAGTGGAAAGGTGAGAGTTTGGGCAGCTGTGCAGACAAAGAAGGCGCCCTTTGGCCTGGGCCTAAATGCTTGTGACACCCCACTGGACCTGCCGTGCTCTGAGGGCCCTGTCCTGGGCCCCCTGCTCCCGTGCCCTTTGTTCAGTCACAGCAGAGATGGCCACACCCACTCCTTCAGTGAGGGCAGAGTTCCAACCACCCTCAGCCCCGCCCCCTCTCCGCAGGTTACCATGGACTACAGAGGCTGCATCCTGAGGCCAGGGCGTTCCGAGAATGCCAAGGGCAGACATGATGACCTTAAATGATTTCCTCTTGTGTCAGGTTTGGTAAACTTTAGGAGCTAGGAAATGGTCCACTTTACAGAAATGTTCAAATTTACTGGCATTTCATATATTCTCTGCTATAACATTGTCCTGATTCTTTCTGTATATTCTTTACTTATGTTTTTGTTTTCCTTAATCAAAGTGTGTCTTTTCAATCTTTTCAAAGAAGATTCTTTGGACTTACTAAATCACCTGAATTTTATACGTTTTCTGTTGTATTAAGTTCTGCTCATATCTTTATTTATCTTTTTTCTATGTTCTCAGGGTTTATTGTTTTGATCTTCTGATGTCAATTAAAACACTTGGTTATTCATTTTAATAAATATTTTACTCATAAAGATTTGAACTTTTGAAGATTCCAGCTTACTTGTAAGTTTCTAAGGGTCAGGTCCTCTCCATTGTTGCTGGCCTAATGTTTAGTTCACCATATAGCAATGTATATATTGACCTATTTTCCCCTCGACTTTCTGTGATTCCCTACATCACACCTTTCTTTGCAGACAAGCCATTTGAAATACCCTTAACTTATTTCACAGCCAATAAGTCATTGAAATAATGTGTATTTTTAGAGAAATCTTCTTATATAATTAGGCAGAAAATCTCACCTGCCATAGTTTTCAAAACAGCATAATTTCACTCTTCTCAATGCTTAATCTGTTGTATTACACAACCTTTGAGTATTTAGCTTTATCAATGACATGTCCTTTAAAAATGTTTTAGAGATCCTACCAGTCTTTGAAAACATCCTTGTTCCTTGTTTCAGTTCCAGTTTTATGTATATATTCTGCCTTGCACCTGATTATTCCAACAATTGATGGATGGCCTTGGGAATCTAATTCTGGTATTGATACTCTTTACTGATTGTCTCTCCTCGTAGCTGATTTCTTCATTATTGTGTAAATTTAGATCATGAGCTCATGTTTAGCTAAACAGCTGACCTTGTAAGACGCTTAGGTGTGAACGCTCGTAAGCTTCCGCAGAAAGACGGCAAAGATTTATTTGTGTCCCTCCAATGAGTTGCCCACGAGGACACCGTTTTCTACAAGTGTTGGTCCAATACTCCCTCTAGAGGAAGGGGATTCCGACAGGGCTGATTGGCGGCCCCCGATCTGGGGCAGGGGCAGTGGGCAGCCTGTGGCCCGGGCAGGAGCCTCTTTGCATGTGTCCCTGGGACACATCTGCCTGCGAACTTCGGTCACCTGGCAGGAAGCTACGATGCCCAGACCTATGGTTAGCTGTGCAGCGAGGTGTACTGTGAGGACAGGTTCCACACACACTTCAAGTAAGAGGTCGGCCTGAGTGGAAAGGTGAGAGTTTGGGCAGCTGTGCAGACAAAGAAGGCGCCCTTTGGCCTGGGCCTAAATGCTTGTGACAGCCCACTGGACCTGCCGTGCTCTGAGGGCCCTGCCCTGGGCCCCCTGCTCCCCTGTCCTTTGTTCAGTCACAGCAGAGATGGCCACACCCACTCCTTCAGTGAGGCCAGAGTTCCAACCACCCTCAGCCCCGCCCCCTCTCCGCAGGTTACCATGGACTACAGAGGCTGCATCCTGAGGCCAGGGCGTTCCGAGAATGCCAAGGACAGACACGATAACCTTAAATGATTTCCTCTTGTGTCAGGTTTGGTAAACTTTAGGAGCTAGGAAATGGTCCACTTTACAGAAATGTTCAAATTTACTGGCATTTCATATATTCTCTGTTATAACATTGTCCTGGTTCTTTCTGTATATTCTTTACTTATGTTTTTGTTTTCCTTAATCAAAGTGTGTCTTTTCAATCTTTTCAAAGAAGATTCTTTGGACTTACTAAATCACCTCAATTTTACCCGTTTTCTGTTGTATTAAGTTCTGCTCATATCTTTATTTATCTTTTTTCTATGTTCTCAGGGTTTATTGTTTTGATCTTCTGATGTCAATTAAAACACTTGGTTATTCATTTTAATAAATATTCTACTTATAAAGATTTGAACTTTTGAAGATTCCAGCTTACTTGTAAGTTTCTAAGGGTCAGGTCCTCTCCATTGTTGCTGGCCTAAGGTTTAGTTCACCATATAGCAATGTATATATTGACCTATTTTCCCCTCGACTTTCTGTGATTCCCTACATCTCACCTTTCTTTGCAGACAAGCCATTTGAAATACCCTTAACTTATTTCACAGCCAATAAGTCATTGAAATAATGTGTATTTTTAGAGAAATCTTCTTATATAATTAGGCAGAAAATCTCACCTGCCATAGTTTTCAAAACAGCATAATTTCACTCTTCTCAATGCTTAATCTGTTGTATTACACAACCTTTGAGTATTTAGCTTTATCAATGACATGTCCTTTAAAAATGTTTTAGAGATCCTACCAGTCTTTGAAAACATCCTTGTTCCTTGTTTCAGTTCCAGTTTTATGTATATATTCTGCCTTGCACCTGATTATTCCAACAATTGATGGATGGCCTTGGGAATCTAATTCTGGTATTGATACTCTTTACTGATTGTCTCTCCTCGTAGCTGATTTCTTAATTATTGTGTAAATTTAGATCATGAGCTCATGTTTAGCTAAACAGCTGACCTTGTAAGACGCTTACGTGTGAACGCTCGTAATCTTCAGGAGAAAGTCAGCAAAATTTATTTGTGTCCCTCCAATGAGTTGCCCACGAGGACACCGTTTTCTACAAGTGTTGGTCCAATACTCCCTCTAGAGGAAGGGGATTCCGACAGGGCTGATTGGTGGCCCCCGATCTGGGGCAGGGGCAGTGGGCAGCCTGTGGCCCGGGCAGGAGCCTCTTTGCATGTGTCCCTGGGACACATCTGCCTGCGAACTTCGGTCACCTGGCAGGAAGCTACGATGCCCAGACCTATGGTTAGCTGTGCAGCGAGGTGTACTGTGAGGACAGGTTCCACACACACTTCAAGTAAGAGGTCGGCCTGAGTGGAAAGGTGAGAGTTTGGGCAGCTGTGCAGACAAAGAAGGCGCCCTTTGGCCTGGGCCTAAATGCTTGTGACAGCCCACTGGACCTGCCGTGCTCAGAGGGCCCTGCCCTGGGCCCCCTGCTCCCCTGCCCTTTGTTCAGTCACAGCAGAGATGGCCACACCCACTCCTTCAGTGAGGCCAGAGTTCCAACCACCCTCAGCCCCGCCCCCTCTCCGCAGGTTACCCTGGACTACAGAGGCTGCATCCTGAGGCCAGGGCGTTCCGAGAATGCCAAGTGCAGACATGATGACCTTAAATGATTTCCTCTTGTGTCAGGTTTGGTAAACTTTAGGAGCTAGGAAATGGTCCACTATACAGAAATGTTCAAATTTACTGGCATTTCATATATTCTCTGCTATAACATTGTCCTGATTCTTTCTGTATATTCTTTACTTATGTTTTTGTTTTCCTTAATCAAAGTGTGTCTTTTCAATCTTTTCAAAGAAGATTCTTTGGACTTACTAAATCACCTCAATTTTATACGTTTTCTGATGTATTAAGTTCTGCTCATATCTTTATTTATCTTTTTTCTATGTTCTCAGGGTTTATTGTTTTGATCTTCTGATGTCAATTAAAACACTTGGTTATTCATTTTAATAAATATTTTACTTATAAAGATTTGAACTTTTGAAGATTCCAGCTTACTTCTAAGTTTCTAAGGGTCAGGTCCTCTCCATTGTTGCTGGCCTAAGGTTTAGTTCACCATATAGCAATGTATATATTGACCTATTTTCCCCTCGACTTTCTGTGATTCCCTACATCTCACCTTTCTTTGCAGACAAGCCATTTGAAATACCCTTAACTTATTTCACAGCCAATAAGTCATTGAAATAATGTGTATTTTTAGAGAAATCTTCTTATATAATTAGGCAGAAAATCTCACCTGCCATAGTTTTCAAAACAGCATAATTTCACTCTTCTCAATGCTTAATCTGTTGTATTACACAACCTTTGAGTATTTAGCTTTATCAATGACATGTAGAGATCCTACCAGTCTTTGAAACATCCTTGTTCCTTGTTTCAGGTCCAGTTTTATGTATATATTCTGCCTTGCACCTGATTATTCCAACAATTGATGGATGGCCTTGGGAATCTAATTCTGGTATTGATAGTCTTTACTGATTGTCTCCCCTCGTAGCTGATTTCTTCATTATTGTGTAAATTTAGATCATGAGCTCATGTTTAGCTAAACAGCTGACCTTGTAAGACGCTTACGTGTGAACGCTCGTAAGCTTCAGGAGAAAGTCGGCAAAATTTATTTGTGTCCCTCCAATGAGTTGCCCACGAGGACACCGTTTCCTACAAGTGTTGGTCCAATACTCCCTCTAGAGGAAGGGGACACTGACAGGGCTGATTGGCGGCCCCCGATCTGGGGCAGGGGCAGTGGGCAGCCTGTGGCCCGGGCAGGAGCCTCTTTGCATGTGTCCCTGGGACACATCTGCCTGCGAACTTCGGTCACCTGGCAGGAAGCTACGATGCCCAGACCTATGGTTAGCTGTGCAGCGAGGTGTACTGTGAGGACAGGTTCCACACACACTTCAAGTAAGAGGTCGGCCTGAGTGGAAAGGTGAGAGTTTGGGCAGCTGTGCAGACAAAGAAGGCGCCCTTTGGCCTGGGCCTAAATGCTTGTGACACCCCACTGGACCTGCCGTGCTCTGAGGGCCCTGCCCTGGGCCCCCTGCTCCCGTGACCTTTGTTCAGTCACAGCAGAGATGGCCACACCCACTCCTTCAGTGAGGGCAGAGATCCAACCACCCTCAGCCCCGCCCCCTCTCCGCAGGTTACCATGGACTACAGAGGCTGCATCCTGAGGCCAGGGCGTTCCGAGAATGCCAAGGGCAGACATGATGACCTTAAATGATTTCCTCTTGTGTCAGGTTTGGTAAACTTTAGGAGCTAGGAAATGGTCCACTTTACAGAAATGTTCAAATTTACTGGCATTTCATATATTCTCTGCTATAACATTGTCCTGATTCTTTCTGTATATTCTTTACTTATGTTTTTGTTTTCCTTAATCAAAGTGTGTCTTTTCAATCTTTTCAAAGAAGATTCTTTGGACTTACTAAATCACCTGAATTTTATACGTTTTCTGTTGTATTAATTTCTGCTCATATCTTTATTTATCTTTTTTCTATGTTCTCAGGGTTTATTGTTTTGATCTTCTGATGTCAATTAAAACACTTGGTTATTCATTTTAATAAATATTTTACTTATAAAGATTTGAACTTTTGAAGATTCCAGCTTACTTGTAAGTTTCTAAGAGTCAGGTCCTCTCCATTGTTGCTGGCCTAAATTTTAGTACACAATATAGCAATGTATATATTGACCTATTTTCCCCTCGACTTTCTGTGATTCCCTACAGCTCACCTTTCTTTGCAGACAAGCCATTTGAAATACCCTTAACTTATTTCACAGCCAATAAGTCATTGAAATAATGTGTATTTTTAGAGAAATCTTCTTATATAATTAGGCAGAAAATCTCACCTGCCATAGTTTTCAAAACAGCATAATTTCACTCTTCTCAATGCTTAATCTGTTGTATTACACAACCTTTGAGTATTTAGCTTTATCAATGACATGTCCTTTAAAAATGTTTTAGAGATCCTACCAGTCTTTGAAAACATCCTTGTTCCTTGTTTCAGTTCCAGTTTTATGTATATATTCTGCCTTGCACCTGATTATTCCAACAATTGATGGATGGCCTTGGGAATCTAATTCTGGTATTGATACTCTTTACTGATTGTCTCTCCTCGTAGCTGATTTCTTCATTATTGTGTAAATTTAGATCATGAGCTCATGTTTAGCTAAACAGCTGACCTTGTAAGACGCTTACGTGTGAACGCTCGTAAGCTTCAGGAGAAAGTCAGCAAAATTTATTTGTGTCCCTCCAATGAGTTGCCCACGAGGACACCGTTTTCTACAAGTGTTGGTCCAATACTCCCTCTAGAGGAAGGGGACTCCGACAGGGCTGATTGGTGGCCAGCGATCTGGGGCAGGGGCAGTGGGCAGCCTGTGGCACGGGCTGGAGCCTCTTTGCATGTGTCCCTGGGACACATCTGCCTGCGAACTTCGGTCACCTGGCAGGAAGCTACGATGCCCAGACCTATGGTTAGCTGTGCAGCGAGGTGTACTGTGAGGACAGGTTCCACACACACTTCAAGTAAGAGGTCGGCCTGAGTGGAAAGGTGAGAGTTTGGGCAGCTGTGCAGACAAAGAAGGCGCCCTTTGGCCTGGGCCTAAATGCTTGTGACAGCCCACTGGACCTGCCGTGCTCTGAGGGCCCTGCCCTGGGCCCCCTGCTCCCCTGCCCTTTGTTCAGTCACAGCAGAGATGGCCACACCCACTCCTTCAGTGAGGCCAGAGTTCCAACCACCCTCAGCCCCGCCCCCTCTCCGCAGGTTACCCTGGACTACAGAGGCTGCATCCTGAGGCCAGGGCGTTCCGAGAATGCCAAGGGCAGACATGATGACCTTAAATGATTTCCTCTTGTGTCAGGTTTGGTAAACTTTAGGAGCTAGGAAATGGTCCACTTTACAGAAATGTTCAAATTTACTGGCATTTCATATATTCTCTGCTATAACATTGTCCTGATTCTTTCTGTATATTCTTTACTTATGTTTTTGTTTTCCTTAATCAAAGTGTGTCTTTTCAATCTTTTCAAAGAAGATTCTTTGGACTTACTAAATCACCTCAATTTTATACTTTTTCTGATGTATTAAGTTCTGCTCATATCTTTATTTATCTTTTTTCTATGTTCTCAGGGTTTATTGTTTTGATCTTCTGATGTCAATTAAAACACTTGGTTATTCATTTTAATAAATATTTTACTTATAAAGATTGGAACTTTGGAAGATTCCAGCTTACTTCTAAGTTTCTAAGGGTCAGGTCCTCTCCATTGTTGCTGGCCTAAGGTTTAGTTCACCATATAGCAATGTATATATTGACCTATTTTCCCCTCGACTTCCTGTGATTCCCTACATCTCACCTTTCTTTGCAGACAAGCCATTTGAAATACCCTTAACTTATTTCACAGCCAATAAGTCATTGAAATAATGTGTATTTTTAGAGAAATCTTCTTATATAATTAGGCAGAAAATCTCACCTGCCATAGTTTTCAAAACAGCATAATTTCACTCTTCTCAATGCTTAATCTGTTGTATTACACAACCTTTGAGTATTTAGCTTTATCAATGACATGTAGAGATCCTACCAGTCTTTGAAAACATCCTTGTTCCTTGTTTCAGGTCCAGTTTTATGTATATATTCTGCCTTGCACCTGATTATTCCAACAATTGATGGATGGCCTTGGGAATCTAATTCTGGTATTGATAGTCTTTACTGATTGTCTCCCCTCGTAGCTGATTTCTTCATTATTGTGTAAATTTAGATCATGAGCTCATGTTTAGCTAAACAGCTGACCTTGTAAGACGCTTAGGTGTGAACGCTCGTAAGCTTCCGCAGAAAGACGGCAAAGATTTATTTGTGTCCCTCCAATGAGTTGCCCACGAGGACACCGTTTTCTACAAGTGTTGGTCCAATACTCCCTCTAGAGGAAGGGGACTCTGACAGGGCTGATTGGCGGCCCCCGATCTGGGGCAGGGGCAGTGGGCAGCCTGTGGCCCGGGCAGGAGCCTCTTTGCATGTGTCCCTGGGACACATCTGCCTGCGAACTTCGGTCACCTGGCAGGAAGCTACGATGCCCAGACCTATGGTTAGCTGTGCAGCGAGGTGTACTGTGAGGACAGGTTCCACACACACTTCAAGTAAGAGGTCGGCCTGAGTGGAAATGTGAGAGTTTGGGCAGCTGTGCAGACAAAGAAGGCGCCCTTTGGCCTGGGCCTAAATGCTTGTGACACCCCACTGGACCTGCCGTGCTCTGAGGGCCCTGCCCTGGGCCCCCTGCTCCCCTGCCCTTTGTTCAGTCACAGCAGAGATGGCCACACCCACTCCTTCAGTGAGGCCAGAGTTCCAACCACCCTCAGCCCCGCCCCCTCTCCGCAGGTTACCATGGACTACAGAGGCTGCATCCTGAGGCCAGGGCGGTCCGAGAATGCCAAGAGCAGACATGATGACCTTAAATGATTTCCTCTTGTGTCAGGTTTGGTAAACTTTAGGAGCTAGGAAATGGTCCACTTTACAGAAATGTTCAAATTTACTGGCATTTCATATATTCTCTGTTATAACATTGTCCTGATTCTTTCTGTATATTCTTTACTTATGTTTTTGTTTTCCTTAATCAAAGTGTGTCTTTTCAATCTTTTCAAAGAAGATTCTTTGGACTTACTAAATCACCTGAATTTTATACGTTTTCTGTTGTATTAAGTTCTGCTCATATCTTTATTTATCTTTTTTCTATGTTCTCAGGGTTTATTGTTTTGATCTTCTGATGTCAATTAAAACACTTGGTTATTCATTTTAATAAATATTTTACTTATAAAGATTGGAACTTTGGAAGATTCCAGCTTACTTGTAAGTTTCTAAGGGTCAGGTCCTCTCCATTGTTGCTGGCCTAAGGTTTAGTTCACCATATAGCAATGTATATATTGACCTATTTTCCCCTCGACTTTCTGTGATTCCCTACATCTCACCTTTCTTTGCAGACAAGCCATTTGAAATACCCTTAACTTATTTCACAGCCAATAAGTCATTGAAATAATGTGTATTTTTAGAGAAATCTTCTTATATAATTAGGCAGAAAATCTCACCTGCCATAGTTTTCAAAACAGCATAATTTCACTCTTCTCAATGCTTAATCTGTTGTATTACACAACCTTTGAGTATTTAGCTTTATCAATGACATGTCCTTTAAAAATGTTTTAGAGATCCTACCAGTCTTTGAAAACATCCTTGTTCCTTGTTTCAGTTCCAGTTTTATGTATATATTCTGCCTTGCACCTGATTATTCCAACAATTGATGGATGGCCTTGGGAATCTAATTCTGGTATTGATAGTCTTTACTGATTGTCTCCCCTCGTAGCTGATTTCTTCATTATTGTGTAAATTTAGATCATGAGCTCATGTTTAGCTAAACAGCTGACCTTGTAAGACGCTTAGGTGTGAACGCTCGTAAGCTTCCGCAGAAAGACGGCAAAGATTTATTTGTGTCCCTCCAATGAGTTGCCCACGAGGACACCGTTTTCTACAAGTGTTGGTCCAATACTCCCTCTAGAGGCAGGGGACTCCGACAGGGCTGATTGGCGGCCCCCGATCTGGGGCAGGGGCAGTGGGCAGCCTGTGGCCCGGGCTGGAGCCTCTTTGCATGTGTCCCTGGGACACATCTGCCTGCGAACTTCGGTCACCTGGCAGGAAGCTACGATGCCCAGACCTATGGTTAGCTGTGCAGCGAGGTGTACTGTGAGGACAGGTTACACACTCACTTCAAGTAAGAGGTCGGCCTGAGTGGAAAGGTGAGAGTTTGGGCAGCTGTGCAGACAAAGAAGGCGCCCTTTGGCCTGGGCCTAAATGCTTGTGACACCCCACTGGACCTGCCGTGCTCTGAGGGCCCTGCCCTGGGCCCCCTGCTCCCCTGCCCTTTGTTCAGTCACAGCAGAGATGGCCACACCCTCTCCTTCAGTGAGGCCAGAGTTCCAACCACCCTCAGCCCCGCCCCCTCTCCGCAGGTTACCCTGGACTACAAAGGCTGCATCCTGAGGCCAGGGCGTTCCGAGAATGCCAAGGGCAGACATGATGACCTTAAATGATTTCCTCTTGTGTCAGGTTTGGTAAACTTTAGGAGCTAGGAAATGGTCCACTTTACAGAAATGTTCAAATTTACTGGCATTTCATATATTCTCTTCTATAACATTGTCCTGATTCTTTCTGTATATTCTTTACTTATGTTTTTGTTTTCCTTATCAAAGTGTGTCTTTTCAATCTTTTCAAAGAAGATTCTTTGGACTTACTAAATCACCTCAATTTTATACGTTTTCTGATGTATTAAGTTCTGCTCATATCTTTATTTATCTTTTTTCTATGTTCTCAGAGTTTATTGTTTTGATCTTCTGATGTCAATTAAAACACTTGGTTATTCATTTTAATAAATATTTTACTTATAAAGATTTGAACTTTTGAAGATTCCAGCTTACTTCTAAGTTTCTAAGGGTCAGGTCCTCTCCATTGTTGCTGGCCTAAGGTTTAGTTCACCATATAGCAATGTATATATTGACCTATTTTCCCCTCGACTTTCTGTGATTCCCTACATCTCACCTTTCTTTGCAGACAAGCCATTTGAAATACCCTTAACTTATTTCACAGCCAATAAGTCATTGAAATAATGTGTATTTTTAGAGAAATCTTCTTATATAATTAGGCAGAAAATCTCACCTGCCATAGTTTTCAAAACAGCATAATTTCACTCTTCTCAATGCTTAATCTGTTGTATTATACAACCTTTGAGTATTTAGCTTTATCAATGACATGTAGAGATCCTACCAGTCTTTGAAAACATCCTTGTTCCTTGTTTCAGGTCCAGTTTTATGTATATATTCTGCCTTGCACCTGATTATTCCAACAATTGATGGATGGCCTTGGGAATCTAATTCTGGTATTGATAGTCTTTACTGATTGTCTCCCCTCGTAGCTGATTTCTTCATTATTGTGTAAATTTAGATCATGAGCTCATGTTTAGCTAAACAGCTGACCTTGTAAGACGCTTAGGTGTGAACGCTCGTAAGCTTCAGGAGAAAGTCGGCAAAATTTATTTGTGTCCCTCCGATGAGTTGCCCACGAGGACACCGTTTTCTACAAGTGTTGGTCCAATACTCCCTCTAGAGGAAGGGGACTCCGACAGGGCTGATTGGCGGCCCCCGATCTGGGGCAGGGGCAGTGGGCAGCCTGTGGCCCGGGCTGGAGCCTCTTTGCATGTGTCCCTGGGACACATCTGCCTGCGAACTTCGGTCACCTGGCAGGAAGCTACGATGCCCAGACCTATTGTTAGCTGTGCAGCGAGGTGTACTGTGAGGACAGGTTCCACACACACTTCAAGTAAGAGGTCGGCCTGAGTGGAAAGGTGAGAGTTTGGGCAGCTGTGCAGACAAAGAAGGCGCCCTTTGGCCTGGGCCTAAATGCTTGTGACACCCCACTGGACCTGCCGTGCTCTGAGGGCCCTGCCCTGGGCCCCCTGCTCCCGTGTCCTTTGTTCAGTCACAGCAGAGATGGCCACACCCACTCCTTCAGTGAGGGCAGAGTTCCAACCACCCTCAGCCCCGCCCCCTCTCCGCAGGTTACCATGGACTACAGAGGCTGCATCCTGAGGCCAGGGCGTTCCGAGAATGCCAAGGGCAGACATGATGACCTTAAATGATTTCCTCTTGTGTCAGGTTTGGTAAACTTTAGGAGCTTGGAAATGGTCCACTTTACAGAAATGTTCAAATTTACTGGCATTTCATATATTCTCTGCTATAACATTGTCCTGATTCTTTCTGTATATTCTTTACTTATGTTTTTGTTTTCCTTAATCAAAGTGTGTCTTTTCAATCTTTTCAAAGAAGATTCTTTGGACTTACTAAATCACCTCAATTTTATACGTTTTCTGTTGTATTAATTTCTGCTCATATCTTTATTTATCTTTTTTCTATGTTCTCAGGGTTTATTGTTTTGATCTTCTGATGTCAATTAAAACACTTGGTTATTCATTTTAATAAATATTTTACTTATAAAGATTTGAACTTTTGAAGATTCCAGCTTACTTGTAAGTTTCTATGAGTCAGGTCCTCTCCATTGTTGCTGGCCTAAGTTTTAGTACACCATATAGCAATGTATATATTGACCTATTTTCCCCTCGACTTTCTGTGATTCCCTACATCTCACCTTTCTTTGCAGACAAGCCATTTGAAATACCCTTAACTTATTTCACAGCCAATAAGTCATTGAAATAATGTGTATTTTTAGAGAAATCTTCTTATATAATTAGGCAGAAAATCTCACCTGCCATAGTTTTCAAAACAGCATAATTTCACTCTTCTCAATGCTTAATCTGTTGTATTACACAACCTTTGAGTATTTAGCTTTATCAATGACATGTCCTTTAAAAATGTTTTAGAGATCCTACCAGTCTTTGAAAACATCCTTGTTCCTTGTTTCAGTTCCAGTTTTATGTATATATTCTGCCTTGCACCTGATTATTCCAACAATTGATGGATGGCCTTTGGAATCTAATTCTGGTATTGATACTCTTTACTGATTGTCTCTCCTCGTAGCTGATTTTTTCATTATTGTGTAAATTTAGATCATGAGCTCATGTTTAGCTAAACAGCTGACCTTGTAAGACGCTTACGTGTGAACGCTCGTAAGCTTCAGGAGAAAGTCAGCAAAATTTATTTGTGTCCCTCCAATGAGTTGCCCACGAGGACACCGTTTTCTACAAGTGTTGGTCCAATACTCCCTCTAGAGGAAGGGGACTCCGACAGGGCTGATTGGCGGCCCCCGATCTGGGGCAGGGGCAGTGGGCAGCCTGTGGCCCGGGCTGGAGCCTCTTTGCATGTGTCCCTGGGACACATCTGCCTGCGAACTTCGGTCACCTGGCAGGAAGCTACGATGCCCAGACCTATGGTTAGCTGTGCAGCGAGGTGTACTGTGAGGACAGGTTCCACACACACTTCAAGTAAGAGGTCGGCCTGAGTGGAAAGGTGAGAGTTTGGGCAGCTGTGCAGACAAAGAAGGCGCCCTTTGGCCTGGGCCTAAATGCTTGTGACACCCCACTGGACCTGCCGTGCTCTGAGGGCCCTGCCCTGGGCCCCCTGCTCCCCTGCCCTTTGTTCAGTCACAGCAGAGATGGCCACACCCACTCCTTCAGTGAGGGCAGAGTTCCAACCACCCTCAGCCCCGCCCCCTCTCCGCAGGTTACCTTGGACTACAGAGGCTGCATCCTGAGGCCAGGGCGTTCCGAGAATGCCAAGGGCAGACATGATGACCTTAAATGATTTCCTCTTGTGTCAGGTTTGGTAAACTTTAGGAGCTAGGAAATGGTCCACTTTACAGAAATGTTCAAATTTACTGGCATTTCATATATTCTCTGCTATAACATTGTCCTGATTCTTTCTGTATATTCTTTACTTATGTTTTTGTCTTCCTTAATCAAAGTGTGTCTTTTCAATCTTTTCAAAGAATATTCTTTGGACTTACTAAATCACCTCAATTTTATACGTTTTCTGATGTATTAAGTCCTGCTCATATCTTTATTTATCTTTTTTCTATGTTCTCAGGGTTTATTGTTTTGATCTTCTGATGTCAATTAAAACACTTGGTTATTCATTTTAATAAATATTTTACTTATAAAGATTTGAACTTTTGAAGATTCCAGCTTACTTGTAAGTTTCTAAGGGTCAGGTCCTCTCCATTGTTGCTGGCCTAAGGTTTAGTTCACGATATAGCAATGTATATATTGACCTATTTTCCCCTCGACTTTCTGTGATTCCCTACATCTCACCTTTCTTTGCAGACAAGCCATTTGAAATACCCTTAACTTATTTCACAGCCAATAAGTCATTGAAATAATGTGTATTTTTAGAGAAATCTTCTTATATAATTAGGCAGAAAATCTCACCTGCCATAGTTTTCAAAACAGCATAATTTCACTCTTCTCAATGCTTAATCTGTTGTATTACACAACCTTTGAGTATTTAGCTTTATCAATGACATGTAGAGATCCTACCAGTCTTTGAAAACATCCTTGTTCCTTGTTTCAGGTCCAGTTTTATGTATATATTCTGCCTTGCACCTGATTATTCCAACAATTGATGGATGGCCTTGGGAATCTAATTCTGGTATTGATAGTCTTTACTGATTGTCTCCCCTCGTAGCTGATTTCTTCATTATTGTGTAAATTTAGATCATGAGCTCATGTTTAGCTAAACAGCTGACCTTGTAAGACACTTAAGTGTGAACGCTCGTAAGCTTCCGCAGAAAGACGGCAAAGATTTATTTGTGTCCCTCCAATGAGTTGCCCACGAGGACACCGTTTTCTACAAGTGTTGGTCCAATACTCCCTCTAGAGGAAGGGGACTCCGACAGGGCTGATTGGCGGCCCCCGATCTGGGGCAGGGGCAGTGGGCAGCCTGTGGCCCGGGCTGGAGCCTCTTTGCATGTGTCCCTGGGACACATCTGCCTGCGAACTTCGGTCACCTGGCAGGAAGCTACGATGCCCAGACCTATGGGTAGCTGTGCAGCGAGCTGTACTGTGAGGACAGGTTCCACACACACTTCAAGTAAGGGGTCGGCCTGAGTGGAAAGGTGAGAGTTTGGGCAGCTGTGCAGACAAAGAAGGCGCCCTTTGGCCTGGGCCTAAATGCTTGTGACAGCCCACTGGACCTGCCGTGCTCTGAGGGCCCTGCCCTGGGCCCCCTGCTCCCCTGCCCTTTGTTCAGTCACAGCAGAGATGGCCACACCCACTCCTTCAGTGAGGCCAGAGTTCCAACCACCCTCACCCCGCCCCCTCTCCGCAGGTTACCATGGACTACAGAGGCTGCATCCTGAGGCCAGGGCGTTCCGAGAATGCCAAGGGCAGACATGATGACCTTAAATGATTTCCTCTTGTGTCAGGTTTGGTAAACTTTAGGAGCTAGGAAATGGTCCACTTTACAGAAATGTTCAAATTTACTGGCATTTCATATATTCTCTGTTATAACATTGTCCTGGTTCTTTCTGTATATTCTTTACATATGTTTTTGTTTTCCTTAATCAAAGTGTGTCTTTTCAATCTTTTCAAAGAAGATTCTTTGGACTTACTAAATCACCTCAATTTTATCCGTTTTCTGTTGTATTAAGTTCTGCTCATATCTTTATTTATCTTTTTTCTATGTTCTCAGGGTTTATTGTTTTGATCTTCTGATGTCAATTAAAACACTTGGTTATTCATTTTAATAAATATTCTACTTATAAAGATTTGAACTTTTGAAGATTCCAGCTTACTTGTAAGTTTCTAAGGGTCAGGTCCTCTCCATTGTTGCTGGCCTAAGGTTTAGTTCACCATATAGCAATGTATATATTGACCTATTTTCCCCTCGACTTTCTGTGATTCCTTACATCTCACCTTTCTTTGCAGACAAGCCATTTGAAATACCCTTAACTTATTTCACAGCCAATAAGTCATTGAAATAATGTGTATTTTTAGAGAAATCTTCTTATATAATTAGGCAGAAAATCTCACCTGCCATAGTTTTCAAAACAGCATAATTTCACTCTTCTCAATGCTTAATCTGTTGTATTACACAACCTTTGAGTATTTAGCTTTATCAATGACATGTCCTTTAAAAATGTTTTAGAGATCCTACCAGTCTTTGAAAACATCCTTGTTCCTTGTTTCAGTTCCAGTTTTATGTATATATTCTGCCTTGCACCTGATTATTCCAACAATTGATGGATGGCCTTGGGAATCTAATTCTGGTATTGATACTCTTTACTGATTGTCTCTCCTCGTAGCTGATTTCTTCATTATTGTGTAAATTTAGATCATGAGCTCATGTTTAGCTAAACAGCTGAACTTGTAAGACGCTTACGTGTGAACGCTCGTAATCTTCAGGAGAAAGTCAGCAAAATTTATTTGTGTCCCTCCAATGAGTTGCCCACGAGGACACCGTTTTCTACAAGTGTTGGTCCAATACACCCTCTAGAGGAAGGGGACTCCGACAGGGCTGATTGGCGGCCCCCGATCTGGGGCAGGGGCAGTGGGCAGCCTGTGGCACAGGCTGGAGCCTCTTTGCATGTGTCCCTGGGACACATCTGCCTGCGAACTTCGGTCACCTGGCAGGAAGCTACGATGCCCAGACCTATGGTTAGCTGTGCAGCGAGGTGTACTGTGAGGACAGGTTCCACACACACTTCAAGTAAGAGGTCGGCCTGAGTGGAAAGGTGAGAGTTTGGGCAGCTGTGCAGACAAAGAAGGCGCCCTTTGGCCTGGGCCTAAATGCTTGTGACACCCCACTGGACCTGCCGTGCTCTGAGGGCCCTGCCCTGGGCCCCCTGCTCCCCTGCCCTTTGTTCAGTCACAGCAGAGATGGCCACACCCACTCCTTCAGTGAGGCCAGAGTTCCAACCACCCTCAGCCCCGCCCCCTCTCCGCAGGTTACCCTGGACTACGGAGGCTGCATCCTGAGGCCAGGGCGTTCCGAGAATGCCAAGGGCAGACATGATGACCTTAAATGATTTCCTCTTGTGTCAGGTTTGGTAAACTTTAGGAGCTAGGAAATGGTCCACTTTACAGAAATGTTCAAATTTACTGGCATTTCATATATACTCTGCTATAACATTGTCCTGATTCTTTCTGTATATTCTTTACTTATGTTTTTGTTTTCCTTAATCAAAGTGTGTCTTTTCAATCTTTTCAAAGAAGATTCTTTGGAGTTACTAAATCACCTCAATTTTATATGTTTTCTGATGTATTAAGTTCTGCTCATATCTTTATTTATCTTTTTTCTATGTTCTCAGGGTTTATTGTTTTGATCTTCTGATGTCAATTAAAACACTTGGTTATTCATTTTAATAAATATTTTACTTATAAAGATTTGAAATTTTGAAGATTCCAGCTTACTTGTAAGTTTCTAAGGGTCAGGTCCTCTCCATTGTTGCTGGCCTAAGGTTTAGTTCACCATATAGCAATGTATATATTGACCTATTTTCCCCTCGACTTTCTGTGATTCCCTACATCTCACCTTTCTTTGCAGACAAGCCATTTGAAATACCCTTAACTTATTTCACAGCCAATAAGTCATTGAAATAATGTGTATTTTTAGAGAAATCTTCTTATATAATTAGGCAGAAAATCTCACCTGCCATAGTTTTCAAAACAGCATAATTTCACTCTTCTCAATGCTTAATCTGTTGTATTACACAACCTTTGAGTATTTAGCTTTATCAATGACATGTCCTTTAAAAATGTTTTAGAGATCCTACCAGTCTTTGAAAACATCCTTGTTCCTTGTTTCAGGTCCAGTTTTATGTATATATTCTGCCTTGCACCTGATTATTCCAACAATTGATGGATGGCCTTGGGAATCTAATTCTGGTATTGATAGTCTTTACTGATTGTCTCCCCTCGTAGCTGATTTCTTCATTATTGTGTAAATTTAGATCATGAGCTCATGTTTAGCTAAACAGCTGACCTTGTAAGACGCTTAGGTGTGAACGCTCGTAAGCTTCCGCAGAAAGACGGCAAAGATTTATTTGTGTCCCTCCAATGAGTTGCCCACGAGGACACCGTTTTCTACAAGTGTTGGTCCAATACTCCCTCTAGAGGAAGGGGACTCAGACAGGGCTGATTGGCGGCCCCCGATCTGGGGCAGGGGCAGTGGGCAGCCTGTGGCCCGGGCAGGAGCCTCTTTGCATGTGTCCCTGGGACACATCTGCCTGCGAACTTCGGTCACCTGGCAGGAAGCTACGATGCCCAGACCTATGGTTAGCTGTGCAGCGAGGTGTACTGTGAGGACAGGTTCCACACACACTTCAAGTAAGAGGTCGGCCTGAGTGGAAAGGTGAGAGTTTGGGCAGTGTGCAGACAAAGAAGGCGCACTTTGGCCTGGGCCTAAATGCTTGTGACACCCCACTGGACCTGCCATGCTCTGAGAGCCCTGCCCTGGGACCCCTGCTCCCCTGCCCTTTGTTCAGTCACAGCAGAGATGGCCACACCCACTCCTTCAGTGAGGCCAGAGTTCCAACCACCCTCAGCCCCGCCCACTCTCCGCAGGTTACCATGGACAACAGAGGCTGCATCCTGAGGCCAGGGCGGTCCGAGAATGCCAAGGGCAGACATGATGACCTTAAATGATTTCCTCTTGTGTCAGGTTTGGTAAACTTTAGGAGCTAGGAAATGGTCCACTTTACAGAAATGTTCAAATTTACTGGCATTTCATATATTCTCTGTTATTACATTGTCCTGATTCTTTCTGTATATTCTTTACTTATGTTTTTGTTTTCCTTAATCAAAGTGTGTCTTTTCAATCTTTTCAAAGAAGATTCTTTGGACTTACTAAATCACCTGAATTTTATACTTTTTCTGTTGTATTAAGTTCTGCTCATATCTTTATTTATCTTTTTTCTATGTTCTCAGGGTTTATTGTTTTGATCTTCTGATGTCAATTAAAACACTTGGTTATTCATTTTAATAAATATTTTACTTATAAAGATTTGAACTTTTGAAGATTCCAGCTTACTTGTAAGTTTCTAAGGGTCAGGTCCTCTCCATTGTTGCTGGCCTAAGGTTTAGTTCACCATATAGCAATGTATATATTGACCTATTTTCCCCTCGACTTTCTGTGATTCCCTACATCTCACCTTTCTTTGCAGACAAGCCATTTGAAATACCCTTGACTTATTTCACAGCCAATAAGTCATTGAAATAATGTGTATTTTTAGAGAAATCTTCTTATATAATTAGGCAGAAAATCTCACCTGCCATAGTTTTCAAAACAGCATAATTTCACTCTTCTCAATGCTTAATCTGTTGTATTACACAACCTTTGAGTATTTAGCTTTATCAATGACATGTAGAGATCCTACCAGTCTTTGAAAACATCCTTGTTCCTTGTTTCAGGTCCAGTTTTATGTATATATTCTGCCTTGCACCTGATTATTCCAACAATTGATGGATGGCCTTGGGAATCTAATTCTGGTATTGATAGTCTTTACTGATTGTCTCCCCTCGTAGCTGATTTCTTCATTATTGTGTAAATTTAGATCATGAGCTCATGTTTAGCTAAACAGCTGACCTTGTAAGACGCTTAGGTGTGAACGCTCGTAAGCTTCCGCAGAAAGACGGCAAAGATTTATTTCTGTCCCTCCAATGAGTTGCCCACGAGGACACCGTTTTCTACAAGTGTTGGTCCAATACTCCCTCTAGAGGAAGGGGACTCCGACAGGGCTGATTGGCGGCCCCCGATCTGGGGCAGGGGCAGTGGGCAGCCTGTGGCCCGGGCTGGAGCCTCTTTGCATGTGTCCCTGGGACACATCTGCCTGCGAACTTCGGTCACCTGGCAGGAAGCTACGATGCCCAGACCTATGGGTAGCTGTGCAGCGAGGTGTACTGTGAGGACAGGTTCCACACACACTTCAAGTAAGAGGTCGGCCTGAGTGGAAAGTTGAGAGTTTGGGCAGCTGTGCAGACAAAGAAGGCGCCCTTTGGCCTGGGCCTAAATGCTTGTGACACCCCACTGGACCTGCCGTGCTCTGAGGGCCCTGCCCTGGGCCCCCTGCTCCCCTGCCCTTTGTTCAGTCACAGCAGAGATGGCCACACCCACTCCTTCAGTGAGGCCAGAGTTCCAACCACCCTCAGCCCCGCCCCCTCTCCGCAGGTTACCATGGACTACAGAGGCTGCATTCTGAGGCCAGGGCGTTCCGAGAATGCCAAGGGCAGACATGATGACCTTAAATGATTTCCTCTTGTGTCAGGTTTGGTAAACTTTAGGAGCTAGGAAATGGTCCACTTTACAGAAATGTTCAAATTTACTGGCATTTCATATATTCTCTGTTATAACATTGTCCTGGTTCTTTCTGTATATTCTTTACTTATGTTTTTGTTTTCCTTAATCAAAGTGTGTCTTTTCAATCTTTTCAAAGAAGATTCTTTGGACTTACTAAATCACCTCAATTTTATCCGTTTTCTGTTGTATTAAGTTCTGCTCATATCTTTATTTATCTTTTTTCTATGTTCTCAGGGTTTATTGTTTTGATCTTCTGATGTCAATTAAAACACTTGGTTATTCATTTTAATAAATATTCTACTTATAAAGATTTGAACTTTTGAAGATTCCAGCTTACTTGTAAGTTTCTAAGGGTCAGGTCCTCTCCATTGTTGCTGGCCTAAGGTTTAGTTCACCATATAGCAATGTATATATTGACCTATTTTCCCCTCGACTTTCTGTGATTCCCTACATCTCACCTTTCTTTGCAGACAAGCCATTTGAAATACCCTTAACTTATTTCACAGCCAATAAGTCATTGAAATAATGTGTATTTTTAGAGAAATCTTCTTATATAATTAGGCAGAAAATCTCACCTGCCATAGTTTTCAAAACAGCATAATTTCACTCTTCTCAATGCTTAATCTGTTGTATTACACAACCTTTGAGTATTTAGCTTTATCAATGACATGTACTTTAAAAATGTTTTAGAGATCCTACCAGTCTTTGAAAACATCCTTGTTCCTTGTTTCAGTTCCAGTTTTATGTATATATTCTGCCTTGCACCTGATTATTCCAACAATTGATGGATGGCCTTGGGAATCTAATTCTGGTATTGATACTCTTTACTGATTGTCTCTCCTCGTAGCTGATTTCTTCATTATTGTGTAAATTTAGATCATGAGCTCATGTTTAGCTAAACAGCTGAACTTGTAAGACGCTTACGTGTGAACGCTCGTAATCTTCAGGAGAAAGTCAGCAAAATTTATTTGTGTCCCTCCAATGAGTTGCCCACGAGGACACCGTTTTCTACAAGTGTTGGTCCAATACACCCTCTAGAGGAAGGGGACTCCGACAGGGCTGATTGGCGGCCCCCGATCTGGGGCAGGGGCAGTGGGCAGCCTGTGGCACAGGCTGGAGCCTCTTTGCATGTGTCCCTGGGACACATCTGCCTGCGAACTTCGGTCACCTGGCAGGAAGCTACGATGCCCAGACCTATGGTTAGCTGTGCAGCGAGGTGTACTGTGAGGACAGGTTCCACACACACTTCAAGTAAGAGGTCGGCCTGAGTGGAAAGGTGAGAGTTTGGGCAGCTGTGCAGACAAAGAAGGCGCCCTTTGTCCTGGGCCTAAATGCTTGTGACACCCCACTGGACCTGCCGTGCTCTGAGGGCCCTGCCCTGGGCCCCCTGCTCCCCTGCCCATTGTTCAGTCACAGCAGAGATGGCCACACCCACTCCTTCAGTGAGGCCAGAGTTCCAACCACCCTCAGCCCCGCCCCCTTTCCGCAGGTTACCCTGGACTACAGAGGCTGCATCCTGAGGCCAGGGCGTTCCGAGAATGCCAAGGGCAGACATGATGACCTTAAATGATTTCCTCTTGTGTCAGGTTTGGTAAACTTTAGGAGCTAGGAAATGGTCCACTTTACAGAAATGTTCAAATTTACTGGCATTTCATATATACTCTGCTATAACATTGTCCTGATTCTTTCTGTATATTCTTTACTTATGTTTTTGTTTTCCTTAATCAAAGTGTGTCTTTTCAATCTTTTCAAAGAAGATTCTTTGGACTTACTAAATCACCTCAATTTTATATGTTTTCTGATGTATTAAGTTCTGCTCATATCTTTATTTATCTTTTTTCTATGTTCTCAGGGTTTATTGTTTTGATCTTCTGATGTCAATTAAAACACTTGGTTATTCATTTTAATAAATATTTTACTTATAAAGATTTGAAATTTTGAAGATTCCAGCTTACTTGTAAGTTTCTAAGGGTCAGGTCCTCTCCATTGTTGCTGGCCTAAGGTTTAGTTCACCATATAGCAATGTATATATTGACCTATTTTCCCCTCGACTTTCTGTGATTCCCTACATCTCACCTTTCTTTGCAGACAAGCCATTTGAAATACCCTTAACTTATTTCACAGCCAATAAGTCATTGAAATAATGTGTATTTTTAGAGAAATCTTCTTATATAATTAGGCAGAAAATCTCACCTGCCATAGTTTTCAAAACAGCATAATTTCACTCTTCTCAATGCTTAATCTGTTGTATTACACAACCTTTGAGTATTTAGCTTTATCAATGACATGTCCTTTAAAAATGTTTTAGAGATCCTACCAGTCTTTGAAAACATCCTTGTTCCTTGTTTCAGGTCCAGTTTTATGTATATATTCTGCCTTGCACCTGATTATTCCAACAATTGATGGATGGCCTTGGGAATCTAATTCTGGTATTGATAGTCTTTACTGATTGTCTCCCCTCGTACCTGATTTCTTCATTATTCTGTAAATTTAGATCATGAGCTCATGTTTAGCTAAACAGCTGACCTTGTAAGACGCTTAGGTGTGAACGCTCGTAATCTTAAGGAGAAAGTCAGCAAAATTTATTTGTGTCCCTCCAATGAGTTGCCCACGAGGACACCGTTTTCTACAAGTGTTGGTCCAATACTCCCTCTAGAGGAAGGGGACTCCGACAGGGCTGATTGGCGGCCCCCGATCTGGGGCAGGGGCAGTGGGCAGCCTGTGGCCCGGGCAGGAGCCTCTTTGCATGTGTCCCTGGGACACATCTGCCTGCGAACTTCGGTCACATGGCAGGAAGCTATGATGCCCAGACCTATGGTTAGCTGTGCAGCGAGGTGTACTGTGAGGACAGGTTCCAAACACACTTCAAGTAAGAGGTCGGCCTGAGTGGAAAGGTGAGAGTTTGGGCAGTGTGCAGACAAAGAAGGCGCACTTTGGCCTGGGCCTAAATGCTTGTGACACCCCACTGGACCTGCCATGCTCTGAGAGCCCTGCCCTGGGACCCCTGCTCCCCTGCCCTTTGTTCAGTCACAGCAGAGATGGCCACACCCACTCCTTCAGTGAGGGCAGAGTTCCAACCACCCTCAGCCCCGCCCCCTCTCCGCAGGTTACCATGGACAACAGAGGCTGCATCCTGAGGCCAGGGCGGTCCGAGAATGCCAAGGGCAGACATGATGACCTTAAATGATTTCCTCTTGTGTCAGGTTTGGTAAACTTTAGGAGCTAGGAAATGGTCCACTTTACAGAAATGTTCAAATTTACTGGCATTTCATATATTCTCTGTTATAACATTGTCCTGATTCTTTCTGTATATTCTTTACTTATGTTTTTGTTTTCCTTAATCAAAGTGTGTCTTTTCAATCTTTTCAAAGAAGATTCTTTGGACTTACTAAATCACCTGAATTTTATACGTTTTCTGTTGTATTAAGTTCTGCTCATATCTTTATTTATCTTTTTTCTATGTTCTCAGGGTTTATTGTTTTGATCTTCTGATGTCAATTAAAACACTTGGTTATTCATTTTAATAAATATTTTACTTATAAAGATTTGAACTTTTGAAGATTCCAGCTTACTTGTAAGTTTCTAAGGGTCAGGTCCTCTCCATTGTTGCTGGACTAAGGTTTAGTTCACCATATAGCAATGTATATATTGACCTATTTTCCCCTCGACTTTCTGTGATTCCCTACATCTCACCTTTCTTTGCAGACAAGCCATTTGAAATACCCTTGACTTATTTCACAGCCAATAAGTCATTGAAATAATGTGTATTTTTAGAGAAATCTTCTTATATAATTAGGCAGAAAATCTCACCTGCCATAGTTTTCAAAACAGCATAATTTCACTCTTCTCAATGCTTAATCTGTTGTATTACACAACCTTTGAGTATTTAGCTTTATCAATGACATGTAGAGATCCTACCAGTCTTTGAAAACATCCTTGTTCCTTGTTTCAGGTCCAGTTTTATGTATATATTCTGCCTTGCACCTGATTATTCCAACAATTGATGGATGGCCTTGGGAATCTAATTCTGGTATTGATAGTCTTTACTGATTGTCTCCCCTCGTAGCTGATTTCTTCATTATTGTGTAAATTTAGATCATGAGCTCATGTTTAGCTAAACAGCTGACCTTGTAAGACGCTTAGGTGTGAACGCTCGTAAGCTTCCGCAGAAAGACGGCAAAGATTTATTTCTGTCCCTCCAATGAGTTGCCCACGAGGACACCGTTTTCTACAAGTGTTGGTCCAATACTCCCTCTAGAGGAAGGGGACTCAGACAGGGCTGATTGGCGGCCCCCGATCTGGGGCAGGGGCAGTGGGCAGCCTGTGGCCCGGGCTGGAGCCTCTTTGCATGTGTCCCTGGGACACATCTGCCTGCGAACTTCGGTCACCTGGCAGGAAGCTACGATGCCCAGACCTATGGGTAGCTGTGCAGCGAGGTGTACTGTGAGGACAGGTTCCACACACACTTCAAGTAAGAGGTCGGCCTGAGTGGAAAGTTGAGAGTTTGGGCAGCTGTGCAGACAAAGAAGGCGCCCTTTGGCCTGGGCCTAAATGCTTGTGACACCCCACTGGACCTGCCATGCTCTGAGGGCCCTGCCCTGGGCCCCCTGCTCCCCTGCCCTTTGTTCAGTCACAGCAGAGATGGCCACACCCACTCCTTCAGTGAGGCCAGAGTTCCAACCACCCTCAGCCCCGCCCCCTCTCCGCAGGTTACCATGGACTACAGAGGCTGCATTCTGAGGCCAGGGCGTTCCGAGAATGCCAAGGGCAGACATGATGACCTTAAATGATTTCCTCTTGTGTCAGGTTTGGTAAACTTTAGGAGCTAGGAAATGGTCCACTTTACAGAAATGTTCAAATTTACTGGCATTTCATATATTCTCTGTTATAACATTGTCCTGGTTCTTTCTGTATATTCTTTACTTATGTTTTTGTTTTCCTTAATCAAAGTGTGTCTTTTCAATCTTTTCAAAGAAGATTCTTTGGACTTACTAAATCACCTCAATTTTATCCGTTTTCTGTTGTATTAAGTTCTGCTCATATCTTTATTTATCTTTTTTCTATGTTCTCAGGGTTTATTGTTTTGATCTTCTGATGTCAATTAAAACACTTGGTTATTCATTTTAATAAATATTCTACTTATAAAGATTTGAACTTTTGAAGATTCCAGCTTACTTGTAAGTTTCTAAGGGTCAGGTCCTCTCCATTGTTGCTGGCCTAAGGTTTAGTTCACCATATAGCAATGTATATATTGACCTATTTTCCCCTCGACTTTCTGTGATTCCCTACATCTCACCTTTCTTTGCAGACAAGCCATTTGAAATACCCTTAACTTATTTCACAGCCAATAAGTCATTGAAATAATGTGTATTTTTAGAGAAATCTTCTTATATAATTAGGCAGAAAATCTCACCTGCCATAGTTTTCAAAACAGCATAATTTCACTCTTCTCAATGCTTAATCTGTTGTATTACACAACCTTTGAGTATTTAGCTTTATCAATGACATGTCCTTTAAAAATGTTTTAGAGATCCTACCAGTCTTTGAAAACATCCTTGTTCCTTGTTTCAGGTCCAGTTTTATGTATATATTCTGCCTTGCACCTGATTATTCCAACAATTGATGGATGGCCTTGGGAATCTAATTCTGGTATTGATAGTCTTTACTGATTGTCTCCCCTCGTAGCTGATTTCTTCATTATTGTGTAAATTTAGATCATGAGCTCATGTTTAGCTAAACAGCTGACCTTGTAAGACGCTTAGGTGTGAACGCTCGTAAGCTTCCGCAGAAAGACGGCAAAGATTTATTTGTGTCCCTCCAATGAGTTGCCCACGAGGACACCGTTTTCTACAAGTGTTGGTCCAATACTCCCTCTAGAGGAAGGGGACTCAGACAGGGCTGATTGGCGGCCCCCGATCTGGGGCAGGGGCAGTGGGCAGCCTGTGGCCCGGGCAGGAGCCTCTTTGCATGTGTCCCTGGGACACATCTGCCTGCGAACTTCGGTCACCTGGCAGGAAGCTACGATGCCCAGACCTATGGTTAGCTGTGCAGCGAGGTGTACTGTGAGGACAGGTTCCACACACACTTCAAGTAAGAGGTCGGCCTGAGTGGAAAGGTGAGAGTTTGGGCAGTGTGCAGACAAAGAAGGCGCACTTTGGCCTGGGCCTAAATGCTTGTGACACCCCACTGGACCTGCCATGCTCTGAGAGCCCTGCCCTGGGACCCCTGCTCCCCTGCCCTTTGTTCAGTCACAGCAGAGATGGCCACACCCACTCCTTCAGTGAGGGCAGAGTTCCAACCACCCTCAGCCCCGCCCCCTCTCCGCAGGTTACCATGGACAACAGAGGCTGCATCCTGAGGCCAGGGCGGTCCGAGAATGCCAAGGGCAGACATGATGACCTTAAATGATTTCCTCTTGTGTCAGGTTTGGTAAACTTTAGGAGCTAGGAAATGGTCCACTTTACAGAAATGTTCAAATTTACTGGCATTTCATATATTCTCTGTTATAACATTGTCCTGATTCTTTCTGTATATTCTTTACTTATGTTTTTGTTTTCCTTAATCAAAGTGTGTCTTTTCAATCTTTTCAAAGAAGATTCTTTGGACTTACTAAATCACCTGAATTTTATACGTTTTCTGTTGTATTAAGTTCTGCTCATATCTTTATTTATCTTTTTTCTATGTTCTCAGGGTTTATTGTTTTGATCTTCTGATGTCAATTAAAACACTTGGTTATTCATTTTAATAAATATTTTACTTATAAAGATTTGAACTTTTGAAGATTCCAGCTTACTTGTAAGTTTCTAAGGGTCAGGTCCTCTCCATTGTTGCTGGCCTAAGGTTTAGTTCACCATATAGCAATGTATATATTGACCTATTTTCCCCTCGACTTTCTGTGATTCCCTACATCTCACCTTTCTTTGCAGACAAGCCATTTGAAATACCCTTGACTTATTTCACAGCCAATAAGTCATTGAAATAATGTGTATTTTTAGAGAAATCTTCTTATATAATTAGGCAGAAAATCTCACCTGCCATAGTTTTCAAAACAGCATAATTTCACTCTTCTCAATGCTTAATCTGTTGTATTACACAACCTTTGAGTATTTAGCTTTATCAATGACATGTAGAGATCCTACCAGTCTTTGAAAACATCCTTGTTCCTTGTTTCAGGTCCAGTTTTATGTATATATTCTGCCTTGCACCTGATTATTCCAACAATTGATGGATGGCCTTGGGAATCTAATTCTGGTATTGATAGTCTTTACTGATTGTCTCCCCTCGTAGCTGATTTCTTCATTATTGTGTAAATTTAGATCATGAGCTCATGTTTAGCTAAACAGCTGACCTTGTAAGACGCTTAGGTGTGAACGCTCGTAAGCTTCCGCAGAAAGACGGCAAAGATTTATTTCTGTCCCTCCAATGAGTTGCCCACGAGGACACCGTTTTCTACAAGTGTTGGTCCAATACTCCCTCTAGAGGAAGGGGACTCCGACAGGGCTGATTGGCGGCCCCCGATCTGGGGCAGGGGCAGTGGGCAGCCTGTGGCCCGGGCAGGAGCCTCTTTGCATGTGTCCCTGGGACACATCTGCCTGCGAACTTCGGTCACCTGGCAGGAAGCTACGATGCCCAGACCTATGGGTAGCTGTGCAGCGAGGTGTACTGTGAGGATAGGTTCCACACACACTTCAAGTAAGAGGTCGGCCTGAGTGGAAAGTTGAGAGTTTGGGCAGCTGTGCAGACAAAGAAGGCGCCCTTTGGCCTGGGCCTAAATGCTTGTGACACCCCACTGGACCTGCCGTGCTCTGAGGGCCCTGCCCTGGGCCCCCTGCTCCCCTGCCCTTTGTTCAGTCACAGCAGAGATGGCCACACCCACTCCTTCAGTGAGGCCAGAGTTCCAACCACCCTCAGCCCCGCCCCCTCTCCGCAGGTTACCATGGACTACAGAGGCTGCATTCTGAGGCCAGGGCGTTCCGAGAATGCCAAGGGCAGACATGATGACCTTAAATGATTTCCTCTTGTGTCAGGTTTGGTAAACTTTAGGAGCTAGGAAATGGTCCACTTTACAGAAATGTTCAAATTTACTGGCATTTCATATATTCTCTGTTATAACATTGTCCTGGTTCTTTCTGTATATTCTTTACTTATGTTTTTGTTTTCCTTAATCAAAGTGTGTCTTTTCAATCTTTTCAAAGAAGATTCTTTGGACTTACTAAATCACCTCAATTTTATCCGTTTTCTGTTGTATTAAGTTCTGCTCATATCTTTATTTATCTTTTTTCTATGTTCTCAGGGTTTATTGTTTTGATCTTCTGATGTCAATTAAAACACTTGGTTATTCATTTTAATAAATATTCTACTTATAAAGATTTGAACTTTTGAAGATTCCAGCTTACTTGTAAGTTTCTAAGGGTCAGGTCCTCTCCATTGTTGCTGGCCTAAGGTTTAGTTCACCATATAGCAATGTATATATTGACCTATTTTCCCCTCGACTTTCTGTGATTCCCTACATCTCACCTTTCTTTGCAGACAAGCCATTTGAAATACCCTTAACTTATTTCACAGCCAATAAGTCATTGAAATAATGTGTATTTTTAGAGAAATCTTCTTATATAATTAGGCAGAAAATCTCACCTGCCATAGTTTTCAAAACAGCATAATTTCACTCTTCTCAATGCTTAATCTGTTGTATTACACAACCTTTGAGTATTTAGCTTTATCAATGACATGTCCTTTAAAAATGTTTTAGAGATCCTACCAGTCTTTGAAAACATCCTTGTTCCTTGTTTCAGTTCCAGTTTTATGTATATATTCTGCCTTGCACCTGATTATTCCAACAATTGATGGATGGCCTTGGGAATCTAATTCTGGTATTGATACTCTTTACTGATTGTCTCTCCTCGTAGCTGATTTCTTCATTATTGTGTAAATTTAGATCATGAGCTCATGTTTAGCTAAAGAGCTGAACTTGTAAGACGCTTACGTGTGAACGCTCGTAAGCTTCAGGAGAAAGTCAGCAAAATTTATTTGTGTCCCTCCAATGAGTTGCCCACGAGGACACCGTTTTCTACAAGTGTTGGTCCAATACACCCTCTAGAGGAAGGGGAATCCGACAGGGCTGATTGGCGGCCCCCGATCTGGGGCAGGGGCAGTGGGCAGCCTGTGGCCCGGGCAGGAGCCTCTTTGCATGTGTCCCTGGGACACATCTGCCTGCGAACTTCGGTCACCTGGCAGGAAGGTACGATGCCCAGACCTATGGTTAGCTGTGCAGCGAGGTGTACTGTGAGGACAGGTTCCACACACACTTCAAGTAAGAGGTCGGCCTGAGTGGAAAGGTGAGAGTTTGGGCAGCTGTGCAGACAAAGAAGGCGCCCTTTGGCCTGGGCCTAAATGCTTGTGACACCCCACTGGACCTGCCGTGCTCTGAGGGCCCTGCCCTGGGACCCCTGCTCCCCTGCCCTTTGTTCAGTCACAGCAGAGATGGCCACACCCACTCCTTCAGTGAGGGCAGAGTTCCAACCACCCTCAGCCCCGCCCTCTCTCCGCAGGTTACCATGGAATACAGAGGCTGCATCCTGAGGCCAGGGCGTTCCGAGAATGCCAAGGGCAGACATGATGACCTTAAATGATTTCCTCTTGTGTCAGGTTTGGTAAACTTTAGGAGCTAGGAAATGGTCCACTTTACAGAAATGTTCAAATTTACTGGCATTTCATATATACTCTGCTATAACATTGTCCTGATTCTTTCTGTATATTCTTTACTTATGTTTTTGTTTTCCTTAATCAAAGTGTGTCTTTTCAATCTTTTCAAAGAAGATTCTTTGGACTTACTAAATCACCTCAATTTTATATGTTTTCTGATGTATTAAGTTCTGCTCATATCTTTATTTATCTTTTTTCTATGTTCTCAGGGTTTATTGTTTTGATCTTCTGATGTCAATTAAAACACTTGGTTATTCATTTTAATAAATATTTTACTTATAAAGATTTGAAATTTTGAAGATTCCAGCTTACTTGTAAGTTTCTAAGGGTCAGGTCCTCTCCATTGTTGCTGGCCTAAGGTTTAGTTCACCATATAGCAATGTATATATTGACCTATTTTCCCCTCGACTTTCTGTGATTCCCTACATCTCACCTTTCTTTGCAGACAAGCCATTTGAAATACCCTTAACTTATTTCACAGCCAATAAGTCATTGAAATAATGTGTATTTTTAGAGAAATCTTCTTATATAATTAGGCAGAAAATCTCACCTGCCATAGTTTTCAAAACAGCATAATTTCACTCTTCTCAATGCTTAATCTGTTGTATTACACAACCTTTGAGTATTTAGCTTTATCAATGACATGTACTTTAAAAATGTTTTAGAGATCCTACCAGTCTTTGAAAACATCCTTGTTCCTTGTTTCAGTTCCAGTTTTATGTATATATTCTGCCTTGCACCTGATTATTCCAACAATTGATGGATGGCCTTGGGAATCTAATTCTGGTATTGATACTCTTTACTGATTGTCTCTCCTCGTAGCTGATTTCTTCATTATTGTGTAAATTTAGATCATGAGCTCATGTTTAGCTAAACAGCTGAACTTGTAAGACGCTTACGTGTGAACGCTCGTAATCTTCAGGAGAAAGTCAGCAAAATTTATTTGTGTCCCTCCAATGAGTTGCCCACGAGGACACCGTTTTCTACAAGTGTTGGTCCAATACTCCCTCTAGAGGAAGGGGACTCCGACAGGGCTGATTGGCGGCCCCCGATCTGGGGCAGGGGCAGTGGGCAGCCTGTGGCCCGGGCAGGAGCCTCTTTGCATGTGTCCCTGGGACACATCTGCCTGCGAACTTCGGTCACCTGGCAGGAAGCTACGATGCCCAGACCTATGGTTAGCTGTGCAGCGAGGTGTACTGTGAGGACAGGTTCCACACACACTTCAAGTAAGAGGTCGGCCTGAGTGGAAAGGTGAGAGTTTGGGCAGTGTGCAGACAAAGAAGGCGCACTTTGGCCTGGGCCTAAATGCTTGTGACACCCCACTGGACCTGCCATGCTCTGAGAGCCCTGCCCTGGGCCCCCTGCTCCCCTGCCCTTTGTTCAGTCACAGCAGAGATGGCCACACCCACTCCTTCAGTGAGGCCAGAGTTCCAACCACCCTCAGCCCCGCCCCCTCTCCGCAGGTTACCATGGACTACAGAGGCTGCATTCTGAGGCCAGGGCGTTCCGAGAATGCCAAGGGCAGACATGATGACCTTAAATGATTTCCTCTTGTGTCAGGTTTGGTAAACTTTAGGAGCTAGGAAATGGTCCACTTTACAGAAATGTTCAAATTTACTGGCATTTCATATATTCTCTGTTATAACATTGTCCTGGTTCTTTCTGTATATTCTTTACTTATGTTTTTGTTTTCCTTAATCAAAGTGTGTCTTTTCAATCTTTTCAAAGAAGATTCTTTGGACTTACTAAATCACCTCAATTTTATCCGTTTTCTGTTGTATTAAGTTCTGCTCATATCTTTATTTATCTTTTTTCTATGTTCTCAGGGTTTATTGTTTTGATCTTCTGATGTCAATTAAAACACTTGGTTATTCATTTTAATAAATATTCTACTTATAAAGATTTGAACTTTTGAAGATTCCAGCTTACTTGTAAGTTTCTAAGGGTCAGGTCCTCTCCATTGTTGCTGGCCTAAGGTTTAGTTCACCATATAGCAATGTATATATTGACCTATTTTCCCCTCGACTTTCTGTGATTCCCTACATCTCACCTTTCTTTGCAGACAAGCCATTTGAAATACCCTTAACTTATTTCACAGCCAATAAGTCATTGAAATAATGTGTATTTTTAGAGAAATCTTCTTATATAATTAGGCAGAAAATCTCACCTGCCATAGTTTTCAAAACAGCATAATTTCACTCTTCTCAATGCTTAATCTGTTGTATTACACAACCTTTGAGTATTTAGCTTTATCAATGACATGTACTTTAAAAATGTTTTAGAGATCCTACCAGTCTTTGAAAACATCCTTGTTCCTTGTTTCAGTTCCAGTTTTATGTATATATTCTGCCTTGCACCTGATTATTCCAACAATTGATGGATGGCCTTGGGAATCTAATTCTGGTATTGATACTCTTTACTGATTGTCTCTCCTCGTAGCTGATTTCTTCATTATTGTGTAAATTTAGATCATGAGCTCATGTTTAGCTAAACAGCTGAACATGTAAGACGCTTACGTGTGAACGCTCGTAATCTTCAGGAGAAAGTCAGCAAAATTTATTTGTGTCCCTCCAATGAGTTGCCCACGAGGACACCGTTTTCTACAAGTGTTGGTCCAATACACACTCTAGAGGAAGGGGACTCCGACAGGGCTGATTGGCGGCCCCCGATCTGGGGCAGGGGCAGTGGGCAGCCTGTGGCTCAGGCTGGAGCCTCTTTGCATGAGTCCCTGGGAAACATCGGCCTGCGAACTTCGGTCACCTGGCAGGAAGCTACGATGCCCAGACCTATGGTTAGCTGTGCAGCGAGGTGTACTGTGAGGACAGGTTCCACACACACTTCAAGTAAGAGGTCGGCCTGAGTGGAAAGGTGAGAGTTTGGGCAGCTGTGCAGACAAAGAAGGCGCCCTTTGTCCTGGGCCTAAATGCTTGTGACACCCCACTGGACCTGCCGTGCTCTGAGGGCCCTGCCCTGGGCCCCCTGCTCCCCTGCCCATTGTTCAGTCACAGCAGAGATGGCCACACCCACTCCTTCAGTGAGGCCAGAGTTCCAACCACCCTCAGCCCCGCCCCCTTTCCGCAGGTTACCCTGGACTACAGAGGCTGCATCCTGAGGCCAGGGCGTTCCGAGAATGCCAAGGGCAGACATGATGACCTTAAATGATTTCCTCTTGTGTCAGGTTTGGTAAACTTTAGGAGCTAGGAAATGGTCCACTTTACAGAAATGTTCAAATTTACTGGCATTTCATATATACTCTGCTATAACATTGTCCTGATTCTTTCTGTATATTCTTTACTTATGTTTTTGTTTTCCTTAATCAAAGTGTGTCTTTTCAATCTTTTCAAAGAAGATTCTTTGGACTTACTAAATCACCTCAATTTTATATGTTTTCTGATGTATTAAGTTCTGCTCATATCTTTATTTATCTTTTTTCTATGTTCTCAGGGTTTATTGTTTTGATCTTCTGATGTCAATTAAAACACTTGGTTATTCATTTTAATAAATATTTTACTTATAAAGATTTGAAATTTTGAAGATTCCAGCTTACTTGTAAGTTTCTAAGGGTCAGGTCCTCTCCATTGTTGCTGGCCTAAGGTTTAGTTCACCATATAGCAATGTATATATTGACCTATTTTCCCCTCGACTTTCTGTGATTCCCTACATCTCACCTTTCTTTGCAGACAAGCCATTTGAAATACCCTTAACTTATTTCACAGCCAATAAGTCATTGAAATAATGTGTATTTTTAGAGAAATCTTCTTATATAATTAGGCAGAAAATCTCACCTGCCATAGTTTTCAAAACAGCATAATTTCACTCTTCTCAATGCTTAATCTGTTGTATTACACAACCTTTGAGTATTTAGCTTTATCAATGACATGTACTTTAAAAATGTTTTAGAGATCCTACCAGTCTTTGAAAACATCCTTGTTCCTTGTTTCAGGTCCAGTTTTATGTATATATTCTGCCTTGCACCTGATTATTCCAACAATTGATGGATGGCCTTGGGAATCTAATTCTGGTATTGATAGTCTTTACTGATTGTCTCCCCTCGTAGCTGATTTCTTCATTATTGTGTAAATTTAGATCATGAGCTCATGTTTAGCTAAACAGCTGACCTTGTAAGACGCTTAGGTGTGAACGCTCGTAAGCTTCCGCAGAAAGACGGCAAAGATTTATTTGTGTCCCTCCAATGAGTTGCCCACGAGGACACCGTTTTCTACAAGTGTTGGTCCAATACTCCCTCTAGAGGAAGGGGACTCCGACAGGGCTGATTGGCGGCCCCCGATCTGGGGCAGGGGCAGTGGGCAGCCTGTGGCCCGGGCAGGAGCCTCTTTGCATGTGTCCCTGGGACACATCTGCCTGCGAACTTCGGTCACCTGGCAGGAAGCTACGATGCCCAGACCTATGGTTAGCTGTGCAGCGAGGTGTACTGTGAGGACAGGTTCCACACACACTTCAAGTAAGAGGTCGGCCTGAGTGGAAAGGTGAGAGTTTGGGCAGCTGTGCAGACAAAGAAGGCGCCCTTTGGCCTGGGCCTAAATGCTTGTGACACCCCACTGGACCTGCCGTGCTCTGAGAGCCCTGCCCTGGGCCCCCTGCTCCCCTGCCCTTTGTTCAGTCACAGCAGAGATGGCCACACCCACTCCTTCAGTGAGGCCAGAGTTCCAACCACCCTCAGCCCTGCCCCCTCTCCGCAGGTTACCATGGACAACAGAGGCTGCATCCTTAGGCCAGGGCGGTCCGAGAATGCCAAGGGCAGACATGATGACCTTAAATGATTTCCTCTTGTGTCAGGTTTGGTAAACTTTAGGAGCTAGGAAATGGTCCACTTTACAGAAATGTTCAAATTTACTGGCATTTCATATATTCTCTGTTATAACATTGTCCTGATTCTTTCTGTATATTCTTTACTTATGTTTTTGTTTTCCTTAATCAAAGTGTGTCTTTTCAATCTTTTCAAAGAAGATTCTTTGGACTTACTAAATCACCTGAATATTATACGTTTTCTGTTGTATTAAGTTCTGCTCATATCTTTATTTATCTTTTTTCTATGTTCTCAGGGTTTATTGTTTTGATCTTCTGATGTCAATTAAAACACTTGGTTATTCATTTTAATAAATATTTTACTTATAAATATTTGAACTTTGGAAGATTCCAGCTTACTTGTAAGTTTCTAAGGGTCAGGTCCTCTCCATTGTTGCTGGCCTAAGGTTTAGTTCACCATATAGCAATGTATATATTGACCTATTTTCCCCTCGACTTTCTGTGATTCCCTACATCTCACCTTTCTTTGCAGACAAGCCATTTGAAATACCCTTAACTTATTTCACAGCCAATAAGTCATTGAAATAATGTGTATTCTTAGAGAAATCTTCTTATATAATTAGGCAGAAAATCTCACCTGCCATAGTTTTCAAAACAGCATAATTTCACTCTTCTCAATGCTTAATCTGTTGTATTACACAACCTTTGAGTATTTAGCTTTATCAATGACATGTCCTTTAAAAATGTTTTAGAGATCCTACCAGTCTTTGAAAACATCCTTGTTCCTTGTTTCAGTTCCAGTTTTATGTATATATTCTGCCTTGCACCTGATTATTCCAACAATTGATGGATGGCCTTGGGAATCTAATTCTGGTATTGATAGTCTTTACTGATTGTCTCCCCTCGTACCTGATTTCTTCATTATTCTGTAAATTTAGATCATGAGCTCATGTTTAGCTAAACAGCTGACCTTGTAAGACGCTTAGGTGTGAACGCTCGTAATCTTAAGGAGAAAGTCAGCAAAATTTATTTGTGTCCCTCCAATGAGTTGCCCACGAGGACACCGTTTTCTACAAGTGTTGGTCCAATACTCCCTCTAGAGGAAGGGGACTCCGACAGGGCTGATTGGCGGCCCCTGATCTGGGGCAGGGGCAGTGGGCAGCCTGTGGCCCGGGCTGGAGCCTCTTTGCTTGTGTCCCTGGGACACATCTGCTTGCGAACTTCGGTCACCTGGCAGGAAGGTACGATGCCCAGACCTATGGTTAGCTGTGCAGCGAGGTGTACTGTGAGGACAGGTTCCACACACACTTCAAGGAAGAGGTCGGCCTGAGTGGAAAGGTGAGAGTTTGGGCAGCAGTGCAGACAAAGAAGGCGCCCTTTGGCCTGGGCCTAAATGCTTGTGACACCCCACTGGACCTGCCGTGCTCTGAGGGCCCTGCCCTGGGCCCCCTGCTCCCCTGCCCTTTGTTCAGTCACAGCAGAGATGGCCACACCCACTCCTTCAGTGAGGGCAGAGTTCCAACCACCCTCAGCCCCGCCCTCTCTCCGCAGGTTACCATGGAATACAGAGGCTGCATCCTGAGGCCAGGGCGTTCCGAGAATGCCAAGGGCAGACATGATGACCTTAAATGATTTCCTCTTGTGTCAGGTTTGGTAAACTTTAGGAGCTAGGAAATTGTCCACTTTACAGAAATGTTCAAATTTACTGGCATTTCTTATATTCTCTGCGATAACATTGTCCTGATTCTTTCTGTATATTCTTTACTTATGTTTTTGTTTTCCTTAATCAAAGTGTGTCTTTTCAATCTTTTCAAAGAAGATTTTTGGACTTACTAAATCACCTCAATTTTATACGTTTTCTGTTGTATTAAGTTCTGCTCATATCTTTATTTATCTTTTTTCTATGTTCTCAGGGTTTATTGTTTTGATCTTCTGATGTCAATTAAAACACTTGGTTATTCATTTTAATAAATATTTTACTTATAAAGATTTGAACTTTTGAAGATTCCAGCTTACTTGTAAGTTTCTAAGGGTCAGGTCCTCTCCATTGTTGCTGGCCTAAGGTTTAGTTCACCATATAGCAATGTATATATTGACCTATTTTCCCCTCGACTTTCTGTGGTTCCCTACATCTCACCTTTCTTTGCAGACAAGCCATTTGAAATAACCTTAACTTATTTCACAGCCAATAAGTCATTGAAATAATGTGTATTTTTAGAGAAATCTTCTTATATAATTAGGCAGAAAATCTCACCTGCCATAGTTTTCAAAACAGCATAATTTCACTCTTCTCAATGCTTAATCTGTGGTATTACACAACCTTTGAATATTTAGCTTTATCAATGACATGTATAGGTCCTGCCAGTCTTTGAAAACATCCTTGTTCCTTGTTTCAGGTCCAGTTTTATGTATATATTCTGCCTTGCACCTGATTATTCCAACAATTGATGGATGGCCTTGGGAATCTAATTCTGGTATTGATAGTCTTTACTGATTGTCTCCCCTCGTAGCTGATTTCTTCATTATTGTGTAAATTTAGATCATGAGCTCATGTTTAGCTAAACAGCTGACCTTGTAAGACGCTTAGGTGTGAACGCTCGTAAGCTTCTGCAGAAAGTCGGCAAAGATTTATTTGTGTCCCTCCAATGAGTTGCCCACGAGGACACCGTTTTCTACAAGTGTTGGTCCAATACTCCCTCTAGAGGCAGGGGACTCCGACAGGGCTGATTGGCGGCCCCCGATCTGGGGCAGGGGCTGTGGGCAGCCTTTGGCCCGGGCAGGAGCCTCTTTGCATGTGTCCCTGGGACACATCTGCCTGCGAACTTCGGTCACCTGGCAGGAAGCTACGATGCCCAGACCTATGGTTAGCTGTGCAGTGAGGTGTACTGTGAGGGCAGGTTCCACACACACTTCAAGGAAGAGGTCGGCCTGAGTGGAAAGGTGAGAGTTTGGGCAGCTGTGCAGACAAAGAAGGCGCCCTTTGGCCTGGGCCTAAATGCTTGTGACACCCCACTGGACCTGCCGTGCTCTGAGGGCCCTGCCCTGGGCCCCCTGCTCCCCTGCCCTTTGTTCAGTCACAGCAGAGATGGCCACACCCACTCCTACAGTGAGGCCAGAGTTCCAACCACCCTCAGCCCCGCCGCCTTTCTGCAGCTTACCATGGAATACAGAGGCTGCATCCTGAGGCCAGGGCGTTCCGAGAATGCCAAGGGCAGACATGATGACCTTAAATGATTTCCTCTTGTGTCAGGTTTGGTAAACTTTAGGAGCTAGGAAATGGTCCACTTTACAGAAATGTTCAAATTTACTGGCATTTCTTATATCCTCTGCTATAACATTGTCCTGATTCTTTCTGTATATTCTTTACTTATGTTTTTGTTTTCCTTAATCAAAGTGTGTCTTTTCAATCTTTTCAAAGAAGATTCTTTGGACTTACTAAATCACCTCAATTTTATACGTTTTCTGTTGTATTAAGTTCTGCTCATATCTTTATTTATCATTTTTCTATGTTCTCAGGGTTTATTGTTTTGATCTTCTGATGTCAATTAAAACACTTGGTTATTCATTTTAATAAATATTTTACTTATAAAGATTGGAACTTTTGAAGATTCCAGCTTACTTGTATGTTTCTAAGGGTCAGGTCCTCTCCATTGTTGCTGGCCTAAGGTTTCGTTCACCATATAGCAATGTATGTATTGACCTATTTTCCCCTCGACTTTCTGTGATTCCCTACATCTCACCTTTCTTTGCAGACAAGCCATTTGAAATACCCTTAACTTATTTCACAGCCAATAAGTCATTGAAATAATGTGTATTTTTAGAGAAATCTTCTTATATAATTAGGCAGAAAATCTCACCTGCCATAGTTTTCAAAACAGCATAATTTCACTCTTCTCAATGCTTAATCTGTTGTATTACACAACCTTTGAGTATTTAGCTTTATCAATGACATGTATAGATCCTACCAGTCTTTGAAAACATCCTTGTTCCTTGTTTCAGGTCCAGTTTTATGTATATATTCTGCCTTGCACCTGATTATTCCAACAATTGATGGATGGCCTTGGGAATCTAATTCTGGTATTGATAGTCTTTACTGATTGTCTCCCCTCGTAGCTGATTTCTTCATTATTGTGTAAATTTAGATCATGAGCTCATGTTTAGCTAAACAGCTGACCTTGTAAGACGCTTAGGTGTGAACGCTCGTAAGCTTCCGCAGAAAGTCGGCAAAGATTTATTTGTGTCCCTCCAATGAGTTGCCCACGAGGACACCGTTTTCTAAAAGTGTTGGTCCAATACTCCCTCTAGAGGCAGGGGACTCCGACAGGGCTGATTGGCGGTCCCCGATCTGGGGCAGGGGCAGTGGGCAGCCTTTGGCCCGGGCAGGAGCCTCTTTGCATGTGTCCCTGGGACACATCTGCCTGCGAACTTCGGTCACCTGGCAGGAAGCTACGATGCCCAGACCTATGGTTAGCTGTGCAGTGAGGTGTACTGTGAGGGCAGGTTCCACACACACTTCAAGGAAGAGGTCGGCCTGAGTGGAAAGGTGAGAGTTTGGGCAGCTGTGCAGACAAAGAAGGCGCCCTTTGGCCTGGGCCTAAATGCTTGTGACACCCCACTGGACCTGCCGTGCTCTGAGGGCCCTGCCCTGGGCCCCCTGCTCCCCTGCCCTTTGTTCAGTCACAGCAGAGATGGCCACACCCAGTCCTTCAGTGAGGGCAGAGTTCCAACCACCCTCAGCCCCGCCCCCTCTCCACAGGTTACCATGGAATACAGAGGCTGCATCCTGAGGCCAGGGCGTTCCGAGAATGCCAAGGGCAGACATGATGACCTTAAATGATTTCCTCTTGTGTCAGGTTTGGTAAACTTTAGGAGCTAGGAAATGGTCCACTTTACAGAAATGTTCAAATTTACTGGCATTTCATATATTCTCTGCTATAACATTGTCCTGATTCTTTCTGTATATTCTTTACTTATGTTTTTGTTTTCCTTAATCAAAGTGTGTCTTTTCAATCTTTTCTAAGAAGATTCTTTGGACTTACTAAATCACCTCAATTTTATACGTTTTCTGTTGTATTAAGTTCTGCTCATATCTTTATTTATCTTTTTTCTATGTTCTCAGTGTTTATTGTTTGATCTTCTGATGTCAATTAAAACACTTGGTTATTCATTTTAATAAATATTTTACTTATAAAGATTGGAACTTTTGAAGATTCCAGCTTACTTGTAAGTTTCTAAGGGTCAGGTTCAATCCATTGTTGCTGGCCTAAGGTTTAGTTCACCATATAGCAAAGTATATATTGACCTATTTTCCCCTCGACTTTCTGTGATTCCCTACATCTCACCTTTCTTTGCAGACATGCCATTTGAAATACCCTTAACTTATTTCACAGCCAATAAGTCATTGAAATAATGTGTATTTTTAGTGAAATCTTCTTATATAATTAGGCAGAAAATCTCACCTGCCATAGTTTTCAAAACAGCATAATTTCACTCTTCTCAATGATTAATCTGTTGTATTACACAACCTTTGAGTATTTAGCTTTATCAATGACATGTACTTTAAAAATGTTTTAGAGATCCTACCAGTCTTTGAAAACATCCTTGTTCCTTGTTTCAGTTCCAGTTTTATGTATATATTCTGCCTTGCACCTGATTATTCCAGCAATTAATGGATGGCCTTGGGAATCTAATTCTGGTATTGATAGTCTTTACTGATTGTCTCCCCTCGTAGCTGATTTCTTCATTATTGTGTAAATTTAGATCATGAGCTCATGTTTAGCTAAACAGCTGACCTTGTAAGTCGCTTAGGTGTGAACGCTCGTAAGCTTCCGCAGAAAGTCGGTAAAGATTTATTTGTGTCCCTCCAATGAGTTGCCCACGAGGACACCGTTTTCTACAAGTGTTGGTCCAATACTCCCTCTAGAGGCAGGGGACTCCGACAGGGCTGATTGGCGGCCCCCGATCTGGGGCAGGGGCTGTGGGCAGCCTTTGGCCCGGGCAGGAGCCTCTTTGCATGTGTCCCTGGGACACATCTGCCTGCGAACTTCGGTCACCTGGCAGGAAGCTACGATGCCCAGACCTATGGTTAGCTGTGCAGTGAGGTGTACTGTGAGGGCAGGTTCCACACACACTTCAAGGAAGAGGTCGGCCTGAGTGGAAAGGTGAGAGTTTGGGCAGCTGTGCAGACAAAGAAGGCACCCGTTGGCCTGGGCCTAACTGCTTGTGACACGCCACTGGACCTGCCGTGCTCTGAGGGCCCTGCCCTGGGCCCCCTGCTCCCCTGCCCTTTGTTCAGTCACAGCAGAGATGGCCACACCCACTCCTACAGTGAGGCCAGCGTTCCAACCACCCTCAGCCCCGCCGCCTCTCTGCAGCTTACCATGGAATACAGAGGCTGCATCCTGAGGCCAGAGCGTTCCGAGAATGCCAAGGGCAGACATGATGACCTTAAATGATTTCCTCTTGTGTCAGGTTTGGTAAACTTTAGGAGCTAGGAAATGGTCCACTTTACAGAAATGTTCAAATTTACTGGCATTTCTTATATTCTCTGCTATAACATTGTCCTGATTCTTTCTGTATATTCTTTACTTATGTTTTTGTTTTCCTTAATCAAAGTGTGTCTTTTCAATCTTTTCAAAGAAGATTCTTTGGACTTACTAAATCACCTCAATTTTATACGTTTTCTGTTGTATTAAGTTCTGCTCATATCTTTATTTATCATTTTTCTATGTTCTCAGGGTTTATTGTTTTGATCTTCTGATGTCAATTAAAACAATTGGTTATTCATTTTAATAAATATTTTACTTATAAAGATTGGAACTTTTGAAGATTCCAGCTTACTTGTAAGTTTCTAAGGGTCAGGTCCTCTCCATTGTTGCTGGCCTAAGGTTTCGTTCACCATATAGCAATGTATATATTGACCTCTTTTCCCCTCGACTTTCTGTGATTCCCTACATCTCACCTTTCTTTGCAGACAAGCCATTTGAAATACCCTTAACTTATTTCACAGCCAATAAGTCATTGAAATAATGTGTATTTTTAGAGAAATCTTCTTATATAATTAGGCAGAAAATCTCACCTGCCATAGTTTTCAAAACAGCATAATTTCACTCTTCTCAATGCTTAATCTGTTGTATTACACAACCTTTGAGTATTTAGCTTTATCAATGACATGTATAGATCCTACCAGTCTTTGAAAACATCCTTGTTCCTTGTTTCAGGTCCAGTTTTATGTATATATTCTGCCTTGCACCTGATTATTCCAACAATTGATGGATGGCCTTGGGAATCTAATTCTGGTATTGATAGTCTTTACTGATTGTCTCCCCTCGTAGCTGATTTCTTCATTATTGTGTAAATTTAGATCATGAGCTCATGTTTAGCTAAACAGATGACCTTGTAAGACGCTTAGGTGTGAACGCTCGTAAGCTTCCGCAGAAAGTCGGCAAAGATTTATTTGTGTCCCTCCAATGAGTTGCCCACGAGGACACCGTTTTCTACAAGTGTTGGTCCAATACTCCCTCTAGAGGCAGGGGACTCCGACAGGGCTGATTGGCGGTCCCCGATCTGGGGCAGGGGCAGTGGGCAGCCTTTGGCCCGGGCAGGAGCCTCTTTGCATGTGTCCCTGGGACACATCTGCCTGCGAACTTCGGTCACCTGGCAGGAAGCTACGATGCCCAGACCTATGGTTAGCTGTGCAGTGAGGTGTACTGTGAGGGCAGGTTCCACACACACTTCAAGGAAGAGGTCGGCCTGAGTGGAAAGGTGAGAGTTTGGGCAGCTGTGCAGACAAAGAAGGCGCCCTTTGGCCTGGGCCTAAATGCTTGTGACAGCCCACTGGACCTGCCGTGCTCTGAGGGCCCTGCCCTGGGCCCCCTGCTCCCCTGCCCTTTGTTCAGTCACAGCAGAGATGGCCACTCCCACTCCTTCAGTGAGGTCAGAGTTCCAACCACCCTCAGCCCCGCCCCCTCTCCGCAGGTTACCATGGACTACAGAGGCTGCATCCTGAGGCCAGGGCGTTCCGAGAATGCCAAGGGTAGACATGATGACCTTAAATGATTTCCTCTTGTGTCAGGTTTGGTAAACTTTAGGAGCTAGGAAATGGTCCACTTTACAGAAATGTTCAAATTTACTGGCATTTCATATATTCTCTGTTATAACATTGTCCTGGTTCTTTCTGTATATTCTTTACTTATGTTTTTGTTTTCCTTAATCAAAGTGTGTCTTTTCAATCTTTTCAAAGAAGATTCTTTGGACTTACTAAATCACCTCAATTTTATCCGTTTTCTGTTGTATTAAGTTCTGCTCATATCTTTATTTATCTTTTTTCTATGTTCTCAGGGTTTATTGGTTTGATCTTCTGATGTCAATTAAAACACTTGGTTATTCATTTTAATAAATATTCTACTTATAAAGATTTGAACTTTTGAAGATTCCAGCTTACTTGTAAGTTTCTAAGGGTCAGGTCCTCTCCATTGTTGCTGGCCTAAGGTTTCGTTCACCATATAGCAATGTATATATTGACCTATTTTCCCCTCGACTTTCTGTGATTCCCTACATCTCACCTTTCTTTGCAGACAAGCCATTTGAAATACCCTTAACTTATTTCACAGCCAATAAGTCATTGAAATAATGTGTATTTTTAGAGAAATATCCTTATATAATTAGGCAGAAAATCTCACCTGCCATAGTTTTCAAAACAGCATAATTTCACTCTTCTCAATGCTTAATCTGTTGTATTACACAACCTTTGAGTATTTAGCTTTATCAATGACATGTACTTTAAAAATGTTTTAGAGATCCTACCAGTCTTTGAAAACATCCTTGTTCCTTGTTTCAGGTCCAGTTTTATGTATATATTCTGCCTTGCACCTGATTATTCCAACAATTGATGGATGGCCTTGGGAATCCAATTCTGGTATTGATAGTCTTTACTGATTTTCTCCCCTCGTAGCTGATTTCTTCATTATTGTGTAAATTTAGATCATGAGCTCATGTTTAGCTAAACAGCTGACCTTGTAAGACGCTTAGGTGTGAACGCTCGTAAGCTTCCGCAGAAAGACGGCAAAGATTTATTTGTGTCCCTCCAATGAGTTGCCCACGAGGACACCGTTTTCTACAAGTGTTGGTCCAATACTCCCTCTAGAGGAAGGGGACTCCGACAGGGCTGATTGGCGGCCCCCGATCTGGGGCAGGGGCAGTGGGCAGCCTGTGGCCCGGGCTGGAGCCTCTTTGCATGTGTCCCTGGGACACATCTGCCTGCGAAATTCGGTCACCTGACAGGAAGCTACGATGCCCAGACCTATGGGTAGCTGTGCAGCGAGGTGTACTGTGAGGACAGGTTCCACACACACTTCAAATAAGAGGTCGGCCTGAGTGGAAAGGTGAGAGTTTGGGCAGCTGTGCAGACAAAGAAGGCGCCCTTTGGCCTGGGCCTAAATGCTTGTGACACCCCAGTGGACCTGCCGTGCTCTGAGGGCCCTGCCCTGGGCCCCCTGATCCCCTGCCCTTTGTTCAGTCACAGCAGAGATGGCCACACCCACTCCTTCAGTGAGGCCAGAGTTCCAACCTCCCTCAGCCCCGTCCCCTCTCCGCAGGTTACCATGGACTACAGAGGCTGCATCCTGAGGCCAGGGCGTTCCGAGAATGCCAAGGGCAGACATGATGACCTTAAATGATTTCCTCTTGTGTCAGGTTTGGTAAACTTTAGGAGCTAGGAAATGGTCCACTTTACAGAAATGTTCAAATTTACTGGCATTTCATATATTCTCTGTTATAACATTGTCCTGGTTCTTTCTGTATATTCTTTACTTATGTTTTTGTTTTCCTTAATCAAAGTGTGTCTTTTCAATCTTTTCAAAGAAGATTCTTTGGACTTACTAAATCACCTCAATTTTATCCGTTTTCTGTTGTATTAAGTTCTGCTCATATCTTTATTTATCTTTTTTCTATGTTCTCAGGGTTTATTGGTTTGATCTTCTGATGTCAATTAAAACACTTGGTTATTCATTTTAATAAATATTCTACTTATAAAGATTTGAACTTTTGAAGATTCCAGCTTACTTGTAAGTTTCTAAGGGTCAGGTCCTCTCCATTGTTGCTGGCCTAAGGTTTCGTTCACCATATAGCAATGTATATATTGACCTATTTTCCCCTCGACTTTCTGTGATTCCCTACATCTCACCTTTCTTTGCAGACAAGCCATTTGAAATACCCTTAACTTATTTCACAGCCAATAAGTCATTGAAATAATGTGTATTTTTAGAGAAATATCCTTATATAATTAGGCAGAAAATCTCACCTGCCATAGTTTTCAAAACAGCATAATTTCACTCTTCTCAATGCATAATCTGTTGTATTACACAACCTTTGAGTATTTAGCTTTATCAATGACATGTATAGATCCTACCAGTCTTTGAAAACATCCTTGTTCCTTGTTTCAGGTCCAGTTTTATGTATATATTCTGCCTTGCACCTGATTATTCCAACAATTGATGGATGGCCTTGGGAATCTAATTCTGGTATTGATAGTTTTTGCTGGTTGTCTCCCCTCGTAGCTGATTTCTTCATTATTGTGTAAATTTAGATCATGAGCTCATGTTTAGCTAAACAGCTGACCTTGTAAGACGCTTAGGTGTGAACGCTCGTAAGCTTCAGCAGAAAGTCGGCAAAGATTTATTTCTGTCCCTGCAATGAGTTGCCCATGAGGACACCGTTTTCTACAAGTGTTGGTCCAATACTCCCTCTAGAGGCAGGGGACTCCGACAGGGCTAATTGGCGGCGCCCGATCTGGGGCAGGGGCAGTGGGCGGCCTGTGGCCAAGGCAGGAGCCTCTCTGCATGTGTCCCAGGGACCCATCTGCCTGCGAACTTCGGTCACCTGGCAGGAAGCTACGATGCCCAGACCTATGGTTAGCTGTGCAGCGAGGTGTACTGTGCGGACACATTCCACACACACTTCAAGTAAGAGGTCGGCCTGAGTGGAAAGCTGAGAGTTTGGGCAGCTGTGCAGACAAAGAAGGCGCCCTTTGGCCTGGGCCTAAATGCTTGTGACACCCCACTGGACCTGCCGGGATCTGAGGGCCCTGACCTGGGCCCCATGCTCCCCTGCCCTTTGTTCAGTCACAGCAGAGATGGCCACACCCACTCCCTCAGTGAGGGCAGTGTGCCAACCTCCCTCAGCCCCGCCCCTTCTCCGCAGGTTACCATGGACTACAGAGGCTGCATTCTGAGGCCAGGGCGTTCCGAGAATGCCAAGGGCAGACATGATGACCTTAAATGATTTCCTCTTTTGTCAGGTTTGTTAAAATTTAGGAGCTAGGAAATGGTCCACTTTACAGAAATATTCAAATTTACTGGCATTTCTTATATTCTCTGCTATAACATTGTCCTGATTCTTTCTGTATATTCTTTACTTATGTTTTTGTTTTCCTTAATCAAAGTGTGTCTTTTCAATCTTTTCAAAGAAGACTCTTTGGACTTACTAAATCACCTCAATTTTATAAGTTTTCTGTTGTATTAAGTTCTGCTCATATCTTTATTTATCTTTTTTCTATGTTCTCAGGGTTTATTGTTTTCATCTTCTGATGTCAATTAAAACACTTGGTTATTCATTTAATAAATCTTTTTACTTAGAAAGATTTGAACTTTTGAAGATCCCAGCTTACTTGTGCGTTTCTAAGGGTCAGGTCCTCTCCATTGTTGCTGGCCTAAGGCTTAGTTCACCATATAGCAATGTATATATTGACCTATTTTCCCCTCGACTTTCTGTGATTCCCTACATCTCACCTTTCTTTGCAGACAAGCCATTTGAAATACCCTTAACTTATTTCACAGCCAATAAGTCTTTGAAATAATGTGTATTTTTTAGAGAAATCTTCTTATATAATTAGGCAGAATATCTGACCTGCCATAGTTTTCAAAACAGCATAATTTCACTCTTCTCAATGATTAATCTGTTGTATTACACAACCTCTGAGTATTTAGCTTTATCAATGACATGTCCTTTAAAAATGTTTTAGAGATGCTACCAGTCTTTGAAAACATCCTTGTTCCTTGTTTCAGTTCCAGTTTTATGTATATTTTCTTCCTTGCACCTGATTATTCCAACAATTGATGGATGGCCTTGGGAATCTAATTCTGGTATTGATGGTTTTGGCTGATTGTCTCCCCTTGTAGCTGCTTTCTTCAATATTGTGTAAATTTAGATCATGAGCTCATGTTAAGCTAAACAGCTGACCTTGTAAGACGCTTTGGTGTGAACGCTCGTAAGCTTCAGCAGAAAGTCGGCAAAGATTTATTTGTGTCCCTCCAATGAGTTGCCCGGGAAAACCCCGTTTTCTACAAGTGTTGGTCCAATACTCCCTCAACAGGCAGGGGACTCCGACAGGGCTGCTTGGCGGCCCCCGATCTGAGGCAGGGGCAGTGGGCGGACTGAAGCCCAGGCAGCAGCCTCTCTGCATGTGTCCCAGGGACCCATCTGCCTGCGAACTTCGGTCACCTGGCAGGAAGCTACGATGCCCAGACCTATGGTTAGCTGTGCAGCGAGTTGTACTGCGTGGACAGGTTCCACACACACTTCAAGTAAGAGGTCGGCCTGATTGGAAAGGTGAGAGTTTGGGCAGCTGTGCAGACAAAGAAGGCGCCCTTTGGCCTGGGCCTAAATGCTTGTGACACCCCACTGGACCGGCCGGGCTCTGAGGGCCCTGCTCTGGGCCCCCTGCTCCCCTGCCCTTTGTTCAGTCACAGCAGAGATGGCCACACCCACTCCCTCAGTGAGGGTAGAGTTCCAACCTCCCTCAGCACCGCCCCATCTCGGCAGGTTACCATGGACTACAGAGGCTGCATTCTGAGGCCAGGGCGTTCCGAGAATGCCAAGGGCAGACATGATGACCTTAAATGATTTCCTCTTGTATCAGGTTTGGTAAACTTTAGGAGCTAGGAAATGGTCCACTTTACAGAAATGTTCAAATTTACTGGCATTTCATATATACTCTGCTATAACATTGTCCTGATTCTTTCTGTATATTCTTTACTTATGTTTTTGTTTTCCTTAATCAAAGTGTGTCTTTTCAATCTTTTCAAAGAAGATTCTTTGGACGTACTAAATCACCTCAATTTTATACGTTTTCTGTTGTATTAAGTTCTGCTCATATCTTTATTTATCTTTTTTCTATGTTCTCAGGGTTTATTGTTTTGTACTTCTGATGTCAATTAAAACACTTGGTTATTCATTTTAATAAATATTTTACTTATAAAGATTTGAACTTTTGAAGATTCCAGCTTACATGTAAGTTTCTAAGGGTAAGGTCCTCTCCATTGTTGCTGGCCTAAGGTTTAGTTCACCATATAGCAATGTATATATTGACCTATTTTCCCCTCGACTTTCTGTGATTCCCTACATTTCACCTTTCTTTGCAGACAAGCCATTTGAAATACCCTTAACTTATTTCACAGCCAATAAGTCATTGAAATAATGTGTATTTTTTAGAGAAATCTTCTTATATAATTAGGCAGAAAATCTCACCTGCCATAGTTTTCAAAACAGCATAATTTCACTCTTCTCAATGCTTAATCTGTTGTATTAGACAACCTTTGAGTATTTAGCTTTATCAATGACATGTACTTTAAAAAGGTTTTAGAGATCCTACCAGTCTTTAAAAACATCCTTGTTCCTTGTTTCAGTTCCAGGTTTATGTATATTTTCTGCCTTGCACCTGATTATTCCAACAATTGATGGATGGCCTTGGGAATCTAATTCTGGTATTGATAGTTTTTGCTGGTTGTCTCCCCTTGTAGCTGATTTCTTCATTATTGTGTAAATTTAGATCATGAGCTCATGTTTAGCTAAACAGCTGACCTTGTAAGACGCTTAGGTGTGAACGCTCGTGAGCTTCAGCAGAAAGTCGGCAAAGATTTATTTGTGTCCCTCCAATGAGTTGCCCGGGAGAACCCCGTTTTCTACAAGTGATGGTCCAATACTCCCTTAAGAAGCAGGGGAATCCGACAGGGCTGCTTGGCGGCCCCCGATCTGGGGCAGGGGCAGTGGGCGGCCTGTGGCCCAGGCAGAAACCTCTCTGCATGTGTCCCAGGGACACATCTGCCTGCGAACTTCGGTCACCTGGCAGGAAGCTACGATGCCCAGACCTATGGTTAGCTGTGCAGGGAGGTGTACAGTGCGGACACGTTCCACACACACTTCAAGTAACAGGTCGGCCTGAGTGGAAAGGTGAGAGTTTGGGCAGCTGTGCAGAAAAAGAAGGCGCCCTTTGGCCTGGGCCTAAATTCTTGTGACACCCCACTGGACCTGCCGGGATCTGAGGGCCCTGCCCTGGGCCCCCTGCTCCCCTGCCCTTTGTTCAGTCACAGCAGAGATGGCCACACCCCCTCCCTGGTGACGGCAGAGTTCCAACCTCTCTCAGCCCCGCCCCCTCTCTGCAGGTTACCATGGACTACAGATGCTGCATTCTGAGGCCAGGGCGTTCCGAGAATGCCAAGGGCAGACATGATGACCTTAAATGATTTCCTCTTGTGTCAGGTTTGGTAAACTTTAGGAGGTAGGAAATGGTCCACTTTACAGAAATGTTCAAATTTACTGGCATTTCTTTTATTCTCTGCTATAACATTGTCCTGATTCTTTCTGTATATTCTTTACTTATGTTTTTGTTTTCCTTAATCAAAGTGTGTCTTTTCAATCTTTTCAAAGAAGATTCTTTGGACTTACTAAATCACCTCAATTTTATACGTTTTCTGCTGTATTAAGTTCTGCTCATATCTTTATTTATCTTTTTTCTATGTTCTCAGGTTTTATTGTTTTGATCTTCTGATGTCAATTAAAACACTTGGTTATTCATTTTAATAAATATTTTACTTATAAAGATTTGAACTTTTGAAGATTCCAGCTTACTTGTAAGTTTCTAAGGGTCAGGTCCTCTCCATTGTTGCTGGCCTAAGGTTTAGTTCAGCATATAGCAATGTATATGTTGACCTATTTTCCCCTCGACTTTCTGTGATTCCCTATATCTCACCTTTCTTTGCAGACAAGCCATTTGAAATACCCTTAACTTATTTCACAGCCAATAAGTCATTGAAATAATGTGTATTTTTTAGAGAAATCTTCTTATATAATTAGGCAGAAAATCTCACCTGCCATAGTTTTCAAAACAGCATAATTTCACTCTTCTCAATGCTTAATCTGTTGTATTACACAACCTTTGAGTATTTAGCTTTATCAATGACATGTACTTTAAAAATGTTTTAGAGATCCTACCAGTCTTTAAAAACATCCTTGTTCCTTGTTTCAGTTCCAGGTTTATGTATATTTTCTGCCTTGCACCTGTTTATTCCAACAATTGATGGATGGCCTTGGGAATCTAATTCTGGTATTGATAGTTTTTGCTTGTTGTCTCCCATTGTAGCTGATTTCTTCATTATTGTGTAAATTTAGATCATGAGCTCATGTTTAGCTAAACAGCTGACCTTGTAAGACGCTTAGGTGTGAACGCTCGTGAGCTTCAGCAGAAAGTCGGCAAAGATTTATTTGTGTCCCCCCAATGAGTTGCCCGGGAGAACCCCGTTTTCTACAAGTGATGGTCCAATACTCCCTCAAGAAGCAGGGGAATCCGACAGGGCTGCTTGGCGGCCCCCGATCTGGGGCAGGGGCAGTGGGCGGCCTGTGGCCCAGGCAGAAACCTCTCTGCATGTGTCCCAGGGACCCATCTGCCTGCGAACTTCGGTCACCTGGCAGGAAGCTACGATGCCCAGACCTATGGTTAGCTGTGCAGCGAGGTGTACAGTGCGGACACGTTCCACACACACTTCAAGTAACAGGTCGGCCTGAGTGGAAAGGTGAGAGTTTGGGCAGCTGTGCAGAAAAAGAAGGCGCCCTTTGGCCTGGGCCTAAATGCTTGTGACACCCCACTGGACCTGCCGTGCTCTGAGGGCCCTGCCCTGGGCCCCCTGCTCCCCTGCCCTTTGTTCAGTCACAACAGAGATAGCCACACCCCCTCCCTCAGTGATGGCAGAGTTCCAACCTCTCTCAGCCCCGCCCCCTCTCTGCAGGTTACCATGGACTACAGATGCTGCATTCTGAGGCCAGGGCGTTCCGAGAATGCCAAGGGCAGACATGATGACCTTAAATGATTTCCTCTTGTGTCAGGTTTGGTAAACTTTAGGAGGTAGGAAATGGTCCACTTTACAGAAATGTTCAAATTTACTGGCATTTCTTTTATTCTCTGCTATAACATTGTCCTGATTCTTTCTGTATATTCTTTACTTATGTTTTTGTTTTCCTTAATCAAAGTGTGTCTTTTCAATCTTTTCAAAGAAGATTCTTTGGACTTACTAAATCACCTCAATTTTATACGTTTTCTGTTGTATTAAGTTCTGCTCATATCTTTATTTATCTTTTTTCTATGTTCTCAGGTTTTATTGTTTTGATCTTCTGATGTCAATTAAAACACTTGGTTATTCATTTTAATAAATATTTTACTTATAAAGTTTTGAACTTTTGAAGATTCCAGCTTACTTGTAAGTTTCTAAGGGTCAGGTCCTCTCCATTGTTGCTGGCCTAAGGTTTAGTTCAGCATATAGCAATGTATATGTTGACCTATTTTCCCCTCGACTTTCTGTGATTCCCTATATCTCACCTTTCTTTGCAGACAAGCCATTTGAAATACCCTTAACTTATTTCACAGCCAATAAGTCATTGAAATAATGTGTATTTTTTAGAGAAATCTTCTTATATAATTAGGCAGAAAACCTCACCTGCCATAATTTTCAAAACAGCACAATTTCACTCTTCTCAATGCTTAATCAGTTGTATTACACAACCTTTGAGTATTTAGCTTTATCAATGACATGTACTTTAAAAATGTTTTAGAGATCCTACCAGTCTTTGAAAACATCCTTGTTCCTTGTTTCAGTTCCAGTTTTATGTATATTTTCTGCCTTGCACCTGATTATTCCAACAATTGATGGATGGCCTTGGGAATCTAATTCTGGTATTGATAGATTTTGCTGGTTGTCTCCCCTTGTAGCTGATTTCTTAATTATTGTGTAAATTTAGATCATGAGATCATGTTTAGCTAAACAGGTGACCTTGTAAGACGCTTAGGTGTGAACGCTCATAAGCTTCAGCAGAAAGTCGGCAAAGATTTATTTGTGTCCCTGCAAAGAGTTGCCCGCGAGAACGCCGTTTTCTACAAGTGTTGGTCCAATACTCGCTCAAGAGGCAGGGGACTCCGACAGGGCTAATTTGCGGCCCCCGATCTGGGGCAGGGGCAGTGGGCGGCCTGTGGCCAAGGCAGGAGCCTCTCTGCATGTGTCCCAGGGACCCATCTGCCTGTGAACTTCGGTCACCTGGCAGGAAGCTACGATGCCCAGACCTATGGTTAGCTGAGCAGCGAGGTGTACTGCGCGGACAGGTTCCACACACGCTTCAAGTAAGAGGTCGGCCTGAGTGGAAAGCTGAGAGTTTGGGCAGCTGTGCAGAAAAAGAAGGCGGCCTTTGGCCTGGGCCTAAATGCTTGTGACACCCCACTGGACCTGCCGGGCTCTGAGGGCCCTGCCCTGGGCCCCCTGCTCCCCTGCCCTTTGTTCAGTCACAGCAGAGATGGCCACACCCACTCCCTCAGTGACGGCAGAGTTCCTACCTCCCTCAGCCACGCCCCCTCTCCGCAGTTTACCATGGACTATAGATGCTGCAATCTGAGGCCAGGGCGTTCCGAGAATGCCAAGGGCAGACATGATGACCTTAAATGATTTCCTCTTGAGTCAGGTTTGGTAAACTTTAGGAGCTACGAAATGGTCCCCTTTACAGAAATGTTCAAATTTACTGGCATTTCATATATTCTCTGCTATAACATTGTCCTGATTCTTTCTGTGTATTCTTTACTTATGTTTTTGTTTTCCTTAATCAAAGTGTGTCTTTTCAATCTTTTCAAAGAAGATTCTTTGGACTTACTAAATCACCTCAATTTTATACGTTTTCTGTTGTACTAAGTTCTGCTCATATCTTTATTTATCTTTTTTCTATGTTCTCAGGGTTTATTGTTTTGATCTTCTGATGTCAATTAAAAGACTAGGTTATTCATTTTAATAAATATTTTACTTATAAAGATTTGAACTTTTGAAGATTCCAGCTTACTTGTAAGTTTCTAAGGGTCAGGTCCTCTCCATTGTTGCTGGCCTAAGGTTTAGTTCACCATATAGCAATGTATATATTGACCTATTATCCCCTCGACTTTCTGTGATTCCCTACATCTCACCTTTCTTTGCAGACAAGCCATTTGAAATACCCTTAACTTATTTCACAGCCAATAAGTCATTGAAATAATGTGTATTTTTTAGAGAAATCTTCTTATATAATTAGGCAGAAAATCTCACCTGCCATAGTTTTCAAAACAGCATAATTTCACTCTTCTCAATGCTTAATCTGTTGTATTACACAACCTTTGAGTATTTAGCTTTATCAATGACATGTACTTTAAAAATGTTTTAGAGATCCTACCAGTCTTTGAAAACATCCTTGTTCCTTGGTTCAGTTCCAGTTTTATGTATATTTTCTGCCTGGCACCTGATTATTCCAACAATTGATGGATGGCCTTGGGAATCTAATTCTGGTAATGATAGTTTTTGCTGATTGTCTCCCCTTGTAGCTGATTTCTTCATTATTGTGTAAATTTAGATCATGAGCTCATGTTTAGGTAAAAAGCTGACCTTGTAAGAAGCTTAGGTTTGAACGCTCGTAAGCTTCAGCAGAAAGTCGGCAAAGATTAATTTGTGTCCCTCCAATGAGTTGCCCGCGAGAACCCCGTTTTCTACAAGTGTTGGTCCAATACTCCCTCAAGAGGCAGGGGATTCCGACAGGGCTGCTTGGCGGCCCCCGATCTGGGGCAGGGGCAGTGGGCGGCCTGTGGCCCTGGCAGAAGCCTCTCTGCATGTGTCCCAGGGACCCATCTGCCTGCGAACTTCGGTCACCTGGCAGGAAGCTACGATGACCAGACCTATGGTTAGCTGTGCAGCGAGGTGTACTGCGCGTACAGGTTCCACACACACTTCAAGTAAGACGTCGGCCTGAGTGGAAAGGTGAGAGTTTGGGCAGCTGTGCAGACAAAGAAGGCGCCCTTTGCCCTGGGCCTAAATGCTTGTGACACCCCACTGGACCTGCCGGGCTCTTAGGGCCCTGACCTTGGACCCCTGCTCCCCTGCCCTTTGTTCCGTCACAGAACAGATGGCCACACCCACTCCCTCAGTGAGGGCAGTGTTCCAAACTCCCTCAGCCCCGCCCCCTCTCCGCAGGTTACCATGGACTACAGAGGCTGCATTCTGAGGCCAGGTTGTTACGAGAATGCCAAGGGCAGACATGAGGACCTTAAATGATTTCCTCTTGTGTCAGGTTTGGTAAACTTTAGGAGCTAGGAAATGGTCCACTTTACAGGAATGTTCAAATTTACTGTCATTTCTTATATTCTCTGCTATAACATTGTCCTGATTCTTTCTGTATATTCTTTACTTATGTTTTTGTTTTTCTTAATCAAAGTGTGTCTTTTCAATCTTTTCAAAGAAGATTCTTTGGACTTACTAAATCACCTCAATTTTATACGTTCTCTGTTGTATTAAGTTCTGCTCATATCTTTATTTATCTTTTTTCTATGTTCTCAGGGTTTATTGTTTTGAACTTCTGATGTCAATTAAAACACTTGGTTATTCATTTTAATAAATATTTTACTTATAAAGATTGGAACTTTTGAAGATTCCAGCTTACTTGTAAGTTTCTAAGGTTCCAGTCCTCTCCATTGTTGCTGGCCTAGGGTTTAGTTCACCATATAGCAATGTATATATTGACCTATTTTCCCCTCGACTTTCTGTGATTCCCTACATCTCACCTTTCTTTGCAGACAAGCCATTTGAAATACACTTAACTTATTTCACAGCCAATAAGTCATTGAAATGATGTGTATTTTTTAGAGAAATCTTCTTATATAATTAGGCAGAAAATCTCACCTGCCATAGATTTCAAAAGAGCATAATTTCACTCTTCTCAATGCTTAATCTGTTGTATTACACAACCTTTGAGTATTTAGCTTTATCAATGACATATACTATAAAAATGTTTTAGAGTTCGTACCAGTCTTTGAAAACATCCTTGTTCCTTGTTTCAGTTCCAGTTTTATGTATATTTTCTGCCTTGCACCTGATTATTCCAACAATTGATGGATGCCTTGGGAATCTAATTCTGGTATTGATAGTTTTTGCTGGTTGTCTCCCCTTGTAGCTGATTTCTTCATTATTGTGTAAATTTAGATCATGAGCTCATGTTTAGCTAAACAGCTGACCTTTTAAGACGCTTAGGTGTGAACGCTCGTAAGCTTCAGCAGAAAGTCGGCAAAGATTTATTTGTGTCCCTGCAATGAGTTGCCCGCGAGAACGCCGTTTTCTACAAGTGTTGGTCCAATACTCCCTCTAGAGGCAGGGGACTCCGACAGGGCTAATTGGCGGCGCACGATCTGGGGCAGGGGCAGTGGGCGGCCTGTGGCCAAGGCAGGAGCCTCTCTGCATGTGTCCCAGGGACCCATCTGCCTGCGAACTTCGGTCACCTGGCAGGAAACTACGATGCCCAGACATATGTTTAGCGGTGCAGCGAGGTGGACTGCGCGGACAGGTTCCACACACACTTCAAGTAAGAGGTCTGCCTAAGTGGAAAGGTGAGAGTTTGGGCAGCTGTGCAGACAAAGAAGGCACCCTTTGTCCTGGGCCCAAATTCCTGTGACACCCCATTGGACCTGCTTGGCTCTGAGGGCCCTGCCCTGGGCCCCGTGCTCCCCTGCCCTTTGTTCAGTCACAGCAGAGGTGGCCACACCCACTCCCTCAGTGAGGGCAGTGTTCCAACCTCCCTCAGCCCCGCCCCCTCTCCGCAGTTTACCATGGACTACAGATGCTGCATTCTGAGGCCAGGGCGTTCTGAGTATGCCAAGGGCAGACATGATGACCTTAAATGATTTCCTCTTGTGTCAGGTTTGGTAAACTTTAGGAGCTAGGAAATGGTCCACTTTACAGAAATGTTCAAATTTACTGGCATTTCTTATATTCTCTGCTATAACATTGTCCTGATTCTTTCTGTATATTCTTTACTTATGTTTTTGTATTCCTTAATCAAAGTGTGTCTTTTCAATCTTTTCAAAGAAGATTCTTTGGACTTACTAAATCACCTCAATTTTATACGTTTTCTGTTGTATTAAGTTCTGCTCATATCTTTATTTATCTTTTTTCTATGTTCTCAGGGTTTATTGTTTTGATCTTCTGATGTCAATTAAAACACTTGGTTATTCATTTTAATAAATATTTTACTTATAAAGATTGGAACTTTTGAAGATTCCAGCTTACTTGTAAGTTTCTAAGGGTCAGGTCCTCTCCATTGTTGCTGGCCTAAGGTTTAGTTCACCATGTAGCAATGTATATATTGACCTATTTTCCCCTCGACTTTCTGTGATTCCCTACATCTCACCTTTCTTTGCAGACAAGCCATTTGAAATACACTTAACTTATTTCACAGCCAATAAGTCATTGAAATAATGTGTATTTTTTAGAGAAATCTTCTTATATAATTAGGCAGAAAATCTCACCTGGCATAGTTTTCAAAACAGCATAATTTCACTCTTCTCAATGCTTAATCTGTTGTATTACACAACCTTTGAGTATTTAGCTTTATCAATGACATGTACTTTAAAAATATTTTAGAGATCCTACCAGTCTTTGAAAACATCCTTGTTCCTTGTTTCAGTTCCAGTTTTATGTATATTTTCTGCCTTGCACCTGATTATTCCAACAATGGATGGATGGCCTTGGGAATCAAATTCTGGTGTTGATAGTTTTTGCTGATTGTCTTCCCTTGTAGCTGATTTCTTCATTATTGTTTAAATTTAGATCATGAGCTCCTGTTTAGCTAAGCAGCTGACCTTGTAAAACGCTTAGGGTAGAACGCTCGTAAGCTTCAGCAGAAAGTCAGCAAAGATTTATTTGTGTCCCTCCAATGAGTTGCCCACGAGGACACCGTTTTCTACAAGTGTTGGTCCAATACTCCCTCTAGAGGCAGGGGACTCCGACAGGGCTGCTTGGCGGCCCCCGATCTGGGGCAGGGGCAGTGGGCGCCCTGTGGCCCAGGCAGAAGCCTCTCTGCATGTGTCCCAGGGACCCATTTGCCTGCGAACTTCGGTCACCTGGTAGGAAGGTACGATGCCCAGACCTATGTTTAGGTGTGCAGCGAGGTGTACTGCGCGGACAGGTTCCACACACACTTCAAGTAAGAGGTCGGCCTGATTGGAAAGGTGAGAGTTTGGGCAGCTGTGCAGACAAAGAAGGCGCCCTTTGGCCTGGGCCTAAATGCTTGTGACACCCCACTGGACCTTCCGGGCTCTGAGGGTCCTGCCCTAGGCCCCCTGCTCCCCTGCCCTTTGTTCAGTCACAGCAGAGATGGCCACACCCACTCCCTCAGTGAGGGCAGTGATCCAACCTCCCTCAGCCCCGCCCCCTCTCCGCAGGTTACCATGGACTACAGATGCTGCATCCGGAGGCCAGGGCGTTCCGAGAATGACAAGGGCAGACATGATGACCTTAAATCATTTCCTCTTGTGTCAGTTTTGGTAAACTTTAGGAGTTAGGAAATGGTCCACTTAACAGAAATGTTCAAATTTACTGGCATTTCTTATATTCTCTGCTATAACATTGTCCTGATTCTTTCTGTATATTCTTTACTTATGTTTTTGTTTTCCTTAATCAAAGTGTGTCTTTTCAATCTTTTCAAAGAAGATTCTTTGGACTTACTAAATCACCTCAATTTTATACGTTTTCTGTTGTATTACGTTCTGCTCATATCTTTATTTATCTTTTTTCTATGTTCTCAGGGTTTATTGTTTTGATCTTCTGATGTCAATTAAAACACTTGGTTATTCATTTTAATAAATATTTTACTTATAAAGATTTGAACTTTTGAAGATTCCAGCTTACTTGTAAGTTTCTAAGGGTCAGGTCCTCTCCATTGTTGCTGGCCTAAGGTTTAGTTCACCATATAGCAATGTATATATTGACCTATTTTCCCCTCGACTTTCTGTGATTCCCTACATCTCACCTTTCTTTGCAGACAAGCCATTTGAAATACCCTTAAATTATTTCACAGCCAATAAGTCATTGAAATAATGTGTATTTTTTAGAGAAATCTTCTTATATAATTAGGCAGAAAATCTCACCTGCCATAGTTTTCAAAACAGCATAATTTCACTCTTCTCAATGCTTAATCTGTTGTATTACACAACCTTTGAGTATTTAGCTTTATCAATGACATGTACTTTAAAAATGATTTAGAGATCCTACCAGTCTTTGAAAACATCCTTGTTCCTTGGTTCAGTTCCAGTTTTATGTATATTTTCTGCCTTGCACCTGATTATTCCAACAATTGATGGATGGCCTTGGGAATATAATTCTGGTATTTATAGTTTTTGCTGGTTGTCTCCCCTTGTACCTGATTTCTTCATTATTGTGTAAATTTAGATCATGAGCTCATGTTTAGCTAAACAGCTGACCTTGTAAGACGCTTAGGTGTGAACGCTCGTAAGTTTCATCAGAAAGTCGGCAAAGATTTATTTGTGTCCCTCCAATGAGTTGCCCGCGAGAACGCCGTTTTCTACAAGTGTTGGTCCAATGCTCCCTCAAGAGGCAGAGGACTCCGACAGGGCTGCTTGGCGGCCCCTGATCTGGGGCAGGGGCTGTGGGCGGCCTGTGGCCCAGGCAGAAGGCTCTCTGCATGTGTCCCAGGGACCCATCTGCCTGCGAACCTCGGTCACCTTGCAGGAAGCTACCATGCCTAGACCTATGGTTAGCTGTCCAGCGAGGTGTACTGTGCGGACAGGTTCCACACACACTTCAAGTAAGAGGTCGGCCTGAGTGGAAAGGTGAGAGTTTGGGCAGCTGTGCAGACAAAGAAGGCGCCCTTTGGCCTGGGCCTAAATGCTTGTGACACCCCACTGCACCTGCCGGGATCTGAGGGCCCTGCCCTGGGCCCCCTGCTCCCCTGCCCTTTGTTCAGTCACAGCAGAGATGGCCACACCCACTCCCTCAGTGAGGGCAGTGTGCCAAACTTTTTCAGCCCCGCCCCTTCTCCGCAGGTTACCATGGACGACAGAGGCTGCATTCTGATGCCAGGGCGTTCCGAGAATGCCAAGGGCAGACATGATGACCTTAAATGATTTCCTCTTTTGTCAGGTTTGTTAAAATTTAGGAGCTAGGAAATGGTCCACTTTACAGAAATGTTCAAATTTACTGGCATTTCTTATATTCTCTGCTATAACATTGTCCTTATTCTTTCTGTATATTCTTTACTTATGTTTTTGTTTTCCTTAATCAAAGTGTGTCTTTTCAATCTTTTCAAAGAAGACTCTTTGGACTTACTAAATCACCTCAATTTTATACGTTTTCTGTTGTATTAAGTTCTGCTCATATCTTTATTTATCTTTTTTCTATGTTCTCAGGGTTTATTGTTTTGATCCTCTGAAGTCAATTAAAACACTTGGTTATTCATTTTAATAAATATTTTACTTATAAAAATTTGAACTTTTGAAGATTCCAGCTTACTTGTAAGTTTCTAAGGGTCAGGTCCTCTCCATTGTTGCTGGCCTAAGGTTTAGTTCACGATATAGCAATGTATATATTGACCTATTATCCCCTCGACTTTCTGTGATTCCCTACATCTCACCTTTCTTTGCAGACAAGCCATTTGAAATACCCTTAACTTATTTCACAGCCTATAAGTCATTGAAATGATGTGTATTTTTTAGAGAAATCTTCTTATATAATTAGGCAGAAAATCTCCCCTGCCATAGTTTTCAAAACAGCATAATTTCACTCTTCTCAATGCTTAATCTGTTGTATTACACAACCTTTGAGTATTTAGCTTTATCAATGACATGTACTTTAAAAATGTTTTAGAGATCCTACCAGTCTTTGAAAACATCCTTGTTCCTTGTTTCAGTTCCAGTTTTATGTATATTTTCTGCCTTGCACCTGATTATTCCAACAATTGATGGATGGCCTTGGGAATCTAATTCTGGTATTGATAGTTTTTGCTGGTTGTCTCCCCTTGTAGCTGATTTCTTCATTATTGTGTAAATTTAGATCATAAGCTCATGTTTAGCTAAACAGCTGACCTTGTAAGACGCTTAGGTGTGAACGCTCGTGAGCTTCAGCCGAAAGTCGGCAAAGATTTATTTGTGTCCCTCCAATGAGTTGCCCGTGAGAACCCCGTTTTCTACAAGTGTTGTTCCAATACTCCCTCAAGAGGCAGGGGACTCCGACACGGCTGCTTGGCGGCCCCCGATCTGGGTCAGGGGCAGTGGGCGGCCTGTGGCCCAGGCAGAAACCTCTCTGCATGTGTCCCAGGGACCCATCTGCCTGCGAACGTCGGTCACCTGGCAGGAATCTACGATGCCCAGACCTATGTTTATGTGTGCAGCGAGGTGTACTGCGCGGACAGGTTCCGCACACACTTCAAGTAAGAGGTCGGCCTGATTGGAAATGTAAGAGTTTGGGCAGCTGTGCAGACAAAGAAGGCGCCCTTTGGCCTGGGCCTAAATTCTTGTGACACCCCACTGGACCTGCCGGGCTCTGAGGGCCCTGCCCTGGGCCCCCTGCTCCCCTGCCCTTTGTTCAGTCACAGCAGAGATGGCCACACCAACTCCCTCAGGGAGGGCAGAGATCCAACCACCCTCAGCCCCGCCCCCACTCCGCAGGTTACCATGGACTACCGATGCTGCATTCTGAGGCCAGGGCGTTCCGAGAATGACAAGGGCAGACATGATGACCTTAAAAGATTTCCTCTTGTGTCAGGTTTGGTAAACTTCAGGAGCTAGGAAATGGTCCACTTTACAGAAATGTTCAAATTTACTGGCATTTCATATATTCTCTGCTATAACATTGTCCTGATTCTTTCTGTATATTCTTTACTTATGTTTTTGTTTTCCTTAATCAAAGTGTGTCTTTTCAATCTTTTCAAAGAAGATTCTTTGGACTTACTAAATCACCTCAATTTTATACGTTTTCTGTTGTACTAAGTTCTGCTCATATCTTTAATTATCTTTTTTCTATGTTCTCAGGGTTTATTGTTTTGAACTTCTGATGTCAATTAAAACACTTGGTTATTCATTTTAATAAATATTTTACTTATAAAGATTTGAACTTTTGAAGATTCCAGCTTACATGTAAGTTTCTAAGGGTCACGTCCTCTCCATTGTTGCTGGACTAAGGTTTTGTTCACCATATAGCAATGTATATATTGACCTATTTTCCCCTCGACTTTCTGTGATTCCCTACATCTCACCTTTCTTTGCAGACAAGCCATTTGAAATACCCTTAACTTATTTCACAGCCAATAAGTCATTGAAATAATGTGTATTTTTTAGAGAAATCTTCTTATATAATTAGGCAGAAAATATCACCTGCCATAGTTTTCAAAACAGCATAATTTCACTCTTCTCAGTGCTTAATCTGTTGTATTACACAACCTTTGAGTATTTAGCTTTATCAATGACATGTACTTTAAAAATGTTTTAGAGATCCTACCAGTCTTTGAAAACATCCTTGTTCCTTGTTTCAGTTCCAGTTTTATGTATATTTTCTGCCTTGCACCTGATTATTCCAACAATTGATGGATGGCCTTAGGAATCTAATTCTGGTATTGATAGATTTTGCTGGTTGTCTCCCCTTGTAGCTGATTTCTTCATTATTGTGTAAATTTAGATCATGAGCTCATGTTTAGCTAAACAGCTGACCTTGTAAGACGCTTAGGTGTGAACGCTCGTAAGCTTCAGCAGAAAGTCGGCAAAGATTTATTTGTGTCCCTGCAATGAGTTGCCCGCGAGAACGCCGTTTTCTACAAGTGTTGGTCCAATACTCCCTCTAGAGGCAGGGGACTCCGACAGGGCTAATTGGCGGCGCCCGATCTGGGGCAGGGGCAGTGGGCGGCCTGTGGCCAAGGCAGGAGCCTCTCTGCATGTTTCCCAGGGACCCATCTGCCTGCGAACTTCGGTCACCTGGCAGGAAGCTACGATGCCCAGACCTATGGTTAGCTGAGCAGCGAGGTGTACTGCGCGGACAGGTTCCACACACACTTCAAGTAAGAGGTCGGCCTGAGTGGAAAGGTGAGAGTTTGGGCAGCTGTGCAGACAAAGAAGGCGCCCTTTGGCCTGGGCCTAAATGCTTGTGACATCCCACTGGACCTGCCGGGCTCTGAGGGCCCTGCCCTGGGCCCCCTGCTCCCCTGCCCTTTGTTCAGTCACAGCAGAGATGGCCACACCCACTCCCTCAGTGAGGGCAGTGTGCCAACCTCCCTCAGCCCCGCCCCTTCTCCGCAGGTTACCATGGACTAGAGAGGCTGCATTCTGAGGCCAGGGCGTTCCGAGAATGCCAAGGGCAGACATGATGACCTTAAATGATTTCCTCTTTTGTCAGGTTTGTTAAAATTTAGGAGCTAGGAAATGGTCCACTTTACAGAAATGTTCAAATTTACTGGCATTTCTTATATTCTCTGCTATAACATTGTCCTGATTCTTTCTGTATATTCTTTACTTATGTTTTTGTTTTCCTTAATCAAAGTGTGTCTTTTCAATCTTTTCAAAGAAGATTCTTTGGACTTACTAAATCACCTCAATTTTATACGTTTTCTGTTGTATTAAGTTCTGCTCATATCTTTATTTATCTTTTTCTATGTTCTCAGGGTTTATTGTTTTGATCCTCTGAAGTCAATTAAAACACTTGGTTATTCATTTTAATAAATATTTTACTTATAAAGATTTGAACTTTTGAAGATTCCAGCTTACTTGTAAGTTTCTAAGGCTCAGGTCCTCTCCATTGTTGCTGGCCTAAGGTTTAGTTCACCATATAGCAATGTATATATTGACCTATTTTCCCCTCGACTTTCTGTGATTCCCTACATCTCACCTTTCTTTGCAGACAAGCCATTTGAAATACCCTTAACTTATTTCACAGCCAATAAGTCATTGAAATAATGTGTATTTTTTAGAGAAATCTTCTTATATAATTAGGCAGAAAATCTCACCTGCCATAGTTTTCAAAACAGCACAATTTCACTCTTCTCAATGCTTAATCTGTTGTATTACACAACCTTTGAGTATTTAGCTTTATCAATGACATGTACTTTAAAAATGTTTTAGAGATCCTACCAGTCTTTGAAAACATCCTTGTTCCTTGTTTCAGTTCCAGTTTTATGTATATTTTCTGCCTTGCACATGATTATTCCAACAATTGATGGATGGCCTTGGGAATCTAATTCTGGTATTGAGAGTTTTTGCTGATTGTCTCCCCTTGTAGCTGATTTCTTCATTATTGTGTAAATTTAGATCATGAGCTCATGTTAAGCTAAACAGCTGACCTTGTAAGACGCTTACGTGTGAACACTCGTAAGCTTCAGCAGAAAGTCGGCAAAGATTTATTTGTGTCCCTCCAATGAGTTGCCCGGGAGAACCCCGTTTTCTACAAGTGTTGGTCCAATACTCCCTCTCGAGGCAGGGGACTCCGACAGGGCTGCTTGGCGGCCCCCGGTCTGGGGCAGGGGCAGTGGGCGGACTGAAGCCCAGGCAGGAGCCTCTCTGCATGTGTCCCAGGGACCCATCTGCCTGCGAACTTCGGTCACCTGGCAGGAAGCTACGATGCCCAGACCTATGGTTAGCTGTGCAGCGAGTTGTACTGCGTGGACAGGTTTTACACACACTTCAAGTAAGAGGTCGGCCTGAGTGGAAAGGTGAGAGTTTGGGCAGCTGTGCAGACAAAGAAGGCGCCCTTTGGCCAGGGCCTAAATGCTTGTGACACCCCACTGGTCCTGCCGGGCTCTGAGGGCCCTGCCCTGGGCCCCCTGCTCCCCTGCCCTTTGTTCAGTCACAGCAGAGATGGCCACACCCACTCCCTCCGTGAGGGCAGAGTTCCAACCTCCCTCAGCCATGCCCCCTCTCCGCAATTTACCATGGACTACAGAGGCTGCATTCTGAGGCCAGGGCGTTCCGAGAATGCCAAGGGCAGGCATGATGACCTTAAATGATTTCCTCTTGTGTCAGGTTTGGTAAACTTTAGGAGCTAGGAAATGGTCCACTTTACAGAAATGTTCAAATTTACTGGCATTTCATATATTCTCTGCTATAACATTGTCCTGATTCTTTCTGTATATTCTTTACTTATGTTTTTGTTTTCCTTAATCAAAGTGTGTCTTTTCAATCTTTTCAAAGAAGATTCTTTGGACTTACTAAATCACCTCAATTTTATACGTTTTCTGTTGTATTCAGTTCTGCTCATATCTTTATTTATCTTTTTTCTATGTTCTCAGGGTTTATTGTTTTGAACTTCTGATGTCAATTACAACACTTGGTTATTCATTTTAATAAATATTTTACTTATAAAGATTTGAACTTTTGAAGATTCCAGCTTACATGTAAGTTTCTAAGGGTCAGGTCCTCTCCATTGTTGCTGGCCTAAGGTTTAGTTCAACATATAGCAATGTATATATTGACCTATTTTCCCCTCGACTTTCTGTGATTCCCTATATCTCACCTTTCTTTGCAGACAAGCCATTAGAAATACCCTTAACTTATTTCACAGCCAATAAGTCATTGAAATGATGTGTATTTTTTAGAGAAATCTTCTTATATAATTAGGCAGAAAATCTCACCTGCCATAGTGTTCAAAACAGCATAATTTCACTCTTCTCAATGCTTAATCTGTTGTATTACACAACCTTTGAGTATTTAGCTTTATCAATGAAATGTACTTTAAAAATATTTTAGAGATCCTACCAGTCTTTGAAAACATCTTTGTTCCTTGTTTCAGTTCCAGTTTTATGTATATTTTCTGCCTTGCACCTGATTATTCCAACAATTGATGGATGGCCTTGGGAATCTAATACTGGTATTGATAGTTTTTGCTGATTGTCTCCCCTTGTAGCTGATTTCTTCATTATTGTGTAAATTTAGATCATGAGTTCATGTTTAGCTAAACAGCTGACCTTGTAAGACGCTTAGGTGTGAACGCTCGTAAGCTTCACCAGAAAGTCGGCAAAGATTTATTTGTGTCCCTCCAATGACTTGCCCGTGAGAACCCCGTTTTCTACAAGTGTTGGTCCAATACTCCCTCAAGAGGCAGGGGACTCCGACAGGTCTGCTTGGCGGCCCCCGATCTGGGGCAGGGGCAGTGGGCGGCCTGTGGCCCAGGCAGAAGCCTCTCTGCATGTGTCCCAGGGACCCAACTGCCTGCGAACTTCGGTCACCTGGCAGGAAGCTACGATGCCCTGAACTATGGTTAGGTGTGCAGTGAGGTGTACGGCGCGGACAGGTTCCACACACACTTCAAGTAAGAGGTCGGCCTGATTGGAAAGGTGAGAGTTTGGGCAGCTGTGCAGACAAAGAAGGCGCCCTTTGGCCTGGGCCTAAATGCTTGTGACACCCCACTGGACCTTCCGGGCTCTGAGGGTCCTGCCCTAGGCCCCCTGCTCCCCTGCCCTTTGTTCAGTCACAGCAGAGATGGCCACACCCACTCCCTCAGTGAGGGCAGTGATCCAACCTCCCTCAGCCCCGCCCCCTCTCCGCAGGTTACCATGGACTACAGATGCTGCATCCGGAGGCCAGGGCGTTCCGAGAATGACAAGGGCAGACATGATGACCTTAAATCATTTCCTCTTGTGTCAGTTTTGGTAAACTTTAGGAGTTAGGAAATGGTCCACTTAACAGAAATGTTCAAATTTACTGGCATTTCTTATATTCTCTGCTATAACATTGTCCTGATTCTTTCTGTATATTCTTTACTTATGTTTTTGTTTTCCTTAATCAAAGTGTGTCTTTTCAATCTTTTCAAAGAAGATTCTTTGGACTTACTAAATCACCTCAATTTTATCCGTATTCTGTTGTATTAAGTTCTGCTCATATCTTTATTTATCTTTTTTCTATGTTCTCAGGGTTTATTGTTTTGATCTTCTGATGTCAATTAAAACACTTGGTTATTCATTTTAATAAATATTTTACTTATAAAGATTTGAACTTTTGAAGATTCCAGCTTACTTGTAAGTTTCTAAGGGTCAGGTCCTCTCCATTGTTGCTGGCCTAAGGTTTAGTTCAACATATAGCAATGTATATATTGACCTATTTTCCCCTCGACTTTCTGTGATTCCCTACATCTCACCTTTCTTTGCAGACAAGCCATTTGAAATACCCTTAAATTATTTCACAGCCAATAAGTCATTGAAATAATGTGTATTTTTTAGAGAAATCTTCTTATATAATTAGGCAGAAAATCTCACCTGCCATAGTTTTCAAAACAGCATAATTTCACTCTTCTCAATGCTTAATCTGTTGTATTACACAACCTTTGAGTATTTAGCTTTATCAATGACATGTACTTTAAAAATGATTTAGAGATCCTACCAGTCTTTGAAAACATCCTTGTTCCTTGGTTCAGTTCCAGTTTTATGTATATTTTCTGCCTTGCACCTGATTATTCCAACAATTGATGGATGGCCTTGGGAATCTAATTCTGGTATTTATAGTTTTTCCTGGTTGTCTCCCCTTGTACCTGATTTCTTCATTATTGTGTAAATTTAGATCATGAGCTCATGTTTAGCTAAACAGCTGACCTTGTAAGACGCTTAGGTGTGAATGCTCGTAAGTTTCATCAGAAAGTCGGCAAAGATTTATTTGTGTCCCTCCAATGAGTTGCCCGCGAGAACGCCGTTTTCTACAAGTGTTGGTCCAATGCTCCCTCAAGAGGCAGAGGACTCCGACAGGGCTGCTTGGCGGCCCCTGATCTGGGGCAGGGGCTGTGGGCGGCCTGTGGCCCAGGCAGAAGGCTCTCTGCATGTGTCCCAGGGACCCATCTGCCTGCGAACCTCGGTCACCTTGCAGGAAGCTACGATGCCTAGACCTATGGTTAGCTGTCCAGCGAGGTGTACTGTGCGGACACGTTCCACACACACTTCAAGTAAGAGGTCGGCCTGAGTGGAAAGGTGAGAGTTTGGGCAGCTGTGCAGACAAAGAAGGCGCCCTTTGGCCTGGGCCTAAATGCTTGTGACACCCCACTGCACCTGCCGGGATCTGAGGGCCCTGCCCTGGGCCCCCTGCTCCCCTGCCCTTTGTTCAGTCACAGCAGAGATGGCCACACCCACTCCCTCAGTGAGGGCACTGTGCCAAACTTTTTCAGCCCCGCCCCTTCTCCGCAGGTTACCATGGACGACAGAGGCTGCATTCTGATGCCAGGGCGTTCCGAGAATGCCAAGGGCAGACATGATGACCTTAAATGATTTCCTCTTTTGTCAGGTTTGTTAAAATTTAGGAGCTAGGAAATGGTCCACTTTACAGAAATGTTCAAATTTACTGGCATTTCTTATATTCTCTGCTATAACATTGTCCTGATTCTTTCTGTATATTCTTTACTTATGTTTTTGTTTTCCTTAATCAAAGTGTGTCTTTTCAATCTTTTCAAAGAAGACTCTTTGGACTTACTAAATCACCTCAATTTTATACGTTTTCTGTTGTATTAAGTTCTGCTCATATCTTTATTTATCTTTTTTCTATGTTCTCAGGGTTTATTGTTTTGATCCTCTGAAGTCAATTAAAACACTTGGTTATTCATTTTAATAAATATTTTACTTATAAAAATTTGAACTTTTGAAGATTCCAGCTTACTTGTAAGTTTCTAAGGGTCAGGTCCTCTCCATTGTTGCTGGCCTAAGGTTTAGTTCACGATATAGCAATGTATATATTGACCTATTATCCCCTCGACTTTCTGTGATTCCCTACATCTCACCTTTCTTTGCAGACAAGCCATTTGAAATACCCTTAACTTATTTCACAGCCTATAAGTCATTGAAATGATGTGTATTTTTTAGAGAAATCTTCTTATATAATTAGGCAGAAAATCTCCCCTGCCATAGTTTTCAAAACAGCATAATTTCACTCTTCTCAATGCTTAATCTGTTGTATTACACAACCTTTGAGTATTTAGCTTTATCAATGACATGTACTTTAAAAATGTTTTAGAGATCCTACCAGTCTTTGAAAACATCCTTGTTCCTTGTTTCAGTTCCAGTTTTATGTATATTTTCTGCCTTGCACCTGATTATTCCAACAATTGATGGATGGCGTTGGGAATCTAATTCTGGTATTGATAGTCTTTACTGATTGTCTCCCCTCGTAGCTGATTTCTTCATTATTGTGTAAATTTAGATCATGAGCTCATGTTTAGCTAAACAGCTGACCTTGTAAGACGCTTAGGTGTGAACGCTCGTGAGCTTCAGCCGAAAGTCGGCAAAGATTTATTTGTGTCCCTCCAATGAGTTGCCCGTGAGAACCCCGTTTTCTACAAGTGTTGTTCCAATACTCCCTCAAGAGGCAGGGGACTCCGACAGGGCTGCTTGGCGGCCCCCGATCTGGGTCAGGGGCAGTGGGCGGCCTGTGGCCCAGGCAGAAACCTCTCTGCATGTGTCCCAGGAACCCATCTGCCTGCGAACGTCGGTCACCTGGCAGGAATCTACGATGCCCAGACCTATGTTTATGTGTGCAGCGAGGTGTACTGCGCGGACAGGTTCCGCACACACTTCAAGTAAGAGGTCGGCCTGATTGGAAATGTAAGAGTTTGGGCAGCTGTGCAGACAAAGAAGGCGCCCTTTGGCCTGGGCCTAAATGCTTGTGACAGACCAGTGGACCTGCCGTGCTCTGAGGGCCCTGCCCTGGGCCCCCTGCTCCCCTGCCCTTTGTTCAGTCACAGCAGAGATGGCCACACCCACTCCCTCAGTGAGGGCAGCGATCCAACCACCCTCAGCCCCGCCCCCACTCCGCAGGTTACCATGGACTACAGATGCTGCATTCTGAGGCCAGGGCGTTCCGAGAATGACAAGGGCAGACATGATGACCTTAAATGATTTCCTCTTGTGTCAGGTTTGGTAAACTTCAGGAGCTAGGAAATGGTCCACTTTACAGAAATGTTCAAATTTACTGGCATTTCATATATTCTCTGCTATAACATTGTCCTGATTCTTTCTGTATATTCTTTACTTATGTTTTTGTTTTCCTTAATCAAAGTGTGTCTTTTCAATCTTTTCAAAGAAGATTCTTTGGACTTACTAAATCACCTCAATTTTATACGTTTTCTGTTGTATTAAGTTCTGATCATATCTTTAATTATCTTTTTTCTATGTTCTCAGGGTTTATTGTTTTGAACTTCTGATGTCAATTAAAACACTTGGTTATTCATTTTAATAAATATTTTACTTATAAAGATTTGAACTTTTGAAGATTCCAGCTTACATGTAAGTTTCTAAGGGTCAGGTCCTCTCCATTGTTGCTGGACTAAGGTTTTGTTCACCATATAGCAATGTATATATTGACCTATTTTCCCCTCGACTTTCTGTGATTCCCTACATCTCACCTTTCTTTGCAGACAAGCCATTTGAAATACCCTTAACTTATTTCACAGCCAATAAGTCATTGAAATAATGTGTATTTTTTAGAGAAATCTTCTTATATAATTAGGCAGAAAATCTCACCTGCCATAGTTTTCAAAACAGCATAATTTCACTCTTCTCAGTGCTTAATCTGTTGTATTACACAACCTTTGAGTATTTAGCTTTATCAATGACATGTACTTTAAAAATGTTTTAGAGATCCTACCAGTCTTTGAAAACATCCTTGTTCCTTGTTTCAGTTCCAGTTTTATGTATATTTTCTGCCTTGCACCTGATTATTCCAACAATTGATGGATGGCCTTAGGAATCTAATTCTGGTATTGATAGATTTTGCTGGTTGTCTCCCCTTGTAGCTGATTTCTTCATTATTGTGTAAATTTAGATCATGAGCTCATGTTTAGCTAAACAGCTGACCTTGAAAGACGCTTAGGTGTGAACGCTCGTAAGCTTCAGCAGAAGGTCGGAAAAGATTTATTTGTGTCCCTGCAATGAGTTGCCCGTGAGAATGCCGTTTTCTACAAGTGTTGGTCCAATACTCCCTCTAGAGGCAGGGGACTCCGACAGGGCTAATTGGCGGCGCCCGATCTGGGGCAGGGGCAGTGGGCGGCCTGTGGCCAAGGCAGGAGCCTCTCTGCATGTTTCCCAGGGACCCATCTGCCTGCGAACTTCGGTCACCTGGCAGGAAGCTACGATGCCCAGACCTATGGTTAGCTGAGCAGCGAGGTGTACTGCCCGGACAGGTTCCACACACACTTCAAGTAAGAGGTCGGCCTGAGTGGAAAGGTGAGAGTTTGGGCAGCTGTGCAGACAAAGAAGGCGCCCTTTGGCCTGGGCCTAAATGCTTGTGACATCCCACTGGACCTGCCGGGCTCTGAGGGCCCTGCCCTGGGCCCCCTGCTCCCCTGCCCTTTGTTCAGTCACAGCAGAGATGGCCACACCCACTCCCTCAGTGAGGGCAGTGTGCCAACCTCCCTCAGCCCCGCCCCTTCTCCGCAGGTTACCATGGACTAGAGAGGCTGCATTCTGAGGCCAGGGCGTTCCGAGAATGCCAAGGGCAGACATGATGACCTTAAATGATTTCCTCTTTTGTCAGGTTTGTTAAAATTTAGGAGCTAGGAAATGGTCCACTTTACAGAAATGTTCAAATTTACTGGCATTTCTTATATTCTCTGCTATAACATTGTCCTGATTCTTTCTGTATATTCTTTACTTATGTTTTTGTTTTCCTTAATCAAAGTGTGTCTTTTCAATCTTTTCAAAGAAGATTCTTTGGACTTACTAAATCACCTCAATTTTATACGTTTTCTGTTGTATTAAGTTCTGCTCATATCTTTATTTATCTTTTTCTATGTTCTCAGTGTTTATTGTTTTGATCCTCTGAAGTCAATTAAAACACTTGGTTATTCATTTTAATAAATATTTTACTTATAAAGATTGGAACTTTTGAAGATTCCAGCTTACTTGTAAGTTTCTAAGGGTCAGGTCCTCTCCATTGTTGCTGGCCTAAGGTTTAGTTCACCATATAGCAATGTATATATTGACCTATTTTCCCCTCGACTTTCTGTGATTCCCTACATCTCACCTTTCTTTGCAGACAAGCCATTTGAAATACCCTTAACTTATTTCACAGCCAATAAGTCATTGAAATAATGTGTATTTTTTAGAGAAATCTTCTTATATAATTAGGCAGAAAATCTCACCTGCCATAGTTTTCAAAACAGCACAATTTCACTCTTCTCAATGCTTAATCTGTTGTATTACACAACCTTTGAGTATTTAGCTTTATCAATGACATGTACTTTAAAAATGTTTTAGAGATCCTACCAGTCTTTGAAAACATCCTTGTTCCTTGTTTCAGTTCCAGTTTTATGTATATTTTCTGCCTTGCACATGATTATTCCAACAATTGATGGATGGCCTTGGGAATCTAATTCTGGTATTGAGAGTTTTTGCTGATTGTCTCCCCTTGTAGCTGATTTCTTCATTATTGTGTAAATTTAGATCATGAGCTCATGTTAAGCTAAACAGCTGACCTTGTAAGACGCTTACGTGTGAACACTCGTAAGCTTCAGCAGAAAGTCGGCAAAGATTTATTTGTGTCCCTCCAATGAGTTGCCCGGGAGAACCCCGTTTTCTACAAGTGTTGGTCCAATACTCCCTCTCGAGGCAGGGGACTCCGACAGGGCTGCTTGGCGGCCCCCGGTCTGGGGCAGGGGCAGTGGGCGGACTGAAGCCCAGGCAGGAGCCTCTCTGCATGTGTCCCAGGGACCCATCTGCCTGCGAACTTCGGTCACCTGGCAGGAAGCTACGATGCCCAGACCTATGGTTAGCTGTGCAGCGAGTTGTACTGCGTGGACAGGTTTTACACACACTTCAAGTAAGAGGTCGGCCTGAGTGGAAAGGTGAGAGTTTGGGCAGCTGTGCAGACAAAGAAGGCGCCCTTTGGCCTGGGCCTAAATGCTTGTGACACCCCACTGGTCCTGCCGGGCTCTGAGGGCCCTGCCCTGGGCCCCCTGCTCCCCTGCCCTTTGTTCAGTCACAGCAGAGATGGCCACACCCACTCCCTCCGTGAGGGCAGAGTTCCAACCTCCCTCAGCCATGCCCCCTCTCCGCAATTTACCATGGACTACAGAGGCTGCATTCTGAGGCCAGGGCGTTCCGAGAATGCCAAGGGCAGGCATGATGACCTTAAATGATTTCCTCTTGTGTCAGGTTTGGTAAACTTTAGGAGCTAGGAAATGGTCCACTTTACAGAAATGTTCAAATTTACTGGCATTTCATATATTCTCTGCTGTAACATTGTCCTGATTCTTTCTGTATATTCTTTACTTATGTTTTTGTTTTCCTTAATCAAAGTGTGTCTTTTCAATCTTTTCAAAGAAGATTCTTTGGACTTACTAAATCACCTCAATTTTATACGTTTTCTGTTGTATTCAGTTCTGCTCATATCTTTATTTATCTTTTTTCTATGTTCTCAGGGTTTATTGTTTTGAACTTCTGATGTCAATTACAACACTTGGTTATTCATTTTAATAAATATTTTACTTATAAAGATTTGAACTTTTGAAGATTCCAGCTTACATGTAAGTTTCTAAGGGTCAGGTCCTCTCCATTGTTGCTGGCCTAAGGTTTAGTTCAACATATAGCAATGTATATATTGACCTATTTTCCCCTCGACTTTCTGTGATTCCCTATATCTCACCTTTCTTTGCAGACAAGCCATTAGAAATACCCTTAACTTATTTCACAGCCAATAAGTCATTGAAATGATGTGTATTTTTTAGAGAAATCTTCTTATATAATTAGGCAGAAAATCTCACCTGCCATAGTGTTCAAAACAGCATAATTTCACTCTTCTCAATGCTTAATCTGTTGTATTACACAACCTTTGAGTATTTAGCTTTATCAATGAAATGTACTTTAAAAATATTTTAGAGATCCTACCAGTCTTTGAAAACATCCTTGTTCCTTGTTTCAGTTCCAGTTTTATGTATATTTTCTGCCTTGCACCTGATTATTCCAACAATTGATGGATGGCCTTGGGAATCTAATACTGGTATTGATAGTTTTTGCTGATTGTCTCCCCTTGTAGCTGATTTCTTCATTATTGTGTAAATTTAGATCATGAGCTCATGTTTAGCTAAACAGCTGACCTTGTAAGACGCTTAGGTGTGAACGCTCGTAAGCTTCACCAGAAAGTCGGCAAAGATTTATTTGTGTCCCTCCAATGACTTGCCCGTGAGAACCCCGTTTTCTACAAGTGTTGGTCCAATACTCCCTCAAGAGGCAGGGGACTCCGATAGGTCTGCTTGGCGGCCCCCGATCTGGGGCAGGGGCAGTGGGCGGCCTGTGGCCCAGGCAGAAGCCTCTCTGCATGTGTCCCAGGGACCCAACTGCCTGCGAACTTCGGTCACCTGGCAGGAAGCTACGATGCCCTGAACTATGGTTAGGTGTGCAGCGAGGTGTACGGCGCGGACAGGTTCCACACACACTTCAAGTAAGAGGTCGGCCTGAGTGGTAAGGTGAGAGTTTGGACAGCTGTGCAGACAAAGAAGGCGCCCTTTGGCCTGGGCCTAAATGCTTGTGACACCCCACTGGACCTGACGGGCTCTGAGGGCCCTGCCCTGGGCCCCCTGCTCCCCTGCCCTTTGTTCAGTCACAGCAGAGATGGCCACACCCACTCCCTCAGTGAGGGCAGTGTTCGAACCTCCCCCTGCCCCGCCCACTCTCAGCAGGTTACCATGGACTACAGATGCTGCATCCGGAGGCCAGGGTGTTCCGAGAATGACAAGGGCAGACATGAAGACCTTAAATGATTTCCTCTTGTGTCAGGTTTGGTAAACTTTAGGAGCTAGGAAATGGTCCACTTTAGAGAAATGTTCAAATTTACTGGCATTTCTTATATTCTCTGCTATAACATTGTCCTGATTCTTTCTGTATATTCTTTACTTATGTTTTTGTTTTCCTTAATCAAAGTGTGTCTTTTCAATCTTTTCAAAGAAGATTCTTTGGACTTACTAAATCACCTCAATTTTATACGTTTTCTGTTGTATTAAGTTCTGCTCATATCTTTATTTATCTTTTTTCTATGTTCTCAGGGTTTATTGTTTTGATCTTCTGATGTCAATTAAAACACTTGGTTATTCATTTTAATAAATATTTTACTTATAAAGATTGGAACTTTTGAAGATTCCAGCTTACTTGTAAGTTTCTAAGGGTCAGGTCCTCTCCATTGTTGCTGGCCTAAGGTTTAGTTCACCATATAGCAATGTATATATTGACCTATTTTCCTCTCGACTTTCTGTGATTCCCTACATCTCACCTTTCTTTGCAGACAAGCCATTTGAAATACCCTTAACTTATTTCACAGCCAATAAGTCATTGAAATAATGTGTATTTTTTAGAGAAATCTTCTTATATAATTAGGCAGAAAATCTCACCTGCCATAGTTTTCAAAACAGCATAATTTCACTCTTCTCAATGCTTAATCTGTTGTATTACACAACCTTTGAGTATTTAGCTTTATCAATGACATGTACTTTAAAAATGTTTTAGAGATCCTACCAGTCTTTGAAAACATCCTTGTTCCTTGTTTCAGTTCCAGTTTTATGTATATTTTCTGCCTTGCACCTGATTATTCCAACAATTGATGGATGGCCTTGGGAATCTAATTCTGGTATTGAGAGTTTTTGCTGATTGTCTCCCCTTGTAGCTGATTTCTTCATTATTGTGTAAATTTAGATCATGAACTCATGTTAAGCTAAACAGCTGACCTTGTAAGACGCTTACGTGTGAACGCTCGTAAGCTTCATCAGAAAGTCGGCAAAGATTTATTTGTGTCCCTCCAATGAGTTGCCAGGGAGAACCCCGTTTTCTACAAGTGATGGTCCAATAGTCCCTCAACAGGCAGGGGACTCCGACAGGGCTGCTTGGCGGCCCCCGATCTGGGGCAGGGGCAGTGGTCGGACTGAAGCCCAGGCAGGAGCCTCTCTGCATGTGTCCCAGGGACCCATCTGCCTGCGAACTTCGGTCACCTGGCAGGAAGCTACGATGCCCAGACGTATGGTTAGCTGTGCAGCGAGGTGTACTGCGTGGATAGGATCCACACACACTTCAACTAAGAGGTCGGCCTGAATGGAAAGGTGAGAGTTTGGGCAGCTGTTCAGAAAACGAAGGCGCCCTTTGGCCTGGCCCTAAATGCTTGTGATACACCACTGAACCTGCCGGGCTCTGAGGGCCCTGCCCTGGGCCCCCTGCTCCCCTGCCCTTTGTTCAGTCACAGCAGAGATGGCCACACCCACTCCCTCAGTGAGGGCAGAGTTCCAACCTCCCTCAGCCCCGCCCCCTCTCCGCAGTTTACCATGGACTACAGAGGCTGCATTCTGAGGCCAGGGCGTTCCGAGAATGACAAGGGCAGACATGATGACCTTAAATGATTTCCTCTTGTGTCAGGTTTGGTAAACTTCAGGAGCTAGGAAATGGTCCACTTTACAGAAATGTTCAAATTTACTGGCATTTCATATATTCTCTGCTATAACATTGTCCTGATTCTTTCTGTATATTCTTTACTTATGTTTTTGTTTTCCTTAATCAAAGTGTGTCTTTTCAATCTTTTCAAAGAAGATTCTTTGGACTTACAAAATCACCTCAATTTTATACATTTTCTTTTGTATTAAGTTCTGCTCATATCTTTATTTATCTTTTTTCTATGTTCTCAGGGTTTATTGTTTTGAACTTCTGATATCAATTAAAACACTTGGTTATTCATTTTAATAAAAATTTTACTTATAAAGATTTGAACTTTTGAAGATTCCAGCTTACATGTAAGTTTCTAAGGGTCAGGTCCTCTCCATTGTTGCTGGACTAAGGTTTAGTTCACCATATAGCAATGTATATATTGACCTATTTTCCCCTCGACTTTCTGTGATTCCCTACATCTCACCTTTCTTTGCAGACAAGCCATTTGAAATACCCTTAACTTATTTCACAGCGAATAAGTCATTGAAATAATGTGTATTTTTTAGAGAAATCTTCTTATATAATTCGGCAGAAAATCTCACCTGCCATAGTTTTCAAAACAGCATAATTTCACTCTTCTCAATGCTTAATCTGTTGTATTACACAACCTTTGAGTATTTAGCTTTATCAATGACATGTACTTTAAAAATGTTTTAGAGATCCTACCAGTCTTTGAAAACATCCTTGTTCCTTGTTTCAGTTCCAGTTTTATGTATATTTTCTGCCTTGCACCTGATTATTCCAACAATTGATGGATGGCCTTGGGAATCTAATTCTGGTATTGATAGTTTTTGCTGGTTGTCTCCCCTTGTAGCTGATTTCTTCATTATTGTGTAAATTTAGATCATGAGCTCATGTTTAGCTAAACAGCTGACCTTGTAAGACGCTTAAGTGTGAACGCTCGTAAGCTTCAGCAGAAAGTCGGCAAAGATTTATTTGTGTCCCTGCAATGAGTTGCCCGCGAGAATGCCGTTTTCTACAAGTGTTGGTCCAATACTCCCTCTAGAGGCCGGGGACTCCGACAGGGCTAATTGGCGGCGGCCGATCTGGGGCAGGGGCAGTGGGCGGCCTGTGGCCAAGGCAGGAGCCTCTCTGCATGTGTCCCAGGGACCCATCTGCCTGCGAACTTTGGTCACCTGGCAGGAAGCTACGATGCCCAGACCTATGGTTAGCTGAGCAGCGAGGTGTACTGCCCGGACAGGTTCCACACACACTTCAAGTAAGAGGTCGGCCTGAGTGGAAAGGTGAGAGTTTGGGCAGCTGTGCAGACAAAGAAGGCGCCCTTTGGCCTGGGCCTAAATGCTTGTGACACCCCACTGGACCTGCCGGGATCTGAGGGCCCTGCCCTGGGCCCCCTGCTCCCCTGCCCTTTGTTCAGTCACAGCAGAGATGGCCACACCCACTCCCTCAGTGAGGGCAGTGTTCCAACCTCCCTTAGCCCCGCCCCCTCTCCGCAGGTTACCATGGACTACAGATGCTGCATCCGGAGGCCAGGGTGTTCCGAGAATGACAAGGGCAGACATGATGACCTTAAATGATTTCCTCTTGTGTCAGGTTTGGTAAACTTTAGGAGCTAGGAAATGGTCCACTTTACAGAAATGTTCAAATTTACTGGCATTTCTTATATTCTCTGCTATAACATTGTCCTGATTCTTTCTGTATATTCTTTACTTATGTTTTTGTTTTCCTTAATCAAAGTGTGTCTTTTCAATCTTTTCAAAGAAGATATTTTGGACTTACTAAATCACCTCAATTTTATACGTTTTCTGTTGTATTAAGTTCTGCTCATATCTTTATTTATCTTTTTTCTATGTTCTCAGGGTTTATTGTTTTGATCTTCTGATGTCAATTAAAACACTTGGTTATTCATTTTAATAAATATTTTACTTATAAAGATTGGAACTTTTGAAGATTCCAGCTTACTTGTAAGTTTCTAAAGGTCAGGTCCTCTCCATTGTTGCTGGCCTAAGGTTTAGTTCACCATATAGCAATGTATATATTGACCTATTTTCCCCTCGACTTTCTGTGATTCCCTACATCTCACCTTTCTTTGCAGACAAGCCATTTGAAATACCCTTAACTTATTTCACAGCCAATAAGTCATTGAAATAATGTGTATTTTTAGAGAAATCTTCTTATATAATTAGGCAGAAAATCTCACCTGCCATAGTTTTCAAAACAGCATAATTTCACTCTTCTCAATTCTTAATCTGTTGTATTACACAACCTTTGAGTATTTAGCTTTATCAAAGACATGTACTATAAAAATGTTTTAGAGTTCGTACCAGTCTTTGAAAACATCCTTGTTCCTTGTTTCAGTTCCAGTTTTATGTATATTTTCTGCCTTGCACCTGATTATTCTAACAATTGATGGATGACCTTGGGAATCAAATTCTGGTGTTGATAGTTTTTGCTGGTTGCCTCCCCTCGTAGCTGATTTCTTCATTATTGTGTAAATTTAGATCATGAGCTCATGTTTAGCTAAACAGCTGACCTTGTCAGACGCTTAGGTGTGAATGCTCGTATGCTTTAGCAGAAAGTCGGCAAAGATTTTTTTGTGTCCCTCCAATGAGTTGCCCGCGAAAGCGCCGTTTTCTACAAGTGTAGGTCCAATACTCCCTCAAGAGGCAGGGGACTCCGACAGGGCTGCTTGGTGGCCCCCGATCTGGGGCTGGGGCAGTGGGCGGCCTGTGGACCAGGCAGGAGCCTCTCTGCATGTGTCCCAGGGACCCATCTGCCTGCAAACTTCGGTCACTTGGCAGGGAGCTACGATGCCCAGACCTATGGTTACCTGGGCAGTGAGGTGTACTGCACGGACAGGTTCCACACACACTTCAAGTAAGAGGGCGGCCTGAGTGGAAAGGTGAGAGTTTGGGCAGCTGTGCAGGCAAACAAGGCGCCCTTTGGCCTGGGCCTAAATGCTTGTGACACCCCACTGGACCTGCCGGGCTCTGAGGGCCCTGACCTGGGACCCCTGCTCCCCTGCCCTTTGTTCAGTCACAGCAGAGATGGCCACACCCACTCCCTCAGTGAGGGCAGAGTTCCAACATCCCTCAGCCCCGCCCCCTCTCCGCAGGTTACCATGGACTACAGAGGCTGCATTCTGAGGCCAGGGCGTTCCGAGAATGCCAAGGGCAGACATGATGACCTTAAATGATTTCCTCTTGTGTCAGGTTTGGTAAACTTTAGGAGCTAGGAAATGGTCCACTTTACAGAAATGTTCAAATTTACTGGCATTTCTTATATTCTCTGCTATAACATTGTCCTGATTCTTTCTGTATATTCTTTACTTATGTTTTTGTTTTCCTTAATCAAAGTGTGTCTTTTCAATCTTTTCAAAGAAGATTCTTTGGACTTACTAAATCACCTCAATTTTATACGTTTTCTGTTGTATTAAGTTCTGCTCATATCTTTATTTATCTTTTTTCTATGTTCTCAGGGTTTATTGTTTTGATCTTCTGATGTCAATTCAAACACTTGGTTATTCATTTTAATAAATATTTTACTTATAAAGATTTGAACTTTTGAAGATTCCAGCTTACTTGTAAGTTTCTAAGGGTCAGGTCCTCTCCATTGTTGCTGGCCTAAGGTTTAGTTCACCATATAGCAATGTATATATTGACCTATTTTCCCCTCGACTTTCTGTGATTCCCTACATCTCACCTTTCTTTGCAGACAAGCCATTTGAAATACCCTTAACTTATTTCACAGCCAAGAAGTCATTGAAATAATGTGTATTTTTTAGAGAAATCTTCTTATATAATTAGGCAGAAAATCTCACTTTCTGTAGTTTTCAAAACAGCATAATTTCACTCTTCTCAATGCTTAATCTGTGGTATTACACAACTTTTGAGTATTTAGCTTTATCAATGACATGTACTTTAAAAATGTTTTAGAGATCCTACCAGTCTTTGAAAACATCCTTGTTCCTTGTTTCAGTTCCAGTTTTATGTATATTTTCTGCCTTACACCTGATTATTCCAACAATGGATGGACGGCCTTGGGAATCTAATTCTGGTATTGATACTTTTTGCTGATTGTCTCCCCTCATAGGTTATTTCTTCATTATTTTGTAAATTTATATCATGAGCTCATGTTTAGCTAAACAGCTGACCTTGTCAGACGCTTAGGTGTGAACGCTCGTAAGCTTTAGCAGAAAGTCGGCAAAGATTTATTTGTGTCCCTCCAATGAGTTGCCCGCGAGAACGCCGTTTTCTACAAGTGTAGGTCCAATACTCCCTCAAGAGGCAGGGGACTCCGACAGGGCTGCTTGGCGGCCCCTGATCTGTGGCTGGGGCAGTGGGCGGCCTGTGGCCCAGGCAGGAGCCTCTCTGCATGTGTCCCAGGGACCCATCTGCCTGCGAACTTCGGTCACTTGGCAGGGAGCTACGATGCCCAGACCTATGGTTACCTGGGCAGCGAGGTGTACTGCACGGACAGGTTCCACACACACTTGAAGTAAGAGGTCGGCCTGAGTGGAAAGGTTAGAGTTTGGGCAGCTGTGCAGACAAAGAAGGCGCCCTTTGGCCTGGGCCTAAATGCTTGTGACACCCCACTGGACCTGCCAGGCTCTGAGGGCCCTGACCTGGGCCCCCTGCTCCCCTGCCGTTTGTTCAGTCACAGCAGATATGGCGACACCCACTCCCTCAGTGAGGGCAGTGTTCCAACCTCCCTCAGCCCCGCCCCCTCTCCGCAGGTTACCATGGACTACAGAGGCTGCATTCTGAGGCCAGGGCGTTCCGAGAATGCCAAGGGCAGACATGATGACCTTAAATGATTTACTCTTGTGTCAGGTTTGGTAAACTTTAGGAGCTAGGAAATGGTCCACTTTACAGAAATGTTCAAATTTACTGGCATTTCATATATTCTCTGCTATAACATTGTCCTGATTCTTTCTGTATATTCTTTACTTATGTTTTTGTTTTCCTTAATCAAAGTGTGTCTTTTCAATCTTTTCAAAGAAGATTCTTTGGACTTACTAAATCACCTCAATTTTATACGTTTTCTGTTGTATTAAGTTCTGCTCATATCTTTATTTATCTTTTCTCTATGTCCTCAGTGTTTATTGTTTTGATCTTCTGATGTCAATTAAAACACTAGGTTATTCATTTTAGTAAATATTTTACTTATAAAGATTTGAACTTTTGAAGATTCCAGCTTACTTGTAAGTTTCTAAGGGTCAGGTCCTCTCCATTTTTGCTGGCCTAAGGTTTAGTTTACCATATAGCAATGTATATATTGACCTATTTTCCCCTCGACTTTCTGTGATTCCCTACATCTCACCTTTCTTTGCAGACAAGCCATTTGAAATACCCGTAACTTATTTCACAGCCAATAAGTCATTGAAATAATGTGTATTTTTTAGAGAAATCTTCTTATATAATTAGGCAGAAAATCTCACCTGCCATAGTTTTTAAAACAGCATAATTTCAATCTTCTCAATGCTTAATCTGTTGTATTACACAACCTTTGTGTATTTAGCTTTATCAATGACATGTACTTTAAAAATGTTTTAGAGATCCTACCAGTCTTTGAAAACATCCTTGTTCCTTGTTTCAGTTCCAGTTTTATGTATATTTTCTGCCTTGCACCTGATTATTCCAACAATTGATGGATGGCCTTGGGAAACTAATCCTGGTATTGATAGTTTTTGCTGGTTGTCTCCCCTTGTAGCTGATTTCTTCATTATTGTGTAAATTTAGATCATGAGCTCATGTTTAGCTAAACAGCTGACCTTGTAAGACGCTTAGGTGTGAACGCTCGTAAGCTTCAGCAGAAAGTCAGCAAAGATTAATTTGTGTCCCTCCAATGAGTTGCCCGCGAGAACCCCGTTTTCTACAAGTGTTGGTCCAATACTCCCTCAAGAGGCAGGGGACTCCGACAGGGCTGCTTAGCGGCCCCCGATCTGGGGCAGGGGCAGTGGGCGGCCTGTGGCCCAGGCAGAAGCCTCTCTGCATGTGTCCCAGGGACGCATCTGCCTGCGAACTTTGGTCACCTGGCAGGAAGCTACGATGCCCAGACCTATGGTTAGCTGTGCAGCGAGGTGGACTGCATGGACAGGTTCCACACACACTTCAAGTAAGAGGTCGGCCGGAGTGGAAAGGTGAGAGTTTGGGCAGCTGTGGAGACAAAGAAGGCGCCCTGTGTCCTGGGCCTAAATGCTTGTGACACCCCACTGGACCTGCCGGTCTCTGAGGGCCCTGACCTGGGACCCCTGCTCCCCTGCCCTTTGTTCCGTCACAGCAGAGATGGCCACAACCACTCCCTCAGTGAGGGCAGTGTTCCAAGCTCCCTCAGCCCCGACCCCTCTCCGCAGGTTACCATGGACTACAGAGGCTGCATTCTGAGGCCAGGGTGTTCCGAGAATGCCAAGGGCAGACATGATGACCTTAACTGATTTCCTCTTGTGTCAGGTTTGGTAAACTTTAGGAGCTAGGAAATGGTCCCCTTTACAGAAATGTTCAAATTTCCTGGCATTTCTTATATTCTCTGCTATAACATTGTCCTGATTCTTTCTGTATATTCTTTACTTATGTTTTTGTTTTCCTTAATCAAAGTGTGTCTTTTCAATTTTTTCAAAGGAGATTCTTTGGACTTACTAAATCACCTCAATTTTATACGTTTTCTGTTGTATTAAGTTCTGCTCATATCTTTATTTATCTTTTTTCTATGTTCTCAGGGTTTATTGTTTTGATCTTCTGATGTCAATTAAAACACTTGGTTATTCATTTTAATAAATATTTTACTTATAAAGATTTGAACTTTTGAAGATTCCAGCTTACTTGTAAGTTTCTAAGGGTCAGGTCCTCTCCATTGTTGCTGGCCTAAGGTTTAGTTCACCATATAGCAATGTATATATTGACCTATTTTCCCCTCGACTTTCTGTGATTCCCTACATCTCACCTTTCTTTGCAGACAAGCCATTTGAAATACACTTTACTCATTTCGCAGCCAATAAGTCATTGAAATGATGTGTATTTTTTAGAGAAATCTTCTTATATAATTAGGCAGAAAATCTCACCTGCCATAGTTTTCAAAACAGCATAATTTCACTCTTCTCAATGCTTAATCTGTTGTATTACACAACCTTTGAGTATTTAGCTTTATCAATGACATGTACTATAAAAATGTTTTAGAGTTCGTACCAGTCTTTGAAAACATCCTTGTTCCTTGTTTCAGTTCCAGTTTTATGTATATATTCTGCCTTGCACCTGATTATTCCAACAATTGATGGATGGCCTTGGGAATCTAATTCTGGTATTGATAGTTTTTGCTGGTTGTCTCCCCTCGTAGCTGATTTCTTCATTATTGTGTAAATTTAGATCATGAGCTCATGTTTAGCTAAACAGCTGACCTTGTAAGACGCTTAGGTGTGAACGCTCGTAAGCTTCAGCAGAAAGACGGCAAAGATTTATTTGTGTCCCTCCAATGAGTTGCCCGTGAGAACGCCATTTTCTACAAGTGTTGGTCCAATACTCCCTCAAGAGGCAGGGGACTCCGACAGGGCTGATTGGCGGCCCCCGATCTGGGGCAGGGGAAGTGGGCGGCCTGTGGCCCAGGCAGAAGCCTCTCTGCATGTGTCCCAGGGACCCATCTGCCTGCGAACTTCGGTCACCTGGCAGGAAGCTACGATGCCCAGACCTATGGTTAGCTGTGTAGCGAGGTGGACTGCGTGGACAGGTTCCACACACACTTCAAGTAAGAGGCCGTCCTGAGTGGAAAGGTGAGAGTTTGGGCAGCTGTGCAGACAAAGAAGGCGCCCTTTGACCTGGGCCTAAATGCTTGTGACTCCCCACTGGACCTGCCGGGCTCTGAGGGCCCTGCCCTGGGCCCCCTGCTCCCCTGCCCTTTGTTCCGTCACAGTAGAGATGGCCACACCCACTCCCTCAGTGAGGGCTGTGTTCCAACTTCCCTCAGCCCCGCCCCCTCTCCGCAGGTTACCATGGACTACAGAGGCTGCCTTCTGAGGCCAGGGCGTTCCAAGAATGCCAAGGGCAGACATGATGACCTTAAATGATTCCCTCTTGTGTCAGGCTTGGTAAACTTTAGGAGCTAGGAAATGGTCCACTTTACAGAAATGTTCAAATTTACTGGCATTTCTTATATTCTCTGCTATAACATTGTCCTGATTCTTTCTGTATATTCTTTAATTATGTTTTTGTTTTCCTTAATCAAAGTGTGTCTTTTCAATCTTTTCAAAGAAGATTCTTTGGACTTACTAAATCACCTCCATTTTATACGTTTTCTGTTGTATTAAGTTCTGCTCATATCTTTATTTATCTTTTCTCTATGTTCTCAGTGTTTATTGTTTTGATCTTCTGATGTCAATTAAAACACTAGGTTATTCATTGTAATAAATATTTTACTTATAAAGATTTGAACTTTTGAAGATTCCAGCTTACTTGTAAGTTTCTAAGGGTCAGGTCCTCTCCATTGTTGCTGGCCTAAGGTTTAGTTCACCATATAGCAATGTATATATTGACGTATTTTCCCCTCGACTTTCTGTGATTCCCTACATCTCACCTTTCTTTGCAGACAAGCCATTTGAAATACCCGTAACTTATTTCACAGCCAATAAGTCATTGAAATAATGTGTATTTTTTAGAGAAATCTTCTTATATAATTAGGCAGAAAATCTCACCTGCCATAGTTTTCAAAACAGCATAATTTCACTCTTCTCAATGCTTAATCTGTTGTATTACACAACCTTTGAGTATTTAGCTTTATCAATGACATGTACTTTAAAAATGTTTTAGAGATCCTACCAGTCTTTGAAAACATCCTTGTTCCTTGTTTCAGTTCCAGTTTTATGTATATTTTCTGCCTTGCACCTGATTATTCCAACAATTGATGGATGGCCTTGGGAATCTAATTCTGGTATTGATAGTTTTTGCTGGTTGTCTCCCCTTGTAGCTGATTTCTTCATTATTGTGTAAATGTAGATCATGAGCTCATGTTTAGCTAAACAGCTGACCTTGTAAGAAGCTTAGGTGTGAACGCTCGTAAGCTTCAGCAGAAAGTCAGCAAAGATTAATTTGTGTCCCTCCAATGAGTTGCCCGCGAGAACCCCGTTTTCTACAAGTGTTGGTCCAATACTCCCTCAAGAGGCATGGGACTCCGACAGGGCTGCTTAGCGGCAACCGATCGGGGCAGGGGCAGTGGGCGGCCTGTGGCCCAGGCAGAAGCCTCTCTGCATGTGTCCCAGGGACGCATCTGCCTGCGAACTTTGGTCACCTGGCAGGAAGCTACGATGCCCAGACCTATGGTTAGCTGTGCAGCGAGGTGGACTGCATGGACAGGTTCCACACACACTTCAAGTAAGAGGTCGGCCGGAGTGGAAAGGTGAGAGTTTGGGCAGCTGTGGAGACAAAGAAGGCGCCCTTTGTCCTGGGCCTAAATGCTTGTGACACCCCACTGGACCTGCCGGGCTCTGAGGGCCCTGACCTGGGACCCCTGCTCCCCTGCCCTTTGTTCCTTCACAGCAGAGTTGGCCACAACCACTCCCTCAGTGAGGGCAGTGTTCCAAGCTCCCTCAGCCCCGACCCCTCTCCGCAGGTTACCATGGACTACAGAGGCTGCATTCTGAGGCCAGGGCGTTCCGAGAATGCCAAGGGCAGACATGATGACCTTAACTGATTTCCTCTTGTGTCAGGTTTGGTAAACTTTAGGAGCTAGGAAATGGTCCCCTTTACAGAAATGTTCAAATTTACTGGCATTTCTTATATTCTCTGCTATAACATTGTCCTGATTCTTTCTGTATATTCTTTACTTATGTTTTTGTTTTCCTTAATCAAAGTGTGTCTTTTCAATTTTTTCAAAGAAGATTCTTTGGACTTACTAAATCACCTCAATTTTATACGTTTTCTGTTGTATTAAGTTCTGCTCATATCTTTATGTATCTTTTTTCTATGTTCTCAGGGTTTATTGTTTTGATCTTCTGATGTCAATTCAAACACTTGGTTATTCATTTTAATAAATATTTTACTTATAAAGATTTGAACTTTTGAAGATTCCAGCTTACTTGTAAGTTTCTAAGGGTCAGGTCCTCTCCATTGTTGCTGGCCTAAGGTTTAGTTCACCATATAGCAATGTATATATTGACCTATTTTCCCCTCGACTTTCTGTGATTCCCTACATCTCACCTTTCTTTGCAGACAAGCCATTTGAAATACACTTTACTTATTTCGCAGCCAATAAGTCATTGAAATGATGTGTATTTTTTAGAGAAATCTTCTTATATAATTAGGCAGAAAATCTCACCTGCCATAGTTTTCAAAACAGCATAATTTCACTCTTCTCAATGCTTAATCTGTTGTATTACACAACCTTTGAGTATTTAGCTTTATCAATGACATGTACTATAAAAATGTTTTAGAGTTCGTACCAGTCTTTGAAAACATCCTTGTTCCTTGTTTCAGTTCCAGTTTTATGTATATATTCTGCCTTGCACCTGATTATTCCAACAATTGATGGATGGCCTTGGGAATCTAATTCTGGTATTGATAGTTTTTGCTGGTTGTCTCCCCTTGTAGCTGATTTCTTCATTATTGTGTAAATTTAGATCATGAGCTCATGTTTAGCTAAACAGCTGACCTTGTAAGACGCTTAGGTGTGAACGCTCGTAAGCTTCAGCAGAAAGACGGCAAAGATTTATTTGTGTCCCTCCAATGAGTTGCCCGTGAGAACGCCATTTTCTACAAGTGTTGGTCCAATACTCCCTCAAGAGGCAGGGGACTCCGACAGGGCTGATTGGCGGCCCCCGATCTGGGGCAGGGGAAGTGGGCGGCCTGTGGCCCAGGCAGAAGCCTCTCTGCATGTGTCCCAGGGACCCATCTGCCTGCGAACTTCGGTCACCTGGCAGGAAGCTACGATGCCCAGACCTATGGTTAGCTGTGTAGCGAGGTGGACTGCGTGGACAGGTTCCACACACACTTCAAGTAAGAGGCCGTCCTGAGTGGAAAGGTGAGAGTTTGGGCAGCTGTGCAGACAAAGAAGGCGCCCTTTGACCTGGGCCTAAATGCTTGTGACTCCCCACTGGACCTGCCGGGCCCTGAGGGCCCTGCCCTGGGCCCCCTGCTCCCCTGCCCTTTGTTCCGTCACAGTAGAGATGGCCACACCCACTCCCTCAGTGAGGGCTGTGTTCCAACTTCCCTCAGCCCCGCCCCCTCTCCGCAGGTTACCATGGACTACAGAGGCTGCCTTCTGAGGCCAGGGCGTTCCAAGAATGCCAAGGGCAGACATGATGACCTTAAATGATTCCCTCTTGTGTCAGGCTTGGTAAACTTTAGGAGCTAGGAAATGGTCCACTTTACAGAAATGTTCAAATTTACTGGCATTTCTTATATTCTCTGCTATAACATTGTCCTGATTCTTTCTGTATATTCTTTAATTATGTTTTTGTTTTCCTTAATCAAAGTGTGTCTTTTCAATCTTTTCAAAGAAGATTCTTTGGACTTACTAAATCACCTCAATTTTATACGTTTTCTGTTGTATTAAGTTCTGCTCATATCTTTATTTATCTTTTCTCTATGTTCTCTGTGTTTATTGTTTTGATCTTCTGATGTCAATTAAAACACTAGGTTATTCATTGTAATAAATATTTTACTTATAAAGATTTGAACTTTTGAAGATTCCAGCTTACTTGTAAGTTTCTAAGGGTCAGGTCCTCTCCATTGTTGCTGGCCTAAGGTTTAGTTCACCATATAGCAATGTATATATTGACCTATTTTCCCCTCGACTTTCTGTGATTCCCTACATCTCACCTTTCTTTGCAGACAAGCCATTTGAAATACCCGTAACTTATTTCACAGCCAATAAGTCATTGAAATAATGTGTATTTTTTAGAGAAATCTTCTTATATAATTAGGCAGAAAATCTCACCTGCCATAGTTTTCAAAACAGCATAATTTCACTCTTCTCAATGCTTAATCTGTTGTATTACACAACCTTTGAGTATTTAGCTTTATCAATGACATGTACTTTAAAAATGTTTTAGAGATCCTACCAGTCTTTGAAAACATCCTTGTTCCTTTTTTCAGTTCCAGTTTTATGTATATTTTCTGCCTTGCACCTGATTATTCCAACAATTGATGGATGGCCTTGGGAATCTAATTCTGGTATTCATAGTTTTTGCTGGTTGTCTCCCCTTGTAGCTGATTTCTTCATTATTGTGTAAATTTAGATCATGAGCTCATGTTTAGCTAAACAGCTGACCTTGTAAGACGCTTAGGTGTGAACGTTCGTAAGTTTCATCAGAAAGTCAGCAAAGATTTATTTGTGTCCCTCCAATGAGTTGCGCGCGAGAACCCCGTTTTCTACAAGTGTTGGTCCAATACTCCCTCAAGAGGCAGGGGACTCCCACAGGGCTGCTTGGCGGCCCCCGATCTGGGGCAGGGGAAGTGGGCCGCCTGTGGCCCAGGCAGAAGCCTCTCTGCATGTGTCCCAGGGACCCATCTGCTGCGAACTTCGGTCACCTGGCAGGAAGCTACGATGCCCAGACATATGTTTATCGGTGCAGCGAGGTGGACTGCGCGGACAGGTTCCACACACACTTCAAGTAAGAGGTCTGCCTAAGTGGAAAGGTGAGAGTTTGGGCAGCTGTGCAGACAAAGAAGGCACCCTTTGGCCTGGGCCTAAATGCTTGTGACACCCCACTGGACCTGCCGGTCTCTGAGGGCACTGACCTGGGACCCCTGCTCCCCTGCCCTTTATTCCGTCACAGCAGAGATGGCCACACCCACTCCCTCAGTGAGGGCAGTGTTCCAAGCTCCCTCAGCTCCGCCCCCTCTCCGCAGGTTACCATGGACTACAGAGGCTGCATTCTGAGGCCAGGGCGTTCCGAGAATGACAAGGGCAGACATGATGACCTTAAATGATTTCCTCTTGTGTCAGGTTTGGTAAACTTTAGGAGCTAGGAAATGGTCCACTTTACAGAAATGTTCAAATTTACTGGCATTTCTTATATTCTCTGCTCTAACATTGTCCTGATTCTTTCTGTATATTCTTTACTTATATTTTTGTTTTCCTTAATCAAAGTGTGTGTTTTCAATCTTTTCAAAGAAGATTCTTTGGACTTACTAAATCACCTCAATTTTATACGTTTTCTGTTGTATTAAGTTCTGCTCATATCTTTATTTATCTTTTTTCTATGTTCTCAGGTGTATTGTTTTGATCTTCTGATGTCAATTAAAACACTTGGTTATTCATTTTAATAAATATTTTACTTATAAAGATTGGAACTTTGGAAGATTCCAGCTTACTTGTAAGTTTCTAAGGGTCAGGTCCTCTCCATTGTTGCTGGCCTAAGGTTTAGTTCACCATATAGCAATGTATATATTGACCTATTTTCCCCTCGACTTTCTGTGATTCCCTACATCTCACCTTTCTTTGCAGACAAGCCATTTGAAATACACTTAACTTATTTCGCAGCCAATAAGTCATTGAAATCATGTGTATTTTTTAGAGAAATCTTCTTATATAATTAGGCAGAAAATCTCACCTGCCATAGTTTTCAAAACAGCATAATTTCACTCTTCTCAATGCTTAATCTGTTGTATTACACAACCTTTGAGTATTTAGCTTTATCAATGACATGTACTATAAAAATGTTTTAGAGTTCGTACCAGTCTTTGAAAACATCCTTGTTCCTTGTTTCAGTTCCAGTTTTATGGATATATTCTGCCTTGCACCTGATTATTCCAACAATTGAGGGATGGCCTTGGGAATCTAATTCTGGTATTGATAGTTTTTGCTGATTGTCTCCCCTTGTAGCTGATTTCTTCATTATTGTGTAAATTTAGATCATGAGCTCATGTTTAGCTAAAGAGCTGACCTTGTCAGACGCTTAGCTGTGAACGCTCGTAAGCTTCAGCAGAAAGTCGGCAAAGATTTATTTGTGTCCCTCCAATGACTTGCCCGCGAGAACGCCGTTTTCTACAAGTGTTGGTCCAATACTCCCTCAAGAGGCAGGGGACTCCGACAGGGCTGCTTTGCGGCCCCCAATCTGGGGCAGGGGCAGTGGGCAGCCTGTGGCCCAGGCAGGAGCCTCTCTGCATGTGTCCCAGGGACACATCTGCCTGCGAACTTCGGTCACCTGGCAGGAAGCTACGATGCCCAGACCTATGGTTAGCTGTGCAGCGAGGTGTACTGCGCGGACAGGTTCCACACACACTTCAAGTAAGAGGTCGGCCTGATTGGAAAGGTGCGAGTTTGGGCAGCTGTGCAGACAAAGAAGGCGCCCTTTGGCCTGGGCCTAAATGCTTGTGACACCCCACTGGACCTGCCGGGCTCTGAGGGCCCTGCACTGGGGCCCCTGCTCCCCTGCCCTTTGTTCAGTCACAGCAGAGATGGCCGCACCCACTCCCTCAGTGAGGGCTGTGTTTCAACCTCCCTCAGCTCCGCCCCCTCTCCGCAGGTTACCATGGACTACAGAGGCTGCATTCTGAGGCCAGGGCGTTCCGAGAATGCCAAGGGCAGACATGATGACCTTAAATGATTTCCTCTTGTGTCAGGTTTGGTAAACTTTAGGAACTAGGAAATGGTCCACTTTACAGAAATGTTCAAATTTACTGGCATTTCATATACTCTCTGCTATAACATTGTCCTGATTCTTTCTGTATATTCTTTACTTATGTTTTTGTTTTCCTTAATCAAAGTGTGTCTTTTCAATCTTTTCAAAGAAGATTCTTTGGACTTACTAAATCACCTCAATTTTATACGTTTTCTGTTGTTTTAAGTTCTGCTGATGTCTTTATTTATCATTTTTCTATGTTCTCAGGGTTTATTGTTTTGATCTTCTGATGTCAATTAAAACACTTGGTTATTCATTGTAATAAATATTTTACTTATAAAGATTTGAACTTTTGAAGATTCCAGCTTACTTGTAAGTTTCTAAGGGTCAGGTCCTCTCCATTGTTGCTGGCCTAAGGTTTAGTTCACCATATAGCAATGTATATATTGACCTATTTTCCCCTCGACTTTCTGTGATTCCCTACATCACACCTTTCTTTGCAGAAAAGCCATTTGAAATACCCTTAACTTATTTCACAGCCAATAAGTCATTGAAATAATGTGTATTTTTTAGAGAAATCTTCTTATATAATTAGGCAGAAAATCTCACCTGCCATAGTTTTCAAAACAGCATAATTTCACTCTTCTCAATGCTTAATCTGTTGTATTACACAACCTTTGAGTATTTAGCTTTATCAATGACATGTACTTTAAAAATGTTTTAGAGATCCTACCAGTCTTTGAAAACATCCTTTTTCCTTGTTTCAGTTCCAGTTTTATGTATATTTTCTGCCTTGCACCTGATTATTCCAACAATTGGTGGATGGCCTTGGGAATCTAATTCTGGTATTGATAGTTTTTGCTGATTGTCTCCCCTCGTAGCTGATTTCTTCATTATTGTGTAAATTTAGATCATGAGCTCATGTTTAGCTAAACAGCTGACCTTGTAAGACGCTTAGGTGTGAACGCTCGTAAGCTTCAGCAGAAAGTCGGCAAACATTTATTTGTGTCCCTCCAATGAGTTGCCCGCGAGAACGCCGTTTTCTACAAGTGTTGGTCCAATATTCCCTCAAGAGGCAGGGGACTCCGACAGGGCGGCTTGGCGGCCCCGGATCTGGGGCAGGGGCAGTGGGCGGCCTGTTGCCCAGGCAGAAGCCTCTCTGCATGTGTCCCAGGGACCCAACTGCCTGCGAACTTCGGTCACCTGGCAGGAAGCTACGATGCCCAGACCTATGGTTAGCTGTGCAGCGAGGTGTACTGCGCGGAAAGGTTCCACACACACTTCAAGTAAGAGGTCGGACTGAGTGGAAAGGTGAGAGTTTGGGCAGCTGTGCAGACAAAGAAGGCGCCCTTTGGCCTGGGCCTAAATGCTTGTGACACCCCTTTGGACATACCGGGCTCTGAGGGCCCTGCCCAGGGCCCCCTGCTCCCCTGCCCTTTGTTCAGTCACAGCAGAGATGGCCACACCCACTCCCTCAGTGAGGGCAGTGTTCCAACCTCCCTCAGCCCCGCCCCCTCTCCGCAGGTTACCATGGACTACAGAGGCTGCATTATGAGGCCAGGGCGTTCCGAGAATGCCAAGGGCAGGCATGATGACCTTAAATGATTTCCTCTTGTGTCAGGTTTGGTAAACTTTAGGAGCTAGGAAATGGTCCACTTTACAGAAATGTTCAAATTTACTGGCATTTCATATATTCTCTGCTATAACATTGTCCTGATTCTTTCTGTATATTCTTTACTTATGTTTTTGTTTTCCTTAATCAAATTGTGTCTTTTCAATCTTTTCAAAGAAGATTCTTTGGCCTTACTAAATCACCTCAATTTTATACGTTTTCTGTTGTATTAAGTTCTGCTCATATCTTTATTTATCTTTTTTCTATGTTCTCAGGGTTTATTGTTTTCATCTTCTGATGTCAATTCAAACACTTGGTTATTCATTTTAATAAATATTTTACTTATAAAGATTTGAACTTTTGAAGATTCCAGCTTACTTGTAAGTTTCTATGGGTCAGGTCCTCTCCATTGTTGCTGGCCTAAGGTTTAGTTCACCATATAGCAATGTATATATTGACCTATTTTCCCCTCGACTTTCTGTGATTCCCTACATCTCACCTTTCTTTGCAGACAAGCCATTTGAAATACACTTAACTTATTTCACAGCCAATAAGTCATTGAAATAATGTGTATTTTTTAGAGAAATCTTCTTATATAATTAGGCAGAAAATCTCACCTGCCATAGTTTTCAAAACAGCATAATTTCACTCTTCTCAATGCTTAATCTGTTGTATTACACAACCTTTGAGTATTTAGCTTTATCAATGACATGTTCTTTAAAAATGTTTTAGAGATCCTACCAGTCTTTGAAAACATCCTTGTTCCGTGTTTCAGTTCCAGTTTTATGTATATTTTCTGCCTTGCACCTGATTATTCCAACAATTGATGGATGGCCTTGGGAATCTAATTCTGGTATTGATAGTTTTTGCTGATTGTCTCCCCTTGTAGCTGATTTCTTCATTATTGTGTAAATTTAGATCATGAGCTCATGTTTAGCTAAACAGCTGACCTTGTAAGACGCTTAGGTGTGAACGCTCGTAAGCTTCAGCAGAAAGTCGGCAAAGATTTATTTGTGTCCCTGCAATGAGTTGCCCGCGAGAACGCCGTTTTGTACAAGTGTTGGTCCAATACTCCCTCAAGAGGCAGGGGACTCCGACAGGGCTGCTTGGTGGCCCCCGATCTGGGGCAGGCGCTGTGGGCAGCCTGTGGCCCAGGCAGGAGCCTCTCTGCATGTGTCCCAGCGTCCCATCTGCCTGCGAACTTCGATCACCTGGCAGGAAGCTACGATGCCCAGACCTATGGTTAGCTGTGCAGCGAGGTGTACTGCATGGAAGGGTTCCACACACACTTCAAGTAAGAGGTCGGCCTGAATGGAAAGGTGAGAGTTTGGGCAGCTGTGCAGACAAAGAAGGCGCCCTTTGGCCTGGGCCTAAATGCTTGTGACTCCCCACTGGATCTGCCGGGCTCTGTGGGCCCTGCCCTGGGCCCCCTGCTCCCCTGCCCTTTGTTCAGTCACAGCAGAGATGGCCACACCCACTCCCTCAGTGAGGGCAGTGTTCCAACCTCCCTCAGCCCCGCCCCCTCTCCGCAGGTTACCATGGACTACAGAGGCTGCATTCTGAGGCCAGGGCGTTCCGAGAATGCCAAGGGCAGACATGATGACCTTAAATGATTTCCTCTTGTGTCAGGTTTGGTAAACTTTAGGAGCTAGGAAATGGTCCACTTTACAGAAATGTTCAAATTTACTGGCATTTCTTATATTCTCTACTAAAACATTGTCCTGATTCTTTCTGTATATTCTTTACTTATGTTTTTGTGTTCCTTAATTAAAGTGTGTCTTTTCAATCTTTTCAAAGAAGATTCTTTGGACTTACTAAATCACCTCAATTTTATACGTTTTCTGTTGTATTAAGTTCTGCTCATACCTTTATTTATCTTTTTTCTATGTTCTCAGGGTATATTGTTTTGATCTTCTGATGTCAATTAAAACACATGGTTATTCATTTTAATAAATATTTTACTCATAAAGATTTGAACTTTTGAAGATTCCAGCTTACTTGTAAGTTTCTAAGGGTCAGGTCCTCTCCATTGTTGCTGGCCTAAGGTTTAGTTCACCATATAGCAATGTATATATTGACCTATTTTCCCCTCGACTTTCTGTGATTCCCTACATCTCACCTTTCTTTGCAGACAAGCCATTTGAAATACCCTTAACTTATTTCACAGCCAATAAGTCATTGAAATAATGTGTATTTTTAGAGAAATCTTCTTATATAATTAGGCAGAAAATCTCACCTGCCATAGTTTTCAAAACAGCATAATTTCACTCTTCTCAATGCTTAATCTGTTGTATTACACAACCTTTGAGTATTTAGCTTTATCAATGACATGTCCTTTAAAAATGTTTTAGAGATCCTACCAGTCTTTGAAAACATCCTTGTTCCTTGTTTCAGTTCCAGTTTTATGGATATTTTCTGCCTTGCACCTGATTATTCCAACAATTGATGGATGGCCTTGGGAATCTAATTCTGGTATTGATAGTTTTGGCTGGTTGTCTCCACTTGTAGCTGATTTCTTCCTTATTGTGTAAATTTAGATCATGAGCTCATGTTTAGCTAAACAGCTGACCTTGTAAGACGCTTAGGTGTGAACGCTCGTAAGCTTCAGCAGAAAGTCGGCAAAGATTTATTTGTGTCCCTCCAATGAGTTGCCAGAGAGAACCCCATTTTCTACAAGTGTTGGTCCAATACTCCCTCAAGAGGCAGGGGACTCCGACAGGGCTGCTTTGCGGCCCCCAATCTGGGGCAGGGGCAGTGGGCATCCTGTGGCCCAGGCAGGAGCCTCTCTGCATGTGTCCCAGGGACTCATCTGCCTGCGAACTTCGGTCACCTGGCAGGAAGATATGATGCACAGACCTATGGTTAGCTGTGCAGCGAGGTGTACTGCACGGACAGGTTCCACACACCCTTCAAGTAAGAGGTCGGCCTGAGTGGAAAGGTGAGAGTTTGGGCAGCTGTGCAGACAAAGTAGGCGCCCTTTGGCCTTGGCCTAAATGCTTGTGACACCACACTGGACATGCCGGGCTCTGAGGGTCCTGCCCTAGGCCCCCTGCTCCCCTGCCATTTGTTCAGTCACAGCAGAGATGGCCACACCCACTCCCTCAGTGAGGGCAGTGTTCCAACCTCCCTCAGCCCCCCCCCTCTCCGCAGATTACCATGGACTACAGAGGCTGCATTCTGAGGCCAGGGCATTCCGAGAATGCCAAGGGCAGACATGATGACCTTAAATGATTTCCTCTTGTGTCAGGTTTGGTAAACTTTAGGAGCTAGGAAATGGTCCACTTTACAGAAATGTTCAAATTTACTGGCATTTCTTATATTCTCTGCTCTAACATTGTCCTGATTCTTTCTGTATATTCTTTACTTATGTTTTTGTGTTCCTTAATCAAAGTGTGTCTTTTCTATCTTTTCAGAGAAGATTCTTTGGACTTACTAAATCAACTCAATTTTATACGTTTTCTGTTGTATTAAGTTCTGCTCATATCTTTATTTATCTTTTTTCTATGTTCTCAGGGTTTATTGTTTTGATCTTCTGATGTCAATTAAAACACTTGGTTATTCATTTTAATAAATATTTTACTTATAAAGATTTGAACTTTTGAAGATTCCAGCTTACTTGTAAGTTTCTAAGGGTCAGGTCCTCTCCATTGTTGCTGGCCTAAGGTTTAGTTCACCATATAGCAATGTATATATTGACCTATTTTCCCCTCGACTTTCTGTGATTCCCTACATCTCACCTTTCTTTGCAGACAAGCCATTTGAAATACCCTTAACTTATTTCACAGCCAATAAGTCATTGAAATAATGTGTATTTTTAGAGAAATCTTCTTATATAATTAGGCAGAAAATCTCACCTGCCATAGTTTTTAAAACAGTATAATTTCACTCTTCTCAATGCTTAATCTGTTGTATTACACAACCTTTGAGTATTTAGCTTTATCAATGACATGTACTTTAAAAATGTTTTAGAGATCCTACCAGTCTTTGAAAACATCCTTGTTCCTTGTTTCAGTTCCAGTTTTATGTATATTTTCTCCCTTGCCTCTGATTATTCCAAAAATTGACGGATGGCCTTGGGAATCTAATTCTGGTATTGAGAGTTTTTGCTAATTGTCTCCCCTTGTAGCTGATTTCTTCATTATTGTGTAAATTTAGATCATGAGCTCATGTTTAGCTAAAGAGCTGACCTTGTAAGACGCTTAGGTGTGAACGCTCGTAAGCTTCAGCAGAAAGTAGGCAAAGATTTATTTGTGTCCCTCCAATGAGTTGCCCGCGAGAACCCTGTTTTCTACAAGTGTTGGTCCAATACTCCCTCAAGAGGCAGGGGACTCCGACAGGGCTGCTTGGCGGCCCCCGATCTGGGGCAGGGGCAGTGGGCGGCCTGTGGCACAGGAAGAAGCCTCTCTGCATGTGTCCCTGGGACCCATCTGCCTGCGAATTTCGGTCCCCTGGCAGGAAGATATGATGCACAGACCTATGGTTAGCTGTGCAGCGAGGGGTACTGCACGGACAGGTTCCACACACCCTTCAAGTAAGAGGTCGGCCTGAGTGGAAAGGTGAGAGTTTGGGCAGCTGTGCAGACAAAGTAGGCGCCCTTTGGCCTTGGCCTAAATGCTTGTGACACCCCACTGGACCTGCCGGGCTCTGAGGGTCCTGCCCTAGGCCCACTGCTCCCCTGCCCTTTGTTCAGTCACAGCAGAGATGGCCACACCCACTCCCTCAGTGAGGGCAGTGTTCCAACCTCCCTCAGCCCCCCCCCTCTCCGCAGGTTACCATGGACTACAGAGGCTGCATTCTGAGGCCAGGGCGTTCCGAGAATGCCAAGGGCAGACATTATGACCTTAAATGATTTCCTCTTGTGTCCGGTTTGGTAAACTTTAGGAGGTAGGAAATGGTCCACTTTACAGAAATGTTCAAATTTACTGGCATTTCTTATATTCTCTGCTCTAACATTGTCCTGATTCTTTCTGTATATTCTTTACTTATGTTTTTGTGTTCCATAATCAAAGTGTGTCTTTTCAATCTTTTCAAAGAAGATTCTTTGGACTTACTAAATCACCTCAATTTTATACGTTTTCTGTTGTATTAAGTTCTGCTCATACCTTTATTTATCTTTTTTCTATGTTCTCAGGGTATATTGTTTTGATCTTCTGATGTCAATTAAAACACATGGTTATTCATTTTAATAAATATTTTACTTATAAAGATTTGAACTTTTGAAGATTCCAGCTTACTTGTAAGTTTCTAAGGGTCAGGTCCTCTCCATTGTTGCTGGCCTAAGGTTTAGTTCACCATATAGCAATGTATATATTGACCTATTTTCCCCTCGACTTTTTGTGATTCCCTACATCTCACCTTTCTTTGCAGACAAGCCATTTGAAATACCCTTAACTTATTTCACAGCCAATAAGTCATTGAAATAATGTGTATTTTTAGAGAAATCTTCTTATATAATTAGGCAGAAAATCGCAACTGCCATAGTTTTCAAAACAGCATAATTTCACTCTTCTCAATGCTTAATCTGTTGTATTACACAACCTTTGAGTATTTAGCTTTATCAATGACATGTACTTTAAAAATGTTTTAGAGATCCTACCAGTCTTTGAAAACATCCTTGTTCCTTGTTTCAATTCCAGTTTTATGTATATTTTCTGCCTTGCACCTGATTATTCCAACAATTGATGGATGGCCTTGGGAATCTAATTCTGGTATTGATAGTTTTTGCTGATTGTCTCCACTCTTAGCTGATTTCTTCATTATTGTGTAAATTTAGATCATGAGCTCATGTTTAGCTAAAGAGCTGACCTTGTAAGACGCTTAGGTGTGAACGCTCGTAAGCTTCAGCAGAAAGTCGGCAAAGATTTATTTGTGTCCCTCCAATGAGTTGCCCGCGAGAACCCTGTTTTCTACAAGTGTTTGTGCAATACTCCCTCAAGAGGCAGGGGACTCAGACAGGGCTGCTTGGCGGCCCCCGATCTGGGCAGGGGCAGTGGGCGGCCTGTGGCACAGGAAGAAGCCTCTCTGCATGTGTCCCTCGGACACATCTGCCTTCTAAATGCTGTCACCTGGCAGGAAGGTATGATGCACAGACCTATGGTTAGCTGTGCAGCGAGGTGTACTGTGCGGACAGGTTCCACACACACTTCAAGTAAGAGGTCGGCCTGAGTGGAAAGGTGAGAGTTTGGGCAGCTGTGCAGACAAAGAAGGCGCCCTTTGTCATGGGCCCAAATGCTTGTGACACCCCAATGGACCTGCCGGGCTCTAAGGGCCCTGCCCTGGGCCCCCTGCTCCCCTGCCCTTTGTTCAGTCACAGCAGAGATGGCCACACCCACTCCCTCAGTGAGGGCAGTGTTCCAACCTCCCTCAGCCCCGCCCCCTCTCCGCAGGTTACCATGGACTACAGAGGCTGCATTCTGAGGCCAGGGCGTTCCGAGAATGCCAAGGGCAGACATGATGACCTTAAATGATTTCCTCTTGTGTCAGGTTTGGTAAACTTTAGGAGGTAGGAAATGGTCCACTTTACAGAAATGTTCAAATTTACTGGCATTTCTTATATTCTCTGCTCTAACATTGTCCTGATTCTTTCTGTATATTCTTTACTTATGTTTTTGTTTTCCTTAATCAAAGTGTGTCTTTTCAATCTTTTCAAAGAAGATTCTTTGGACTTACTAAATCACCTCAATTTTATACGTTTTCTGTTGTATTAAGTTCTGCTCATACCTTTATTTATCTTTTTTCTATGTTCTCAGGGTATATTGTTTTGATCTTCTGATGTCAATTAAAACACATGGTTATTCATTTTAATAAATATTTTACTTATAAAGATTTGAACTTTTGAAGATTCCAGCTTACTTGTAAGTTTCTAAGGGTCAGGTCCTCTCCATTGTTGCTGGCCTAAGGTTTAGTTCACCATATAGCAATGTATATATTGACCTATTTTCCCCTCGACTTTCTGTGATTCCCTACATCTCACCTTTCTTTGCAGACAAGCCATTTGAAATACCCTTAACTTATTTCACAGCCAATAAGTCATTGAAATAATGTGTATTTTTAGAGAAATCTTCTTATATAATTAGGCAGAAAATCTCACCTGCCATAGTTTTCAAAACAGCATAATTTCACTCTTCTCAATGCTTAATCTGTTGTATTACACAACCTTTGAGTATTTAGCTTTATCAATGACATGTCCTTTAAAAATGTTTTAGAGATCCTACCAGTCTTTGAAAACATCCTTGTTCCTTGTTTCAGTTCCAGTTTTATGGATATTTTCTGCCTTGCACCTGATTATTCCAACAATTGATGGATGGCCTTGGGAATCTAATTCTGGTATTGATAGTTTTGGCTGGTTGTCTCCACTTGTAGCTGATTTCTTCCTTATTGTGTAAATTTAGATCATGAGCTCATGTTTAGCTAAACAGCTGACCTTGTAAGACGCTTAGGTGTGAACGCTCGTAAGCTTCAGCAGAAAGTCGGCAAAGATTTATTTGTGTCCCTCCAATGAGTTGCCAGAGAGAACCCCATTTTCTACAAGTGTTGGTCCAATACTCCCTCAAGAGGCAGGGGACTCCGACAGGGCTGCTTTGCGGCCCCCAATCTGGGGCAGGGGCAGTGGGCATCCTGTGGCCCAGGCAGGAGCCTCTCTGCATGTGTCCCAGGGACTCATCTGCCTGCGAACTTCGGTCACCTGGCAGGAAGATATGATGCACAGACCTATGGTTAGCTGTGCAGCGAGGTGTACTGCACGGACAGGTTCCACACACCCTTCAAGTAAGAGGTCGGCCTGAGTGGAAAGGTGAGAGTTTGGGCAGCTGTGCAGACAAAGTAGGCGCCCTTTGGCCTTGGCCTAAATGCTTGTGACACCACACTGGACATGCCGGGCTCTGAGGGTCCTGCCCTAGGCCCCCTGCTCCCCTGCCATTTGTTCAGTCACAGCAGAGATGGCCACACCCACTCCCTCAGTGAGGGCAGTGTTCCAACCTCCCTCAGCCCCCCCCCTCTCCGCAGATTACCATGGACTACAGAGGCTGCATTCTGAGGCCAGGGCATTCCGAGAATGCCAAGGGCAGACATGATGACCTTAAATGATTTCCTCTTGTGTCAGGTTTGGTAAACTTTAGGAGCTAGGAAATGGTCCACTTTACAGAAATGTTCAAATTTACTGGCATTTCTTATATTCTCTGCTCTAACATTGTCCTGATTCTTTCTGTATATTCTTTACTTATGTTTTTGTGTTCCTTAATCAAAGTGTGTCTTTTCTATCTTTTCAGAGAAGATTCTTTGGACTTACTAAATCAACTCAATTTTATACGTTTTCTGTTGTATTAAGTTCTGCTCATATCTTTATTTATCTTTTTTCTATGTTCTCAGGGTTTATTGTTTTGATCTTCTGATGTCAATTAAAACACTTGGTTATTCATTTTAATAAATATTTTACTTATAAAGATTTGAACTTTTGAAGATTCCAGCTTACTTGTAAGTTTCTAAGGGTCAGGTCCTCTCCATTGTTGCTGGCCTAAGGTTTAGTTCACCATATAGCAATGTATATATTGACCTATTTTCCCCTCGACTTTCTGTGATTCCCTACATCTCACCTTTCTTTGCAGACAAGCCATTTGAAATACCCTTAACTTATTTCACAGCCAATAAGTCATTGAAATAATGTGTATTTTTAGAGAAATCTTCTTATATAATTAGGCAGAAAATCTCACCTGCCATAGTTTTTAAAACAGTATAATTTCACTCTTCTCAATGCTTAATCTGTTGTATTACACAACCTTTGAGTATTTAGCTTTATCAATGACATGTACTTTAAAAATGTTTTAGAGATCCTACCAGTCTTTGAAAACATCCTTGTTCCTTGTTTCAGTTCCAGTTTTATGTATATTTTCTCCCTTGCCTCTGATTATTCCAAAAATTGACGGATGGCCTTGGGAATCTAATTCTGGTATTGAGAGTTTTTGCTAATTGTCTCCCCTTGTAGCTGATTTCTTCATTATTGTGTAAATTTAGATCATGAGCTCATGTTTAGCTAAAGAGCTGACCTTGTAAGACGCTTAGGTGTGAACGCTCGTAAGCTTCAGCAGAAAGTAGGCAAAGATTTATTTGTGTCCCTCCAATGAGTTGCCCGCGAGAACCCTGTTTTCTACAAGTGTTGGTCCAATACTCCCTCAAGAGGCAGGGGACTCCGACAGGGCTGCTTGGCGGCCCCCGATCTGGGGCAGGGGCAGTGGGCGGCCTGTGGCACAGGAAGAAGCCTCTCTGCATGTGTCCCTGGGACCCATCTGCCTGCGAATTTCGGTCCCCTGGCAGGAAGATATGATGCACAGACCTATGGTTAGCTGTGCAGCGAGGGGTACTGCACGGACAGGTTCCACACACCCTTCAAGTAAGAGGTCGGCCTGAGTGGAAAGGTGAGAGTTTGGGCAGCTGTGCAGACAAAGTAGGCGCCCTTTGGCCTTGGCCTAAATGCTTGTGACACCCCACTGGACCTGCCGGGCTCTGAGGGTCCTGCCCTAGGCCCACTGCTCCCCTGCCCTTTGTTCAGTCACAGCAGAGATGGCCACACCCACTCCCTCAGTGAGGGCAGTGTTCCAACCTCCCTCAGCCCCCCCCCTCTCCGCAGGTTACCATGGACTACAGAGGCTGCATTCTGAGGCCAGGGCGTTCCGAGAATGCCAAGGGCAGACATTATGACCTTAAATGATTTCCTCTTGTGTCCGGTTTGGTAAACTTTAGGAGGTAGGAAATGGTCCACTTTACAGAAATGTTCAAATTTACTGGCATTTCTTATATTCTCTGCTCTAACATTGTCCTGATTCTTTCTGTATATTCTTTACTTATGTTTTTGTGTTCCATAATCAAAGTGTGTCTTTTCAATCTTTTCAAAGAAGATTCTTTGGACTTACTAAATCACCTCAATTTTATACGTTTTCTGTTGTATTAAGTTCTGCTCATACCTTTATTTATCTTTTTTCTATGTTCTCAGGGTATATTGTTTTGATCTTCTGATGTCAATTAAAACACATGGTTATTCATTTTAATAAATATTTTACTTATAAAGATTTGAACTTTTGAAGATTCCAGCTTACTTGTAAGTTTCTAAGGGTCAGGTCCTCTCCATTGTTGCTGGCCTAAGGTTTAGTTCACCATATAGCAATGTATATATTGACCTATTTTCCCCTCGACTTTTTGTGATTCCCTACATCTCACCTTTCTTTGCAGACAAGCCATTTGAAATACCCTTAACTTATTTCACAGCCAATAAGTCATTGAAATAATGTGTATTTTTAGAGAAATCTTCTTATATAATTAGGCAGAAAATCGCAACTGCCATAGTTTTCAAAACAGCATAATTTCACTCTTCTCAATGCTTAATCTGTTGTATTACACAACCTTTGAGTATTTAGCTTTATCAATGACATGTACTTTAAAAATGTTTTAGAGATCCTACCAGTCTTTGAAAACATCCTTGTTCCTTGTTTCAATTCCAGTTTTATGTATATTTTCTGCCTTGCACCTGATTATTCCAACAATTGATGGATGGCCTTGGGAATCTAATTCTGGTATTGATAGTTTTTGCTGATTGTCTCCACTCTTAGCTGATTTCTTCATTATTGTGTAAATTTAGATCATGAGCTCATGTTTAGCTAAAGAGCTGACCTTGTAAGACGCTTAGGTGTGAACGCTCGTAAGCTTCAGCAGAAAGTCGGCAAAGATTTATTTGTGTCCCTCCAATGAGTTGCCCGCGAGAACCCTGTTTTCTACAAGTGTTTGTGCAATACTCCCTCAAGAGGCAGGGGACTCAGACAGGGCTGCTTGGCGGCCCCCGATCTGGGCAGGGGCAGTGGGCGGCCTGTGGCACAGGAAGAAGCCTCTCTGCATGTGTCCCTCGGACACATCTGCCTTCTAAATGCTGTCACCTGGCAGGAAGGTATGATGCACAGACCTATGGTTAGCTGTGCAGCGAGGTGTACTGTGCGGACAGGTTCCACACACACTTCAAGTAAGAGGTCGGCCTGAGTGGAAAGGTGAGAGTTTGGGCAGCTGTGCAGACAAAGAAGGCGCCCTTTGTCATGGGCCCAAATGCTTGTGACACCCCAATGGACCTGCCGGGCTCTAAGGGCCCTGCCCTGGGCCCCCTGCTCCCCTGCCCTTTGTTCAGTCACAGCAGAGATGGCCACACCCACTCCCTCAGTGAGGGCAGTGTTCCAACCTCCCTCAGCCCCGCCCCCTCTCCGCAGGTTACCATGGACTACAGAGGCTGCATTCTGAGGCCAGGGCGTTCCGAGAATGCCAAGGGCAGACATGATGACCTTAAATGATTTCCTCTTGTGTCAGGTTTGGTAAACTTTAGGAGGTAGGAAATGGTCCACTTTACAGAAATGTTCAAATTTACTGGCATTTCTTATATTCTCTGCTCTAACATTGTCCTGATTCTTTCTGTATATTCTTTACTTATGTTTTTGTTTTCCTTAATCAAAGTGTGTCTTTTCAATCTTTTCAAAGAAGATTCTTTGGACTTACTAAATCACCTCAATTTTATACGTTTTCTGTTGTATTAAGTTCTGCTCATACCTTTATTTATCTTTTTTCTATGTTCTCAGGGTATATTGTTTTGATCTTCTGATGTCAATTAAAACACATGGTTATTCATTTTAATAAATATTTTACTTATAAAGATTTGAACTTTTGAAGATTCCAGCTTACTTGTAAGTTTCTAAGGGTCAGGTCCTCTCCATTGTTGCTGGCCTAAGGTTTAGTTCACCATATAGCAATGTATATATTGACCTATTTTCCCCTCGACTTTCTGTGATTCCCTACATCTCACCTTTCTTTGCAGACAAGCCATTTGAAATACCCTTAACTTATTTCACAGCCAATAAGTCATTGAAATAATGTGTATTTTTAGAGAAATCTTCTTATATAATTAGGCAGAAAATCTCACCTGCCATAGTTTTCAAAACAGCATAATTTCACTCTTCTCAATGCTTAATCTGTTGTATTACACAACCTTTGAGTATTTAGCTTTATCAATGACATGTCCTTTAAAAATGTTTTAGAGATCCTACCAGTCTTTGAAAACATCCTTGTTCCTTGTTTCAGTTCCAGTTTTATGGATATTTTCTGCCTTGCACCTGATTATTCCAACAATTGATGGATGGCCTTGGGAATCTAATTCTGGTATTGATAGTTTTGGCTGGTTGTCTCCACTTGTAGCTGATTTCTTCCTTATTGTGTAAATTTAGATCATGAGCTCATGTTTAGCTAAACAGCTGACCTTGTAAGACGCTTAGGTGTGAACGCTCGTAAGCTTCAGCAGAAAGTCGGCAAAGATTTATTTGTGTCCCTCCAATGAGTTGCCAGAGAGAACCCCATTTTCTACAAGTGTTGGTCCAATACTCCCTCAAGAGGCAGGGGACTCCGACAGGGCTGCTTTGCGGCCCCCAATCTGGGGCAGGGGCAGTGGGCATCCTGTGGCCCAGGCAGGAGCCTCTCTGCATGTGTCCCAGGGACTCATCTGCCTGCGAACTTCGGTCACCTGGCAGGAAGATATGATGCACAGACCTATGGTTAGCTGTGCAGCGAGGTGTACTGCACGGACAGGTTCCACACACCCTTCAAGTAAGAGGTCGGCCTGAGTGGAAAGGTGAGAGTTTGGGCAGCTGTGCAGACAAAGTAGGCGCCCTTTGGCCTTGGCCTAAATGCTTGTGACACCACACTGGACATGCCGGGCTCTGAGGGTCCTGCCCTAGGCCCCCTGCTCCCCTGCCATTTGTTCAGTCACAGCAGAGATGGCCACACCCACTCCCTCAGTGAGGGCAGTGTTCCAACCTCCCTCAGCCCCCCCCCTCTCCGCAGATTACCATGGACTACAGAGGCTGCATTCTGAGGCCAGGGCATTCCGAGAATGCCAAGGGCAGACATGATGACCTTAAATGATTTCCTCTTGTGTCAGGTTTGGTAAACTTTAGGAGCTAGGAAATGGTCCACTTTACAGAAATGTTCAAATTTACTGGCATTTCTTATATTCTCTGCTCTAACATTGTCCTGATTCTTTCTGTATATTCTTTACTTATGTTTTTGTGTTCCTTAATCAAAGTGTGTCTTTTCTATCTTTTCAGAGAAGATTCTTTGGACTTACTAAATCAACTCAATTTTATACGTTTTCTGTTGTATTAAGTTCTGCTCATATCTTTATTTATCTTTTTTCTATGTTCTCAGGGTTTATTGTTTTGATCTTCTGATGTCAATTAAAACACTTGGTTATTCATTTTAATAAATATTTTACTTATAAAGATTTGAACTTTTGAAGATTCCAGCTTACTTGTAAGTTTCTAAGGGTCAGGTCCTCTCCATTGTTGCTGGCCTAAGGTTTAGTTCACCATATAGCAATGTATATATTGACCTATTTTCCCCTCGACTTTCTGTGATTCCCTACATCTCACCTTTCTTTGCAGACAAGCCATTTGAAATACCCTTAACTTATTTCACAGCCAATAAGTCATTGAAATAATGTGTATTTTTAGAGAAATCTTCTTATATAATTAGGCAGAAAATCTCACCTGCCATAGTTTTTAAAACAGTATAATTTCACTCTTCTCAATGCTTAATCTGTTGTATTACACAACCTTTGAGTATTTAGCTTTATCAATGACATGTACTTTAAAAATGTTTTAGAGATCCTACCAGTCTTTGAAAACATCCTTGTTCCTTGTTTCAGTTCCAGTTTTATGTATATTTTCTCCCTTGCCTCTGATTATTCCAAAAATTGACGGATGGCCTTGGGAATCTAATTCTGGTATTGAGAGTTTTTGCTAATTGTCTCCCCTTGTAGCTGATTTCTTCATTATTGTGTAAATTTAGATCATGAGCTCATGTTTAGCTAAAGAGCTGACCTTGTAAGACGCTTAGGTGTGAACGCTCGTAAGCTTCAGCAGAAAGTAGGCAAAGATTTATTTGTGTCCCTCCAATGAGTTGCCCGCGAGAACCCTGTTTTCTACAAGTGTTGGTCCAATACTCCCTCAAGAGGCAGGGGACTCCGACAGGGCTGCTTGGCGGCCCCCGATCTGGGGCAGGGGCAGTGGGCGGCCTGTGGCACAGGAAGAAGCCTCTCTGCATGTGTCCCTGGGACCCATCTGCCTGCGAATTTCGGTCCCCTGGCAGGAAGATATGATGCACAGACCTATGGTTAGCTGTGCAGCGAGGGGTACTGCACGGACAGGTTCCACACACCCTTCAAGTAAGAGGTCGGCCTGAGTGGAAAGGTGAGAGTTTGGGCAGCTGTGCAGACAAAGTAGGCGCCCTTTGGCCTTGGCCTAAATGCTTGTGACACCCCACTGGACCTGCCGGGCTCTGAGGGTCCTGCCCTAGGCCCACTGCTCCCCTGCCCTTTGTTCAGTCACAGCAGAGATGGCCACACCCACTCCCTCAGTGAGGGCAGTGTTCCAACCTCCCTCAGCCCCCCCCCTCTCCGCAGGTTACCATGGACTACAGAGGCTGCATTCTGAGGCCAGGGCGTTCCGAGAATGCCAAGGGCAGACATTATGACCTTAAATGATTTCCTCTTGTGTCCGGTTTGGTAAACTTTAGGAGGTAGGAAATGGTCCACTTTACAGAAATGTTCAAATTTACTGGCATTTCTTATATTCTCTGCTCTAACATTGTCCTGATTCTTTCTGTATATTCTTTACTTATGTTTTTGTGTTCCATAATCAAAGTGTGTCTTTTCAATCTTTTCAAAGAAGATTCTTTGGACTTACTAAATCACCTCAATTTTATACGTTTTCTGTTGTATTAAGTTCTGCTCATACCTTTATTTATCTTTTTTCTATGTTCTCAGGGTATATTGTTTTGATCTTCTGATGTCAATTAAAACACATGGTTATTCATTTTAATAAATATTTTACTTATAAAGATTTGAACTTTTGAAGATTCCAGCTTACTTGTAAGTTTCTAAGGGTCAGGTCCTCTCCATTGTTGCTGGCCTAAGGTTTAGTTCACCATATAGCAATGTATATATTGACCTATTTTCCCCTCGACTTTTTGTGATTCCCTACATCTCACCTTTCTTTGCAGACAAGCCATTTGAAATACCCTTAACTTATTTCACAGCCAATAAGTCATTGAAATAATGTGTATTTTTAGAGAAATCTTCTTATATAATTAGGCAGAAAATCGCAACTGCCATAGTTTTCAAAACAGCATAATTTCACTCTTCTCAATGCTTAATCTGTTGTATTACACAACCTTTGAGTATTTAGCTTTATCAATGACATGTACTTTAAAAATGTTTTAGAGATCCTACCAGTCTTTGAAAACATCCTTGTTCCTTGTTTCAATTCCAGTTTTATGTATATTTTCTGCCTTGCACCTGATTATTCCAACAATTGATGGATGGCCTTGGGAATCTAATTCTGGTATTGATAGTTTTTGCTGATTGTCTCCACTCTTAGCTGATTTCTTCATTATTGTGTAAATTTAGATCATGAGCTCATGTTTAGCTAAAGAGCTGACCTTGTAAGACGCTTAGGTGTGAACGCTCGTAAGCTTCAGCAGAAAGTCGGCAAAGATTTATTTGTGTCCCTCCAATGAGTTGCCCGCGAGAACCCTGTTTTCTACAAGTGTTTGTGCAATACTCCCTCAAGAGGCAGGGGACTCAGACAGGGCTGCTTGGCGGCCCCCGATCTGGGCAGGGGCAGTGGGCGGCCTGTGGCACAGGAAGAAGCCTCTCTGCATGTGTCCCTCGGACACATCTGCCTTCTAAATGCTGTCACCTGGCAGGAAGGTATGATGCACAGACCTATGGTTAGCTGTGCAGCGAGGTGTACTGTGCGGACAGGTTCCACACACACTTCAAGTAAGAGGTCGGCCTGAGTGGAAAGGTGAGAGTTTGGGCAGCTGTGCAGACAAAGAAGGCGCCCTTTGTCATGGGCCCAAATGCTTGTGACACCCCAATGGACCTGCCGGGCTCTAAGGGCCCTGCCCTGGGCCCCCTGCTCCCCTGCCCTTTGTTCAGTCACAGCAGAGATGGCCACACCCACTCCCTCAGTGAGGGCAGTGTTCCAACCTCCCTCAGCCCCGCCCCCTCTCCGCAGGTTACCATGGACTACAGAGGCTGCATTCTGAGGCCAGGGCGTTCCGAGAATGCCAAGGGCAGACATGATGACCTTAAATGATTTCCTCTTGTGTCAGGTTTGGTAAACTTTAGGAGGTAGGAAATGGTCCACTTTACAGAAATGTTCAAATTTACTGGCATTTCTTATATTCTCTGCTCTAACATTGTCCTGATTCTTTCTGTATATTCTTTACTTATGTTTTTGTTTTCCTTAATCAAAGTGTGTCTTTTCAATCTTTTCAAAGAAGATTCTTTGGACTTACTAAATCACCTCAATTTTATACGTTTTCTGTTGTATTAAGTTCTGCTCATACCTTTATTTATCTTTTTTCTATGTTCTCAGGGTATATTGTTTTGATCTTCTGATGTCAATTAAAACACATGGTTATTCATTTTAATAAATATTTTACTTATAAAGATTTGAACTTTTGAAGATTCCAGCTTACTTGTAAGTTTCTAAGGGTCAGGTCCTCTCCATTGTTGCTGGCCTAAGGTTTAGTTCACCATATAGCAATGTATATATTGACCTATTTTCCCCTCGACTTTCTGTGATTCCCTACATCTCACCTTTCTTTGCAGACAAGCCATTTGAAATACCCTTAACTTATTTCACAGCCAATAAGTCATTGAAATAATGTGTATTTTTAGAGAAATCTTCTTATATAATTAGGCAGAAAATCTCACCTGCCATAGTTTTCAAAACAGCATAATTTCACTCTTCTCAATGCTTAATCTGTTGTATTACACAACCTTTGAGTATTTAGCTTTATCAATGACATGTACTTTAAAAATGTTTTAGAGATCCTACCAGTCTTTGAAAACATCCTTGTTCCTTGTTTCAGTTCCAGTTTTATGGATATTTTCTGCCTTGCACCTGATTATTCCAACAATTGATGGATGGCCTTGGGAATCTAATTCTGGTATTGATAGTTTTTGCTGATTGTCTCCCCTTGTAGCTGCTTTCTTCATTATTGTGTAAATTTAGAACATGAGCTCATGTTTAGCTAAACAGCTGACCTTGTAAGAGGCTTAGGTGTGAACGCTCGTAAGCTTCAGCAGAAAGTCGGCAAAGATTTATTTGTGTCCCTGCAATGAGTTGCCCGCGAGAACACCGTTTTCTACAAATGTTGGTCCAATACTCCCTCAAGAGGCAGGGGACTCCGACAGGGCTGCTTGGCGGCCCCAAATCTGGGGCAGGGGCAGTGGGCGGCCTGTGGCCCAGGCAGGAGCCTCTCTGCATGTGTCCCAGGGACCCATCTGCCTGCGAACTTCGGTCACCTGGCAGGAAGCTACGATGCCCAGACCTATGGTTAGCTATGCAGCGAGGTGTACTGTGCGGACAGGTTCCACACACACTTCAAGTAAGAGGTCGGCCTGAGTGGAAAGGTGAGAGTTTGGGCAGCTGTGCAGAAAAAGAAGGTGCCCTTTGGCCTGGGCCTAAATGCTTGTGACACACCACTGGTCCTGCCGGGCTCTGAGGGCCCTGCCCTGGGCCCCCTGCTCCCCTGCCCTTTGTTCAGTCACAGCAGAGATGGCCACACCCACTCCCTCAGTGAGGGCCGTGTTCCAACCTCCCTCAGCCCCGCCCCCTCTCCGCAGGTTACCATGGACTACAGAGGCTGCATTCTGAGGCCAGGGCGTTCCGAGAATGACAAGGGCAGACATGATGACCTTAAATGATTTCCTCTTGTGTCAGGTTTGGTAAACTTTAGGAGCTAGGAAATGGTCCACTTTACAGAAATGTTCAAATTTACTGGCATTTCTTATATTCTCTGCTCTAACATTGTCCTGATTCTTTCTGTATATTCTTTACTTATGTTTTTGTTTTCCTTAATCAAAGTGTGTCTTTTCAATCTTTTCAAAGAAGATTCTTTGGACTTACTAAATCACCTCAATTTTATACGTTTTCTGTTGTATTAAGTTCTGCTCATATCTTTATTTATCTTTTTTCTATGTTCTCAGGGTTTATTGTTTTGATCTTCTGATGTCAATTAAAACACTTGGTTATTCATTTTAATAAATATTTTACTTATAAAGATTTGAACTTTTGAAGATTCCAGCTTACTTGTAAGTTTCTAAGGGTCAGGTCCTCTCCATTGTTGCTTGCCTAAGGTTTAGTTCACCATATAGCAATGTATATATTGACCTATTTTCCCCTCGACTTTCTGTGATTCCCTACATCTCACCTTTCTTTGCAGACAAGCCATTTGAAATACCCTTAACTTATTTCACAGCCAATAAGTCATTGAAATAATGTGTATTTTTTTAGAGAAATCTTCTTATATAATTAGGCAGAAAATCTCACCTGCCATAGTTTTCAAAACAGCATAATTTCACTCTTCTCAATGCTTAATCTGTTGTATTACACAACCTTTGAGTATTTAGCTTTATCAATGACATGTACTTTAAAAAAGTTTTAGAGATCCTACCAGTCTTTGAAAACATCCTTGTTCCTTGTTTCAGTTCCAGTTTTATGTATATTTTCTGCCTTGCACCTGATTATTCCAACAATTGATGGATGGCCTTGGGAATCTAATTCTGGTATTGATAATTTTTGCTGATTGTCTCCACTCTTAGCTGATTTCTTCATTATTGTGTAAATTTAGATCATGAGCTCATGTTTAGCTAAACAGCTGACCTTGTAAGACGCTTAGGTGTGAACGCTCGTAAGCTTCAGCAGAAAGTCGGCAAAGATTTATTTGTGTCCCTGCAATGAGTTGCCCGCGAGAACGCCGTTTTCTACAAGTGTTGGTCCAATACACCCTCAAGAGGCAGGGGACTTCGACAGGGCTGCTTGGTGGCCCCCGATATGGGGCAGGGGCCGTGGGCAGCCTGTGGCCCAGGCAGGAGCCTCTCTGCATGTGTCCCAGCGTCCCATCTGCCTGCGAACTTCGGTCACCTGGCAGGAAGCTACGATGCCCAGACCTATGGTTAGCTGTGCAGCGAGGTGTACTGCGTGGACAGGATCCACACACACTTCAAGTAAGAGGTCGGCCTGAATGGAAAGGTGAGAGTTTGGGCAGCTGTGCAGACAAAGAAGGCGCCCTTTGTCCTGGGCCTAAATGCTTGAGACACCCCACAGGACCTGTCGGGATCTGCGGGCCCTGTCTTGGGCCCCATGCTCCCCTGCCCTTTGTTCAGTAACAACAGAGATGGCCACACCCACTCCCTCAGTGAGGGCAGTGTTCCAACCTCCCTCAGCCCCGCCCCCTCTCCGCAGGTTACCATGGACTACAGATGCTGCATTCTGAGGCCAGGGCGTACCGAGAATGCCAAGGGGAGACATGATGACCTTAAATGATTTCCTCTTGTGTCAGGTTTGGTAAACTTTAGGAGGTAGGAAATGGTCCACTTTACAGAAATGTTCAAATTTACTGGCATTTCTTATATTCTCTGCTCTAACATTGTCCTGATTCTTTCTGTATATTCTTTACTTATGTTTTTGTTTTCCTTAATCAAAGTGTGTCTTTTCAATCTTTTCAAAGAAGATTCTTTGGACTTACTAAATCACCTCAATTTTATACGTTTTCTGTTGTATTAAGTTCTGCTCATATCTTTATTTATCTTTTTTCTATGTTCTCAGGGTTTATTGTTTTGATATTCTGATGTCAATTAAAACACTTGGTTATTCATTTTAATAAATATTTTACTTATAAAGGTTTGAACTTTTGAAGATTCCAGCTTACTTGTAAGTTTCTAAGGGTCAGGTCCTCTCCATTGTTGCTGGCCTAAGGTTTAGTTCACCATATAGCAATGTATATATTGACCTATTTTCCCTTCGACTTTCTGTGATTCCCTACATCTCACCTTTCTGTGCAGACAAGCCATTTGAAATACCCTTAACTTATTTCACAGCCAATAAGTCATTGAAATAATGTGTATTTTTTAGAGAAATCTTCTTATATAATTAGGCAGAAAATCTCACCTGCCATAGTTTTCAAAACAGCATAATTTCACTCTTCTCAATGCTTAATCTGTTGTATTACACAACCTTTGAGTATTTAGCTTTATCAATGACATGTACTTTAAAAAAGTTTTAGAGATCCTACCAGTCTTTGAAAACATCCTTGTTCCTTGTTTCAGTTCCAGTTTTATGTATATTTTCTGCCTTGCACCTGATTATTCCAACAATTGATGGATGGCCTTGGGAATCTAATTCTGGTATTGATAATTTTTGCTGATTGTCTCCACTCTTAGCTGATTTCTTCATTATTGTGTAAATTTAGATCATGAGCTCATGTTTAGCTAAACAGCTGACCTTGTAAGACGCTTAGGTGTGAACGCTCGTAAGCTTCAGCAGAAAGTCGGCAAAGATTTATTTGTGTCCCTGCAATGAGTTGCCCGCGAGAACGCCGTTTTCTACAAGTGTTGGTCCAATACACCCTCAAGAGGCAGGGGACTTCGACAGGGCTGCTTGGTGGCCCCCGATATGGGGCAGGGGCCGTGGGCAGCCTGTGGCCCAGGCAGGAGCCTCTCTGCATGTGTCCCAGCGTCCCATCTGCCTGCGAACTTCGGTCACCTGGCAGGAAGCTACGATGCCCAGACCTATGGTTAGCTGTGCAGCGAGGTGTACTGCGTGGACAGGATCCACACACACTTCAAGTAAGAGGTCGGCCTGAATGGAAAGGTGAGAGTTTGGGCAGCTGTGCAGACAAAGAAGGCGCCCTTTGGCCTGGGCCTAAATGCTTGAGACACCCCACAGGACCTGTCGGGATCTGCGGGCCCTGTCTTGGGCCCCATGCTCCCCTGCCCTTTGTTCAGTAACAACAGAGATGGCCACACCCACTCCCTCAGTGAGGGCAGTGTTCCAACCTCCCTCAGCCCCGCCCCCTCTCCGCAGGTTACCATGGACTACAGATGCTGCATTCTGAGGCCAGGGCGTACCGAGAATGCCAAGGGGAGACATGATGACCTTAAATGATTTCCTCTTGTGTCAGGTTTGGTAAACTTTAGGAGGTAGGAAATGGTCCACTTTACAGAAATGTTCAAATTTACTGGCATTTCTTATATTCTCTGCTCTAACATTGTCCTGATTCTTTCTGTATATTCTTTACTTATGTTTTTGTTTTCCTTAATCAAAGTGTGTCTTTTCAATCTTTTCAAAGAAGATTCTTTGGACTTACTAAATCACCTCAATTTTATACGTTTTCTGTTGTATTAAGTTCTGCTCATATCTTTATTTATCTTTTTTCTATGTTCTCAGGGTTTATTGTTTTGATATTCTGATGTCAATTAAAACACTTGGTTATTCATTTTAATAAATATTTTACTTATAAAGGTTTGAACTTTTGAAGATTCCAGCTTACTTGTAAGTTTCTAAGGGTCAGGTCCTCTCCATTGTTGCTGGCCTAAGGTTTAGTTCACCATATAGCAATGTATATATTGACCTATTTTCCCTTCGACTTTCTGTGATTCCCTACATCTCACCTTTCTGTGCAGACAAGCCATTTGAAATACCCTTAACTTATTTCACAGCCAATAAGTCATTGAAATAATGTGTATTTTTTAGAGAAATCTTCTTATATAATTAGGCAGAAAATCTCACCTGCCATAGTTTTCAAAACAGCATAATTTCACTCTTCTCAATGCTTAATCTGTTGTATTACACAACCTTTGAGTATTTAGCTTTATCAATGACATGTACTTTAAAAATGTTTTAGAGATCCTACCAGTCTTTGAAAACATCCTTGTTCCTTGTTTCAGTTCCAGTTTTATGGATATTTTCTGCCTTGCACCTGATTATTCCAACAATTGATGGATGGCCTTGGGAATCTAATTCTGGTATTGATAGTTTTTGCTGGTTGTCTCCACTTGTAGCTGATTTCTTCATTATTGTGTAAATTTAGATCATGAGCTCATGTTTAGCTAAACAGCTGACCTTGTAAGAGGCTTAGGTGTGAACGCTCGTAAGCTTCAGCAGAAAGTCGGCAAAGATTTATTTGTGTCACTCCAATGAGTTGCCAGAGAGAACCCCGTTTTGTACAAGTGTTGGTCCAATACTCCCTCAAGAGGCAGGGGACTCCGAAAGGGCTGCTTGGCGGCCCCCATTCTGGGGCAGGGGCAGTGGGCGGCCTGTGGCCCAGGCAGGAGCCTCTCTGCATGTGTCCCAGGGACCCATCTGCCTGCGAACTTCGGTCACCTGGCAGGAAGCTACGATGCCCAGACCTATGGTTAGCTGTGCAGCGAGGTGTACTGTGAGGACAGGTTCCACACACACTTCAAGTAAGAGGTCGGCCTGAGTGGAAAGGTGAGAGTTTGGGCAGCTGTGCAGACAAAGAAGGCGCCCTTTGGCCTAGGCCTAAATGCTTGTGTCACCCCACTGGACCTGCCGTGCTCTGAGGGCCCTGCCCTGGGCCCCCTCTTCCCCTGCCCTTTGTTCAGTCACAGCAGAGATGGCCACACCCACTCCTTCAGTGAGGGCAGAGTTCCAACCACCCTCAGCCCCGCCCCCTCTCCGCAGGTTACCATGGACTACAGAGGCTGCATCCTGAGGCCAGGGCGTTCCGAGAATCCCAAGGGCAGACATGATGACCTTAAATGATTTCCTCTTGTGTCAGGTTTGGTAAACTTTAGGAGCTAGGAAATGGTCCACTTTACAGAAATGTTCAAATTTACTGGCATTTCTTATATTCTCTGCTCTAACATTGTCCTGATTCTTTCTGTATATTCTTTACTTATGTTTTTGTTTTCCTTAATCAAAGAGTGTCCTTTCAATCTTTTCAAAGAAGATTCTTTGGACTTACTAAATCACCTCAATTTTATACGTTTTCTGTTGTATTAAGTTCTGCTCATATCTTTATTTATCTTTTTTCTATGTTCTCAGGGTTTATTGTTTTGATCTTCTGATGTCAATTAAAACACATGGTTATTCATTTTAATAAATATTTTACTTATAAAGATTTGAACTTTTGAAGATTCCAGCTTACTTGTAAGTTTCTAAGGGTCAGGTCCTCTCCATTGTTGCTGGCCTAAGGTTTAGTTCACCATATAGCAATGTATATATTGACCTATTTTCCCCTCGACTTTCTGTGATTCCCTACATCTCACCTTTCTTTGCAGACAAGCCATTTGAAATACCCTTAACTTATTTCACAGCCAATAAGTCATTGAAATAATGTGTAGTTTTTAGAGAAATCTTCTTATATAATTAGGCAGAAAATCTCACCTGCCATAGTTTTCAAAACAGCATAATTTCACTCTTCTCAATGCTTAATCTGTTGTATTACATAACCTTTGAGTATTTAGCTTTATCAATGACATGTACTTTAAAAATGTTTTAGAGATCCTACCAGTCTTTGAAAACATCCTTGTTCCTTGTTTCAGTTCCAGTTTTATGGATATTTTCTGCCTTGCACCTGATTATTCCAACAATTGATGGATGGCCTTGGGAATCTAATTCTGGTATTGATAGTTTTTGCTGGTTGTCTCCAGTTGTAGCTGATTTCTTCATTATTGTGTAAATTTAGATCATGAGCTCATGTTTAGCTAAACAGCTGACCTTGTAAGAGGCTTAGGTGTGAACGCTCGTAAGCTTCAGCAGAAAGTCGGCAAAGATTTATTTTTGTCCCTCCAATGAGTTGCCTGCGAGAAACCTGTTTTCTACAAGTGTTGGTCCAATACTCCCTCAAGAGGCAGGGGACTCCGACAGGGCTGCTTGGCGGCCCCCGATCTGGGGCAGGGGCTATGGGCGGCCTGTGGCCCAGGCAGGAGCCTCTCTGCATGTGTCCCAGGGACCCATCTGCCTGCGAACTTCGGTCACCTGGCAGGAAGCTACGATGTCCAGACCTATGGTTAGCTGTGCAGCGAGGTGTACTGCACGGACAGGTTCTACACACACTTCAAGTAAGAGGTCGGCCTGAGTGGAAAGGTGAGAGTTTGGGCAGCTGTGCAGACAAAGAAGGCGCACTTTGGCCTGGGCCTAAATGCTTGTGACTCCCCACTGGATCTGCCGGGCTCTGTGGGCCCTGCCCTGGGCCCCCTGCTCCCCTGCCCTTTGTTCAGTCACAGCAGAGATGGCCACACCCACTCCCTCAGTGAGGGCAGTGTTCCAAGCTCCCTCAGCCCCGCCCCCTCTCCGCAGGTTACCATGGACTACAGAGGCTGCATTCTGAGGCAAGGGCGTTCCGAGAATGCCAAGGGCGACATGATGACCTTAAATGATTTCCTCTTGTGTCCGGTTTGGTAAACTTTAGGAGGTAGGAAATGGTCCACTTTACAGAAATGTTCAAATTTACTGGCATTTCTTATATTCTCTGCTCTAACATTGTCCTGATTCTTTCTGTATATTCTTTACTTATGTTTTTTTATTCCTTAATCAAAGTGTGTCTTTTCAATCTTTTCAAAGAAGATTCTTTGGACTTACTAAATCACCTCAATTTTATACGTTTTCTGTTGTATTAAGTTCTGCTCATACCTTTATTTATCTTTTTTCTATGTTCTCAGGGTATATTGTTTTGATCTTCTGATGTCAATTAAAACACATGGTTATTCATTTTAATAAATATTTTACTTATAAAGATTTGAACTTTTGAAGATTCCAGCTTACTTGTAAGTTTCTAAGGGTCAGGTGCTCTCCATTGTTGCTGGCCTAAAGTTTAGTTCACCATATAGCAATGTATATATTGACCTATTTTCCCCTCGACTTTCTGTGATTCCCTACATCTCACCTTTCTTTGCAGACAAGCCATTTGAAATACCCTTAACTTATTTCACAGCCAATAAGTCATTGAAATAATGTGTATTTTTAGAGAAATCTTCTTATATAATTAGGCAGAAAATCTCACCTGCCATAGTTTTCAAAACAGCATAATTTCACTCTTCTCAATGCTTAATCTGTTGTATTACACAACCTTTGAGTATTTAGCTTTATCAATGACATGTACTTTAAAAATGTTTTAGAGATCCTACCAGTCTTTGAAAACATCCTTGTTCCTTGTTTCAGTTCCAGTTTTATGTATATTTTCTGCCTTGCACCTGATTATTCCAACAATTGATGGATGGCCTTGGGAATCTAATTCTGGTATTGATAGTTTTTGCTTGTTGTCTCCACTCTTAGCTGATTTCTTCATTATTGTGTAAATTTAGATCATGAGCTCATGTTTAGCTAAACAGCTGACCTTGTAAGTCGCTTAGGTGTGAACGCTCGTAAGCTTCAGCAGAAAGTCGGCAAAGATTTATTTGTGTCCCTCCAATGAGTTGCCCGCGAGAACCCCGTTTTCTACAAGTGTTGGTCCAATACTCCCTCAAGAGGCAGGGGACTTCGACAGGGCTGCTTGGCGGCCACCAATCTGGGTCAGGGGCAGTGGGCGGCCTGTGGCCCAGGCAGGAGCCTCTCTGCATGTGTCCCAGGGACCCATCTGCCTGCGAACTTCGGTCACCTGGCAGGAAGCTACGATGCCCAGACCTATGGTTAGCTATGCAGCGAGGTGTACTGCGCGGACAGGTTCCACACACACTTCAAGTAAGTGGTCGGCCTGAGTGGAAAGGTGAGAGTTTGGGCAGCTGTGCAGACAAAGAAGGCGCCCTTTGGCCTGGACCTAAATGATTGTGACACCCCACTGGACCTGCCAGGCTCTGAGGGCCCTGCCCTGGGCCCCCTGCTCCCCTGCCCTTTGTTCAGTCACAGCAGAGATGGCCACACCCTCTCCCTCAGTGAGGGCAGTGTTCCCACCTCCCTCAGCCCCGCCCCTTCTCCGCAGGTTACCATGGACTACAGAGGCTGCATTCTGAGGCCCGGGCGTTCCGAGAATGCCAAGGGCAGACATGATGACCTTAAATGGTTTCCTCTTGTGTCAGGTTTGGTAAACTTTAGGAGCTAGGAAATGGTCCACTTTACAGAAATGTTCAAATTTACTGGCATTTCTTATATTCTCTGCTATAACATTGTCCGGATTCTTTCTGTATATTCTTTACTTATGTTTTTGTTTTCCTTAATCAAAGTGTGTCTTTTCAATCTTTTCAAAGAAGATTCTTTGGACTTACTAAATCACCTCAATTTTATACGTTTTCTGTTGTATTAAGTTCTGCTCATATCTTTATTTATCTTTTTTCTATGTTCTCAGGGTTTATTGTTTTGATCTTCTGATGTCAATTAAAACACATGGTTATTCATTTTAATAAATATTTTACTTATAAAGATATGAACTTTTGAAGATTCCAGCTTACTTGTAAGTTTCTAAGGGTCAGGTGCTCTCCATTGTTGCTGGCCTAAGGTTTAGTTCACCATATAGCAATGTATATATTGACCTATTTTCCCCTCGACTTTCTGTGATTCCCTACATCTCACCTTTCTTTGCCGACAAGCCATTTGAAATACCCTTAACTTATTTCACAGCCAATAAGTCTTTGAAATAATGTGTATTTTTTAGAGAAATCTTCTTATATAATTAGGCAGAAAATCTCACCTGCCATAGTTTTCAAAACAGCATAATTTCACTCTTCTCAATGCTTAATCTGTTGTATTACACAAACTTTGAGTATTTAGCTTTATCAATGACATGTACTTTAAAAATGTTTTAGAGATCCTACCAGTCTTTGAAAACATCCTTGTTCCTTGTTTCAGTTCCAGTTTTATGTATAATTTCTCCCTTGCCTCTGATTATTCCAACAATTGATGGATGGCCTTGGGAATCTAATTCTTGTATTGAGAGTTTTTGCTGATTGTCTCCCCTTGTAGCTGATTTCTTCATTATTGTGTAAATTTAGATCATGAGCTCATGTTTAGCTAAAGAGCTGACCTTGTAAGACGCTTAGGTGTGAACGCTCGTAAGCTTCAGCAGAAAGTCGGCAAAGATTTATTTGTGTCCCTCCAATGAGTTGCCCGCGAGAACCCTGTTTTCTACAAGTGTTGGTCCAATACTCCCTCAAGAGGCAGGGGACTCCGACAGGGCTGCTTGGCGGCCCCCGATCTGGGGCAGGGGCAGTGGGCGGCCTGTGGCACAGGAAGAAGCCTCTCTGCATGTGTCCCTGGGACCCATCTGCCTGCGAAATTCGGTCACCTGGCAGGAAGATATGATGCACAGACCTATGGTTAGCTGTGCAGCGAGGTGTACTGCGCGGACAGGTTCCACATACACTTCAAGTAAGAGGTCGGCCTGAGTGGAAAGGTGAGAGATTGGGCAGCTGTGCAGACAAAGTAGGCGCCCTTTGGCCTGGGCATAAATGCTTGTGACACCCCACTGGACCTGCCGGGATCTGAAGGTCCTGCCCTAGGCCCCCTGCTCCCCTGCCCTTTGTTCAGTCACAGCAGAGATGGCCACACCCACTCCCTCAGTGAGGGCAGTGTTCCAACCTCCCTCAGCCCCGCCCCCTCTCCGCAGGTTACCATGGACTACAGAGGCAGCATTCTGAGGCCAGGGCATTCCGAGAATGCCAAGGGCAGACATGATGACGTTAAATGATTTCCTCTTGTGTCAGGTTTGGTAAACTTTAGGAGCTAGGAAATGGTCCACTTTACAGAAATGTTCAAATTTACTGGCATTTCTTATCTTCTCTGCTCTAACATTGTCCTGATTCTTTCTGTATATTCTTTACTTATGTTTTTGTTTTCCTTAATCAAAGTGTGTCTTTTCTATCTTTTCAAAGAAGATTCTTTGGTCTTACTAAATCAACTCAATTTTATACGTTTTCTGTTGTATTAAGTTCTGCTCATATCTTTATTTATCTTTTTTCTATGTTCTCAGGGTTTATTGTTTTGATCTTCTGATGTCAAATAAAACACTTGGTTATTCATTTTAATAAATATTTTACTTATAAAGATTTGAACTTTTGAAGATTCCAGCTTACTTGTAAGTTTCTAAGGGTCAGGTCCTCTCCATTGTTGCTGGCCTAAGGTTTAGTTCACCATATAGCAATGTATATATTGACCTATTTTCCCCTCGACTTTCTGTGATTCCCTACATCTCACCTTTCTTTGCAGACAAGCCATTTGAAATACCCTTATCTTATTTCACAGCCAATAAGTCATTGAAATAATGTGTAGTTTTTAGAGAAATCTTCTTATATAATTAGGCAGAAAATCTCACCTGCCATAGTTTTCAAAACAGCATAATTTCACTCTTCTCAATGCTTAATCTGTTGTATTACATAACCTTTGAGTATTTAGCTTTATCAATGACATGTACTTTAAAGATGTTTTAGAGATCCTACCAGTCTTTGAAAACATCCTTGTTCCTTGTTTCAGTTCCAGTTTTATGGATATTTTCTGCCTTGCACCTGATTATTCCAACAATTGATGGATGGCCTTGGGAATCTAATTCTGGTATTGATAGTTTTTGCTGGTTGTCTCCACTTGTAGCTGATTTCTTCATTATTGTGTAAATTTAGATCATGAGCTCATGTTTAGCTAAACAGCTGACCTTGTAAGACGCTTAGGTTTGAACGCTCGTAAGCTTCAGCAGAAAGTCGGCAAAGATTTATTTGTGTCCCTCCAATGAGTTGCCAGAGAGAACCCCGTTTTCTACAAGTGTTGGTCCAATACTCCCTCAAGAGGCAGGGGACTCCGACAGGGCTGCTTGGCGGCCCCCAATCTGGGGCAGGGGCAGTGGGCGGCCTGTGGCCCAGGCAGGAGCCTCTCTGCATGTGTCCCAGGGACCCATCTGCCTGCGAACTTCGGTCACCTGGCAGGAAGCTACGATGCCCAGACCTATGGTTAGCTATGCAGCGAGGTGCACTGCGCAGACAGGTTCCAAACACACATCAAGTAAGAGGTCGGCCTGAGTGGAAAGGTGAGAGTTTGGGCAGCTGTGCAGACAAAGAAGGTGCCCTTTGGCCTTGGCCTAAATGCTTGTGACACCCCACTGGACCTGCCGGGCTCTGAGGGCCCTGCCCTGGGCCCCCTGCTCCCCTGCCCTTTGTTCAGTCACAGCAGAGATGGCCACACCCACTCCCTCAGTGAGGGCAGTGTTCCAACCTCCCTCAGCCCCGCCCCCTCTCCGCAGGTTACCATGGACTACAGAGGCTGCATTCTGAGGCCAGGGCGTTCCGAGAATGCCAAGGGCAGACATGATGACCTTAAATGATTTCCTCTTGTGTCAGGTTTGGTAAACTTTAGGAGCTAGGAAATGGTCCACTTTACAGAAATGTTCAAATTTACTGGCATTTCTTATATTCTCTGCTAAAACATTGTCCTGATTCTTTCTGTATATTCTTTACTTATGTTTTTGTTTTCCTTAATCAAAGTGTGTCTTTTCAATCTTTTCAAAGAAGATTCTTTGGACTTACTAAATCACCTCAATTTTATACGTTTTCTGTTGTATTAAGTTCTGCTCATACCTTTATTTATCTTTTTTCTATGTTCTCAGGGTATATTGTTTTGATCTTCTGATGTCAATAAAAACACATTGTTATTCATTTTAATAAATATTTTACTTATAAAGATTTGAACTTTTGAAGATTCCAGCTTACTTGTAAGTTTCTAAGGGTCAGGTGCTCTCCATTGTTGCTTGCCTAATGTTTAGTTCACCATATAGCAATGTATATATTGACCTATTTTCCCCTCGACTTTCTGTGATTCCCTACATCTCACCTTTCTTTGCAGACAAGCCATTTGAAATACCCTTAACTTATTTCACAGCAAATAAGTCATTGAAATAATGTGTATTTTTAGAGAAATCTCCTTATATAATTAGGCAGAAAATCTCACCTGCCATAGTTTTCAAAACAGCATAATTTTACTCTTCTCAATGCTTAATCTGTTGTATTACACAACCTTTGAGTATTTAGCTTTATCAATGACATGTACTTTAAAAATATTTTAGAGATCCTACGAGTCTTTGAAAACATCCTTGTTCCTTGTTTCAGTTCCAGTTCTATTGATATTTTCTGCCTTGCACCTGATTATTCCAACAATTGATGGATGGCCTTGGGAATCTAATTCTGGTATTGATAGTTTTTGCTGGTTGTCTCCACTTGTAGCTGAATTCTTCATTATTGTGTAAATTTAGATCATGAGCTCATGTTTAGCTAAACAGATGACCTTGTAAGACGCTTAGGTGTGAACGCTCGTAAGCTTCAGCAGAAAGTCGGCAAAGATTTATTTGTGTCCCTGCAATGAGTTGCCCGCGAGAACCCCGTTTTCTACAAGTGTTGGTCCAATACTCCCTAAAGAGGCAGGGGACTCCTACAGGGCTGCTTGGCGGCACCCAATCTGGGGCAGGGGCAGTGGGCGGCCTGTGGCTCAGGCAGGAGCCTCTTTGCATGTGTCCCAGGGACCCATCTGCCTGCGAACTTCGGTCACCTGGCAGGAAGCTACGATGCCCAGACCTATGGTTAGCTATGCAGCGAGGTGTACTGCGCAGACAGGTTCCACACACACTTCAAGTAAGAGGTCGGCCTGAGTGGAAAGGTGAGAGTTTGGGCAGCTGTGCAGACAAAGAAGGTGCCCTTTGGCCTGGGCCTAAATGATTGTGACACCCCACTGGAACTGCCAGGCTCTGAGGGCCCTGCCCTGGGCCCCCTGCTCCCCTGCCCTTTGTTCAGTCACAGCAGAGATGGCCACACACACTCCCTCAGTGAGGGCAGTGTTCCAAACTCCCTCAGCCCCGCCCCCTCTCCGCAGGTTACCATGGACTAGAGATGCTGCATTCTGAGGCCAGGGCGTTCCGAGAATGCCAAGGGCAGACATGATGACCTTAAATGATTACCTCTTTTGTCAGGTTTGGTAAACTTTAGGAGCTAGGAAATGGTCCACTTTACAGAAATGTTCAAATTTACTGGCATTTCTTATATTGTCTGCTATAACATTGTCCTGATTCTTTCTGTATATTCTTTACTTATGTTTTTGTTTTCCTTAATCAAAGTGTGTCTTTTCAATCTTTTCAAAGAAGATTCTTTGGACTTACTAAATCACCTCAATTTTATACGTTTTCTGTTGTATTAAGTTCTGCTCATATCTTTATTTATCTTTTTTCTATGTTCTCAGGGTTTATTGTTTTGATCTTCTGATGTCAATTAAAACACTTGGTTATTCATTTTAATAAATATTTTACTTATAAAGATTTCAACTTTTGAAGATTCCAGCTTACTTGTAAGTTTCTAAGGGTCTGGTCCTCTCCATTGTTGCTGGCCTAAAGTTTAGTTCACCATATAGCAATGTATATATTGACCTATTTTCCCCTCGACTTTCTGTGATTCCCTACATCTCACCTTTCTTTGCAGACAAGCCATTTGAAATACACTTAACTTATTTCACAGCCAATAAGTCATTGAAATAATGTGTATTTTTTAGAGAAATCTTCTTATATAATTAGGCAGAAAATCTCACCTGCCATAGTTTTCAAAACAGCATAATTTCACTCTTCTCAATGCTTAATCTGTTGTATTACACAACCTTTGAGTATTTAGCTTTATCAATGACATGTACTTTAAAAATGTTTTAGAGATCCTACCAGTCTTTGAAAACATCCTTGTTCCTTGTTTCAGTTCCAGTTTTATGGATATTTTCTGCCTTGCACCTGATTATTCCAACAATTGATGGATGGCCTTGGGAATCTAATTCTGGTATTGATAGTTTTTGCTGGTTGTCTCCACTTGTAGCTGATTTCTTCATTATTTTGTAAATTTAGATCATGAGCTCATGTTTAGCTAAACAGCTGACCTTGTAAGACGCTTAGGTTTGAACGCTCGTAAGCTTCAGCAGAAAGTCGGCAAAGATTTATTTGTGTCCCTCCAATGAGTTGCCAGAGAGAACCCCGTTTTCTACAAGTGTTGGTCCAATACTCCCTCAAGAGGCAGGGGACTCCGACAGGGCTGCTTGGCGGCCCAAAATCTGGGGCAGGGGCAGTGGGCGGCCTGTGACCCAGGCAGGAGCCTCTCTGCATGTGTCCCAGGGACCCATCTGCCTGCGAACTTCGGTCACCTGGCAGGAAGCTACGATGCCCAGACCTATGGTTAGCTATGCAGCGAGGTGTACTGCGCAGACAGGTTCCACACACACATCAAGTAAGAGGTCGGCCTGAGTGGAAAGGTGAGAGTTTGGGCAGCTGTGCAGACAAAGAAGGCGCCCTTTGGCCTGGGCCTAAATGCTTGTGACACCCCACTGGACCTGCCGGGCTCTGAGGGCCCTGCCCTGGGCCCCCTGCTCCCCTGCCATTTGTTCAGTCACAGCAGAGATGGCCACACCCACTCCCTCAGTGAGGGCAGTGTTCCAACCTCCCTCAGCCCCGCCCCCTCTCCGCAGGTTACCATGGACTACAGAGGCTGCATTCTGAGGCCAGGGCGTTCCGAGAATGCCAAGGCCATACATGATGACCTTAAATGATTTCCTCTTGTGTCAGGTTTGGTAAACTTTAGGAGCTAGGAAATGGTCCACTTTACAGAAATGTTCAAATTTACTGGCATTTCTTATATTCTCTGCTCTAACATTGTCCTGATTCTTTCTGTATATTCTTTACTTATGTTTTTGTTTTCCTTAATCAAAGTGTGTCTTTTCAATCTTTTCAAAGAAGATTCTTTGGACTTACTAAATCACCTCAATTTTATACGTTTTCTGTTGTATTAAGTTCTGCTCATATCTTTATTTATCTTTTTTCTATGTTCTCAGGGTTTATTGTTTTGATCTTCTGATGTCAATTAAAACACTTGGTTATTCATTTTAATAAATATTTTACTTATAAAGATTTGAACTTTTGAAGATTCCAGCTTACTTGTAAGTTTCTAAGGGTCTGGTCCTCTCCATTGTTGCTGGCCTAAGGTTTAGTTCAACATATAGCAATGTATATATTGACCTATTTTCCCCTCGACTTTCTGTGATTCCCTACATCTCACCTTTCTTTGCAGACAAGCCATATGAAATACCCTTATCTTATTTCACAGCCAATAATTCATTGAAATTATGTGTATTTTTTAGAGAAATCTTCTTATATAATTAGGCAGAAAATCTCACCTGCCATAGTTTTCAAAACAGCATAATTTCACTCTTCTCAATGCTTAATCTGTTGTATTACATAACCTTTGAGTATTTAGCTTTATCAATGACATGTACTTTAAAAATGTTTTAGAGATCCTACCAGTCTTTGAAAACATCCTTGTTCCTTGTTTCAGTTCCAGTTTTATGGATATTTTCTGCCTTGCACCTGATTATTCCAACAATTGATGGATGGCATTGGGAATCTAATTCTGGTATTGATAGTTTTTGCTGATTGTCTCCCCTTGTAGCTGCTTTCTTCATTATTGTGTAAATTTAGAACATGAGCTCATGTTTAGCTAAACAGCTGACCTTGTAAGACGCTTAGGTGTGAACGCTCGTAAGCTTCAGCAGAAAGTCGGCAAAGATTTATTTGTGTCCCACCAGTGAGTTGCCCACGAGGACAACGTTTTCTACAAGTGTTGGTCCAATACTCCCTCTAGAGGCAAGGGACTCAGACAGGGCTGCTTGGCGGCCCCCGATCTGGGGCAGGGGCAGTGGGCAGCCTGTGGCCCGGGCCGGAGCCTATTTGCATGTGTCCCTGGGACACACATGCCTGCGAACCTCGGTCAACAGGCAGGAAGCTACGATGCTCAGACCTATGCTTAGCTGTGCAGCGAGGTGTACTGCGCGGACAGGTTCCACACACACTTCAAGTAAGAGGTCGGCCTGAGTGGAAAGGTGAGAGTTTGGGCAGCTGTGCAGACAAAGAAAGCGCCCTTTGGCCTGGGCCTAAATGCATGTGACACTCCACTGGGCCTGCCGGGCTCTGAGGGCCCTGCCCTGGGCCCCCTGCTCCCCTGACCTTTGTTCAGTCACAGCAGAGATGGCCACACCCACTCCCTCAGTGTGGGCAGTGTTCCAAACTCCCTCAGCCACGCCCCCTCTCCGCAGGTTACCATGGACTACAGAGGCTGCATTCTGAGGCCAGGGCATTCCGAGAATGCCAAGGGCAGACATGATGACCTTAAATGATTTCCTCTTGTGTCAGGTTTGGTAAACTTTAGGATCTAGGAAATGGTCCCCTTTATAGAAATGTTCAAATTTACTGGCATTTCATATATTCTCTGCTCTAACATTGTCCTGACTCTTTCTGTATATTCTTTACTTATGTTTTTGTTTTCCTTAATCAAAGTGTGTCTTTTAAATCTTTTCAAAGAAGATTCTTTGGACTTACTAAATCACCTGAAATTTATACGTTTTCTGTTCTATTAAGTTCTGCTCATATCTTTATTTATCTTTTTTCTATGTTCTCAGGGTTTATTGTTTTCATCTTCTGATGTCAATTAAAACACTTGGTTATTCATTTAATAAACCTTTTTACTTATAAAGATTTGAACTTTTGAAGATCCCAGCTTACTTGTGCGTTTCTAAGGGTCAGGTCCTCTCCATTGTTGCTGGCCTAAGGCTTAGTTCACCATATAGCAATGTATATATTGAGCTAATTTCCCCTCGACTTTCTGTGATTCCCTACATCTCACCTTTCTTTGCCGACAAGCCATTTGAAATACCCTTATCTTATTTCACAGCCAATATGTCTTTGAACTACTGTGTATTTATTAGAGAAATCTTCTTATATAATTAGGCAGAAAATCTCACCTGCCATAGTTTTCAAAACAGCATAATTTCACTCTTCTCAGTGATTAATCTGTTGTATTACACAACCTCTGAGTATTTAGCTTTATCAATGACATGTCCTTTAAAAATGTTTTAGAGATCCTACCAGTCTTTGAAAACATCCTTGTGCCTTTTTTCAGTTCCAGTTTTATGTGTATTTTCTGCCTTGCACCCAATATTCCTACATCTGATGGATGGCCTTGGGAATCTAATTCTGGTGTTGATTGTTTTGCTGATTGTCTCCCCTTGTAGCTGCTTTCTTCATTATTGTGTACATTTAGATCATGAGCTCATGTTTAGCTAAACAGCTGACCTTGTAAGAGGCTTAGGTGTGAACGCTCGTAAGTTTCAGCAGAAAGTCGGCAAAGATTTATTTGTGTCCGTCCAATGAGTGGCCCGCAAGGACCCCGTTTTCTACAAGTGTTGGTCCAATACTCCCTCTAGAGGCAGGGGACTCAGACAGGGCTGCTTTGCCGCCCCCGATCTGGGGCAGGGGCTGTGGGCGGCCTGTGGCCCAGGCAGGAGCCTCTCCGCGTGTGTCCCAGGGACCCATCTGCCTGCGAACCTCGGTCACCTGGCAGGAAGCTACGATGCCGAGACCTATGCTTAGCTGTGCAGCGAGGTGTACTACGCGGACAGGTTCCACACACACTTCAAGTAAGAGGGCGGCCTGAGAGGAAAGGTGAGAGTTTGGGCAGCTGTGCCGACAAAGAAAGTGCCCTGTGGCCTGGGCCTAAATGCTTGTGACTCTCCACTGTGCCTGCCGGGCTCTGAGGGCCCTGCCCTGGGCCCCATGCTCCCCTGCCCTTTGTTCAGTCAGAGCAGAGATGGTCACACCCACTCCCTTAGTGAGGGCAGTGTTCCAACCTCCCTCAGCCCCGCCCCCTCTCCACAGGTTACCATGGACCACAGAGGCTGCATTCTGAGGCCAGGGCGTTCCGAGAATGCCAAGGGCAGACATGATGACCTTAAATGATTTCCTCTTGTGTCAGTTTTGGTAAACTTTAGGAGCTAGGAAAAGGTCCCCTTTACAGAAATGTTCAAATTTACTGGCATTTCATATATTCTCTGCTCTAACATTGTCCTGACTCTTTCTGTATATTCTTTACTTATGTTTTTGTTTTCCTTAATCAAAGTGTGTCTTTTAAATATTTTCAAAGAAGATTCTTTGGACTTACTAAATCACCTGAAGTTTATACTTTTTCTGTTGTATAAAGTTCTGCTCATATCTTTATTTATCTTTTTTCTATGTTCTCAGGGTTTATTGTTTTCATCTTCTGATGTCAATTAAAACACTTGGTTATTCATTTAATAAATCTTTTTACTTATAAAGATTTGAACTTTTGAAGATCCCACCTTACTTGTGCGTTTCTAAGGGTCAGGTCCTCTCCATTGTTGCTGGCCTAAGGCTTAGTTCACCATATAGCAATGTATATATTGACCTATTTTCCCCTCGACTTTCTGTGATTCCCTACATCTCACCTTTCTTTGCAGACAAGCCATTTGAAATACCCTTAACTTATTTCACAGCCAATAAGTCTTTGAAATAATGTGTATTTTTTAGAGAAATCTTCTTATATAATTAGGCAGAATATCTGACCTGCCATAGTTTTCAAAACAGCATAATTTCACTCTTCTCAATGATTAATCTGTTGTATTACACAACCTCTGAGTATTTAGCTTTATCAATGACATGTCCTTTAAAAATGTTTTAGAGATCTTACCAGTCTTTGAAAACATCCTTGTGCCTTGTTTCAGTTCCAGTTTTATGTATATTTTCTGCTTTGCACCCGATTATTCCTACATCTGATGGATGGCCTTGGGAATCTAATTCTGGTATTGATTGTTTTTGCTGATTGTCTCCCCTTGTAGCTGCTTTCTTCATTATAGTGTATATTTAGATCATGAGCTCATGTTTAGCTAAACAGCTGACCTTGTAAGAGGCTTAGGTGTGAACGCTCGTAAGTTTCAGCAGAAAGTCGGCAAAGATTTATATGTGTCCCTCCAATGAGTGGCCCGCAAGGACCCCGTTTTCTACAAGTGTTGGTCCAGTACTCCCTCTAGAGGCAGGGGACTCAGACAGGGCTGCTTTGCGGGCCCCGATCTGGGGCAGGGGCCGTAGGAGGCCTGTGGCCCGGGCAGGAGCCTCTCCGCGTGTGTCCCAGGGACCCATCTGCCTGCGAACCTCGGTCACCTGGCAGGAAGCTACGATGCCCAGACCTATGCTTAGCTGTGCAGCGAGGTGTACTGCGTGGACAGGTTCCACACACACTTCAAGTAAGAGGGCGGCCTGAGAGGAAAGGTGAGAGTTTGGGCAGCTGTGCAGACAAAGAAAGTGGCCTTTGGCCTGGGCCTAAATGCTTGTGACACTCCATTGGGCCTGCCGGGCTCTGAGGGCCCTGCCCTGGGCCACCTGCTCCCCTGCCCTTTGTTCAGTCACAGCAGAGATGGCCACACACACTTCCTCAGTGAGGGCAGTGTTCCAACCTCCCTCAGCCCCGCCGCCTCTCCGCAGGTTACCATGGACTACAGAGGCTGCATTCTGAGGCCAGGGCGTTCCGAGAATGCCAAGGGCAGACATGATGACCTTAAATGATTTCCTCTTGTGTCAGTTTTGGTAAACTTTAGGAGCTAGGAAAAGGTCCCCTTTACAGAAATGTTCAAATGTACTGGCATTTCATATATTCTCTGCTCTAACATTGTCCTGACACTTTCTGTATATTCTTTACTTATGTTTTTATTTTCCTTAATCAAAGTCTGTCTTTTAAATCTTTTCAAAGAAGATTCTTTGGACTTACTAAATCACCTGAATTTTATACGTTTTCTGTTGTATTAAGTTCTGCTCATATCTTTATTTATCTTTTTTCTATGTTCTCAGGGTTTATTGTTTTCATCTTCTGATGGCAATTAAAACACTTGGTTATTCATTTAATAAATCTTTTTACTTATAAAGATTTGAACTTTTGAAGATCCCAGCTTACTTGTGCGTTTCTAAGGGTCAAGTCCTCTCCATTGTTGCTGGCCTAAGGCTTAGTTCACCATATAGCAATGTATATATTGACCTATTTTCCCCTCGACTTTCTGTGATTCCCTACATCTCACCTTTTTTACAGACAAGCCATTTGAAATACCCTTAACTTATTTTACAGCCAATAAGTCTTTGAAATAATGTGTATTTTTTAGAGAAATCTTCTTATATAATTAGGCAGAAAATCTGACCTGCGATACTTTTCAAAACAGCATAATTTCACTCTTCTCAATGATTAATCTGTTGTATTACACAACCTCTGAGTATTTAGCTTTATCAATGACATGTCCTTTAAAAATGTTTTAGAGATCCTACCAGTCTTTGAAAACATCCTTGTGCCTTGTTTCAGTTCCAGTTTTATGTATATTTTCTGCCTTGCACCCGATTATTCCTACATCTGATGGATGGCCTTGGGAATCTAATTCTGGTGTTGATTGTTTTGGCTGATTGTCTCCCCTTGTAGCTGCATCCTGCATTATTGTGTACATTTAGATCATGAGCTCATGTTTACCTAAACAGCTGACCTTGTAAGAGGCTTAGGTGTGAACGCTCGTAAATTTCAGCAGAAAGTCGGCAAAGATTTATTTGTGTCCCTCCAATGAGTGGCCCGCAATGACCCCGTTTTCTACCAGTGTTGGTCCAATACTCCCTCTAGAGGCAGGGGACTCAGACAGGGCTGCTTTGCCGCCCCCGATCTGGGGCAGGGGCAGTGGGCGGCCTGTGGCCCGGGCAGGAGCCACTGCGCGTGTGTCCCAGGGACACATCTGCCTGCGTACCTGGCTCACCTGGCAGGAAGCTACGATGCCCAAACCTATGCTTAGTTGTGCAGAGAGGTGTACTGCGCAGACAGGTTCCACACACACTTCAAGTAAGAGGGCGGCCTGTGTGGAAAGTTGAGAGTTTGGGCAGCTGTGCAGACAAAGAAAGCGCCCTTTGGCCTGGGCCTAAATGCTTGTGACACTCCACTTGGCCTGCCGGGCTCTGAGGGCCCTGCCCTGGGCCCCCTGCACCCGTGCCCTTTGTTCAGTCCCAGCAGAGATGGCCAAACCGACTCCCTCAGTGAGGGCAGTGTTCCAACCTCCCTCAGCCCCGCCCCCTCTCCGCAGGTTACCATGGACTACAGAGGCTGCATTCTGAGGCCAGGGCGTTCCGAGAATGCCAAGGGCAGACATGATGCCCTTCAATGATTTCCTCTTGTGCCAGTTTTGGTAAACTTTAGGAGCTAGGAAATGGTCCCCTTTACAGAAATGTTCAAATGTACTGGCATTTCATATATTCTCTGCTCTAACATTGTCCTGACTCTTTCTGTATATTCTTTACTTATGTTTTTGTTTTCCTTAATCAAAGTGTGTCTTTTAAATCTTTTCAAAGAAGATTCTTTGTACTTACTAAATCACCTGAATTTTATACGTTTTCTGTTGTATTAAGTTCTGCTCATATCTTTATTTATCTTTTTTCTATGTTCTCAGGCTTTATTGTTTTCTTCGTCTGATGTCAATTAAAACACTTGGTTATTCATTTTAATAAATCTTTTTACTTATAAAGATTTGAACTTTTGAAGATCCCAGCTTACTTGTGCGTTTCTAAGGGTCAGGTCCTCTCCATTGTTGCTGGCCTAAGGCTTAGTTCACCGTATAGCAATGTATATATTGACCTATTTTCCCCTCGACTTTCTGTGATTCCCTACATCTCACCTTTCTTTGCAGACAAGCCATTTGAAATACCCTTAACTTATTTCACAGCCAATAAGTCTTTGAAATAATGTGTATTTTTTAGAGAAATCTTCTTATATAATTAGGCAGAAAATCTCACCTGCCATGGTTTTCAAAACAGCATAATTTCACTCTTCTCAATGCTTAATCTGTTGTATTACACAACCTTTGAGTATTTAGCTTTATCAATGACATGTACTTTAAAAATGTTTTAGAGAACCTACCAGTCTTGGAAAACATCCTTGTGCCTTGTTTCAGTTCCAGTTTTATGTATATTTTCTGCCTTGCACCCGATTATTCCTACATCTGATGGATGGCCTTGGGAATCTAATTCTGGTATTGATTGTTTTTGCTGATTGTCTCCCCTTGTAGCTGCTTTCTTCATTATTGTGTACATTTAGATCATGAGATCATGTTTAGCTAAACAGATGATCTTGTAAGAGGCTTAGGTGTGAATGCTCGTAAATTTCAGCAGAAAGTCGGCAAAGATTTATTTGTGTCCCTCCAATGAGTGGCCCGCAAGGACCCCGTATTCTACAAGTGTTGGTCCAATATTCCCTCTAGAGGCAGGGGACTCAGACAGGGCTGCTTTGCGGCCCCCGATCAGGGGCAGGGGCAATGGGCGGCCTGTGGCCCGGGCAGGAGCCTCTCCGCGTGTGTCCCAGGGACCCATCTGCCTGCGAACCTCGGTCACCTGGCAGGAAGCTAAGATGCCCAGACCTATGCATAGCTGTGCAGCGAGGTGTACTGCGCGGACAGTTTCCACACACACTTCAAGTAAGAGGGCGGCCTGAGTGGAAAGTTGAGAGATTCGGCAGCTGTGCCGACAGAGAATGTGCCCTTTGGCCTGGGCGTAAATGCTTGTGACACTCCACTGGGCCTGCCGGGCTCTGAGGGACCTGCCCTGGGCCCCCTGCTACCCTGACCTTTGTTCAGTCACAGCAGAGATGGCCACACCCACTCCCTAAGTGAGGGCAGTGTTCCAACCTCCCTCAGCCCCGCCCCCTCTCCGCAGGTTACCATGGACTACAGAGGCTGCATTCTGAGCCCACGGCGTTCCGAGAATGCCAAGGGCAGATATGATGACCTTAAATGATTTCCTCTTGTGTCAGTTTTGGTAAACTTTAGGAGCTAGGAAAAGGTCCCCTTTACAGAAATATTCAAATTTACTGGCATTTCATATATTCTCTGCTTTAACACTGTCCTGACTCTTTCTGTATATTCTTTACTTATGTTTTTGTTTTCCTTAATCAAAGTGTGTCTTTTAAATCTTTTCAAAGAAGATTCTTTGGACTTACTAAATCAACTCAATTTTATACGTTTCCTGTTGTATTAAGTTCTGCTCATATCTTTATTTATCTTTTTTTCTATGTTCTCAGGGTTTATTGTTTTCATCTTCTGATGTCAATTAAAACACTTGGTTATTCATTTAATAAAACTTTTTACTTATAAAGATTTGAACTTTTGAAGATCCCAGCTTACTTGTGCGTTTCTAAGGGTCAGGTCCTCTCCATTGTTGCTGGCCTAAGGCTTAGTTCACCTTATAGCAATGTATATATTGACCTAATTTCCCCTCGAATTTCTGTGATTCCCTACATCTCACCTTTCTTTGCAGACAAGCCATTTGAAATACCCTTAACTTATTTCACAGCCAATATGTCTTTGAAATACTGTGTATTTATTAGAGAAGTCTTCTTATATAATTAGGCAGAAAATCTGACCCGCCATAGTTTTCAAAACAGCATAATTTCACTCTTCTCAGTGATTAATCTGTTGTATTACACAACCTCTGAGTATTTAGCTTTATCAATGACATGTCCTTTAAAAATGTTTTAGAGATCCTACCAGTCTTTGAAAACATCCTTGTGCCTTGTTTCAGTTCCAGTTTTATGTATATTTTCTGCCTTGCAACTGATTATTCCTACATCTGATAGATGGCCCAGGGAATCTAATTCTGGTGTTGATTGTTTTTGCTGATTGTCTCCCCTTGTAGCTGCTTTCTTCATTATTGTGTACATTTAGATCATGAGCTCATGTTTAGCTAAACAGCTGACCTTGTAAGAGGCTTAGGTGTGAACGCTCGTAAGTTTCAGCAGAAAGTCGGCAAAGATTTATATGTGTCCCTCCAATGAGTGGCCCGCAAGGACCCCGTTTTCTACAAGTGTTGGTCCAATACTCCCTCTAGAGGCAGGGGACTCAGACAGGGCTGCTTTGCGGGCCCCGATCAGGGGCAGGGGCAGTAGGCGGCCTGTGGCCCGGGCAGGAGCCTCTCCGCGTGTGTCCCAGGGACCCATCTGCCTGCGAACCTCGGTCAACTGGCAGGAAGGTACGATACACAGACCTATGCTTAGCTGTGCAGCGAGGTGTACTGCGCGGACAGGTTCCACACACACTTCAAGTAAGAGGGCGGCCTGAGAGGAAAGGTGAGAGTTTGGGCAGCTGTGCAGACAAAGAAAGTGCCCTTTGGCCTGGGCCTAAATGCTTGTGACACTCCACTGGGCCTGCCGGGCTCTGAGGGCCCTGCCCTGGGCCCCCTGCTCCCCTGCCCTTTGTTCAGTCACAGCAGAGATGGCCACACCCACTCCCTCAGTGAGGGCAGTGTTCCAACCTCCCTCAGCCCCACCGCCTCTCCGCAGGTTACCATGGACTACAGAGGCTGCATTCTGAGGCCAGGGCGTTCCGAGAATGCCAAGGACAGACATGATGACCTTCAATGATTTCCTCTTGTGTCAGTTTTGGTAAACTTTAGGAGCTAGGAAAAGGTCCTCTTTACAGAAATGTTCAAATTTACTGGCATTTCATATATTCTCTGTTCTAACATTGTCCTGACTCTTTCTGTATATTCTTTACTTATTATTTTTTTTTTTTTTCCGTACGCGGGCCTCTCACTGTTGTGGCCTCTCCCGTTGCGGAGCACAGGCTCCGGACGCGCAGGCCCAGCGGCCATGGCTCATGGGCCCAGCCGCTCCGCGGCATATGGGTTCCCCCCAGACTGGGGCACGAACCCGTATCCCCTGCATCGGCAGGCGGACTCTCAACCACTGCGCCACCAGGGAGGCCCCTTTACTTATGTTTTTGTTTTCCTTAATCAAAGTGTGTCTTTTAAATCTTTTCAAAGAAGATTCTCTGGACGTACTAAATCACCTGAGTTTTATACGTTTTCTGTTGTATTAAGTTCTGCTCATATCTTTATTTATCTTTTTTCTATGTTCTCAGGGTTTATTGTTTTCATCTTCTGATGGCAATTAAAACACTTGGTTATTCTTTTTTTTTTTTTTTTTTTTGCGGTATGCGGGCCTCTCACTGTTGTGGCCTCTCCCGTTGCGGAGCACAGGCTCCGGATGCGCAGGCCCAGAGGCCATGGCTCACGGGTCCAGCCGCTCCGCGGCATATGGGATCCTCCCAGACCGGGGCACGAACGCGTATCCCCTGCATCGGCAGGCGGACTCTCAACCATTGCGCCACCAGGTAGTCCCCTTGGTTATTCATTTTAATAAATCTTTTTACTTATAAAGATTTGAACTTTTGAAGATCCCAGCTTACTTGTGCGTTTCTAAGGGTCAGGTCCTCTCCATTTTTGCTGGCCTAAGGCTTAGCTCACCATATAGCAATGTATATATTGACCTATTTTCCCCTCGACTTTCTGTGATTCCCTACATCTCACCTTTCTTTGCAGACAAGCCATTTGAAATACCCTTAACTTATTTCACAGCCAATAAGGCTTTGAAATAATGTGTATTTTTTAGAGAAATCTTCTTATATAATTAGGCAGAATATCTGACCTGCCATAGTTTTCAAAACAGCATAATTTCACTCTTCTCAATGATTAATCTGTTGTATTACACAACCTCTGAGTATTTAGCTTTATCAATGACATGTACTTTAAAAATGTTTTAGAGATCCTACCAGTCTTTGAAAACATCCTTGTGCCTTGTTTCAGTTCCAGTTTTATGTATATTTTCTGCCTTGCACCCGATTATTCCTACATCTGATGGATGGCCTTGGGAATCTAATTCTGGTATTGATTGTTTTTGCTGATTGTCTCCACTTGTAGCTGCTTCCTTCATTATTGTGTACATTTAGATCATGAGCTCATGTTTAGCTAAACAGCTGACCTTGTAAGAGGCTTAGGTGTGAACGCTCCTAAGTTTCAGCAGAAAGTCGGCAATGATTTATTTGTGTCCCTCCAATGAGTGGCCCGCAAGGACCCCGTTTTCTACAAGTGTTGGTCCAATACTCCCTCTAGAGGCAGGGGACTCAGACAGGGCTGCTTTGCGGCCCCCGATCTGGGGCAGGGGCAGTGGGCGTCCTGTTGCCCGGGCAGGAGCCTCTCCGCGTGTGTCCCTGGGACCCATCTGCCTGCGAACCTCGGTCACCTGGCAGGAAGCTACGATGCCGAGACCTATGCTTAGCTGTGCAGCGAGGTGTACTACGCGGACAGGTTCCACACACACTTCAAGTAAGAGGGCGGCCTGAGAGGAAAGGTGAGAGTTTGGGCAGCTGTGCCGACAAAGAAAGTGCCCTGTGGCCTGGGCCTAAATGCTTGTGACACTCCACTGTGCCTGCCGGGCTCTGAGGGCCCTGCCCTGGGCCCCATGCTCCCCTGCCCTTTGTTCAGTCAGAGCAGAGATGGTCACACCCACTCCCTTAGTGAGGGCAGTGTTCCAACCTCCCTCAGCCCCGCCCCCTCTCCACAGGTTACCATGGACCACAGAGGCTGCATTCTGAGGCCAGGGCGTTCCGAGAATGCCAAGGGCAGACATGATGACCTTAAATGATTTCCTCTTGTGTCAGTTTTGGTAAACTTTAGGAGCTAGGAAAAGGTCCCCTTTACAGAAATGTTCAAATTTACTGGCATTTCATATATTCTCTGCTCTAACATTGTCCTGACTCTTTCTGTATATTCTTTACTTATGTTTTTGTTTTCCTTAATCAAAGTGTGTCTTTTAAATATTTTCAAAGAAGATTCTTTGGACTTACTAAATCACCTGAATTTTATACTTTTTCTGTTGTATAAAGTTCTGCTCATATCTTTATTTATCTTTTTTCTATGTTCTCAGGGTTTATTGTTTTCATCTTCTGATGTCAATTAAAACACTTGGTTATTCATTTAATAAATCTTTTTACTTATAAAGATTTGAACTTTTGAAGATCCCACCTTACTTGTGCGTTTCTAAGGGTCAGGTCCTCTCCATTGTTGCTGGCCTAAGGCTTAGTTCACCATATAGCAATGTATATATTGACCTATTTTCCCCTCGACTTTCTGTGATTCCCTACATCTCACCTTTCTTTGCAGACAAGCCATTTGAAATACCCTTAACTTATTTCACAGCCAATAAGTCTTTGAAATAATGTGTATTTTTTAGAGAAATCTTCTTATATAATTAGGCAGAATATCTGACCTGCCATAGTTTTCAAAACAGCATAATTTCACTCTTCTCAATGATTAATCTGTTGTATTACACAACCTCTGAGTATTTAGCTTTATCAATGACATGTCCTTTAAAAATGTTTTAGAGATCCTACCAGTCTTTGAAAACATCCTTGTGCCTTGTTTCAGTTCCAGTTTTATGTATATTTTCTGCTTTGCACCCGATTATTCCTACATCTGATGGATGGCCTTGGGAATCTAATTCTGGTATTGATTGTTTTTGCTGATTGTCTCCCCTTGTAGCTGCTTTCTTCATTATAGTGTATATTTAGATCATGAGCTCATGTTTAGCTAAACAGCTGACCTTGTAAGAGGCTTAGGTGTGAACGCTCGTAAGTTTCAGCAGAAAGTCGGCAAAGATTTATATGTGTCCCTACAATGAGTGGCCCGCAAGGACCCCGTTTTCTACAAGTGTTGGTCCAGTACTCCCTCTAGAGGCAGGGGACTCAGACAGGGCTGCTTTGCGGGCCCCGATCTGGGGCAGGGGCCGTAGGAGGCCTGTGGCCCGGGCAGGAGCCTCTCCGCGTGTGTCCCAGGGACCCATCTGCCTGCGAACCTCGGTCACCTGGCAGGAAGCTACGATGCCCAGACCTATGCTTAGCTGTGCAGCGAGGTGTACTGCGTGGACAGGTTCCACACACACTTCAAGTAAGAGGGCGGCCTGAGAGGAAAGGTGAGAGTTTGGGCAGCTGTGCAGACAAAGAAAGTGGCCTTTGGCCTGGGCCTAAATGCTTGTGACACTCCATTGGGCCTGCCGGGCTCTGAGGGCCCTGCCCTGGGCCACCTGCTCCCCTGCCCTTTGTTCAGTCACAGCAGAGATGGCCACACACACTTCCTCAGTGAGGGCAGTGTTCCAACCTCCCTCAGCCCCGCCGCCTCTCCGCAGGTTACCATGGACTACAGAGGCTGATTCTGAGGCCAGGGCGTTCCGAGAATGCCAAGGGCAGACATGATGACCTTAAATGATTTCCTCTTGTGTCAGTTTTGGTAAACTTTAGGAGCTAGGAAAAGGTCCCCTTTACAGAAATGTTCAAATGTACTGGCATTTCATATATTCTCTGCTCTAACATTGTCCTGACACTTTCTGTATATTCTTTACTTATGTTTTTATTTTCCTTAATCAAAGTCTGTCTTTTAAATCTTTTCAAAGAAGATTCTTTGGACTTACTAAATCACCTGAATTTTATACGTTTTCTGTTGTATTAAGTTCTGCTCATATCTTTATTTATCTTTTTTCTATGTTCTCAGGGTTTATTGTTTTCATCTTCTGATGGCAATTAAAACACTTGGTTATTCATTTAATAAATCTTTTTACTTATAAAGATTTGAACTTTTGAAGATCCCAGCTTACTTGTGCGTTTCTAAGGGTCAAGTCCTCTCCATTGTTGCTGGCCTAAGGCTTAGTTCACCATATAGCAATGTATATATTGACCTATTTTCCCCTCGACTTTCTGTGATTCCCTACATCTCACCTTTTTTACAGACAAGCCATTTGAAATACCCTTAACTTATTTTACAGCCAATAAGTCTTTGAAATAATGTGTATTTTATAGAGAAATCTTCTTATATAATTAGGCAGAAAATCTGACCTGCGATACTTTTCAAAACAGCATAATTTCAGTCTTCTCAATGATTAATCTGTTGTATTACACAACCTCTGAGTATTTAGCTTTATCAATGACATGTCCTTTAAAAATGTTTTAGAGATCCTACCAGTCTTTGAAAACATCCTTGTGCCTTGTTTCAGTTCCAGTTTTATGTATATTTTCTGCCTTGCACCCGATTATTCCTACATCTGATGGATGGCCTTGGGAATCTAATTCTGGTGTTGATTGTTTTGGCTGATTGTCTCCCCTTGTAGCTGCATCCTGCATTATTGTGTACATTTAGATCATGAGCTCATGTTTACCTAAACAGCTGACCTTGTAAGAGGCTTAGGTGTGAACGCTCGTAAATTTCAGCAGAAAGTCGGCAAAGATTTATTTGTGTCCCTCCAATGAGTGGCCCGCAAGGACCCCGTTTTCTACCAGTGTTGGTCCAATACTCCCTCTAGAGGCAGGGGACTCAGACAGGGCTGCTTTGCCGCCCCCGATCTGGGGCAGGGGCAGTGGGCGGCCTGTGGCCCGGGCAGGAGCCACTGCGCGTGTGTCCCAGGGACCCATCTGCCTGCGTACCTCGCTCACCTGGCAGGAAGCTACGATGCCCAAACCTATGCTTAGTTGTGCAGAGAGGTGTACTGCGCAGACAGGTTCCACACACACTTCAAGTAAGAGGGCGGCCTGTGTGGAAAGTTGAGAGTTTGGGCAGCTGTGCAGACAAAGAAAGCGCCCTTTGGCCTGGGCCTAAATGCTTGTGACACTCCACTTGGCCTGCCGGGCTCTGAGGGCCCTGCCCTGGGCCCCCTGCACCCGTGCCCTTTGTTCAGTCCCAGCAGAGATGGCCAAACCGACTCCCTCAGTGAGGGCAGTGTTCCAACCTCCCTCAGCCCCGCCCCCTCTCCGCAGGTTACCATGGACTACAGAGGCTGCATTCTGAGGCCAGGGCGTTCCGAGAATGCCAAGGGCAGACATGATGCCCTTCAATGATTTCCTCTTGTGCCAGTTTTGGTAAACTTTAGGAGCTAGGAAATGGTCCCCTTTACAGAAATGTTCAAATTTACTGGCATTTCATATATTCTCTGCTCTAACATTGTCCTGACTCTTTCTGTATATTCTTTACTTATGTTTTTGTTTTCCTTAATCAAAGTGTGTCTTTTAAATCTTTTCAAAGAAGATTCTTTGTACTTACTAAATCACCTGAATTTTATACGTTTTCTGTTGTATTAAGTTCTGCTCATATCTTTATTTATCTTTTTTCTATGTTCTCAGGCTTTATTGTTTTCTTCGTCTGATGTCAATTAAAACACTTGGTTATTCATTTTAATAAATCTTTTTACTTATAAAGATTTGAACTTTTGAAGATCCCAGCTTACTTGTGCGTTTCTAAGGGTCAGGTCCTCTCCATTGTTGCTGGCCTAAGGCTTAGTTCACCGTATAGCAATGTATATATTGACCTATTTTCCCCTCGACTTTCTGTGATTCCCTACATCTCACCTTTCTTTGCAGACAAGCCATTTGAAATACCCTTAACTTATTTCACAGCCAATAAGTCTTTGAAATAATGTGTATTTTTTAGAGAAATCTTCTTATATAATTAGGCAGAAAATCTGACCTGCCATAGTTTTCAAAACAGCATAATTTCACTCTTCTCAATGATTAATCTGTTGTATTACACAACCCCTGAGTATTTAGCTTTATCAATGACATGTCCTTTAAAAATGTTTTAGAGATCCTACCAGTGTTTGAAAATATCCTTGTGCCTTGTTTCAGTTCCAGTTTTATGTATATTTTCTGCCTTGCACCCGATTATTCCTACATCTGATGGATGGCCTTGGGAATCTAATTCTGGTGTCGATTGTTTTTGCTGATTGTCTCCCCTCGTAGCTGCTTTCTTCATTATTGTGTACATTTAGATCATGAGATCATGTTTAGCTAAACAGATGATCTTGTAAGAGGCTTAGGTGTGAACGCTCGTAAATTTCAGCAGAAAGTCGGCAAAGATTTATTTGTGTCCCTCCAATGAGTGGCCCGCAAGGACCCCGTATTCTACAAGTGTTGGTCCAATATTCCCTCTAGAGGCAGGGGACTCAGACAGGGCTGCTTTGCGGCCCCCGATCTGGGGCAGGGGCAATGGGCGGCCTGTGGCCCGGGCAGGAGCCTCTCCGCGTGTGTCCCAGGGACCCATCTGCCTGCGAACCTCGGTCACCTGGCAGGAAGCTAAGATGCCCAGACCTATGCATAGCTGTGCAGCGAGGTGTACTGCGTGGACAGTTTCCACACACACTTCAAGTAAGAGGGCGGCCTGAGTGGAAAGTTGAGAGATTCGGCAGCTGTGCCGACAGAGAATGTGCCCTTTGGCCTGGGCGTAAATGCTTGTGACACTCCACTGGGCCTGCTGGGCTCTGAGGGACCTGCCCTGGGCCCCCTGCTACCCTGCCCTTTGTTCAGTCACAGCAGAGATGGCCACACCCACTCCCTAAGTGAGGGCAGTGTTCCAACCTCCCTCAGCCCCGCCCCCTCTCCGCAGGTTACCATGGACTACAGAGGCTGCATTCTGAGCCCAGGGCGTTCCGAGAATGCCAAGGGCAGATATGATGACCTTAAATGATTTCCTCTTGTGTCAGTTTTGGTAAACTTTAGGAGCTAGGAAAAGGTCCCCTTTACAGAAATGTTCAAATTTACTGGCATTTCATATATTCTCTGCTCTAACACTGTCCTGACTCTTTCTGTATATTCTTTACTTATGTTTTTGTTTTCCTTAATCAAAGTGTGTCTTTTAAATCTTTTCAAAGAAGATTCTTTGGACTTACTAAATCAACTCAATTTTATACGTTTTCTGTTGTATTAAGTTCTGCTCATATCTTTATTTAACTTTTTTCTATGTTCTCAGGGTTTATTGTTTTCATCTTCTGATGTCAATTAAAACACTTGGTTATTCATTTTAATAAATCTTTTTACTTATAAAGATTTGAACTTTTGAAGATCCCAGCTTACTTGTGCGTTTCTAAGGGTCAGGTCCTCTCCATTGTTGCTGGCCTAAGGCTTAGTTCACCTTATAGCAATGTATATATTGACCTAATTTCCCCTCGAATTTCTGTGATTCCCTACATCTCACCTTTCTTTGCAGACAAGCCATTTGAAATACCCTTAACTTATTTCACAGCCAATATGTCTTTGAAATACTGTGTATTTATTAGAGAAGTCTTCTTATATAATTAGGCAGAAAATCTGACCCGCCATAGTTTTCAAAACAGCATAATTTCACTCTTCTCAGTGATTAATCTGTTGTATTACACAACCTCTGAGTATTTAGCTTTATCAATGACATGTCCTTTAAAAATGTTTTAGAGATCCTACCAGTCTTTGAAAACATCCTTGTGCCTTGTTTCAGTTCCAGTTTTATGTATATTTTCTGCCTTGCAACTGATTATTCCTACATCTGATAGATGGCCTAGGGAATCTAATTCTGGTGTTGATTGTTTTTGCTGATTGTCTCCCCTTGTAGCTGCTTTCTTCATTATTGTGTACATTTAGATCATGAGCTCATGTTTAGCTAAACAGCTGACCTTGTAAGAGGCTTAGGTGTGAACGCTCGTAAGTTTCAGCAGAAAGTCGGCAAAGATTTATTTGTGTCCCTCCAATGAGTGGCCCGCAAGGACCCCGTTTTCTACAAGTGTTGGTCCAATACTCCCTCTAGAGGCAGGGGACTCAGACAGGGCTGATTGCGGGCCCCGATCTGGGGCAGGGGCAGTAGGCGGCCTGTGGCCCGGGCAGGAGCCTCTCCGCGTGTGTCCCAGGGACCCATCTGCCTGCGAACCTCGGTCAACTGGCAGGAAGGTACGATACACAGACCTATGCTTAGCTGTGCAGCGAGGTGTACTGCGCGGACAGGTTCCACACACACTTCAAGTAAGAGGGCGGCCTGAGAGGAAAGGTGAGAGTTTGGGCAGCTGTGCAGACAAAGAAAGCGCCCTTTGGCCTGGGCCTAAATGCTTGTGACACTCCACTGGGCCTGCCGGGCTCTGAGGGCCCTGCCCTGGGCCCCCTGCTCCCCTGCCCTTTGTTCAGTCACAGCAGAGATGGCCACACCCACTCCCTCAGTGAGGGCAGTGTTCCAACCTCCCTCAGCCTCACCGCCTCTCCGCAGGTTACCATGGACTACAGAGGCTGCATTCTGAGGCCAGGGCGTTCCGAGAATGCCAAGGACAGACATGATGACCTTCAATGATTTCCTCTTGTGTCAGTTTTGGTAAACTTTAGGAGCTAGGAAAAGGTCCTCTTTACAGAAATGTTCAAATTTACTGGCATTTCATATATTCTCTGTTCTAACATTGTCCTGACTCTTTCTGTATATTCTTTACTTATTTTTTTTTTTTTTTTTTCCGTACGCGGGCCTCTCACTGTTGTGGCCTCTCCCGTTGCAGAGCACAGGCTCCGGACGCGCAGGCCCAGCGGCCATGGCTCATGGGCCCAGCCGCTCCGCGGCATATGGGTTCCCCCCAGACTGGGGCACGAACCCGTATCCCCTGCATCGGCAGGCGGACTCTCAACCACTGCGCCACCAGGGAGGCCCCTTTACTTATGTTTTTGTTTTCCTTAATCAAAGTGTGTCTTTTAAATCTTTTCAAAGAAGATTCTCTGGACATACTAAATCACCTGAGTTTTATACGTTTTCTGTTGTATTAAGTTCTGCTCATATCTTTATTTATCTTTTTTCTATGTTCTCAGGGTTTATTGTTTTCATCTTCTGATGGCAATTAAAACACTTGGTTATTCTTTTTTTTTTTTTTTTTTTTTTTTTTTTTGCGGTATGCGGGCCTCTCACTGTTGTGGCCTCTCCCGTTGCGGAGCACAGGCTCCGGATGCGCAGGCCCAGAGGCCATGGCTCACGGGTCCAGCCGCTCCGCGGCATATGGGATCCTCCCAGACCGGGGCACGAACGCGTATCCCCTGCATCGGCAGGCGGACTCTCAACCACTGCGCCACCAGGGAGGCCCCTTGGTTATTCATTTTAATAAATCTTTTTACTTATAAAGATTTGAACTTTTGAAGATCCCAGCTTACTTGTGCGTTTCTAAGGGTCAGGTCCTCTCCATTTTTGCTGGCCTAAGGCTTAGCTCACCATATAGCAATGTATATATTGACCTATTTTCCCCTCGACTTTCTGTGATTCCCTACATCTCACCTTTCTTTGCAGACAAGCCATTTGAAATACCCTTAACTTATTTCACAGCCAATAAGTCTTTGAAATAATGTGTATTTTTTAGAGAAATCTTCTTATATAATTAGGCAGAATATCTGATCTGCCATAGTTTTCAAAACAGCATAATTTCACTCTTCTCAATGATTAATCTGTTGTATTACACAACCTCTGAGTATTTAGCTTTATCAATGACATGTCCTTTAAAAATGTTTTAGAGATCCTACCAGTCTTTGAAAACATCCTTGTGCCTTGTTTCAGTTCCAGTTTTATGTATATTTTCTGCCTTGCACCCGATTATTCCTACATCTGATGGATGGCCTTGGGAATCTAATTCTGGTATTGATTGTTTTTGCTGATTGTCTCCCCTTGTAGCTGCTTTCTTCATTATTGTGTACATTTAGATCATGAGCTCATGTTTAGCTAAACAGCTGACCTTGTAAGAGGCTTAGGTGTGAAGGCTCCTAGGTTTCAGCAGAAAGTCGGCAAAGATTTATTTGTGTCCCTCCAATGAGTGGCCCACAAGGACCCCGTTTTCTACAAGTGTTGGTCCAATACACCCTCTAGAGGCAGGGGACGCAGACAGGGCTGCTTTGCGGCCCCCGTTCTGGGGCAGGGGCAGTGGGCGGCCTGTGGCCCGGGCAGGAGCCTCTCCGCGTGTGTCCCAGGGACCCATCTGCCTGCGAACCTCGGTCACCTGGCAGGAAGCTACGATGCCCAGACCTATGCTTAGCTGTGCAGCGAGTTGTACTACGCGGACAGGTTCCACACACACTTCAAGTAAGAGGGCGGCCTGAGAGGAAAGGTGAGAGTTTGGGCAGCTGTGCCGACAAAGAAAGTGCCCTGTGGCCTGGGCCTAAATGCTTGTGACACTCCACTGTGCCTGCCGGGCTCTGAGGGCCCTGCCCTGGGCCCCATGCTCCCCTGCCCTTTGTTCAGTCAGAGCAGAGATGGCCACACCCACTCCCTAAGTGAGGGCAGTGTTCCAACCTCCCTCAGCCCCGCCCCCTCTCCGCAGGTTACCATGGACTACAGAGGCTGCATTCTGAGCCCAGGGCGTTCCGAGAATGCCAAGGGCAGATATGATGACCTTAAATGATTTCCTCTTGTGTCAGTTTTGGTAAACTTTAGGAGCTAGGAAAAGGTCCCCTTTACAGAAATGTTCAAATTTACTGGCATTTCATATATTCTCTGCTCTAACACTGTCCTGACTCTTTCTGTATATTCTTTACTTATGTTTTTGTTTTCCTTAATCAAAGTGTGTCTTTTAAATCTTTTCAAAGAAGATTCTTTGGACTTACTAAATCAACTCAATTTTATACGTTTTCTGTTGTATTAAGTTCTGCTCATATCTTTATTTATCTTTTTTCTATGTTCTCAGGGTTTATTGTTTTCATCTTCTGATGGCAATTAAAACACTTGGTTATTCATTTAATAAAACTTTTTACTTATAAAGATTTGAACTTTTGAAGATCCCAGCTTACTTGTGCGTTTCTAAGGGTCAGGTCCTCTCCATTGTTGCTGGCCTAAGGCTTAGTTCACCTTATAGCAATGTATATATTGACCTAATTTCCCCTCGAATTTCTGTGATTCCCTACATCTCACCTTTCTTTGCAGACAAGCCATTTGAAATACCCTTAACTTATTTCACAGCCAATATGTCTTTGAAATACTGTGTATTTATTAGAGAAGTCTTCTTATATAATTAGGCAGAAAATCTGACCCGCCATAGTTTTCAAAACAGCATAATTTCACTCTTCTCAGTGATTAATCTGTTGTATTACACAACCTCTAAGTATTTAGCTTTATCAATGACATGTCCTTTAAAAATGTTTTAGAGATCCTACCAGTCTTTGAAAACATCCTTGTGCCTTGTTTCAGTTCCAGTTTTATGTATATTTTCTGCCTTGCAACTGATTATTCCTACATCTGATAGATGGCCTAGGGAATCTAATTCTGGTGTTGATTGTTTTTGCTGATTGTCTCCCCTTGTAGCTGCTTTCTTCATTATTGTGTACATTTAGATCATGAGCTCATGTTTAGCTAAACAGCTGACCTTGTAAGAGGCTTAGGTGTGAACGCTCGTAAGTTTCAGCAGAAAGTCGGCAAAGATTTATTTGTGTCCCTCCAATGAGTGGCCCGCAAGGACCCCGTTTTCTACAAGTGTTGGTCCAATACTCCCTCTAGAGGCAGGGGACTCAGATAGGGCTGCTTTGTGGGCCCCGATCTGGGGCAGGGGCAGTAGGCGGCCTGTGGCCCGGGCAGGAGCCTCTCCGCGTGTGTCCCAGGGACCCATCTGCCTGCGAACCTCGGTCAACTGGCAGGAAGGTACGATACACAGACCTATGCTTAGCTGTGCAGCGAGGTGTACTGCGCGGACAGGTTCCACACACACTTCAAGTAAGAGGGCGGCCTGAGAGGAAAGGTGAGAGTTTGGGCAGCTGTGCAGACAAAGAAAGCGCCCTTTGGCCTGGGCCTAAATGCTTGTGACACTCCACTGGGCCTGCCGGGCTCTGAGGGCCCTGCCCTGGGCCCCCTGCTCCCCTGCCCTTTGTTCAGTCACAGCAGAGATGGCCACACCCACTCCCTCAGTGAGGGCAGTGTTCCAACCTCCCTCAGCCCCACCGCCTCTCCGCAGGTTACCATGGACTACAGAGGCTGCATTCTGAGGCCAGGGCGTTCCGAGAATGCCAAGGACAGACATGATGACCTTCAATGATTTCCTCTTGTGTCAGTTTTGGTAAACTTTAGGAGCTAGGAAAAGGTCCTCTTTACAGAAATGTTCAAATTTACTGGCATTTCATATATTCTCTGTTCTAACATTGTCCTGACTCTTTCTGTATATTCTTTACTTATTTTTTTTTTTTTTTCCGTACGCGGGCCTCTCACTGTTGTGGCCTCTCCCGTTGCGGAGCACAGGCTCCGGACGCGCAGGCCCAGCGGCCATGGCTCATGGGCCCAGCCGCTCCGCGGCATATGGGTTCCCCCCAGACTGGGGCACGAACCCGTATCCCCTGCATCGGCAGGCGGACTCTCAACCACTGCGCCACCAGGGAGGCCCCTTTACTTATGTTTTTGTTTTCCTTAATCAAAGTGTGTCTTTTAAATCTTTTCAAAGAAGATTCTCTGGACATACTAAATCACCTGAGTTTTATACGTTTTCTGTTGTATTAAGTTCTGCTCATATCTTTATTTATCTTTTTTCTATGTTCTCAGGGTTTATTGTTTTCATCTTCTGATGGCAATTAAAACACTTGGTTATTCATTTTTTTTTTTTTTTTTTTTTTTTTTTTGCGGTATGCGGGCCTCTCACTGTTGTGGCCTCTCCCGTTGCGGAGCACAGGCTCCGGATGCGCAGGCCCAGAGGCCATGGTTCACGGGTCCAGCCGCTCCGCGGCATATGGGATCCTCCCAGACCGGGGCACGAACGCGTATCCCCTGCATCGGCAGGCGGACTCTCAACCACTGCGCCACCAGGGAGGCCCCTTGGTTATTCATTTTAATAAATCTTTTTACTTATAAAGATTTGAACTTTTGAAGATCCCAGCTTACTTGTGCGTTTCTAAGGGTCAGGTCCTCTCCATTTTTGCTGGCCTAAGGCTTAGCTCACCATATAGCAATGTATATATTGACCTATTTTCCCCTCGACTTTCTGTGATTCCCTACATCTCACCTTTCTTTGCAGACAAGCCATTTGAAATACCCTTAACTTATTTCACAGCCAATAAGTCTTTGAAATAATGTGTATTTTTTAGAGAAATCTTCTTATATAATTAGGCAGAATATCTGACCTGCCATAGTTTTCAAAACAGCATAATTTCACTCTTCTCAATGATTAATCTGTTGTATTACACAACCTCTGAGTATTTAGTTTTATCAATGACATGTCCTTTAAAAATGTTTTAGAGATCCTACAAGTCTTTGAAAACATCCTTGTGCCTTGTTTCAGTTCCAGTTTTATGTATATTTTCTGCCTTGCACCCGATTATTCCTACATCTGATGGATGGCCTTGGGAATCTAATTCTGGTATTGATTGTTTTTGCTGATTGTCTCCCCTTGTAGCTGCTTTCTTCATTATTGTGTACATTTAGATCATGAGCTCATGTTTAGCTAAACAGCTGACCTTGTAAGAGGCTTAGGTGTGAACGCTCCTAAGTTTCAGCAGAAAGTCGGCAAAGATTTATTTGTGTCCCTCCAATGAGTGGCCCGCAAGGACCCCGTTTTCTACAAGTGTTGGTCCAATACTCCCTCTAGAGGCAGGGGACGCAGACAGGGCTGCTTTGCGGCCCCCGATCTGGGGCAGGGGCAGTGGGCGGCCTGTGGCCCGGGCAGGAGCCTCTCCGCGTGTGTCCCAGGGACCCATCTGTCTGCGAACCTCGGTCACCTGGCAGGAAGCTACGATGCCCAGACCTATGCTTAGCTGTTCAGCGAGGTGTACTACGCGGACAGGTTCCACACACACTTCAAGTAAGAGGGCGGCCTGAGAGGAAAGGTGAGAGTTTGGGCAGCTGTGCCGACAAAGAAAGTGCCCTGTGGCCTGGGCCTAAATGCTTGTGACACTCCACTGTGCCTGCCGGGCTCTGAGGGCCCTGCCCTGGGCCCCATGCTCCCCTGCCCTTTGTTCAGTCAGAGCAGAGATGGCCACACCCACTCCCTTAGTGAGGGCAGAGTTCCAACCTCCCTCAGCCCCGCCCCCTCTCCGCAGGTTACCATGGACTACAGAGGCTGCATTCTGAGGCCAGGGCGTTCCGAGAATGCCAAGGGCAGACATGATGACCTTAAATGATTTCCTCTTGTGTCAGTTTTGGTAAACTTTAGGAGCTAGGAAAAGGTTCCCTTTACAGAAATGTTCAAATTTACTGGCATTTCATATATTCTCTGCTCTAACATTGTCCTGACTCTTTCTGTATATTCTTTACTTATGTTTTTGTTTTCCTTAATCAAAGTGTGTCTTTTAAATCATTTCAAAGAAGATTCTTTGGACTTACTAAATCACCTGAATTTTATACTTTTTCTGTTGTATAAAGTTCTGCTCATATCTTTATTTATCTTTTTTCTATGTTCTCAGGGTTTATTGTTTTCATCTTCTGATGTCAATTAAAACACTTGGTTATTCATTTAATAAATCTTTTTACTTATAAAGATTTGAACTTTTGAAGATCCCAGCTTACTTGTGCGTTTCTAAGGGTCAGGTCCTCTCCATTGTTGCTGGCCTAAGGCTTAGTTCACCATATAGCAATGTATATATTGACCTATTTTCCCCTCGACTTTCTGTGATTCCCTACATCTCACCTTTCTTTGCAGACAAGCCATTTGAAATACCCTTAACTTATTTCACAGCCAATAAGTCTTTGAAATAATGTGTATTTTTTAGAGAAATCTTGTTATATAATTAGGCAGAATATCTGACCTGCCATAGTTTTCAAAACAGCATAATTTCACTCTTCTCAATGATTAATCTGTTGTATTACACAACCTCTGAGTATTTAGCTTTATCAATGACATGTACTTTAAAAATGTTTTAGAGATCCTACCAGTCTTTGAAAACATCCTTGTGCCTTGTTTCAGTTCCAGTTTTATGTATATTTTCTGCCTTGCACCCGATTATTCCTACATCTGATGGATGGCCTTGGGAATCTAATTCTGGTATTGATTGTTTTTGCTGATCGTCTCCCCTTGTAGCTGCTTTCTTCATTATTGTGTACATTTAGATCATGAGCTCATGTTTAGCTAAACAGCTGACCTTGTAAGAGGCTTAGGTGTGAACGATCGTAAGTTTCAGCAGAAAGTCAGCAAAGATTGATATGTGTCCCTCCAATGAGTGGCCCGCAAGGACCCCGTTTTCTACAAGTGTTGGTCCAGTACTCCCTCTAGAGGCAGGGGACTCAGACAGGGCTGCTTTGCGGGCCCCGATCTGGGGCAGGGGCAGTAGGAGGCCTGTGGCCCGGGCAGGAGCCTCTCCGCGTGTATCCCAGGGACCCATCTGCCTGCGAACCTCGGTCAACAGGCAGGAAGCTACGATGCCCAGACCTATGCTTAGCTGTGCAGCGAGGTGTACTGCGTGGACAGGTTCCACACACACTTCAAGTAAGAGGGCGGCCTGAGAGGAAAGGTGAGAGTTTGGGCAGCTGTGCAGACAAAGAAAGTGGCCTTTGGCCTGGTCCTAAATGCTTGTGACACTCCATTGGGCCTGCCGGGCTCTGAGGGCCCTGCCCTGGGCCACCTGCTCCCCTGCCCTTTGTTCAGTCACAGCAGAGATGGCCACACACACTTCCTCAGTGAGGGCAGTGTTCCAACCTCCCTCAGCCCCGCCGCCTCTCCGCAGGTTACCATGGACTACAGAGGCTGCATTCTGAGGCCAGGGCGTTCCGAGAATGCCAAGGGCAGACATGATGACCTTAAATGATTTCCTCTTGTGTCAGTTTTGGTAAACTTTAGGAGCTAGGAAAAGGTCCCCTTTACAGAAATGTTCAAATGTACTGGCATTTCATATATTCTCTGCTCTAACATTGTCCTGACACTTTCTGTATATTCTTTACTTATGTTTTTATTTTCCTTAATCAAAGTCTGTCTTTTAAATCTTTTCAAAGAAGATTCTTTGGACTTACTAAATCACCTGAATTTTATACGTTTTCTGTTGTATTAAGTTCTGCTCATATCTTTATTTATCTTTTTTCTATGTTCTCAGGGTTTATTGTTTTCATCTTCTGATGGCAATTAAAACACTTGGTTATTCATTTAATAAATCTTTTTACTTATAAAGATTTGAACTTTTGAAGATCCCAGCTTACTTGTGCGTTTCTAAGGGTCAAGTCCTCTCCATTGTTGCTGGCCTAAGGCTTAGTTCACCATATAGCAATGTATATATTGACCTATTTTCCCCTCGACTTTCTGTGATTCCCTACATCTCACCTTTTTTACAGACAAGCCATTTGAAATACCCTTAACTTATTTTACAGCCAATAAGTCTTTGAAATAATGTGTATTTTATAGAGAAATCTTCTTATATAATTAGGCAGAAAATCTGACCTGCGATACTTTTCAAAACAGCATAATTTCACTCTTCTCAATGATTAATCTGTTGTATTACACAACCTCTGAGTATTTAGCTTTATCAATGACATGTCCTTTAAAAATGTTTTAGAGATCCTACCAGTCTTTGAAAACATCCTTGTGCCTTGTTTCAGTTCCAGTTTTATGTATATTTTCTGCCTTGCACCCGATTATTCCTACATCTGATGGATGGCCTTGGGAATCTAATTCTGGTGTTGATTGTTTTTGCTGATTGTCTCCCCTTGTAGCTGCATCCTGCATTATTGTGTACATTTAGATCATGAGCTCATGTTTACCTAAACAGCTGACCTTGTAAGAGGCTTAGGTGTGAACGCTCGTAAATTTCAGCAGAAAGTCGGCAAAGATTTATTTGTGTCCCTCCAATGAGTGGCCCGCAAGGACCCCGTTTTCTACCAGTGTTGGTCCAATACTCCCTCTAGAGGCAGGGGACTCAGACAGGGCTGCTTTGCCGCCCCCGATCTGGGGCAGGGGCAGTGGGCGGCCTGTGGCCCGGGCAGGACCCACTGCGCGTGTGTCCCAGGGACCCATCTGCCTGCGTACCTCGCTCACCTGGCAGGAAGCTACGATGCCCAAACCTATGCTTAGTTGTGCAGAGAGGTGTACTGCGCAGACAGGTTCCACACACACTTCAAGTAAGAGGGCGGCCTGTGTGGAAAGTTGAGAGTTTGGCCAGCTGTGCAGACAAAGAAAGCGCCCTTTGGCCTGGGCCTAAATGCTTGTGACACTCCACTTGGCCTGCCGGGCTCTGAGGGCCCTGCCCTGGGCCCCCTGCACCCGTGCCCTTTGTTCAGTCCCAGCAGAGATGGCCAAACCCACTCCCTCAGTGAGGGCAGTGTTCCAACCTCCCTCAGCCCCGCCCCCTCTCCGCAGGTTACCATGGACTACAGAGGCTGCATTCTGAGGCCAGGGCGTTCCGAGAATGCCAAGGGCAGACATGATGCCCTTCAATGATTTCCTCTTGTGCCAGTTTTGGTAAACTTTAGGAGCTAGGAAAAGGTCCCCTTTACAGAAATGTTCAAATGTACTGGCATTTCATATATTCTCTGCTCTAACACTGTCCTGACTCTTTCTGTATATTCTTTACTTATGTTTTTGTTTTCCTTAATCAAAGTGTGTCTTTTAAATCTTTTCAAAGAAGATTCTTTGGACTTACTAAATCAACTCAATTTTATACGTTTTCTGTTGTATTAAGTTCTGCTCATATCTTTATTTATCTTTTTTCTATGTTCTCATGGTTTATTGTTTTCATCTTCTGATGTCAATTAAAACACTTGGTTATTCATTTAATAAATCTTTTTACTTATAAAGATTTGAACTTTTGAAGATCCCAGCTTACTTGTGCATTTCTAAGGGTCAGGTCCTCTCCATTGTTGCTGGCCTAAGGCTTAGTTCACCATATAGCAATGTATATATTGACCTATTTTCCCCTCGACTTTCTGTGATTCCCTACATCTCACCTTTCTTTGCAGACAAGCCATTTGAAATACCCTTAACTTATTTCACAGCCAATAAGTCTTTGAAATAATGTGTATTTTTTAGAGAAATCTTCTTATATAATTAGGCAGAATATCTGACCTGCCATAGTTTTCAAAACAGCATAATTTCACTCTTCTCAATGATTAATCTGTTGTATTACACAACCTCTGAGTATTTAGCTTTATCAATGACATGTCCTTTAAAAATGTTTTAGAGATCCTACCAGTCTTTGAAAACATCTTTGTGCCTTGTTTCAGTTCCAGTTTTATGTATATTTTCTGCCTTGCACCCGATTATTCCTACATCTGATGGATGGCCTTGGGAATCTAATTCTGGTATTGATTGTTTTTGCTGATTGTCTCCCCTTGTAGCTGCTTTCTTCATTATTGTGTACATTTAGATCATGAGCTCATGTTTAGCTAAACAGCTGACCTTGTAAGAGGCTTAGGTGTGAACGCTCGTAAGTTTCAGCAGAAAGTCGGCAAAGATTTATATGTGTCCCTCCAATGAGTGGCCCGCAAGGACCCCGTTTTCTACAAGTGTTGGTCCAGTACTCCCTCTAGAAGCAGGGGACTCAGACAGGGCTGCTTTGCGGGCCCCGATCTGGGGCAGGGGCAGTAGGAGGCCTGTTGCCCGGGAAGGAGCCTCTCCGCGTGTGTCCCAGGGACCCATCTGCCTGCGAACCTCGGTCACCTGGCAGGAAGCTACGATGCCCAGACCTATGCTTAGCTGTGCAGCGAGGTTTACTGCGCGGACAGGTTCCACACACACTTCAAGTAAGAGGGCGGCCTGAGAGGAAAGGTGAGAGTTTGGGCAGCTGTGCAGACAAAGAATGTGGCCTTTGGCCTGGGCCTAAATGCTTGTGACACTCCACTGGGCCTGCCGGGCTCTGAGGGCCCGGCCCTGGGCCACCTGCTCCCCTGCCCTTTGTTCAGTCACAGCAGAGATGGCCACACACACTTCCTCAGTGAGAGCAGTGTTCCAACGTCCCTCAGCCCCGCCGCCTCTTCCGCAGGTTACCATGGACTACAGAGGCTGCATTCTGAGGCCAGGGCATTCCGAGAATGCCAAGGGCAGACATGATGACCTTAAATGATTTCCTCTTGTGTCAGGTTTGGTAAACTTTAGGAGCTAGGAAAAGGTCCCCTTTACAGAAATGTTCAAATGTACTGGCATTTCATATATTCTCTGCTCTAACATTGTCCTGACACTTTCTGTATATTCCTTACTTATGTTTTTATTTTCCTTAATCAAAGTCTGTCTTTTAAATCTTTTCAAAGAAGATTCTTTGGACTTACTAAATCACCTGAATTTTATACGTTTTCTGTTGTATTAAGTTCTGCTCATATCTTTATTTATCTTTTTTCTATGTTCTCAGGGTTTATTGTTTTCATCTTCTGATGGCAATTAAAACACTTGGTTATTCATTTAATAAATCTTTTTACTTATAAAGATTTGAACTTTTGAAGATCCCAGATTACTTGTGCGTTTCTAAGGGTCAGGTCCTCTCCATTGTTGCTGGCCTAAGGCTTAGTTCACCATATAGCAATGTATATATTGACCTATATTCCCCTCGACTTTCTGTGATTCCCTACATCTCACCTTTCTTTGCAGACAAGCCATTTGAAATACCCTTAACTTATTTCACAGCCAATAAGTCTTTGAAATAATGTGTATTTTTTAGAGAAATCTTCTTATATAATTAGGCAGAAAATCTGACCTGCCATAGTTTTCAAAACAGCATAATTTCACTCTTCTCAGTGATTAATCTGTGGTATTACACAACCTCTGAGTATTTAGCTTTATCAATGACATGTCCTTTAAAAATGTTTTAGAGATCCTACCAGTCTTTGAAAACATCCTTGTGCCTTGTTTCAGTTCCAGTTTTATGTATATTTTCTGCCTTGCACCCGATTATTCCTACATCTGATGGATGGCCTTGGGAATCTAATTCTGGTATTGATTGTTTTTGCTGATTGTCTCCCCTTGTAGCTGCTTTCTTCATTATTGTGTAAATTTAGATCATGAGCTCATGTTTATCTAAAGAGCTGACCTTGTAAGAGGCTTAGGTGTGAATGCTCATAAGTTTCAGCAGAAAGTCGGCAAAGATTTATTTGTGTCCCTCCAATGAGTGGCCCGCAAGGACCCCGTTTTCTACAAGTGTTGGTCCAATACTCCCTCTAGAGGCAGGGGACTCAGACAGGGCTGCTTTGCGGCCCCTGATCTGGGGCAGGGGCAGTGGGCGGCCTGTGGCCCGGGCAGGAGCCTCTCCGCGTGTGTCCCAGGGACCCATCTGCCTGCGAACCTCGGTCACCTGCCAGGAAGCTACGATGCCCAGACCTATGCTTAGCTGTGCAGCGAGGTGTTCTGCGCGGACAGGTTCCACACACACTTCAAGTAAGAGGGCGGCCTGAGAGGAAAGGTGAGAGTTTGGGCAGCTGTGCCGAGAAAGAAAGTGCTCTTTGGCCTGGGCCTAAATGCTTGTGACACTCCAGTGGGCCTGCCAGGCTCTGAGGGCCCTGACCTGGGCCCCCTGCTCCCCTGCCCTTTGTTCAGTCACAGCAGAGATGGCCACACCCACTCCCTCAGTGAGGGCAGTGTTCCAACCTCCCTCAGCCCCGCCCCCTCTCCGCAGGTTACCATGGACTACAGAGGCTGCATTCTGAGGCCAGGGCGTTCCGAGAATACCAAGGGCAGACATGATGACCTTCAATGATTTCCTCTTGTGTCAGTTTTGGTAAACTTTAGGAGCTAGGAAAAGGTCCCCTTTACAGAAATGTTCAAATTTACTGGCATTTCATATATTCTCTGCTCTAACATTGTCCTGACTCTTTCTGTATATTCTTTACTTATGTTTTTGTTTTCCTTAATCAAAGTGTGTCTTTTAAATATTTTCAAAGAAGATTCTTTGGACTTACTAAATCACCTGAATTTTATACGTTTTCTGTTGTATTAAGTTCTGCACATATCATTATTTATCTTTTTTCTATGTTCTCAGGGTTTATTGTTTTCATCTTCTGATGTCAATTAAAACACTTGGTTATTCATTTAATAAATCTTTTTACTTATAAAGATTTGAACTTTTGAAGATCCCAGCTTACTTGTGCGTTTCTAAGGGTCAGGTCCTCTCCATTGTTGCTGGCCTAAGGCTTAGTTCACCATATAGCAATGTATATATTGACCTATTTTCCCCTCGACTTTCTGTGATTCCCTACATCTCACCTTTCTTTGCAGACAAGCCATTTGAAATACCCTTAACTTATTTCACAGCCAATAAGTCTTTGAAATAATGTGTATTTTTTAGAGAAATCTTGTTATATAATTAGGCAGAATATCTGACCTGCCATAGTTTTCAAAACAGCATAATTCACTCTTCTCAATGATTAATCTGTTGTATTACACAACCTCTGAGTATTTAGCTTTATCAATGACATGTCCTTTAAAAATGTTTTAGAGATCCTACCAGTCTTTGAAAACATCCTTGTGCCTTGTTTCAGTTCCAGTTTTATGTATATTTTCTGCCTTGCACCCGATTATTCCTACATCTGATGGATGGCCTTGGGAATCTAATTCTGGTATTGATTGTTTTTGCTGATTGTCTCCCCTTGTAGCTGCTTTCTTCATTATTGTGTACATTTAGATCATGAGCTCATGTTTAGCTAAACAGCTGACCTTGTAAGAGGCTTAGGTGTGAACGCTCGTAAGTTTCAGCAGAAAGTCGGCAAAGATTTATTTGTGTCCCTCCAATGAGTGGCCCGCAAGGACCCCGTTTTCTACAAGTGTTGGTCCAATACTCCCTCTAGAGGCAGGGGACTCAGACAGGGCTACTTTGCGGGCCCCGATCTGGGGCAGGTGCAGTAGGAGGCCTGTGGCCCGGGCAGGAGCCTCTCCGCGTGTGTCCCAGGGACCCATCTGCCTGCGAACCTCGGTCAACTGGCAGGAAGCTACGATGCCCAGACCTATGCTTAGCTGTGCAGCGAGGTGTACTGCGCAGACAGGTTCCACACACACTTCAAGTAAGAGGGCGGCCTGAGAGGAAAGGTGAGAGTTTGGGCAGCTGTGCAGACAAAGAAAGCGGACTTTGGCCTGGGCCTAAATGCTTGTGACACTCCATTGGGCCTGCCGGGCTCTGAGGGACCTGCCCTGGGCCACCTGCTCCCCTGCCCTTTGTTCAGTCACAGCAGAGATGGCCACACACACTTCCTCAGTGAGGGCAGTGTTCCAACCTCCCTCAGCCCCGCCGCCTCTCCGCAGGTTACCATGGACTACAGAGGCTGCATTCTGAGGCCAGGGCGTTCCGACAATGCCAAGGGCAGACATGATGACCTTAAATGATTTCCTCTTGTGTCAGTTATGGTAAACTTTAGGAGCTAGGAAAAGGTCCCCTTTACAGAAATGTTCAAATGTACTGGCATTTCATATATTCTCTGCTCTAACATTGTCCTGACACTTTCTGTATATTCTTTACTTATGTTTTTATTATCCTTAATCAAAGTGTGTCTTTTAAATCTTTTCAAAGAAGATTCTTTGGCCTTACTAAATCACCTGAATTTTATACGTTTTCTGTTGTATTAAGTTCTGCTCATATCTTTATTTATCTTTTTTCTATGTTCTCAGGGTTTATTGTTTTCATCATCTGATGGCAATTAAAACACTTGGTTATTCATTTAATAAATCTTTTTACTTATAAAGATTTGAACTTTTGAAGATCCCAGCTTACTTGTGCATTTCTAAGGGTCAGGTGCTCTCCATTTTTGCTGGCCTAAGGCTTAGTTCACCATATAGCAATGTATATATTGACCTATTTTCCCCTCGACTTTCTGTGATTCCCTACATCTCACCTTTCTTTGCAGAGAAGCCATTTGAAATACCCTTAACTTATTTCACAGCCAATAAGTCTTTGAAATAATGTGTATTTTTTAGAGAAATCTTCTTATATAATTAGGCAGAAAATCTGACCTGCCATAGTTTTCAAAACAGCATAATTTCACTCTTCTCAATGATTAATCTGTTGTATTACACAACCTCTGAGTATTTAGCTTTATCAATGACATGTCCTTTAAAAATGTTTTAGAGATCCTACCAGTCTTTGAAAACATCCTTGTGCCTTGTTTCAGTTCCAGTTTTATGTATATTTTCTGCCTTGCACCCGATTATTCCTACATCTGATGGATGGCCTTGGGAATCTAATTCTGGTATTGATTGTTTTTGCTGATTGTCTCCCCTTGTAGCTGCTTTCTTCATTATTGTGTACATTTAGATCATGAGCTCATGTTTATCTAAACAGCTGACCTTGTAAGAGGCTTAGGTGTGAACGCTCGTAAGTTTCAGCAGAAAGTCGGCAAAGATTTATTTGTGTCCCTCCAATGAGTGGCCCGCAAGGACCCCGTTTTCTACAAGTGTTGGTCCAATACTCCCTCTAGAGGCAGGGGACTCAGACAGGGCTGCTTTGCGGCCCCTGATCTGGGGCAGGGGCAGTGGGCGGCCTGTGGCCCGGGCAGGAGCCTCTCCGCGTGTGTCCCAGGGACCCATCTGCCTGCGAACCTCGGTCAACTGGCAGGAAGCTACGATGCCCAGACCTATGCTTAGCTGTGCAGCGAGGTGTACTGCGCGGACAGGTTCCACACACACTTCAAGTAAGAGGGCGGCCTGAGAGGAAAGGTGAGAGTTTGGGCAGCTGTGCAGACAAAGAAAGCGGCCTTTGGCCTGGGCCTAAATGCTTGTGACACTCCATTGGGCCTGCCGGGCTCTGAGGGCCCTGCCCTGGGCCACCTGCTCCCCTGCCCTTTGTTCAGTCACAGCAGAGATGGCCACACACACTTCCTCAGTGAGGGCAGTGTTCCAACCTCCCTCAGCCCCGCCGCCTCTCCGCAGGTTACCATGGACTACAGAGGCTGCATTCTGAGGCCAGGGCGTTCCGAGAATGCCAAGGGCAGACATGATGACCTTAAATGATTTCCTCTTGTGTCAGTTATGGTAAACTTTAGGAGCTAGGAAAAGGTCCCCTTTACAGAAATGTTCAAATGTACTGGCATTTCATATATTCTCTGCTCTAACATTGTCCTGACACTTTCTGTATATTCTTTACTTATGTTTTTATTTTCCTTAATCAAAGTGTGTCTTTTAAATCTTTTCAAAGAAGATTCTTTGGCCTTACTAAATCACCTGAATTTTATACGTTTTCTGTTGTATTAAGTTCTGCTCATATCTTTATTTATCTTTTTTCTATGTTCTCAGGGTTTATTGTTTTCATCATCTGATGGCAATTAAAACACTTGGTTATTCATTTTAATAAATCTTTTTACTTATAAAGATTTGAACTTTTGAAGATCCCAGCTTACTTGTGCATTTCTAAGGGTCAGGTCCTCTCCATTTTTGCTGGCCTAAGGCTTAGTTCACCATATAGCAATGTATATATTGACCTATTTTCCCCTCGACTTTCTGTGATTCCCTACATCTCACCTTTCTTTGCAGACAAGCCATTTGAAATACCCTTAACTTATTTCACAGCCAATAAGTCTTTGAAATAATGTGTATTTATTAGAGAAATCTTCTTATATAATTAGGCAGAAAATCTGACCTGCCATAGTTTTCAAAACAGCATAATTTCACTCTTCTCAATGATTAATCTGTTGTATTACACAACCTCTGAGTATTTAGCTTTATCAATGACATGTCCTTTAAAAATGTTTTAGAGATCCTACCAGTCTTTGAAAACATCCTTGTGCCTTGTTTCAGTTCCAGTTTTATGTATATTTTCTGCCTTGCACCCGATTATTCCTACATCTGATGGATGGCCTTGGGAATCTAATTCTGGTATTGATTGTTTTTGCTGATTGTCTCCCCTTGTAGCTGCTTTCTTTATTATTGTGTAAATTTAGATCATGAGCTCATGTTTAGCTAAACAGCTGACCTTGTAAGAGGCTTAGGTGTGAATGCTCGTAAGTTTCAGCAGAAAGTCGGCAAAGATTTATTTGTGTCCCTCCAATGAGTGGCCCGCAAGGACCCCGTTTTCTACAAGTGTTGGTCCAATACTCCCTCTAGAGGCAGGGGACTCAGACAGGGCTGCTTTGCGGCCCCTGATCTGGGGCAGGGGCAGTGGGCGGCCTGTGGCCCGGGCAGGAGCCTCTCCGCGTGTGTCCCAGGGACCCATCTGCCTGCGAACCTCGGTCACCTGCCAGGAAGCTACGATGCCCAGACCTATGCTTAGCTGTGCAGCGAGGTGTACTGCACGGACAGGTTCCACACACACTTCAAGTAAGAGGGCGGCCTGAGAGGAAATGTGAGAGTTTGGGCAGCTGTGCCGACAAAGAAAGTGCTCTTTGGCCTGGGCCTAAATGCTTGTGACACTCCACTGGGCCTGCCAGGCTCTGAGGGCCCTGACCTGGGCCCTTTGCTCCCCTGCCCTTTGTTCAGTCACAGCAGAGATGGCCACACCCACTCCCTCAGTGAGGGCAGTGTTCCAACCTCCCTCAGCCCCGCCCCCTCTCCGCAGGTTACCATGGACTACAGAGGCTGCATTCTGAGGCCAGGGCGTTCCGAGAATACCAAGGGCAGACATGATGACCTTCAATGATTTCCTCTTGTGTCATTTTTGGTAAACTTTAGGAGCTAGGAAAAGGTCCCCTTTACAGAAATGTTCAAATTTACTGGCATTTCATATATTCTCTGCTCTAACATTGTCCTGACTCTTTCTGTATATTCTTTACTTATGTTTTTGTTTTCCTTAATCAAAGTGTGTCTTTTAAATATTTTCAAAGAAGATTCTTTGGACTTACTAAATCACCTGAATTTTATATGTTTTCTGTTGTATTAAGTTCTGCACATATCTTTATTTATCTTTTTTCTATGTTCTCAGGGTTTATTGTTTTCATCTTCTGATGTCAATTAAAACACTTGGTTATTCATTTAATAAATCTTTTTACTTATAAAGATTTGAACTTTTGAAGATCCCAGCTTACTTGTGCGTTTCTAAGGGTCAGGTCCTCTCCATTGTTGCTGGCCTAAGGCTTAGTTCACCATATAGCAATGTATATATTGACCTATTTTCCCCTCGACTTTCTGTGATTCCCTACATCTCACCTTTCTTTGCAGACAAGCCATTTGAAATACCCTTAACTTATTTCACAGCCAATAAGTCTTTGAAATAATGTGTATTTTTTAGAGAAATCTTCTTATATAATTAGGCAGAATATCTGACCTGCCATAGTTTTCAAAACAGCATAATTTCACTCTTCTCAATGATTAATCTGTTGTATTACACAACCTCTGAGTATTTAGCTTTATCAATGACATGTCCTTTAAAAATGTTTTAGAGATCCTACCAGTCTTTGAAAACATCCTTGTGCCTTGTTTCAGTTCCAGTTTTATGTATATTTTCTGCCTTGCACCCGATTATTCCTACATCTGATGGATGGCCTTGGGAATCTAATTCTGGTATTGATTGTTTTTGCTGATTGTCTCCCCTTGTAGCTGCTTTCTTCATTATTGTGTACATTTAGATCATGAGCTCATGTTTAGCTAAACAGCTGACCTTGTAAGAGGCTTAGGTGTGAACGCTCGTAAGTTTCAGCAGAAAGTCGGCAAAGATTTATTTGTGTCCCTCCAATGAGTGGCCCGCAAGGACCCCGTTTTCTACAAGTGTTGGTCCAATACTCCCTCTAGAGGCAGGGGACTCAGACAGGGCTACTTTGCGGGCCCCGATCTGGGGCAGGTGCAGTAGGAGGCCTGTGGCCCGGGCAGGAGCCTCTCTGCGTGTGTCCAAGGGACCCATCTGCCTGTGAACCTCGGTCAACTGGCAGGAAGCTACGATGCCCAGACCTATGCTTAGCTGTGCAGCGAGGTGTACTGCGCGGACAGGTTCTACACACACTTCAAGTAAGAGGGCGGCCTGAGAGGAAAGGTGAGAGTTTGGGCAGCTGTGCAGACAAAGAAAGCGGCCTTTGGCTTGGGCCTAAATGCTTGTGACACTCCATTGGGCCTGCCGGGCTCTGAGGGCCCTGCCCTGGGCCACCTGCTCCCCTGCCCTTTGTTCAGTCACAGCAGAGATGGCCACACACACTTCCTCAGTGAGGGCAGTGTTCCAACCTCCCTCAGCCCCGCCGCCTCTCCGCAGGTTACCATGGACTACAGAGGCTGCATTCTGAGGCCAGGGCGTTCCGAGAATGCCAAGGGCAGACATGATGACCTTAAATGATTTCCTCTTGTGTCAGTTATGGTAAACTTTAGGAGCTAGGAAAAGGTCCCCTTTACAGAAATGTTCAAATGTACTGGCATTTCATATATTCTCTGCTCTAACATTGTCCTGACACTTTCTGTATATTCTTTACTTATGTTTTTATTATCCTTAATCAAAGTGTGTCTTTTAAATATTTTCAAAGAAGATTCTTTGGCCTTACTAAATCACCTGAATTTTATACGTTTTCTGTTGTATTAAGTTCTGCTCATATCTTTATTTATCTTTTTTCTATGTTCTCAGGGTTTATTGTTTTCATCATCTGATGGCAATTAAAACACTTGGTTATTCATTTTAATAAATCTTTTTACTTATAAAGATTTGAACTTTTGAAGATCCCAGCTTACTTGTGCATTTCTAAGGGTCAGGTCCTCTCCATTTTTGCTGGCCTAAGGCTTAGTTCACCATATAGCAATGTATATATTGACCTATTTTCCCCTCGACTTTCTGTGATTCCCTACATCTCACCTTTCTTTGCAGACAAGCCATTTGAAATACCCTTAACTTATTTCACAGCCAATAAGTCTTTGAAATAATGTGTATTTTTTAGAGAAATCTTCTTATATAATTAGGCAGAATATCTGACCTGCCATAGTTTTCAAAACAGCATAATTTCACTCTTCTCAATGATTAATCTGTTGTATTACACAACCTCTGAGTATTTAGCTTTATCAATGACATGTCCTTTAAAAATGTTTTAGAGATCCTACCAGTCTTTGAAAACATCCTTGTGCCTTGTTTCAGTTCCAGTTTTATGTATATTTTCTGCCTTGCACCCGATTATTCCTACATCTGATGGATGGCCTTGGGAATCTAATTCTGGTATTGATTGTTTTTGCTGATTGTCTCCCCTTGTAGCTGCTTTCTTCATTATTGTGTACATTTAGATCATGAGCTCATGTTTAGCTAAACAGCTGACCTTGTAAGAGGCTTAGGTGTGAACGCTCGTAAGTTTCAGCAGAAAGTCGGCAAAGATTTATTTGTGTCCCTCCAATGAGTGGCCCGCAAGGACCCCGTTTTCTACAAGTGTTGGTCCAATACTCCCTCTAGAGGCAGGGGACTCAGACAGGGCTACTTTGCGGGCCCCGATCTGGGGCAGGTGCAGTAGGAGGCCTGTGGCCCGGGCAGGAGCCTCTCTGCGTGTGTCCAAGGGACCCATCTGCCTGTGAACCTCGGTCAACTGGCAGGAAGCTACGATGCCCAGACCTATGCTTAGCTGTGCAGCGAGGTGTACTGCGCGGACAGGTTCTACACACACTTCAAGTAAGAGGGCGGCCTGAGAGGAAAGGTGAGAGTTTGGGCAGCTGTGCAGACAAAGAAAGCGGCCTTTGGCCTGGGCCTAAATGCTTGTGACACTCCATTGGGCCTGCCGGGCTCTGAGGGCCCTGCCCTGGGCCACCTGCTCCCCTGCCCTTTGTTCAGTCACAGCAGAGATGGCCACACACACTTCCTCAGTGAGGGCAGTGTTCCAACCTCCCTCAGCCCCGCCGCCTCTCCGCAGGTTACCATGGACTACAGAGGCTGCATTCTGAGGCCAGGGCGTTCCGAGAATGCCAAGGGCAGACATGATGACCTTAAATGATTTCCTCTTGTGTCAGTTATGGTAAACTTTAGGAGCTAGGAAAAGGTCCCCTTTACAGAAATGTTCAAATGTACTGGCATTTCATATATTCTCTGCTCTAACATTGTCCTGACACTTTCTGTATATTCTTTACTTATGTTTTTATTATCCTTAATCAAAGTGTGTCTTTTAAATATTTTCAAAGAAGATTCTTTGGCCTTACTAAATCACCTGAATTTTATACGTTTTCTGTTGTATTAAGTTCTGCTCATATCTTTATTTATCTTTTTTCTATGTTCTCAGGGTTTATTGTTTTCATCATCTGATGGCAATTAAAACACTTGGTTATTCATTTTAATAAATCTTTTTACTTATAAAGATTTGAACTTTTGAAGATCCCAGCTTACTTGTGCATTTCTAAGGGTCAGGTCCTCTCCATTTTTGCTGGCCTAAGGCTTAGTTCACCATATAGCAATGTATATATTGACCTATTTTCCCCTCGACTTTCTGTGATTCCCTACATCTCACCTTTCTTTGCAGACAAGCCATTTGAAATACCCTTAACTTATTTCACAGCCAATAAGTCTTTGAAATAATGTGTATTTTTTAGAGAAATCTTCTTATATAATTAGGCAGAAAATCTGACCTGCCATAGTTTTCAAAACAGCATAATTTCACTCTTCTCAATGATTAATCTGTTGTATTACACAACCTCTGAGTATTTAGCTTTATCAATGACATGTCCTTTAAAAATGTTTTAGAGATCCTACCAGTCTTTGAAAACATCCTTGTGCCTTGTTTCAGTTCCAGTTTTATGTATATTTTCTGCCTTGCACCCGATTATTCCTACATCTGATGGATGGCCTTGGGAATCTAATTCTGGTATTGATTGTTTTTGCTGATTGTCTCCCCTTGTAGCTGCTTTCTTTATTATTGTGTAAATTTAGATCATGAGCTCATGTTTAGCTAAACAGCTGACCTTGTAAGAGGCTTAGGTGTGAATGCTCATAAGTTTCAGCAGAAAGTCGGCAAAGATTTATTTGTGTCCCTCCAATGAGTGGCCCACAAGGACCCCGTTTTCTACAAGTGTTGGTCCAATACTCCCTCTAGAGGCAGGGGACTCAGACAGGGCTGCTTTGCGGCCCCTGATCTGGGGCAGGGGCAGTGGGCGGCCTGTGGCCCGGGCAGGAGCCTCTCCGCGTGTGTCCCAGGGACCCATCTGCATGCGAACCTCGGTCACCTGCCAGGAAGCTACGATGCCCAGACCTATGCTTAGCTGTGCAGCGAGGTGTACTGCACGGACAGGTTCCACACACACTTCAAGTAAGGGGGCGGCCTGAGAGGAAATGTGAGAGTTTGAGCAGCTGTGCCGACAAAGAAAGTGCTCTTTGGCCTGGGCCTAAATGCTTGTGACACTCCACTGGGCCTGCCAGGCTCTGAGGGCCCTGACCTGGGCCCTTTGCTCCCCTGCCCTTTGTTCAGTCACAGCAGAGATGGCCACACCCACTCCCTCAGTGAGGGCAGTGTTCCAACCTCCCTCAGCCCCGCCCCCTCTCCGCAGGTTACCATGGACTACAGAGGCTGCATTCTGAGGCCAGGGCGTTCCGAGAATACCAAGGGCAGACATGATGACCTTCAATGATTTCCTCTTGTGTCATTTTTGGTAAACTTTAGGAGCTAGGAAAAGGTCCCCTTTACAGAAATGTTCAAATTTACTGGCATTTCATATATTCTCTGCTCTAACATTGTCCTGACTCTTTCTGTATATTCTTTACTTATGTTTTTGTTTTCCTTAATCAAAGTGTGTCTTTTAAATATTTTCAAAGAAGATTCTTTGGACTTACTAAATCACCTGAATTTTATATGTTTTCTGTTGTATTAAGTTCTGCACATATCTTTATTTATCTTTTTTCTATGTTCTCAGGGTTTATTGTTTTCATCTTCTGATGTCAATTAAAACACTTGGTTATTCATTTAATAAATCTTTTTACTTATAAAGATTTGAACTTTTGAAGATCCCAGCTTACTTGTGCGTTTCTAAGGGTCAGGTCCTCTCCATTGTTGCTGGCCTAAGGCTTAGTTCACCATATAGCAATGTATATATTGACCTATTTTCCCCTCGACTTTCTGTGATTCCCTACATCTCACCTTTCTTTGCAGACAAGCCATTTGAAATACCCTTAACTTATTTCACAGCCAATAAGTCTTTGAAATAATGTGTATTTTTTAGAGAAATCTTCTTATATAATTAGGCAGAATATCTGACCTGCCATAGTTTTCAAAACAGCATAATTTCACTCTTCTCAATGATTAATCTGTTGTATTACACAACCTCTGAGTATTTAGCTTTATCAATGACATGTCCTTTAAAAATGTTTTAGAGATCCTACCAGTCTTTGAAAACATCCTTGTGCCTTGTTTCAGTTCCAGTTTTATGTATATTTTCTGCCTTGCACCCGATTATTCCTACATCTGATGGATGGCCTTGGGAATCTAATTCTGGTATTGATTGTTTTTGCTGATTGTCTCCCCTTGTAGCTGCTTTCTTCATTATTGTGTAAATTTAGATCATGAGCTCATGTTTATCTAAACAGCTGACCTTGTAAGAGGCTTAGGTGTGAACGCTCGTAAGTTTCAGCAGAAAGTCGGCAAAGATTTATTTGTGTCCCTCCAATGAGTGGCCCGCAAGGACCCCGTTTTCTACAAGTGTTGGTCCAATACTCCCTCTAGAGGCAGGGGACTCAGACAGGGCTGCTTTGCGGGCCCCGATCTGGGGCAGGGGCAGTAGGAGGCCTGTGGCCCGGGCAGGAGCCTCTCCGCATGTGTCCAAAGGACCCATCTGCCTGCGAACCTCGGTCAACTGGCAGGAAGCTACGATGCCCAGACCTATGCTTAGCTGTGCACCGAGGTGTACTGCGCGGACAGGTTCCACACACACTTCAAGTAAGAGGGCGGACTGAGAGGAAAGGTGAGAGTTTGGGCAGCTGTGCCGACAAAGAAAGCGGCCTTTGGCCTGGGCCTAAATGCTTGTGACACTCCACTGGGCCTGCCGGGCTCTGAGGGCCCTGCCCTGGGCCACCTGCTCCCCTGCCCTTTGTTCAGTCACAGCAGAGATGGCCACACACACTCCCTCAGTGAGGGCAGTGTTCCAACCTCCCTCAGCCCCGCCGCCTCTCCGCAGGTTACCATGGACTACAGAGGCTGCATTCTGTGGCCAGGGCGTTCCGAGAATGCCAAGGGCAGACATGATGACCTTCAATGATTTCCTCTTGTGTCAGTTTTGGTAAACTTTAGGAGCTAGGAAAAGGTCCCCTTTACAGAAATGTTCAAATGTACTGGCATTTCATATATTCTCTGCTCTAACATTGTCCTGACTCTTTCTGTATATTCTTTACTTATGATTTTTTTTTTTTTTTTCCGTACGCGGGCCTCTCACTGTTGTGGCCTCTCCCGTTGCGGAGCACAGGCTCCTGATGCGCAGGCCCAGTGGCCATGGCTCACGGGTCCAGCCGGTCCGCGGCATATGTGATCCTCCCAGACTCGGGAACGAACCCGTATCCCCTGCATCGGCAGGCGGACTCTCAACCACTGCGCCACCAGGGAGGCCCCTTGGTTATTCATTTTAATAAATCTTTTTACTTATAAAGATTTGAACTTTTGAAGATCCCAGCTTACTTGTGCGTTTCTAAGGGTCAGGTCCTCTCCATTGTTGCTGGCCTAAGGCTTAGTTCACCATATAGCAATGTATATATTGACCTATTTTCCCCTCGACTTTCTGTGATTCCCTACATCTCACCTTTCTTTGCAGACAAGCCATTTGAAATACCCTTAACTTATTTCACAGCCAATAAGTCTTTGAAATAATGTGTATTTTTTGGAGAAGTCTTCTTATATAATTAGGCAGAAAATCTCACCTGCCATCGTCTTCAAAACAGCATAATTTCACTCTTCTCAGTGATTAATCTGTTGTATTACACAACCTCTGAGTATTTAGCTTTATCAATGACATGTCCTTTAAAAATGTTTTAGAGATCCTACCAGTCTTTGAAAACATCCTTGTGCCTTGTTTCAGTTCCAGTTTTATGTATATTTTCTGCCTTGCACCCGATTATTCCTACACGTAATGGATGGCCTTGGGAATCTAATTCTGGTATTGATTGTTTTTGCTGATTGTCTCCCCTTGTAGCTGCTTTCTTCATTATTGTGTACATTTAGATCATGAGCTCATGTTTAGCTAAACAGCTGACCTTGTAAGAGGCTTTGGTGTGAACGCTCGTAAGTTTCAGCAGAAAGTCGGCAAAGATTTATTTGTGTCCCTACAATGAGTGGACCGCAAGGACCCCGTTTTCTACAAGTGTTGGTCCAATACTCCCTCTAGAGGCAGGGGACTCAGACAGGGCTGCTTTGCGGGCCCCGATCTGGGGCAGGGGCAGTAGGAGGCCTGTGGCCCGTGCAGGAGCCTCTCCGCGTGTGTCCCAGGGACCCATCTGCCTGCGAACCTCGGTCAACAGGCAGGAAGCTACGATGCCCAGACCTATGCTTAGCTGTGCAGCGAGGTGTACTGCGCGGACAGGATCCACACACACTTCAAGTAAGAGGGCGGCCTGAGAGGAAAGGTGAGAGTTTGGGCAGCTGTGCAGACAAAGAAAGCGGCCTTTGGCCTGGGCCTAAATGCTTGTGACACTCCATTGGGCCTGCCGGGCTCTGAGGGCCCTGCCCTGGGCCACCTGCTCCCCTGCCCTTTGTTCAGTCACAGCAGAGATGGCCACACACACTTCCTCAGTGAGGGCAGTGTTCCAACCTCCCTCAGCCCCGCCGCCTCTCCGCAGGTTACCATGGACTACAGAGGCTGCATTCTGAGGCCAGGGCGTTCCGAGAATACCAAGGGCAGACATGATGACCTTCAATGATTTCCTCTTGTGTCATTTTTGGTAAACTTTAGGAGCTAGGAAAAGGTCCCCTTTACAGAAATGTTCAAATTTACTGGCATTTCATATATTCTCTGCTCTAACATTGTCCTGACTCTTTCTGTATATTCTTTACTTATGTTTTTGTTTTCCTTAATCAAAGTGTGTCTTTTCAATCTTTTCAAAGAAGATTCTTTGGACTTACTAAATCACCTGAATTTTATACGTTTTCTGTTGTATTAAGTTCTGCACATATCTTTATTTATCTTTTTTCTATGTTCTCAGGGTTTATTGTTTTCATCTTCTGATGTCAATTAAAACACTTGGTTATTCATTTAATAAATCTTTTTACTTATAAAGATTTGAACTTTTGAAGATCCCAGCTTACTTGTGCGTTTCTAAGGGTCAGGTCCTCTCCATTGTTGCTGGCCTAAGGCTTAGTTCACCATATAGCAATGTATATATTGACCTATTTTCCCCTCGACTTTCTGTGATTCCCTACATCTCACCTTTCTTTGCAGACAAGCCATTTGAAATACCCTTAACTTATTTCACAGCCAAAAAGTCTTTGAAATAATGTGTATTTTTTAGAGAAATCTTCTTATATAATTAGGCAGAAAATCTGACCTGCCATAGTTTTCAAAACAGCATAATTTCACTCTTCTCAATGATTAATCTGTTGTATTACACAACCTCTGAGTATTTAGCTTTATCAATGACATGTCCTTTAAAAATGTTTTAGAGATCCTACCAGTCTTTGAAAACATCCTTGTGCCTTGTTTCAGTTCCAGTTTTATGTATATTTTCTGCCTTGCACCCGATTATTCCTACATCTGATGGATGGCCTTGGGAATCTAATTCTGGTATTGATTGTTTTGGCTGATTGTCTCCCCTTGTAGCTGCTTTCTTCATTATTGTGTAAATTTAGATCATGAGCTCATGTTTATCTAAACAGCTGACCTTGTAAGAGGCTTAGGTGTGAACGCTCGTAAGTTTCAGCAGAAAGTCGGCAAAGATTTATTTGTGTCCCTCCAATGAGTGGCCCGCAAGGACCCCGTTTTCTACAAGTGTAGGTCCAATACTCCCTCTAGAGGCAGGGGACTCAGACAGGGCTGCTTTGCGGGCCCCGATCTGGGGCAGGGGCAGTAGGAGGCCTGTGGCCCGGGCAGGAGCCTCTCCGCATGTGTCCAAAGGACCCATCTGCCTGCGAACCTCGGTCAACTGGCAGGAAGCTACGATGCCCAGACCTATGCTTAGCTGTGCACCGAGGTGTACTGCGCGGACAGGTTCCACACACACTTCAAGTAAGAGGGCGGCCTGAGAGGAAAGGTGAGAGTTTGGGCAGCTGTGCAGACAAAGAAAGCGGCCTTTGGCCTGGGCCTAAATGCTTGTGAAACTCCACTGGGCCTGCCGGGCTCTGAGGGCCCTGCCCTGGGCCACCTGCTCCCCTGCCCTTTGTTCAGTCACAGCAGAGATGGCCACACACACTCCCTCAGTGAGGGCAGTGTTCCAACCTCCCTCAGCCCCGCCGCCTCTCCGCAGGTTACCATGGACTACAGAGGCTGCATTCTGTGGCCAGGGCGTTCCGAGAATGCCAAGGGCAGACATGATGACCTTCAATGATTTCCTCTTGTGTCAGTTTTGGTAAACTTTAGGAGCTAGGAAAAGGTCCCCTTTACAGAAATGTTCAAATGTACTGGCATTTCATATATTCTCTGCTCTAACATTGTCCTGACTCTTTCTGTATATTCTTTACTTATGATTTTTTTTTTTTTTTCCGTACGCGGGCCTCTCACTGTTGTGGCCTCTCCCGTTGCGGAGCACAGGCTCCTGATGCGCAGGCCCAGTGGCCATGGCTCACGGGTCCAGCCGGTCCGCGGCATATGTGATCCTCCCAGACTGGGGAACGAACCCGTATCCCCTGCATCGGCAGGCGGACTCTCAACCACTGCGCCACCAGGGAGGCCCCTTGGTTATTCATTTTAATAAATCTTTTTACTTATAAAGATTTGAACTTTTGAAGATCCCAGCTTACTTGTGCGTTTCTAAGGGTCAGGTCCTCTCCATTGTTGCTGGCCTAAGGCTTAGTTCACCATATAGCAATGTATATATTGACCTATTTTCCCCTCGACTTTCTGTGATTCCCTACATCTCACCTTTCTTTGCAGACAAGCCATTTGAAATACCCTTAACTTATTTCACAGCCAATAAGTCTTTGAAATAATGTGTAATTTTTGGAGAAGTCTTCTTATATAATTAGGCAGAAAATCTCACCTGCCATCGTCTTCAAAACAGCATAATTTCACTCTTCTCAGTGATTAATCTGTTGTATTACACAACCTCTGAGTATTTAGCTTTATCAATGACATGTCCTTTAAAAATGTTTTAGAGATCCTACCAGTCTTTGAAAACATCCTTGTGCCTTGTTTCAGTTCCAGTTTTATGTATATTTTCTTCCTTGCACCCGATTATTCCTACATGTAATGGATGGCCTTGGGAATCTAATTCTGGTATTGATTGTTTTTGCTGATTGTCTCCCCTTGTAGCTGCTTTCTTCATTATTGTGTACATTTAGATCATGAGCTCATGTTTAGCTAAACAGCTGACCTTGTAAGAGGCTTTGGTGTGAACGCTCGTAAGTTTCAGCAGAAAGTCGGCAAAGATTTATTTGTGTCCCTACAATGAGTGGACCGCAAGGACCCCGTTTTCTACAAGTGTTGGTCCAATACTCCCTCTAGAGGCAGGGGACTCAGACAGGGCTGCTTTGCGGGCCCCGATCTGGGGCAGGGGCAGTAGGAGGCCTGTGGCCCGTGCAGGAGCCTCTCCGCGTGTGTCCCAGGGAACCATCTGCCTGCGAACCTCGGTCAACAGGCAGGAAGCTACGATGCCCAGACCTATGCTTAGCTGTGCAGCGAGGTGTACTGCGCGGACAGGTTCCACACACACTTCAAGTAAGAGGGCGGCCTGAGAGGAAAGGTGAGAGTTTGGGCAGCTGTGCAGACAAAGAAAGCGGCCTTTGGCCTGGGCCTAAATGCTTGTGACACTCCACTGGGCCTGCCGGGCTCTGAGGGCCCTGCACTGGGCCACCTGCTCCCCTGCCCTTTGTTCAGTCACAGCAGAGATGGCCACACCCACTCCCTCAGTGAGGGCAGTGTTCCAACCTCCCTCAGCCCCGCCGCCTCTCCACAGGTTACCATGGACTACAGAGGCTGCATTCTGAGGCCAGGGCGTTCCGAGAATTCCAAGGGCAGACATGATGACCTTAAATGATTTCCTCTTGTGTCAGTTTTGGTAAACTTTAGGAGCTAGGAAAAGGTCCCCTTTACAGAAATGTTCAAATGTACTGGCATTTCATATATTCTCTGCTCTAACTTTGTCCTGACTCTTTCTGTATATTCTTTACCTAAGTTTTTGTTTTCCTTAATCAAAGTGTGTCTTTTCAATCTTTTCAAAGAAGGTTCTTTGGACTTACTAAATCACCTCAATTTTATACGTTTTCTCTTGTATTAAGTTCTGCTCATATCTTTATTTATCTTTTTTCTATGTTCTCAGGATTTATTGTTTTCATCTTCTGATGGCAATTAAAACACTTGGTTATTCATTTTAATAAAACTTTTTACTTATAAAGATTTGAACTTTTGAAGATCCCAGCTTACTTATGCGTTTCTAAGGGTCAGGTCCTCTCCATTGTTGCTGGCCTAAGGCTTAGTTCACCATATAGCAATGTATATATTGACCTATTTTCCCCTCGACTTTCTGTGATTCCCTACATCTCACCTTTCTTTGCAGACAAGCCATTTGAAATACCCTTAACTTATTTCACAGCCAATAAGTCTTTGAAATAATGTGTATTTTTTAGAGAAATCTTCTTATATAATTAGGCAGAAAATCTGACCTGCCATAGTTTTCAAAACAGCATAATTTCACTCTTCTCAATGATTAATCTGTTGTATTACACAACCTCTGAGTATTTAGCTTTATCAATGACATGTCCTTTAAAAATGTTTTAGAGATCCTACCAGTCTTTGAAAACATCCTTGTGCCTTGTTTCAGTTCCAGTTTTATGTATATTTTCTGCCTTGCACCCGATTATTCCTACATCTGATGGATGGCCTTGGGAATCTAATTCTGGTATTGATTATTTTTGCTGATTGTCTCCCCTTGTAGCTGCTTTCTTCATTATTGTGTACATTTAGATCATGAGCTCATGTTTAGCTAAACAGCTGACCTTGTAAGAGGCTTAGGTGTGAACGCTCGTAAGTTTCAGCAGAAAGTCGGCAAAGATTTATTTGTGTCCCTCCAATGAGTGGCCCGCAAGGACCCCGTTTTCTACAAGTGTTGGTCCAATACTCCCTCTAGAGGCAGGGGACTCACACAGGGCTGCTTTGCGGGCCAAGATCTGGGGCCGGGGCAGTGGGCGGCCTGTGGCCCGGGCAGGAGCCTCTCCGCGTGTGTCCCAGGGACCCATCAGCCTGCGAACCTCGGTCACCTGGCAGGAAGCTACGATGCCCAGACCTATGCTTAGCTGTGCAGCGAGGTGTACTGCACGGACAGGTTCCACACACACTTCAAGTAAGAGGGCGGCCTGAGAGGAAATGTGAGAGTTTGGGCAGCTGTACCGACAAAGAAAGTGCCCTTTGGCCTGGGCCTAAATGCTTGTGACACTCCACTGGGCCTGCCGGGCTCTGAGGGCCCTGCCCTGGGCCACCTGCTCCCCTGCCCTTTGTTCAGTCACAGCAGAGATGGCCACACCCACTCCCTCAGTGAGGGCAGTGTTCCAACCTCCCTCAGCCCCGCCCCCTCTCCGCAGGTTACCATGGACTACAGAGGCTGCATTCTGAGGCCAGGGCGTTCCGAGAATGCCAAGGGCAGACATGATGACCTTCAATGATTTCCTCTTGTGTCAGTTTTGGTAAACTTCAGGAGCTAGGAAAAGGTCCCCTTTACAGAAATGTTCAAATTTACTGGCATTTCATATATTCTCTGCTCTAACATTGTCCTGACTCTTTCTGTATATTCTTTACTTATGTTTTTGTTTTCCTTAATCAAAGTGTTTCTTTTAAATCTTTTCAAAGAAGATTCTTTGGACTTACTAAATCACCTGAATTTTATACGTTTTCTGTTGTATTAAGTTCTGCTCCTATCTTTATTTAACTTTTTTCTATGTTCTCAGGGTTTATTGTTTTCATCTTCTGATGTCAATTAAAACACTTGGTTATTCATTTAATAAATCTTTTTACTTATAAAGATTTGAACTTTTGAAGATCCCAGCTTACTTGTGCGTTTCTAAGGGTCAGGTCCTCTCCATTGTTGCTGGCCTAAGGCTTAGTTCACCATATAGCAATGTATATATTGACCTATTTTCCCCTCGACTTTCTGTGATTCCCTACATCTCACCTTTCTTTGCAGACAAGCCATTTGAAATACACTTAACTTATTTCACAGCCAATAAGTCTTTGAAATAATGTGTATTTTTTAGAGAAATCTTCTTATATAATTAGGCAGAATATCTGACCTGCCATAGTTTTCAAAACAGCATAATTTCACTCTTCTCAATGATTAATCTGTTGTATTACACAACCTCTGAGTATTTAGCTTTATCAATGACATGTCCTTTAAAAATGTTTTAGAGATCCTACCAGTCTTTGAAAACATCCTTGTGCCTTGTTTCAGTTCCAGTTTTATGTATATTTTCTGCCTTGCACCCGATTATTCCTACATCTGATGGATGGCCTTGGGAATCTAATTCTGGTATTGATTGTTTTTGCAGATTGTCTCCTCTTGTAGCTGCTTTCTTCATTATTGTGTACATTTAGATCATGAGCTCATGTTTAGCTAAACAGCTGACCTTGTAAGAGGCTTAGGTGTGAACGCTCGTAAGTTTCAGCAGAAAGTCGGCAAAGATTTATTTGTGTCCCTCCAATGAGTGGCCCGCAAGGATCCCGTTTTCTACAAGTGTTGGTCCAATACTCCCTCTAGAGGCAGGGGACTCAGACAGGGCTGCTTTGCGGGCCCCGATCTGGGGCAGGGGCAGTAGGAGGCCTGTGACCCGGGCAGGAGCCTCTCCGCGTGTATCCCAGGGACCTATCTGCCTGCGAACCTCGGTCAACTGGCAGGAAGCTACGATGCCCAGACCTATGATTAGCTGTGCAGCGAGGTGTACTGCGCGGACAGGTTCCACACACACTTCAAGTAAGAGGGCGGCCTGAGAGGAAAGGTGAGAGTTTGGGCAGCTGTGCAGACAAAGAAAGCGGCCTTTGGCCTGGGCCTAAATGCTTGTGACACTCCACTGGGCCTGCCGGGCTCTGAGGGCCCTGCCCTGGGCCACCTGCTCCCCTGCCCTTTGTTCAGTCACAGCAGAGATGGCCACACCCACTCCCTCAGTGAGGGCAGAGTTACAACCTCCCTCAGCCCCACCCCCTCTCCGCAGGTTACCATGGACTACAGAGGCTGCATTCTGTGGCCAGGGCGTTCCGAGAATGCCAAGGGCAGACATGATGACCTTAAATGATTTCCTCTTGTGTCAGTTTTGGTAAACTTTCGGAGCTAGGAAAATGTCCCCTTTACAGAAATGTTCAAATGTCCTGGCATTTCATATATTCTCTGCTCTAACATTGTCCTGAATCTTTCTGTATATTCTTTACTTATGTTTTTGTTTTCCTTAATCAAAGTGTGTCTTTTAAATCTTTTCAAAGAAGATTCTTTGGACTTACTAAATCACCTGAATTTTATACGTTTTCTGTTGTATTAAGTTCTGCTCATATCTTTATTTATCTTTTTTCTATGTTCTCAGGGTTTATTGTTTTCATCTTCTGATGGAAATTAAAACACTTGGTTATTCATTTTAATAAATCTTTTTACTTATAAAGATTTGAACTTTTGAAGATCCCATCTTACTTGTGCGTTTCTAAGGGTCAGGTCCTCTTCATTTTTGCTGGCCTAAGGCTTAGTTCACCATATAGCAATGTATATATTGACCTATTTTCCCCTCGACTTTCTGTGATTCCCTACATCTCACCTTTCTTTGCAGACAAGCCATTTGAAATACCCTTAACTTATTTCACAGCCAATAAGTCTTTGAAATAATTTTTATTTTTTAGAGAAATCTTCTTATATAATTAGGCAGAAAATCTGACCTGCCATAGTTTTCAAAACAGCATAATTTCACTCTTCTCAATGATTAATCTGTTGTATTACACAACCTCTGAGTATTTAGCTTTATCAATGACATGTCCTTTAAAAATGTTTTAGAGATCCTACCGGTCTTTGAAAACATCCTTGTGCCTTGTTTCAGTTCCAGTTTTATGTATATTTTCTGCCTTGCACCCGCCCGATTATTCCTACATCTGATGGATGGCCTTGGGAATCTAATTCTGGTATTGATTGTTTTTGCTGATTGTCTCCCCTTGTAGCTGCTTTCTTCATTATTGTGTACATTTAGATCATGAGCTCATGTTTAGCTAAACAGCTGACCTTGTAAGAGGCTTAGGTGTGAACGCTCGTAAGTTTCAGCAGAAAGTCGGCAAAGATTTATTTGTGTCCCTCCAATGAGTGGCCCGTAAGGACCCCGTTTTCTACAAGTGTTGGTCCAATACTCCCTCTAGAGGCAGGGGACTCAGACAGGGCTGCTTTGCGGCCCCGGATCTGGGGCAGGGGCAGTGGGCGGCCTGTGGCCCGGGCAGGAGCCTCTCCGCGTGTGTCCCAGGGACCCATCTGCCTGCGAACCTCGGTCACCTGGCAGGAAGCTACGATGCCCAGACCTATGCTTAGCTGTGCAGCGAGGTGTACTGCGCGGACAGGTTCCACACACACTTCAAGTACGAGGGTGGCCTGAGAGGAAAGGTGAGAGTTTGGGCAACTGTGCAGACAAAGAAAGTGCCTTTGGCCTGGGCCTAAATGCTTGTGACACTCCACTGGGCCTGCCGGGCTCTGAAGGCCGTGCCCTGTGCCCCCTGCTCCCCTGCCCTTTGTTCAGTCACAGCAGAGATGGCCACACCCACTCCCTCAGTGAGGGCAGTGTTCCAACCTCCCTCAGCCCCGCCGCCTCTCCACAGGTTACCATGGACTACAGAGGCTGCATTCTGAGGCCAGGGCGTTCCGAGAATGCCAAGGGCAGACATGATGACCTTAAATGATTTCCTCTTGTGTCAGTTTTGGTAAACTTTAGGAGCTAGGAAAAGGTCCCCTTTACAGAAATGTTCAAATGTACTGGCATTTCATATATTCTCTGCTCTAACATTGTCCTGAATCTTTCTGTATATTCTTTACTTATGTTTTTGTTTTCCTTAATCAAAGTGTGTCTTTTAAGTCTTTTCAAAGAAGATTCTTTGGACTTACTAAATCACTTGAATTTTATACGTTTTCTGTTGTAATAAGTTCTGCTCATATCTTTATTTATCTTTTTTCTATGTTCTCAGGGTTTATTGTTTTCATCTTCTGATGTCAATTAAAACACTTGGTTATTCATTTAATAAATCTTTTTACTTATAAAGATTTGAACTTTTGAAGATCCCAGATTACTTGTGCGTTTCTAAGGGTCAGGTCGTCTCCATTGTTTCTGGCCTAAGGCTTAGTTCACCATATAGCAATGTATATATTGACCTATTTTCCCCTCGACTTTCTGTGATTCCCTACATCTCACCTTTCTTTGCAGACAAGCCATTTGAAATACCCTTAACTTATTTCACAGCCAATAAGGCTTTGAAATAATGTGTATTTTTTGGAGAAATCTTCTTATATAATTAGCCAGAATATCTGACCTGCCATAGTTTTCAAAACAGCATAATTTCACTCTTCTCAATGCTTAATCTGTTGTATTACACAACCTCTGAGTATTTAGCTTTATCAATGATATGTCCTTTAAAAATGTTTTAGAGATCCTACCAGTCTTTGAAAACATCCTTGTGCCTTGTTTCAGTTCCAGTTTTATGTATATTTTCTGCCTTGCACCCGATTATTCCTACATGTAATGGATGGCCTTGGGAATCTAATTCTGGTATTGATTGTTTTTGCTGATTGTCTCCCCTTGTAGCTGCTTTCTTCATTATTGTGTATATTTAGATCATGATCTCATGTTTAGCTAAACAGCTGACCTTGTAAGAGGCTTTGGTGTGAACGCTCGTAAGTTTCAGCAGAAAATCGGCAAAGATTTATTTGTGTCCCTACAATGAGTGGCCCGCAAGGACCCCGTTTTCTACAAGTGTTGGTCCAATACTCCCTCTAGAGGCAGGGGACTCAGACAGGGCTGCTTTGCGGGCCCCGATCTGGGGCAGGGGCAGTAGGAGGCCTGTGGCCCGTGCAGGAGCCTCTCCGCGTGTGTCCCAGGGACCCATCTGCCTGCGAACCTCGGTCAACAGGCAGGAAGCTACGATGCCCAGACCTATGCTTAGCTGTGCAGCGAGGTGTACTGCGCGGACAGGTTCCACACACACTTCAAGTAAGAGGGCGGCCTGAGAGGAAAGGTGAGAGTTTGGGCAGCTGTGCAGACAAAGAAAGCGGCCTTTGGCCTGGGCCTAAATGCTTGTGACACTCTACTGGGCCTGCCGGGCTCTGAGGGCCCTGCCCTGGGCCCCCTGCTCCCCTGCCCTTTGTTCAGTCACAGCAGAGATGGCCACACCCACTCCCTCAGTGAGGGCAGTGTTCCAACCTCCCTCAACCCCGCCGCCTCTCCGCAGGTTACCATGGACTACAGAGGCTGCATTCTGAGGCCAGGGCGTTCCGAGAATGCCAAGGGCAGACATGATGACCTTAAATGATTTCCTCTTGTGTCAGTTTTGGTAAACTTTAGGAGCTAGGAAAAGGTCCCCTTTACAGAAATGTTCAAATGTACTGGCATTTCATATATTCTCTGCTCTAACTTTGTCCTGACTCTTTCTGTATATTCTTTACTTATGTTTTTGTTTTCCTTAATCAAAGTGTGTCTTTTCAATATTTTCAAAGAAGGTTCTTTGGACTTACTAAATCACCTCAATTTTATACGTTTTCTGTTGTATTAAGTTCTGCTCATATCTTTATTTATCTTTTTTCTGTGTTCTCAGGATTTATTGTTTTCATCTTCTGATGGCAATTAAAACACTTGGTTATTCATTTTAATAAATCTTTTTACTTATAAAGATTTGAACTTTTGAAGATCCCAGCTTACATGTGCGTTTCTAAGGGTCAGGTCCTCTCCATTGTTGCTGGCCTAAGGCTTAGTTCACCATATAGCAATGTATATATTGACCTATTTTCCCCTCGACTTTCTGTGATTCCCTACATCTCACCTTTCTTTGCAGACAAGCCATTTGAAATACCCTTAACTTATTTCACAGCCAATAAGGCTTTGAAATAATGTGTAATTTTTAGAGAAATCTTCTTATATAATTAGGCAGAAAATCTGACCTGCCATAGTTTTCAAAACAGCATAATTTCACTCTTCTCAATGATTAATCTGTTGTATTACACAACCTCTGAGTATTTAGCTTTATCAATGACATGTCTTTTAAAAATGTTTTAGAGATCCTACCGGTCTTTGAAAACATCCTTGTGCCTTGTTTCAGTTCCAGTTTTATGTATATTTTCTGCCTTGCACCCGCCCGATTATTCCTACATCTGAAGGATGGCCTTGGGAATCTAATTCTGGTATTGATTGTTTTTGCTGATTGTCTCCCCTTGTAGCTGCTTTCTTCATTATTGTGTACATTTAGATCATGAGCTCATGTTTAGCTAAACAGCTGACCTTGTAAGAGGCTTAGGTGTGAACGCTCGTAAGTTTCAGCAGAAAGTCGGCAAAGATTTATTTGTGTCCCTCCAATGAGTGGCCCGCAAGGACCCCGTTTTCTACAAGTGTTGGTCCAATACTCCCTCTAGAGGCAGGGGACTCAGACAGGGCTGCTTTGCAGGCCCTGATCTGGGGCAGGGGCAGTAGGAGGCCGGTGGCCCATGCAGGAGCCTCTCCACGTGTGTCCCAGGGACCCATCTGCCTGCGAACCTCGGTCAACTGGCAGGAAGCTACGATGCCCAGACCAATGCTTAGCTGTGCAGCGAGGTGTACTGTGCGGACAGGTTCCACACACACTTCAATTAAGAGGGCGGCCTGAGAGGAAAGGTGAGAGTTTGTGCAGCTGTGCAGACAAAGAAAGCGGCATTTGGCCTGGGCCTAAATGCTTGTGACACTCCACTGGGCCTGCCGGGATCTGAGGGCCCTGCCCTGGGCCCCCTGCTCCCCTGCCCTTTGTTCAGTCACAGCAGAGATGGCCACACCCACTCCCTCAGTGAGGGCAGTGTTCCAACCTCCCTCAACCCCGCCGCCTCTCCGCAGGTTACCATGGACTACAGAGGCTGCATTCTGAGGCCAGGGCGTTCCGAGAATGCCAAGGGCAGACATGATGACCTTCAATGATTTCCTCTTGTGTCAGTTTTGGTAAACTTTAGGAGCTAGGAAAAGGTCCCCTTTACAGAAATGTTCAAATGTACTGGCATTTCATATATTCTCTGCTCTAACATTGTCCTGACTCTTTCTGTATATTCTTTACTTATGTTTTTGTTTTCCTTAATCAAAGTGTGTCTTTTCAATCTTTTCAAAGAAGATTCTTTGGAGTTACTAAATCACCTCAATTTTATACGTTTTCTGTTGTATTAAGTTCTGCGCATATCTTTATTTATCTTTTTTCTATGTTCTCAGGATTTATTGTTTTCATCTTCTGATGGCAATTAAAACACTTGGTTATTCATTTTAATAAATATTTTTACTTATAAAGATTTGAACTTTTGAAGATCCCAGCTTACTTGTGCGTTTCTAAGGGTCAGGTCCTCTCCATTTTTGCTGGCCTAAGGCTTAGTTCACCATATAGCAATGTATATATTGACCTATTTTCCCGTCGACTTTCTGTGATTCCCTACATCTCACCTTTCTTTGCAGACAAGCCATTTGAAATACCCTTAACTTATTTCACAGCCAATAAGTCTTTGAAATAATGTGTATTTTTTAGAGAAATCTTCTTATATAATTAGGCAGAAAATCTGACCTGCCATAGTTTTCAAAACAGCATAATTTCACTCTTCTCAATGATTAATCTGTTGTATTACACAACTTCTGAGTATTTAGCTTTATCAATGACATGTCCTTAAAAATGTTTTAGAGATCCTACCAGTCTTTGAAAACATCCTTGTGCCTTGTTTCAGTTCCAGTTTTATGTATATTTTCTGCCTTGCACCCGATTATTCCTACATCTGATGGATGGCCTTGGGAATCTAATTCTGGTATTGATTAATTTTGCTGATTGTCTCCCCTTGTAGCTGCTTTCTTCATTATTGTGTACATTTAGATCATGAGCTCATGTTTAGCTAAACAGCTGACCTTGTAAGAGGCTTAGGTGTGAACGCTCGTAAGTTTCAGCAGAAAGTCGGCAAAGATTTATTTGTTTCCCTCCAATGAGTGGCCCGCAAGGACCCCGTTTTCTACAAGTGTTGGTCCAATACTCCCTCTAGAGGCAGGGGACTCAGACAGGGCTGCTTTGCAGCCCCCGATCTGAGGCAGGGGCAGTGGGCGGCCTGTGGCCGGGCAGGAGCCTCTCCGCGTGTGTCCCAGGGACCCATCAGCCTGCGAACCTCGGTCACCTGGCAGGAAGCTACGATGCCCAGACCTATGCTTAGCTGTGCAGCGAGGTGTACTGCACGGACAGGTTCCACACACACTTCAAGTAAGAGGGCGGCCTGAGAGGTAATGTGAGAGTTTGGGCAGCTGTACCGACAAAGAAAGTGCCCTTTGGCCTGGGCCTAAATGCTTGTGACACTCCACTGGGCCTGCCGGGCTCTGAGGGCCCTGCCCTGGGCCCCCTGCTCCCCTGCCCTTTGTTCAGTCACAGCAGAGATGGCCAAACCCACTCCCTCAGTGAGGGCAGTGTTCCAACCTCCCTCAGCCCCGCCCCCTCTCCGCAGGTTACCATGGACTACAGAGGCTGCATTCTGAGGCCAGGGCGTTCCGAGAATGCCAAGGGCAGACATGATGACCTTCAATGATTTCCTCTTGTGTCAGTTTTGGTAAACTGCAGGAGATAGGAAAAGGTCCCCTTTACAGAAATGTTCAAATTTACTGGCATTTCATATATTCTCTGCTCTAACATTGTCCTGACTCTTTCTGTATATTCTTTACTTATGTTTTTGTTTTCCTTAATCAAAGTGTGTCTTTTAAATCTTTTCAAAGAAGATTCTTTGGACTTACTAAATCACCTGAATTTTATACGTTTTCTGTTGTATTAAGTTCTGCTCATATCTTTATTTATCTTTTTTCTATGTTCTCAGGGTTTATTGTTTTCATCTTCTGATGTCAATTAAAACACTTGGTTATTCATTTAATAAATCTTTTTACTTATAAAGATTTGAACTTTTGAAGATCCCAGCTTACTTGTGCGTTTCTAAGGGTCAGGTCTTCTCCATTGTTGCTGGCCTAAGGCTTAGTTCACCATATAGCAATGTATATATTGACCTATTTTCCCCTCGCCTTTCTGTGATTCCCTACATCTCACCTTTCTTTGCAGACAAGCCATTTGAAATACCCTTAACTTATTTCACAGCCAATAAGTCTTTGAAATAATGTGTATTTTTTACAGAAATCTTCTTATATAATTATGCAGAATATCTGACCTGCCATAGTTTTCAAAACAACATAATTTCACTCTTCTCAATGATTAATCTGTTGTATTACACAACCTCTGAATATTTAGCTTTATCAATGACATGTCCTTTAAAAATGTTTTAGAGATCCTACCAGTCTTTGAAAACATCCTTGTGCCTTGTTTCAGTTCCAGTTTTATGTATATTTTCTGCCTTGCAACTGATTATTCCTACATCTGATGGATGGCCTTGGGAATCTAATTCTGGTGTTGATTGTTTTTGCTGATTGTCTCCCCTTGTAGCTGCTTTCTTCATTATTGTGTAAATTTAGATCATGAGCTCATGTTTAGCTAAACAGCTGACCTTGTAAGAGGCTTAGGTGTGAACGCTCGTAAGTTTCAGCAGAAAGTCGGCAAAGATTTATTTGTGTCCCTAAAATGAGTGGCCCGCAAGGACCCCGTTTTCTACAAGTGTTGGTCCAATACTCCCTCTAGAGGCAGGGGACTAAGACAGGGCTGCTTTGCGGCCCCCGATCTGGGGCAGGGGCAGTGGGCGGCCTGTGGCCCGGGCAGGAGCCTCTCCGAGTGTGTCCCAGGGACCCATCTGCCTGCGAACCTCGGTCAACTGGCAGGAAGCTACGATGCCCAGACCTATGCTTAGCTGTGCAGCGAGGTGTACTGCGCGGACAGGTTCCACACACACTTCAAGTAAGAGGGCGGCCTGAGAGGAAAGGTGAGAGTTTGGGCAGCTGTGCAGACAAAGAAAGCAGCCTTTGGCCTGGGCCTAAATGCTTGTGACACTCCACTGGGCCTGCCGGGCTCTGAGGGCCCTGCCCTGGGCCCCCTGCTCCCCTGCCCTTTGTTCAGTCACAGCAGAGATGGCCACACCCACTCCCTCAGTGAGGGCAGTGTTCCAACCTCCCTCAGCCCCGCCCCCTCTCCGCAGGTTACCATGGACTACAGAGGCTGCATTCTGAGGCCAGGGCGTTCCAAGGATGCCAAGGGCAGACATGATGACCTTCAATGATTTCCTCTTTTGTCAGTTTTCGTAAACTTTAGGAGCTAGGAAAAGGTCCCCTTTACAGAAATGTTCAAATTTACTGGCATTTCATATATTCTCTTTTCTAACATTGTCCTGACTCTTTCTGTATATTCTTTACTTATGTTTTTGTTTTCCTTAATCAAAGTGTGTGTTTTAAATCTTTTCAAAGAAGATTCTTTGGACTTACTAAATCAACTGAATTTTATACGTTTTCTGTTGTATTAATTTCTGCTCATATCTTTATTTATCTTTTTTCTATGTTCTCAGGGTTTATTGTTTTCATCTTCTGATGTCAATTAAAACACTTTGTTATTCATTTTAATAAATCTTTTTACTTATAAAGATTTGAACTTTTGAAGATCCCAGCTTACTTGTGCGTTTCTAAGGGTCAGGTCCTCTCCATTTTTGCTGGCCTAAGGCTTATTTCACCTTATAGCAATGTATATATTGACCTATTTTCCCCTCGACTTTCTGTGATTCCCTACATCTAACCTTTCTTTGCAGACAAGCCATTTGAAATACACTTAACTTATTTCACAGCCAATAAGTCTTTGAAATAATGTGTATTTTTTAGAGAAATCTTCTTATATAATTAGGCAGAAAATCTGACCTGCCATAGTTTTCAAAACAGCATAATTTCACTCTTCTCAATGATTAATCTGTTGTATTACACAACCTCTGAGTATTTAGCTTTATCAATGTCATGTCCTTTAAAAATGTTTTAGAGATCCTACCAGTCTTTGAAAACATCCTTGTGCCTTGTTTCAGTTCCAGTTTTATGTATATTTTCTGCCTTGCACACGATTATTCCTACATCTGATGGATGGCCTTGGGAATCTAATTCTGGTATTGATTGTTTTTGCTGATTGTCTCCCCTTGTAGCTGCATTCTGCATTATTGTGTACATTTAGATCATGAGCTCATGTTTAGCTAAACAGCTGACCTTGTAAGAGGCTTAGGTGTGAACGCTCGTAAGTTTCAGCAGAAAGTCGGCAAAGATTTATTTGTGTCCCTCCAATGAGTGGCCCGCAAGGACCACGTGTTCTACAAGTGTTGGTCCAATACTCCCTCTAGAGGCAGGGGACTCAGAGAGGGCTGCTTTGCGGCCCACGATCTGTGGCAGGGGCAGTGGGCGGCCTGTGGCCCGGGCAGGAGCCTCTCCGCGTGTGTCCCAAGGACCCATCTGACTGCGAACCTCGGTCACCTGGCAGGAAGCTACGATGCCCAGACTTATGCTTAGCTGTGCAGCGAGGTGTACTGCGCGGACAGGTTCCACACACACTTCAAGTAAGAGGGCGGCCTGAGAGGAAAGGTGAGAGTTTGGGCAGCTGTGCAGACAAAGAAAGCGCCCTTTGGCCTGGGCCTAAATGCTTGTGACACTCCACTGGGCCTGCCGGGCTCTGAGGGCCCAGCCCTGAGCCCCCTGCTCCCCTGCCCTTTGTTCAGTCACAGCAGAGATGGCCACACCCACTCCCTCAGTGAGGGCAGTGTTCCAACCTCCCTCAGCCGCGCCCCCTCTCCGCAGGTTACCATGGACTACAGAGGCTGCATTCTGAGGCCAGGGCGTTCCGAGAATGCCAAGGGCAGACATGATGACCTTAAATGATTTCCTCTTGTGTCAGTTTTGGTAAACTTTAGGAGCTACGAAATGGTCCCCTTTACAGAAATGTTCAAATTTACTGGCATTTCATATATTCTCTGCTCTAACATTGTCCTGACTCTTTCTGTATATTCTTTACTTATGTTTTTGTTTTCCTTAATCAAAGTGTGTCTTTTAAATCTTTCAAAGAAGATTCTTTGCACTTACTAAATCACCTGAATTTTATACGTTTTCTGTTGTATTAAGTTCTGCTCATATCTTTATTTATCTTTTTTCTATGTTCTTAGGGTTTATTGTTTTCATCTTCTGATGGCAATTAAAACACTTGGTTATTCATTTTAATAAATCTTTTTACTTATAAATATTTGAACTTTTGAAGATCCCAGCTTACTTGTGCGTTTCTAAGGGTCAGGTCCTCTCCATTGTTGCCGGCCTAAGGCTTAGGTCACCATATAGCAATGTATATATTGACCTAATTTCCCCTCGACTTTCTGTGATTCCCTACATCTCACCTTTCTTTGCAGACAAGCCATTTGAAATACCCTTAACTTATTTCACAGCCAATATGTCTTTGAAATACTGTGTATTTATTAGAGAAGTCTTCTTATATAATTAGGCAGAAAATCTCACCTGCCATCGTCTTCAAAACAGCATAATTTCACTCTTCTCAGTGATTAATCTGTTGTATTACACAACCTCTGAGTATTTAGCTTTATCAATGACATGTCCTTTAAAAATGTTTTAGAGATCCTACCAGTCTTTGAAAACATCCTTGTGCCGTGTTTCAGTTCCAGTTTTATGTATATTTTCTGCCTTGCAACTGATTATTCCTACATCTGATGGATGGCCTTGGGAATCTAATTCTGGTGTTGATTGATTTTGCTGATCGTCTCCCCTTGTAGCTGCTTTCTTCATTATTGTGTACATTTAGATCATGAGCTCATGTTTAGCTAAACAGCTGACCTTGTAAGAGGCTTAGGTGTGAACGCTCGTAAGTTTCAGCAGAAAGTCGGCAAAGATTTATTTGTGTCCCTAAAATGAGTGGCCCGCAAGGACCCCGTTTTCTACAAGTGTTGGTCCAATACTCCCTCTAGAGGCAGGGGACTCAGACAGGGCTGCTTTGCGGCCCCCGATCTGGGGCAGGGGCAGTGGGCGGCCTGTGGCCCGGGCAGGAGCCTCTCCGAGTGTGTCCCAGGGACCCATCTGCCTGCGAACCTCGGTCAACTGGCAGGAAGCTACGATGCCCAGACCTATGCTTAGCTGTGCAGCGAGGTGTACTGCGCGGACAGGTTCCACACACACTTCAAGTAAGAGGGCGGCCTGAGAGGAAAGGTGAGAGTTTGGGCAGCTGTGCAGACAAAGAAAGCAGCCTTTGGCCTGGGCCTAAATGCTTGTGACACTCCACTGGGCCTGCCGGGCTCTGAGGGCCCTGCCCTGGGCCCCCTGCTCCCCTGCCCTTTGTTCAGTCACAGCAGAGATGGCCACACCCACTCCCTCAGTGAGGGCAGTGTTCCAACCTCCCTCAGCCCCGCCCCCTCTCCGCAGGTTACCATGGACTACAGAGGCTGCATTCTGAGGCCAGGGCGTTCCAATGATGCCAAGGGCAGACATGATGACCTTCAATGATTTCCTCTTTTGTCACTTTTCGTAAACTTTAGGAGCTAGGAAAAGGTCCCCTTTACAGAAATGTTCAAATTTACTGGCATTTCATATATTCTCTGTTCTAACATTGTCCTGACTCTTTCTGTATATTCTTTACTTATGTTTTTGTTTTCCTTAATCAAAGTGTGTGTTTTAAATCTTTTCAAAGAAGATTCTTTGGACTTACTAAATCAACTGAATTTTATACGTTTTCTGTTGTATTAATTTCTGCTCATATCTTTATTTATCTTTTTTCTATGTTCTCAGGGTTTATTGTTTTCATCTTCTGATGTCAATTAAAACACTTGGTTATTCATTTTAATAAATCTTTTTACTTATAAAGATTTGAACTTTTGAAGATCCCAGCTTACTTGTGCGTTTCTAAGGGTCAGGTCCTCTCCATTTTTGCTGGCCTTAGGCTTATTTCACCTTATAGCAATGTATATATTGACCTATTTTCCCCTCGACTTTCTGTGATTCCCTACATCTCACCTTTCTTTGCAGACAAGCCATTTGAAATACCCTTAACTTATTTCACAGCCAATAAGTCTTTGAAATAATGTGTATTTTTTAGAGAAATCTTCTTATATAATTAGGCAGAAAATCTGACCTGCCATAGTTTTCAAAACAGCATAATTTCACTCTTCTCAATGATTAATCTGTTGTATTACACAACCTCTGAGTATTTAGCTTTATCAATGTCATGTCCTTTAAAAATGTTTTAGAGATCCTACCAGTCTTTGAAAACATCCTTGTGCCTTGTTTCAGTTCCAGTTTTATGTATATTTTCTGCCTTGCACACGATTATTCCTACATCTGATGGATGGCCTTGGGAATCTAATTCTGGTATTGATTGTTTTTGCTGATTGTCTCCCCTTGTAGCTGCATTCTGCATTATTGTGTACATTTAGATCATGAGCTCATGTTTAGCTAAACAGCTGACCTTGTAAGAGGCTTAGGTGTGAACGCTCGTAAGTTTCAGCAGAAAGTCGGCAAAGATTTATTTGTGTCCCTCCAATGAGTGGCCCGCAAGGACCACGTGTTCTACAAGTGTTGGTCCAATACTCCCTCTAGAGGCAGGGGACTCAGAGAGGGCTGCTTTGCGGCCCACGATCTGTGGCAGGGGCAGTGGGCGGCCTGTGGCCCGGGCAGGAGCCTCTCCGCGTGTGTCCCAAGGACCCATCTGACTGCGAACCTCGGTCACCTGGCAGGAAGCTACGATGCCCAGACTTATGCTTAGCTGTGCAGCGAGGTGTACTGCGCGGACAGGTTCCACACACACTTCAAGTAAGAGGGCGGCCTGAGAGGAAAGGTGAGAGTTTGGGCAGCTGTGCAGACAAAGATAGCGCCCTTTGGCCTGGGCCTAAATGCTTGTGACACTCCACTGGGCCTGCCGGGCTCTGAGGGCCCAGCCCTGAGCCCCCTGCTCCCCTGCCCTTTGTTCAGTCACAGCAGAGATGGCCACACCCACTCCCTCAGTGAGGGCAGTGTTCCAACCTCCCTCAGCCGCGCCCCCTCTCCGCAGGTTACCATGGACTACAGAGGCTGCATTCTGAGGCCAGGGCGTTCCGAGAATGCCACGGGCAGACATGATGACCTTAAATGATTTCCTCTTGTGTCAGTTTTGGTAAACTTTAGGAGCTACGAAATGGTCCCCTTTACAGAAATGTTCAAATTTACTGGCATTTCATATATTCTCTGCTCTAACATTGTCCTGACTCTTTCTGTATATTCTTTACTTATGTTTTTGTTTTCCTTAATCAAAGTGTGTCTTTTAAATCTTTTCAAAGAAGATTCTTTGCACTTACTAAATCACCTGAATTTTATACGTTTTCTGTTGTATTAAGTTCTGCTCATATCTTTATTTATCTTTTTTCTATGTTCTTAGGGTTTATTGTTTTCATCTTCTGATGGCAATTAAAACACTTGGTTATTCATTTTAATAAATCTTTTTACTTATAAAGATTTGAACTTTTGAAGATCCCAGCTTACTTGTGCGTTTCTAAGGGTCAGGTCCTCTCCATTGTTGCCGGCCTAAGGCTTAGGTCACCATATAGCAATGTATATATTGACCTAATTTCCCCTCGACTTTCTGTGATTCCCTACATCTCACCTTTCTTTGCAGACAAGCCATTTGAAATACCCTTAACTTATTTCACAGCCAATATGTCTTTGAAATACTGTGTATTTATTAGAGAAGTCTTCTTATATAATTAGGCAGAAAATCTCACCTGCCATCATCTTCAAAACAGCATAATTTCACTCTTCTCAGTGATTAATCTGTTGTATTACACAACCTCTGAGTATTTAGCTTTATCAATGACATGTCCTTTAAAAATGTTTTAGAGATCCTACCAGTCTTTGAAAACATCCTTGTGCCTTGTTTCAGTTCCAGTTTTATGTATATTTTCTGCCTTGCAACTGATTATTCCTACATCTGATGGATGGCCTAGGGAATCTAATTCTGGTGTTGATTGATTTTGCTGATTGTCTCCCCTTGTAGCTGCTTTCTTCATTATTGTGTACATTTAGATCATGAGCTCATGTTTAGCTAAACAGCTGACCTTGTAAGAGGCTTAGGTGTGAACGCTCGTAAGTTTCAGCAGAAAGTCGGCAAAGATTTATTTGTGTCCCTCCAATGAGTGGCCCGCAAGGACCCCGTTTTCTACAAGTGTTGGTCCAATACTCCCTCTAGAGGCAGGGGACTCAGACAGGGCTGCTTTGCGGCCCCCAATCTGGGGCAGGGGCAGTGGGCGGCCTGTGGCCCGGGCAGGAGCCTCTCCGAGTGTGTCCCAGGGACCCATCTGCCTGCGAACCTCGGTCAACTGGCAGGAAGCTACGATGCCCAGACCTATTTCTAGCTGTGCAGCGAGGTGTACTGCGCGGACAGGTTCCACACACACTTCAAGTAAGAGGGCGGCCTGAGAGGAAAGGTGAGAGTTTGGGCAGCTGTGCAGACAAAGAAAGCAGCCTTTGGCCTGGGCCTAAATGCTTGTGACACTCCACTGGGCCTGCCTGGATCTGAGGGCCCTGCCCTGGGCCCCCTGCTCCCCTGCCCTTTGTTCAGTCACAGCAGAGATGGCCACACCCACTCCCTCAGTGAGGGCAGTGTTCCAACCTCCCTCAGCCCCGCCCCCTCTCCGCAGGTTACCATGGACTACAGAGGCTGCATTCTGAGGCCAGGGCGTTCCAAGGATGCCAAGGGCAGACATGATGACCTTCAATGATTTCCTCTTTTGTCAGTTTTCGTAAACTTTAGGAGCTAGGAAAAGGTCCCCTTTACAGAAATGTTCAAATGTACTGGCATTTCATATATTCTCTGCTCTAACATTGTCCTGACTCTTTCTGTATATTCTTTACTTATGTTTTTGTTTTCCTTAATCAAAGTGTGTGTTTTAAATCTTTTCAAAGAAGATTCTTTGGACTTACTAAATCAACTGAATTTTATACGTTTTCTGTTGTATTAATTTCTGCTCATATCTTTATTTATCTTTTTTCTATGTTCTCAGGGTTTATTGTTTTCCTCTTCTGATGTCAATTAAAACACTTGGTTATTCATTTTAATAAATCTTTTTACTTATAAAGATTTGAACTTTTGAAGATCCCAGCTTACTTGTGCGTTTCTAAGGGTCAGGTCCTCTCCATTTTTGCTGGCCTAAGGCTTATTTCACCTTATAGCAATGTATATATTGACCTATTTTCCCCTCGACTTTCTGTGATTCCCTACATCTAACCTTTCTTTGCAGACAAGCCATTTGAAATACCCTTAACTTATTTCACAGCCAATAAGTCTTTGAAATAATGTGTATTTTTTAGAGAAATCTTCTTATATAATTAGGCAGAAAATCTGACCTGCCATAGTTTTCAAAACAGCATAATTTCACTCTTCTCAATGATTAATCTGTTGTATTACACAACCTCTGAGTATTTAGCTTTATCAATGTCATGTCCTTTAAAAATGTTTTAGAGATCCTACCAGTCTTTGAAAACATCCTTGTGCCTTGTTTCAGTTCCAGTTTTATGTATATTTTCTGCCTTGCACCCGATTATTCCTACATCTGATGGATGGCCTTGGGAATCTAATTCTGGTATTGATTGTTTTTGCTGATTGTCTCCCCTTGTAGCTGCATTCTGCATTATTGTGTACATTTAGATCATGAGCTCATGTTTAGCTAAACAGCTGACCTTGTAAGAGGCTTAGGTGTGAACGCTCGTAAGTTTCAGCAGAAAGTCGGCAAAGATTTATTTGTGTCCCTCCAATGAGTGGCCCGCAAGGACCACGTGTTCTACAAGTGTTGGTCCAATACTCCCCCTAGAGGCAGGGGACTCAGAGAGGGCTGCTTTGCGGCCCACGATCTGTGGCAGGGGCAGTGGGCGCCCTGTGGCCCGGGCAGGAGCCTCTCCGCGTGTGTCCCAAGGACCCATCTGACTGCGAACCTCGGTCAACTGGCAGGAAGCTACGATGCCCAGACTTATGCTTAGCTGTGCAGCGAGGTGTACTGCGCGGACAGGTTCCACACACACTTCAAGTAAGAGGGCGGCCTGAGAGGAAAGGTGAGAGTTTGGGCAGTTGTGCAGACAAAGAAAGCGCCCTTTGGCCTGGGCCTAAATGCTTGTGACACTCCACTGGGCCTGCCGGGCTCTGAGGGCACTGCCCTGGGCCCCCTGCTCCCCTGCCCTTTGTTCAGTCAGAGCAGAGATATCCACACCCACTCCCTCAGTGAGGGCCGTGCTCCAACCTCCCTCAGCCCCGCCCCCTCTCCGCAGGTTACCATGGACTACAGAGGCTGCATTCTGAGGCCAGGGCGTTCCGAGAATGCCAAGGGCAGACATGATGACCTTAAATGATTTCCTCTTGTGTCAGTTTTGGTAAACTTTAGGAGCTAGGAAATGGTCCACTTTACAGAAATGTTCAAATTTACCGGCATTTCATATATTCTCTGCTCTAACATTGTCCTGACTCTTTCTGTATATTCTTTACTTATGTTTTTGTTTTCCTTAATCAAAGTGTGTCTTTTAAATCTTTTCAAAGAAGATTCTTTGGACTTACTAAATCAACTCAATTTTATACGTTTTCTGTTGTATTAAGTTCTGCTCATATCTTTATTTATCTTTTTTCTATGTTCTCAGGGTTTATTGTTTTCATCTTCTGATGTCAATTAAAACACTTGGTTATTCATTTTAATAAATCTTTTTACTTATAAAGATTTGAACTTTTGAAGATCCCAGCTTACTTGTGCGTTTCTACGGGTCAGGTCCTCTCCATTGTTGATCGCCTAAGGCTTAGTTCACCATATAGCAATGTATATATTGACCTAATTTCCCCTCGACTTTCTGTGATTCCCTACATCTCACCTTTCTTTGCCGACAAGCCATTTGAAATACCCTTAACTTATTTCACAGCCAATATGTCTTTGAAATACTGTGTATTTATTAGAGAAGTCTTCTTATATAATTAGGCAGAAAATCTCACCTGCCATCGTCTTCAAAACAGCATAATTTCACTCTTCTCAGTGATTAATCTGTTGTATTACACAACCTCTGAGTATTTAGCTTTATCAATGACATGTCCTTTAAAAATGTTTTAGAGATCCTACCAGTCTTTGAAAACATCCTTGTGCCTTGTTTCAGTTCCAGTTTTATGTATATTTTCTGCCTTGCAACTGATTATTCCTACATCTGATGGATGGCCTTGTGAAACTAATTCTGGTGTTGATTGTTTTTGCTGATTGTCTCCCCTTGTAGCTGCTTTCTTCATTATTGTGTACATTTAGATCATGAGCTCATGTTTAGCTAAACAGCTGACCTTGTAAGAGGCTTAGGTGTGAACGCTCGTAAGTTTCAGCAGAAAGTTGGCAAAGATTTATTTGTGTCCCTCCAATGAGTGGCCCGCAAGGACCCCGTTTTCTACAAGTGTGGGTCCAATATTCCCTCTAGAGGCAGGGGACTCAGACAGGGCTGCTTTGCGGCCCCCGATCTGGGGCAGGGGCAGGGGCATTAGGCGGCCTGAGTCCCGGGCAGGAGCCTCTCCGCGTGTGTCCCAGGGACCCATCTGCCTGCGAACCTCGGTCACCTGGCAGGAAGCTACGATGCCCAGACATATGCTTAGATGTGCAGCGAGGTGTACTGCGTGGACAGGTTCCACACACACTTCAATTAAGAGGGCGGCCTGAGAGGAAAGGTGAGAGTTTGGGCACCTGTGCAGACAAAGAAAGCGCCCTTTGGCCTGGGCCTAAATGCTTGTGACACTCCACTGGGCCTGCCGGGCTCTGAGGGCCCTGCCCTGGGCCCCCTGCTCCCCTGCCCTTTGTTCAGTCACAGCAGAGATGGCCACACCCACTCCCTCAGTGAGGGCAGTGTTCCAACCTCCCTCAGCCCCGCCCCCTCTCCGCAGGTTACCATGGACTACAGAGGCTGCATTCTGAGGCCAGGGCGTTCCGAGAATACCAAGGGCAGACATGATGACCTTCAATGATTTCCTCTTGTGTCATTTTTGGTAAACTTTAGGAGCTAGGAAAAGGTCCCCTTTACAGAAATGTTCAAATTTACTGGCATTTCATATATTCTCTGCTCTAACATTGTCCTGACTCTTTCTGTATATTCTTTACTTATGTTTTTGTTTTCCTTAATCAAAGTGTGTCTTTTAAATATTTTCAAAGAAGATTCTTTGGACTTACTAAATCACCTGAATTTTATACGTTTTCTGTTGTATTAAGTTCTGCACATATCTTTATTTATCTTTTTTCTATGTTCTCAGGGTTTATTGTTTTCATCTTCTGATGTCAATTAAAACACTTGGTTATTCATTTAATAAATCTTTTTATTTATAAAGATTTGAACTTTTGAAGATCCCAGCTTACTTGTGCGTTTCTAAGGGTCCGGTCCTCTCCATTGTTGCTGGCCTAAGGCTTAGTTCACCATATAGCAATGTATATATTGACCTATTTTCCCCTCGACTTTCTGTGATTCCCTACATCTCACCTTTCTTTGCAGACAAGCCATTTGAAATACCCTTAACTTATTTCACAGCCAATAAGTCTTTGAAATAATGTGTATTTTTTAGAGAAATCTTCTTATATAATTAGGCAGAATATCTGACCTGCCATAGTTTTCAAAACAGCATAATTTCACTCTTCTCAATGATTAATCTGTTGTATTACACAACCTCTGAGTATTTAGCTTTATCAATGACATGTCCTTTAAAAATGTTTTAGAGATCCTACCAGTCTTTGAAAACATCCTTGTGCCTTGTTTCAGTTCCAGTTTTATGTATATTTTCTGCCTTGCACCCGATTATTCCTACATCTGATGGATGGCCTTGGGAATCTAATTCTGGTATTGATTGTTTTTGCTGATTGTCTCCCCTTGTAGCTGCTTTCTTCATTATTGTGTACATTTAGATCATGAGCTCATGTTTAGCTAAACAGCTGACCTTGTAAGAGGCTTAGGTGTGAACGCTCGTAAGTTTCAGCAGAAAGTCGGCAAAGATTTATTTGTGTCCCTCCAATGAGTGGCCCGCAAGGACCCCGTTTTCTACAAGTGTTGGTCCAATACTCCCTCTAGAGGCAGGGGACTCAGACAGGGCTACTTTGCGGGCCCCGATCTGGGGCAGGTGCAGTAGGAGGCCTGTGGCCCGGGCAGGAGCCTCTCCGCGTGTGTCCCTGGGACCCATCTGCCTGTGAACCTCGGTCAACTGGCAGGAAGCTACGATGCCCAGACCTATGCTTAGCTGTGCAGCGAGGTGTACTGCGCGGACAGGTTCCACACACACTTCAAGTAAGAGGGCGGCCTGAGAGGAAAGGTGAGAGTTTGGGCAGCTGTGCAGAAAAAGAAAGCGGCCTTTGGCCTGGGCCTAAATGCTTGTGACACTCCATTGGGCCTGCCGGGCTCTGAGGGCCCTGCCCTGGGCCACCTAATCCCCTGCCCTTTGTTCAGTCACAGCAGAGATGGCCACACACACTTCCTCAGTGAGGGCAGTGTTCCAACCTCCCTCAGCCCCGCCGCCTCTCCGCAGGTTACCATGGACTACAGAGGCTGCATTCTGAGGCCAGGGCGTTCCGAGAATGCCAAGGGCAGACATGATGACCTTAAATGATTTCCTCTTGTGTCAGTTTTGGTAAACTTTAGGAGCTAGGAAAAGGTCCCCTTTACAGAAATGTTCAAATGTACCGGCATTTCATATATTCTCTGCTCTAACATTGTCCTGACACTTTCTGTATATTCTTTACTTATGTTTTTATTATCCTTAATCAAAGTGTGTCTTTTAAATCTTTTCAAAGAAGATTCTTTGGCCTTACTAAATCACCTGAATTTTATACGTTTTCTGTTGTATTAAGTTCTGCTCATATCTTTATTTATCTTTTTTCTATGTTCTCAGGGTTTATTGTTTTCATCATCTGATGGCAATTAAAACACTTGGTTATTCATTTTAATAAATCTTTTTACTTATAAAGATTTGAACTTTTGAAGATCCCAGCTTACTTGTGCATTTCTAAGAGTCAGGTCCTCTCCATTTTTGCTGGCCTAAGGCTTAGTTCACCATATAGCAATGTATATATTGACCTATTTTCCCCTCGACTTTCTGTGATTCCCTACATCTCACCTTTCTTTGCAGACAAGCCATTTGAAATACCCTTAACTTATTTCACAGCCAATAAGTCTTTGAAATAATGTGTATTTTTTAGAGAAATCTTCTTATATAATTAGGCAGAAAATCTGACCTGCCATAGTTTTCAAAACAGCATAATTTCACTCTTCTCAATGATTAATCTGTTGTATTACACAACCTCTGAGTATTTAGCTTTATCAATGACATGTCCTTTAAAAATGTTTTAGAGATCCTACCAGTCTTTGAAAACATCCTTGTGCCTTGTTTCAGTTCCAGTTTTATGTATATTTTCTGCCTTGCACCCGATTATTCCTACATCTGATGGATGGCCTTGGGAATCTAATTCTGGTATTGATTGTTTTTACTGATTGTCTCCCCTTGTAGCTGCTTTCTTTATTATTGTGTAAATTTAGATCATGAGCTCATGTTTAGCTAAACAGCTGACCTTGTAAGAGGCTTAGGTGTGAATGCTCGTAAGTTTCAGCAGAAAGTCGGCAAAGATTTATTTGTGTCCCTCCAATGAGTGGCCCGCAAGGACCCCGTTTTCTACAAGTGTTGGTCCAATACTCCCTCTAGAGGCAGGGGACTCAGACAGGGCTGCTTTGTGGCCCCTGATCTGGGGCAGGGGCAGTGGGAGGCCTGTGGCCCGGGCAGGAGCCTCTCCGCGTGTGTCCCAGGGACCCATCTGCCTGCGAACCTCGGTCACCTGCCAGGAAGCTACGATGCCCAGACCTATGCTTAGCTGTGCAGCGAGGTGTACTGCACGGACAGGTTCCACAAACACTTCAAGTAAGAGGGCGGCCTGAGAGGAAATGTGAGAGTTTGGGCAGCTGTGCCGACAAAGAAAGTGCTCTTTGGCCTGGGCCTAAATGCTTGTGACACTCCACTGGGCCTGCCAGGCTCTGAGGGCCCTGACCTGGGCCCTTTGCTCCCCTGCCCTTTGTTCAGTCACAGCAGAGATGGCCACACCCACTCCCTCAGTGAGGGCAGTGTTCCAACCTCCCTCAGCCCCGCCCCCTCTCCGCAGGTTACCATGGACTACAGAGGCTGCATTCTGAGGCCAGGGCGTTCTGAGAATACCAAGGGCAGACATGATGACCTTCAATGATTTCCTCTTGTGTCATTTTTGGTAAACTTTAGGAGCTAGTAAAAGGTCCCCTTTACAGAAATTTTCAAATTTACTGGCATTTCATATATTCTCTGCTCTAACATTGTCCTGACTCTTTCTGTATATTCTTTACTTATGTTTTTGTTTTCCTTAATCAAAGTGTGTCTTTTAAATATTTTCAAAGAAGATTCTTTGGACTTACTAAATCACCTGAATTTTATACGTTTTCTGTTGTATTAAGTTCTGCACATATCTTTATTTATCTTTTTTCTATGTTCTCAGGGTTTATGGTTTTCATCTTCTGATGTCAATTAAAACACTTGGTTATTCATTTAATAAATCTTTTTACTTATAAAGATTTGAACTTTTGAAGATCCCAGCTTACTTGTGCGTTTCTAAGGGTCAGGTCCTCTCCATTGTTGCTGGCCTAAGGCTTAGTTCGCCATATAGCAATGTATATATTGACCTATTTTCCCCTCGACTTTCTGTGATTCCCTACATCTCACCTTTCTTTGCAGACAAGCCATTTGAAATACCCTTAACTTATTTCACAGCCAAAAAGTCTTTGAAATAATGTGTATTTTTTAGAGAAATCTTCTTATATAATTAGGCAGAAAATCTGACCTGCCATAGTTTTCAAAACAGCATAATTTCACTCTTCTCAATGATTAATCTGTTGTATTACACAACCTCTGAGTATTTAGCTTTATCAATGACATGTCCTTTAAAAATGTTTTAGAGATCCTACCAGTCTTTGAAAACATCCTTGTGCCTTGTTTCAGTTCCAGTTTTATGTATATTTTCTGCCTTGCACCCGATTATTCCTACATCTGATGGATGGCCTTGGGAATCTAATTCTGGTATTGATTGTTTTTGCTGATTGTCTCCCCTTGTAGCTGCTTTCTTCATTATTGTGTAAATTTAGATCATGAGCTCATGTTTATCTAAACAGCTGACCTTGTAAGAGGCTTAGGTGTGAACGCTCGTAAGTTTCAGCAGAAAGTCGGCAAAGATTTATTTGTGTCCCTCCAATGAGTGGCCCGCAAGGACCCCGTTTTCTACAAGTGTTGGTCCAATACTCCCTCTAGAGGCAGGGGACTCAGACAGGGCTGCTTTGCGGGCCCCGATCTGGGGCAGGGGCAGTAGGAGGCCTGTGGCCCGGGCAGGAGCCTCTCCGCATGTGTCCAAAGGACCCATCTGCCTGCGAACCTCGGTCAACTGGCAGGAAGCTACGATGCCCAGACCTATGCTTAGCTGTTCACCGAGGTGTACTGCGCGGACAGGTTCCACACACACTTCAAGTAAGAGGGCGGCCTGAGAGGAAAGGTGAGAGTTTGGGCAGCTGTGCAGACAAAGAAAGCGGCCTTTGGCCTGGGCCTAAATGCTTGTGACACTCCACTGGGCCTGCCGGGCTCTGAGGGCCCTGCCCTGGGCCACCTGCTCCCCTGCCCTTTGTTCAGTCACAGCAGAGATGGCCACACACACTCCCTCAGTGAGGGCAGTGTTCCAACCTCCCTCAGCCCCGCCGCCTCTCCGCAGGTTACCATGGACTACAGAGGCTGCATTCTGTGGCCAGGGCGTTCCGAGAATGCCAAGGGCAGACATGATGACCTTCAATGATTTCCTCTTGTGTCAGTTTTGGTAAACTTTAGGAGCTAGGAAAAGGTCCCCTTTACAGAAATGTTCAAATGTACTGGCATTTCATATATTCTCTGCTCTAACATTGTCCTGACTCTTTCTGTATATTCTTTACTTATGATTTTTTTTTTTTTTCCGTACGCGGGCCTCTCACTGTTGTGGCCTCTCCCGTTGCGGAGCACAGGCTCCGGATGCGCAGGCCCAGTGGCCATGGCTCACGGGTCCAGCCGGTCCGCGGCATATGTGATCCTCCCAGACTGGGGAACGAACCCGTATCCCCTGCATCGGCAGGCGGACTCTCAACCACTGCGCCACCAGGGAGGCCCCTTGGTTATTCATTTTAATAAATCTTTTTACTTATAAAGATTTGAACTTTTGAAGATCCCAGCTTACTTGTGCGTTTCTAAGGGTCAGGTCCTCTCCATTGTTGCTGGCCTAAGGCTTAGTTCACCATATAGCAATGTATATATTGACCTATTTTCCCCTCGACTTTCTGTGATTCCCTACATCTCACCTTTCTTTGCAGACAAGCCATTTGAAATACCCTTAACTTATTTCACAGCCAATAAGTCTTTGAAATAATGAGTAATTTTTGGAGAAGTCTTCTTATATAATTAGGCAGAAAATCTCACCTGCCATCGTCTTCAAAACAGCATAATTTCACTCTTCTCAGTGATTAATCTGTTGTATTACACAACCTCTGAGTATTTAGCTTTATCAATGACATGTCCTTTAAAAATGTTTTAGAGATCCTACCAGTCTTTAAAAACATCCTTGTGCCTTGTTTCAGTTCCAGTTTTATGTATATTTTCTGCCTTGCACCCGATTATTCCTACATGTAATGGATGGCCTTGGGAATCTAATTCTGGTATTGATTGTTTTTGCTGATTGTCTCCCCTTGTAGCTGCTTTCTTCATTATTGTGTACATTTAGATCATGAGCTCATGTTAAGCTAAACAGCTGACCTTGTAAGAGGCTTTGGTGTGAACGCTCGTAAGTTTCAGCAGAAAGTCGGCAAAGATTTATTTGTGTCCCTACAATGAGTGGACCGCAAGGACCCCGTTTTCTACAAGTGTTGGTCCAATACTCCCTCTAGAGGCAGGGGACTCAGACAGGGCTGCTTTGCGGGCCCCGATCTGGGGCAGGGGCAGTAGGAGGCCTGTGGCCCGTGCAGGAGCCTCTCCGCGTGTGTCCCAGGGAACCATCTGCCTGCGAACCTCGGTCAACAGGCAGGAAGCTACGATGCCCCGACCTATGCTTAGCTGTGCAGCGAGGTGTACTGCGCGGACAGGTTCCACACACACTTCAAGTAAGAGGGCGGCCTGAGAGGAAAGGTGAGAGTTTGGGCAGCTGTGCAGACAAAGAAAGCGGCCTTTGGCCTGGGCCTAAATGCTTGTGACACTCCACTGGGCCTGCCGGGCTCTGAGGGCCCTGCCCTGGGCCACCTGCTCCCCTGCCCTTTGTTCAGTCACAGCAGAGATGGCCACACCCACTCCCTCAGTGAGGGCAGTGTTCCAACCTCCCTCAGCCCCGCTGCCTCTCCACAGGTTACCATGGACTACAGAGGCTGCATTCTGAGGCCAGGGCGTTCCGAGAATTCCAAGGGCAGACATGATGACCTTAAATGATTTCCTCTTGTGTCAGTTTTGGTAAACTTTAGGAGCTAGGAAAAGGTCCCCTTTACAGAAATGTTCAAATGTACTGGCATTTCATATATTCTCTGCTCTAACTTTGTCCTGACTCTTTCTGTATATTCTTTACTTATGTTTTTGTTTTCCTTAATCAAAGTGTGTCTTTTCAATCTTTTCAAAGAAGGTTCTTTGGACTTACTAAATCACCTCAATTTTATACGTTTTCTGTTGTATTAAGTTCTGCTCATATCTTTATTTATCTTTTTTCTATGTTCTCAGGATTTATTGTTTTCATCTTCTGATGGCAATTAAAACACTTGGTTATTCATTTTAATAAAACTTTTTACTTATAAAGATTTGAACTTTTGAAGATCCCAGCTTACTTGTGCGTTTCTAAGGGTCAGGTCCTCTCCATTGTTGCTGGCCTAAGGCTTAGTTCACCATATAGCAATGTATATATTGACCTATTTTCCCCTCGACTTTCTGTGATTCCCTACATCTCACCTTTTTTGCAGACAAGCCATTTGAAATACCCTTAACTTATTTCACAGCCAATAAGTCTTTGAAATAATGTGTATTTTTTAGAGAAATCTTCTTATATAATTAGGCAGAAAATCTGACCTGCCATAGTTTTCAAAACAGCATAATTTCACTCTTCTCAATGATTAATCTGTTGTATTACACAACCTCTGAGTATTTAGCTTTATCAATGACATGTCCTTTAAAAATGTTTTAGAGATCCTACCAGTCTTTGAAAACATCCTTGTGCCTTGTTTCAGTTCCAGTTTTATGTATATTTTCTGCCTTGCACCCGATTATTCCTACATCTGATGGATGGCCTTGGGAATCTAATTCTGGTATTGATTATTTTTGCTGATTGTCTCCCCTTGTAGCTGCTTTCTTCATTATTGTGTACATTTAGATCATGAGCTCATGTTTAGCTAAACAGCTGACCTTGTAAGAGGCTTAGGTGTGAACGCTCGTAAGTTTCAGCAGAAAGTCGGCAAAGATTTATTTGTTTCCCTCCAATGAGTGGCCCGCAAGGACCCCGTTTTCTACAAGTGTTGGTCCAATACTCCCTCTAGAGGCAGGGGACTCACAGAGGGCTGCTTTGCGGGCCAAGATCTGGGGCCGGGGCAGTGGGCGGCCTGTGGCCCGGGCAGGAGCCTCTCCGCGTGTGTCCCAGGGACCCATCAGCCTGCGAACCTCGGTCACCTGGCAGGAAGCTACGATGCCCAGACCTATGCTTAGCTGTGCAGCGAGGTGTACTGCACGGACAGGTTCCACACACACTTCAAGTAAGAGGGCGGCCTGAGAGGAAATGTGAGAGTTTGGGCAGCTGTACCGACAAAGAAAGTGCCCTTTGGCCTGGGCCTAAATGCTTGTGACACTCCACTGGGCCTGCCGGGCTCTGAGGGCCCTGCCCTGGGCCCCCTGCTCCCCTGCCCTTTGTTCAGTCACAGCAGAGATGGCCACACCCACTCCCTCAGTGAGGGCAGTGTTCCAACCTCCCTCAGCCCCGCCGCCTCTCCACAGGTTACCATGGACTACAGAGGCTGCATTCTGAGGCCAGGGCGTTCCGAGAATGCCAAGGGCAGACATGATGACCTTCAATGATTTCCTCTTGTGTCAGTTTTGGTAAACTTCAGGAGCTAGGAAAAGGTCCCCTTTACAGAAATGTTCAAATTTACTGGCATTTCATATATTCTCTGCTCTAACATTGTCCTGACTCTTTCTGTATATTCTTTACTTATGTTTTTGTTTTCCTTAATCAAAGTGTGTCTTTTAAATCTTTTCAAAGAAGATTCTTTGGACTTACTAAATCACCTGAATTTTATACGTTTTCTGTTGTATTAAGTTCTGCTCATATCTTTATTTATCTTTTTTCTATGTTCTTAGGGTTTATTGTTTTCATCTTCTGATGGCAATTAAAACACTTGGTTATTCATTTTAATAAATCTTTTTACTTATAAAGATTTGAACTTTTGAAGATCCCAGCTTACTTGTGCGTTTCTAAGGGTCAGGTCCTCTCCATTGTTGCCGGCCTAAGGCTTAGGTCACCATATAGCAATGTATATATTGACCTAATTTCCCCTCGACTTTCTGTGATTCCCTACATCTCACCTTTCTTTGCAGACAAGCCATTTGAAATACCCTTAACTTATTTCACAGCCAATATGTCTTTGAAATACTGTGTATTTATTAGAGAAGTCTTCTTATATAATTAGGCAGAAAATCTCACCTGCCATCGTCTTCAAAACAGCATAATTTCACTCTTCTCAGTGATTAATCTGTTGTATTACACAACCTCTGAGTATTTAGCTTTATCAATGACATGTCCTTTAAAAATGTTTTAGAGATCCTACCAGTCTTTGAAAACATCCTTGTGCCGTGTTTCAGTTCCAGTTTTATGTATATTTTCTGCCTTGCAACTGATTATTCCTACATCTGATGGATGGCCTTGGGAATCTACTTCTGGTGTTGATTGATTTTGCTGATCGTCTCCCCTTGTAGCTGCTTTCTTCATTATTGTGTACATTTAGATCATGAGCTCATGTTTAGCTAAACAGCTGACCTTGTAAGAGGCTTAGGTGTGAACGCTCGTAAGTTTCAGCAGAAAGTCGGCAAAGATTTATTTGTGTCCCTAAAATGAGTGGCCCGCAAGGACCCCGTTTTCTACAAGTGTTGGTCCAATACTCCCTCTAGAGGCAGGGGACTCAGACAGGGCTGCTTTGCGGCCCCCGATCTGGGGCAGGGGCAGTGGGCGGCCTGTGGCCCGGGCAGGAGCCTCTCCGAGTGTGTCCCAGGGACCCATCTGCCTGCGAACCTCGGTCAACTGGCAGGAAGCTACGATGCCCAGACCTATGCTTAGCTGTGCAGCGAGGTGTACTGCGCGGACAGGTTCCACACACACTTCAAGTAAGAGGGCGGCCTGAGAGGAAAGGTGAGAGTTTGGGCAGCTGTGCAGACAAAGAAAGCAGCCTTTGGCCTGGGCCTAAATGCTTGTGACACTCCACTGGGCCTGCCGGGCTCTGAGGGCCCTGCCCTGGGCCCCCTGCTCCCCTGCCCTTTGTTCAGTCACAGCAGAGATGGCCACACCCACTCCCTCAGTGAGGGCAGTGTTCCAACCTCCCTCAGCCCCGCCCCCTCTCCGCAGGTTACCATGGACTACAGAGGCTGCATTCTGAGGCCAGGGCGTTCCAATGATGCCAAGGGCAGACATGATGACCTTCAATGATTTCCTCTTTTGTCACTTTTCGTAAACTTTAGGAGCTAGGAAAAGGTCCCCTTTACAGAAATGTTCAAATTTACTGGCATTTCATATATTCTCTGTTCTAACATTGTCCTGACTCTTTCTGTATATTCTTTACTTATGTTTTTGTTTTCCTTAATCAAAGTGTGTCTTTTAAATCTTTTCAAAGAAGATTCTTTGGACTTACTAAATCAACTGAATTTTATACGTTTTCTGTTGTATTAATTTCTGCTCATATCTTTATTTATCTTTTTTCTATGTTCTCAGGGTTTATTGTTTTCATCTTCTGATGTCAATTAAAACACTTGGTTATTCATTTTAATAAATCTTTTTACTTATAAAGATTTGAACTTTTGAAGATCCCAGCTTACTTGTGCGTTTCTAAGGGTCAGGTCCTCTCCATTTTTGCTGGCCTTAGGCTTATTTCACCTTATAGCAATGTATATATTGACCTATTTTCCCCTCGACTTTCTGTGATTCCCTACATCTCACCTTTCTTTGCAGACAAGCCATTTGAAATACCCTTAACTTATTTCACAGCCAATAAGTCTTTGAAATAATGTGTATTTTTTAGAGAAATCTTCTTATATAATTAGGCAGAAAATCTGACCTGCCATAGTTTTCAAAACAGCATAATTTCACTCTTCTCAATGATTAATCTGTTGTATTACACAACCTCTGAGTATTTAGCTTTATCAATGTCATGTCCTTTAAAAATGTTTTAGAGATCCTACCAGTCTTTGAAAACATCCTTGTGCCTTGTTTCAGTTCCAGTTTTATGTATATTTTCTGCCTTGCACACGATTATTCCTACATCTGATGGATGGCCTTGGGAATCTAATTCTGGTATTGATTGTTTTTGCTGATTGTCTCCCCTTGTAGCTGCATTCTGCATTATTGTGTACATTTAGATCATGAGCTCATGTTTAGCTAAACAGCTGACCTTGTAAGAGGCTTAGGTGTGAACGCTCGTAAGTTTCAGCAGAAAGTCGGCAAAGATTTATTTGTGTCCCTCCAATGAGTGGCCCGCAAGGACCACGTGTTCTACAAGTGTTGGTCCAATACTCCCTCTAGAGGCAGGGGACTCAGAGAGGGCTGCTTTGCGGCCCACGATCTGTGGCAGGGGCAGTGGGCGGCCTGTGGCCCGGGCAGGAGCCTCTCCGCGTGTGTCCCAAGGACCCATCTGACTGCGAACCTCGGTCACCTGGCAGGAAGCTACGATGCCCAGACTTATGCTTAGCTGTGCAGCGAGGTGTACTGCGCGGACAGGTTCCACACACACTTCAAGTAAGAGGGCGGCCTGAGAGGAAAGGTGAGAGTTTGGGCAGCTGTGCAGACAAAGAAAGCGCCCTTTGGCCTGGGCCTAAATGCTTGTGACACTCCACTGGGCCTGCCGGGCTCTGAGGGCCCAGCCCTGAGCCCCCTGCTCCCCTGCCCTTTGTTCAGTCACAGCAGAGATGGCCACACCCACTCCCTCAGTGAGGGCAGTGTTCCAACCTCCCTCAGCCGCGCCCCCTCTCCGCAGGTTACCATGGACTACAGAGGCTGCATTCTGAGGCCAGGGCGTTCCGAGAATGCCAAGGGCAGACATGATGACCTTAAATGATTTCCTCTTGTGTCAGTTTTGGTAAACTTTAGGAGCTACGAAATGGTCCCCTTTACAGAAATGTTCAAATTTACTGGCATTTCATATATTCTCTGCTCTAACATTGTCCTGACTCTTTCTGTATATTCTTTACTTATGTTTTTGTTTTCCTTAATCAAAGTGTGTCTTTTAAATCTTTTCAAAGAAGATTCTTTGCACTTACTAAATCACCTGAATTTTATACGTTTTCTGTTGTATTAAGTTCTGCTCATATCTTTATTTATCTTTTTTCTATGTTCTTAGGGTTTATTGTTTTCATCTTCTGATGGCAATTAAAACACTTGGTTATTCATTTTAATAAATCTTTTTACTTATAAAGATTTGAACTTTTGAAGATCCCAGCTTACTTGTGCGTTTCTAAGGGTCAGGTCCTCTCCATTGTTGCCGGCCTAAGGCTTAGGTCACCATATAGCAATGTATATATTGACCTAATTTCCCCTCGACTTTCTGTGATTCCCTACATCTCACCTTTCTTTGCAGACAAGCCATTTGAAATACCCTTAACTTATTTCACAGCCAATATGTCTTTGAAATACTGTGTATTTATTAGAGAAGTCTTCTTATATAATTAGGCAGAAAATCTCACCTGCCATCATCTTCAAAACAGCATAATTTCACTCTTCTCAGTGATTAATCTGTTGTATTACACAACCTCTGAGTATTTAGCTTTATCAATGACATGTCCTTTAAAAATGTTTTAGAGATCCTACCAGTCTTTGAAAACATCCTTGTGCCTTGTTTCAGTTCCAGTTTTATGTATATTTTCTGCCTTGCAACTGATTATTCCTACATCTGATGGATGGCCTTGGGAATCTAATTCTGGTGTTGATTGATTTTGCTGATTGTCTCCCCTTGTAGCTGCTTTCTTCATTATTGTGTACATTTAGATCATGAGCTCATGTTTAGCTAAACAGCTGACCTTGTAAGAGGCTTAGGTGTGAACGCTCGTAAGTTTCAGCAGAAAGTCGGCAAAGATTTATTTGTGTCCCTCCAATGAGTGGCCCGCAAGGACCCCGTTTTCTACAAGTGTTGGTCCAATACTCCCTCTAGAGGCAGGGGACTCAGACAGGGCTGCTTTGCGGCCCCCAATCTGGGGCAGGGGCAGTGGGCGGCCTGTGGCCCGGGCAGGAGCCTCTCCGAGTGTGTCCCAGGGACCCATCTGCCTGCGAACCTCGGTCAACTGGCAGGAAGCTACGATGCCCAGACCTATTTCTAGCTGTGCAGCGAGGTGTACTGCGCGGACAGGTTCCACACACACTTCAAGTAAGAGGGCGGCCTGAGAGGAAAGGTGAGAGTTTGGGCAGCTGTGCAGACAAAGAAAGCAGCCTTTGGCCTGGGCCTAAATGCTTGTGACACTCCACTGGGCCTGCCGGGATCTGAGGGCCCTGCCCTGGGCCCCCTGCTCCCCTGCCCTTTGTTCAGTCACAGCAGAGATGGCCACACCCACTCCCTCAGTGAGGGCAGTGTTCCAACCTCCCTCAGCCCCGCCCCCTCTCCGCAGGTTACCATGGACTACAGAGGCTGCATTCTGAGGCCAGGGCGTTCCAAGGATGCCAAGGGCAGACATGATGACCTTCAATGATTTCCTCTTTTGTCAGTTTTCGTAAACTTTAGGAGCTAGGAAAAGGTCCCCTTTACAGAAATGTTCAAATTTACTGGCATTTCATATATTCTCTGTTCTAACATTGTCCTGACTCTTTCTGTATATTCTTTACTTATGTTTTTGTTTTCCTTAATCAAAGTGTGTGTTTTAAATCTTTTCAAAGAAGATTCTTTGGACTTACTAAATCAACTGAATTTTATACGTTTTCTGTTGTATTAATTTCTGCTCATATCTTTATTTATCTTTTTTCTATGTTCTCAGGGTTTATTGTTTTCCTCTTCTGATGTCAATTAAAACACTTGGTTATTCATTTTAATAAATCTTTTTACTTATAAAGATTTGAACTTTTGAAGATCCCAGCTTACTTGTGCGTTTCTAAGGGTCAGGTCCTCTCCATTTTTGCTGGCCTAAGGCTTATTTCACCTTATAGCAATGTATATATTGACCTATTTTCCCCTCGACTTTCTGTGATTCCCTACATCTAACCTTTCTTTGCAGACAAGCCATTTGAAATACCCTTAACTTATTTCACAGCCAATAAGTCTTTGAAATAATGTGTATTTTTTAGAGAAATCTTCTTATATAATTAGGCAGAAAATCTGACCTGCCATAGTTTTCAAAACAGCATAATTTCACTCTTCTCAATGATTAATCTGTTGTATTACACAACCTCTGAGTATTTAGCTTTATCAATGTCATGTCCTTTAAAAATGTTTTAGAGATCCTACCAGTCTTTGAAAACATCCTTGTGCCTTGTTTCAGTTCCAGTTTTATGTATATTTTCTGCCTTGCACACGATTATTCCTACATCTGATGGATGGCCTTGGGAATCTAATTCTGGTATTGATTGTTTTTGCTGATTGTCTCCCCTTGTAGCTGCATTCTGCATTATTGTGTACATTTAGATCATGAGCTCATATTTAGCTAAACATCTGACCTTGTAAGAGGCTTAGGTGTGAACGCTCGTAAGTTTCAGCAGAAAGTCGGCAAAGATTTATTTGTGTCCCTCCAATGAGTGGCCCGCAAGGACCACGTGTTCTACAAGTGTTGGTCCAATACTCCCTCTAGAGGCAGGGGACTCAGAGAGGGCTGCTTTGCGGCCCACGATCTGTGGCAGGGGCAGTGGGCGCCCTGTGGCCCGGGCAGGAGCCTCTCCGCGTGTGTCCCAAGGACCCATCTGACTGCGAACCTCGGTCAACTGGCAGGAAGCTACGATGCCCAGACTTATGCTTAGCTGTGCAGCGAGGTGTACTGCGCGGACAGGTTCCACACACACTTCAAGTAAGAGGGCGGCCTGAGAGGAAAGGTGAGAGTTTGGGCAGTTGTGCAGACAAAGAAAGCGCCCTTTGGCCTGGGCCTAAATGCTTGTGACACTCCACTGGGCCTGCCGGGCTCTGAGGGCCCTGCCCTGGGCCACCTGCTCCCCTGCCCTTTGTTCAGTCAGAGCAGAGATATCCACACCCACTCCCTCAGTGAGGGCCGTGCTCCAACCTCCCTCAGCCCCGCCCCCTCTCCGCAGGTTACCATGGACTACAGAGGCTGCATTCTGAGGCCAGGGCGTTCCGAGAATGCCAAGGGCAGACATGATGACCTTAAATGATTTCCTCTTGTGTCAGTTTTGGTAAACTTTAGGAGCTAGGAAATGGTCCACTTTACAGAAATGTTCAAATTTACCGGCATTTCATATATTCTCTGCTCTAACATTGTCCTGACTCTTTCTGTATATTCTTTACTTATGTTTTTGTTTTCCTTAATCAAAGTGTGTCTTTTAAATCTTTTCAAAGAAGATTCTTTGGACTTACTAAATCAACTCAATTTTATACGTTTTCTGTTGTATTAAGTTCTGCTCATATCTTTATTTATCTTTTTTCTATGTTCTCAGGGTTTATTGTTTTCATCTTCTGATGTCAATTAAAACACTTGGTTATTCATTTTAATAAATCTTTTTACTTATAAAGATTTGAACTTTTGAAGATCCCAGCTTACTTGTGCGTTTCTACGGGTCAGGTCCTCTCCATTGTTGATCGCCTAAGGCTTAGTTCACCATATAGCAATGTATATATTGACCTAATTTCCCCTCGACTTTCTGTGATTCCCTACATCTCACCTTTCTTTGCCGACAAGCCATTTGAAATACCCTTAACTTATTTCACAGCCAATATGTCTTTGAAATACTGTGTATTTATTAGAGAAGTCTTCTTATATAATTAGGCAGAAAATCTCACCTGCCATCGTCTTCAAAACAGCATAATTTCACTCTTCTCAGTGATTAATCTGTTGTATTACACAACCTCTGAGTATTTAGCTTTATCAATGACATGTCCTTTAAAAATGTTTTAGAGATCCTACCAGTCTTTGAAAACATCCTTGTGCCTTGTTTCAGTTCCAGTTTTATGTATATTTTCTGCCTTGCAACTGATTATTCCTACATCTGATGGATGGCCTTGTGAAACTAATTCTGGTGTTGATTGTTTTTGCTGATTGTCTCCCCTTGTAGCTGCTTTCTTCATTATTGTGTACATTTAGATCATGAGCTCATGTTTAGCTAAACAGCTGACCTTGTAAGAGGCTTAGGTGTGAACGCTCGTAAGTTTCAGCAGAAAGTTGGCAAAGATTTATTTGTGTCCCTCCAATGAGTGGCCCGCAAGGACCCCGTTTTCTACAAGTGTGGGTCCAATATTCCCTCTAGAGGCAGGGGACTCAGACAGGGCTGCTTTGCGGCCCCCGATCTGGGGCAGGGGCAGGGGCATTAGGCGGCCTGAGTCCCGGGCAGGAGCCTCTCCGCGTGTGTCCCAGGGACCCATCTGCCTGCGAAACTCGGTCACCTGGCAGGAAGCTACGATGCCCAGACCTATGCTTAGATGTGCAGCGAGGTGTACTGCGTGGACAGGTTCCACACACACTTCAATTAAGAGGGCGGCCTGAGAGGAAAGGTGAGAGTTTGGGCACCTGTGCAGACAAAGAAAGCGCCCTTTGGCCTGGGCCTAAATGCTTGTGACACTCCACTGGGCCTGCCGGGCTCTGAGGGCCCTGCCCTGGGCCCCCTGCTCCCCTGCCCTTTGTTCAGTCACAGCAGAGATGGCCACACCCACTCCCTCAGTGAGGGCAGTGTTCCAACCTCCCTCAGCCCCGCCCCCTCTCCGCAGGTTACCATGGACTACAGAGGCTGCATTCTGAGGCCAGGGCGTTCCGAGAATACCAAGGGCAGACATGATGACCTTCAATGATTTCCTCTTGTGTCATTTTTGGTAAACTTTAGGAGCTAGGAAAAGGTCCCCTTTACAGAAATGTTCAAATTTACTGGCATTTCATATATTCTCTGCTCTAACATTGTCCTGACTCTTTCTGTATATTCTTTACTTATGTTTTTGTTTTCCTTAATCAAAGTGTGTCTTTTAAATATTTTCAAAGAAGATTCTTTGGACTTACTAAATCACCTGAATTTTATACGTTTTCTGTTGTATTAAGTTCTGCACATATCTTTATTTATCTTTTTTCTATGTTCTCAGGGTTTATTGTTTTCATCTTCTGATGTCAATTAAAACACTTGGTTATTCATTTAATAAATCTTTTTATTTATAAAGATTTGAACTTTTGAAGATCCCAGCTTACTTGTGCGTTTCTAAGGGTCCGGTCCTCTCCATTGTTGCTGGCCTAAGGCTTAGTTCACCATATAGCAATGTATATATTGACCTATTTTCCCCTCGACTTTCTGTGATTCCCTACATCTCACCTTTCTTTGCAGACAAGCCATTTGAAATACCCTTAACTTATTTCACAGCCAATAAGTCTTTGAAATAATGTGTATTTTTTAGAGAAATCTTCTTATATAATTAGGCAGAATATCTGACCTGCCATAGTTTTCAAAACAGCATAATTTCACTCTTCTCAATGATTAATCTGTTGTATTACACAACCTCTGAGTATTTAGCTTTATCAATGACATGTCCTTTAAAAATGTTTTAGAGATCCTACCAGTCTTTGAAAACATCCTTGTGCCTTGTTTCAGTTCCAGTTTTATGTATATTTTCTGCCTTGCACCCGATTATTCCTACATCTGATGGATGGCCTTGGGAATCTAATTCTGGTATTGATTGTTTTTGCTGATTGTCTCCCCTTGTAGCTGCTTTCTTCATTATTGTGTACATTTAGATCATGAGCTCATGTTTAGCTAAACAGCTGACCTTGTAAGAGGCTTAGGTGTGAACGCTCGTAAGTTTCAGCAGAAAGTCGGCAAAGATTTATTTGTGTCCCTCCAATGAGTGGCCCGCAAGGACCCCGTTTTCTACAAGTGTTGGTCCAATACTCCCTCTAGAGGCAGGGGACTCAGACAGGGCTACTTTGCGGGCCCCGATCTGGGGCAGGTGCAGTAGGAGGCCTGTGGCCCGGGCAGGAGCCTCTCCGCGTGTGTCCCTGGGACCCATCTGCCTGTGAACCTCGGTCAACTGGCAGGAAGCTACGATGCCCAGACCTATGCTTAGCTGTGCAGCGAGGTGTACTGCGCGGACAGGTTCCACACACACTTCAAGTAAGAGGGCGGCCTGAGAGGAAAGGTGAGAGTTTGGGCAGCTGTGCAGAAAAAGAAAGCGGCCTTTGGCCTGGGCCTAAATGCTTGTGACACTCCATTGGGCCTGCCGGGCTCTGAGGGCCCTGCCCTGGGCCACCTAATCCCCTGCCCTTTGTTCAGTCACAGCAGAGATGGCCACACACACTTCCTCAGTGAGGGCAGTGTTCCAACCTCCCTCAGCCCCGCCGCCTCTCCGCAGGTTACCATGGACTACAGAGGCTGCATTCTGAGGCCAGGGCGTTCCGAGAATGCCAAGGGCAGACATGATGACCTTAAATGATTTCCTCTTGTGTCAGTTTTGGTAAACTTTAGGAGCTAGGAAAAGGTCCCCTTTACAGAAATGTTCAAATGTACCGGCATTTCATATATTCTCTGCTCTAACATTGTCCTGACACTTTCTGTATATTCTTTACTTATGTTTTTATTATCCTTAATCAAAGTGTGTCTTTTAAATCTTTTCAAAGAAGATTCTTTGGCCTTACTAAATCACCTGAATTTTATACGTTTTCTGTTGTATTAAGTTCTGCTCATATCTTTATTTATCTTTTTTCTATGTTCTCAGGGTTTATTGTTTTCATCATCTGATGGCAATTAAAACACTTGGTTATTCATTTTAATAAATCTTTTTACTTATAAAGATTTGAACTTTTGAAGATCCCAGCTTACTTGTGCATTTCTAAGAGTCAGGTCCTCTCCATTTTTGCTGGCCTAAGGCTTAGTTCACCATATAGCAATGTATATATTGACCTATTTTCCCCTCGACTTTCTGTGATTCCCTACATCTCACCTTTCTTTGCAGACAAGCCATTTGAAATACCCTTAACTTATTTCACAGCCAATAAGTCTTTGAAATAATGTGTATTTTTTAGAGAAATCTTCTTATATAATTAGGCAGAAAATCTGACCTGCCATAGTTTTCAAAACAGCATAATTTCACTCTTCTCAATGATTAATCTGTTGTATTACACAACCTCTGAGTATTTAGCTTTATCAATGACATGTCCTTTAAAAATGTTTTAGAGATCCTACCAGTCTTTGAAAACATCCTTGTGCCTTGTTTCAGTTCCAGTTTTATGTATATTTTCTGCCTTGCACCCGATTATTCCTACATCTGATGGATGGCCTTGGGAATCTAATTCTGGTATTGATTGTTTTTACTGATTGTCTCCCCTTGTAGCTGCTTTCTTTATTATTGTGTAAATTTAGATCATGAGCTCATGTTTAGCTAAACAGCTGACCTTGTAAGAGGCTTAGGTGTGAATGCTCGTAAGTTTCAGCAGAAAGTCGGCAAAGATTTATTTGTGTCCCTCCAATGAGTGGCCCGCAAGGACCCCGTTTTCTACAAGTGTTGGTCCAATACTCCCTCTAGAGGCAGGGGACTCAGACAGGGCTGCTTTGCGGCCCCTGATCTGGGGCAGGGGCAGTGGGAGGCCTGTGGCCCGGGCAGGAGCCTCTCCGCGTGTGTCCCAGGGACCCATCTGCCTGCGAACCTCGGTCACCTGCCAGGAAGCTACGATGCCCAGACCTATGCTTAGCTGTGCAGCGAGGTGTACTGCACGGACAGGTTCCACAAACACTTCAAGTAAGAGGGCGGCCTGAGAGGAAATGTGAGAGTTTGGGCAGCTGTGCCGACAAAGAAAGTGCTCTTTGGCCTGGGCCTAAATGCTTGTGACACTCCACTGGGCCTGCCAGGCTCTGAGGGCCCTGACCTGGGCCCTTTGCTCCCCTGCCCTTTGTTCAGTCACAGCAGAGATGGCCACACCCACTCCCTCAGTGAGGGCAGTGTTCCAACCTCCCTCAGCCCCGCCCCCTCTCCGCAGGTTACCATGGACTACAGAGGCTGCATTCTGAGGCCAGGGCGTTCTGAGAATACCAAGGGCAGACATGATGACCTTCAATGATTTCCTCTTGTGTCATTTTTGGTAAACTTTAGGAGCTAGTAAAAGGTCCCCTTTACAGAAATTTTCAAATTTACTGGCATTTCATATATTCTCTGCTCTAACATTGTCCTGACTCTTTCTGTATATTCTTTACTTATGTTTTTGTTTTCCTTAATCAAAGTGTGTCTTTTAAATATTTTCAAAGAAGATTCTTTGGACTTACTAAATCACCTGAATTTTATACGTTTTCTGTTGTATTAAGTTCTGCACATATCTTTATTTATCTTTTTTCTATGTTCTCAGGGTTTATGGTTTTCATCTTCTGATGTCAATTAAAACACTTGGTTATTCATTTAATAAATCTTTTTACTTATAAAGATTTGAACTTTTGAAGATCCCAGCTTACTTGTGCGTTTCTAAGGGTCAGGTCCTCTCCATTGTTGCTGGCCTAAGGCTTAGTTCACCATATAGCAATGTATATATTGACCTATTTTCCCCTCGACTTTCTGTGATTCCCTACATCTCACCTTTCTTTGCAGACAAGCCATTTGAAATACCCTTAACTTATTTCACAGCCAATAAGTCTTTGAAATAATGTGTATTTTTTAGAGAAATCTTCTTATATAATTAGGCAGAAAATCTGACCTGCCATAGTTTTCAAAACAGCATAATTTCACTCTTCTCAATGATTAATCTGTTGTATTACACAACCTCTGAGTATTTAGCTTTATCAATGACATGTCCTTTAAAAATGTTTTAGAGATCCTACCAGTCTTTGAAAACATCCTTGTGCCTTGTTTCAGTTCCAGTTTTATGTATATTTTCTGCCTTGCACCCGATTATTCCTACATCTGATGGATGGCCTTGGGAATCTAATTCTGGTATTGATTGTTTTTGCTGATTGTCTCCCCTTGTAGCTGCTTTCTTCATTATTGTGTAAATTTAGATCATGAGCTCATGTTTATCTAAACAGCTGACCTTGTAAGAGGCTTAGGTGTGAACGCTCGTAAGTTTCAGCAGAAAGTCGGCAAAGATTTATTTGTGTCCCTCCAATGAGTGGCCCGCAAGGACCCCGTTTTCTACAAGTGTTGGTCCAATACTCCCTCTAGAGGCAGGGGACACAGACAGGGCTGCTTTGCGGGCCCCGATCTGGGGCAGGGGCAGTAGGAGGCCTGTGGCCCGGGCAGGAGCCTCTCCGCATGTGTCCAAAGGACCCATCTGCCTGCGAACCTCGGTCAACTGGCAGGAAGCTACGATGCCCAGACCTATGCTTAGCTGTTCACCGAGGTGTACTGCGCGGACAGGTTCCACACACACTTCAAGTAAGAGGGCGGCCTGAGAGGAAAGGTGAGAGTTTGGGCAGCTGTGCAGACAAAGAAAGCGGCCTTTGGCCTGGGCCTAAATGCTTGTGACACTCCACTGGGCCTGCCGGGCTCTGAGGGCCCTGCCCTGGGCCACCTGCTCCCCTGCCCTTTGTTCAGTCACAGCAGAGATGGCCACACACACTCCCTCAGTGAGGGCAGTGTTCCAACCTCCCTCAGCCCCGCCGCCTCTCCGCAGGTTACCATGGACTACAGAGGCTGCATTCTGTGGCCAGGGCGTTCCGAGAATGCCAAGGGCAGACATGATGACCTTAAATGATTTCCTCTTGTGTCAGTTTTGGTAAACTTTAGGAGCTAGGAAAAGGTCCCCTTTACAGAAATGTTCAAATGTACTGGCATTTCATATATTCTCTGCTCTAACATTGTCCTGACTCTTTCTGTATATTCTTTACTTATGATTTTTTTTTTTTTCCGTACGCGGGCCTCTCACTGTTGTGGCCTCTCCCGTTGCGGAGCACAGGCTCCGGATGCGCAGGCCCAGTGGCCATGGCTCACGGGTCCAGCCGGTCCGCGGCATATGTGATCCTCCCAGACTGGGGAACGAACCCGTATCCCCTGCATCGGCAGGCGGACTCTCAACCACTGCGCCACCAGGGAGGCCCCTTGGTTATTCATTTTAATAAATCATTTTACTTATAAAGATTTGAACTTTTGAAGATCCCAGCTTACTTGTGCGTTTCTAAGGGTCAGGTCCTCTCCATTGTTGCTGGCCTAAGGCTTAGTTCACCATATAGCAATGTATATATTGACCTATTTTCCCCTCGACTTTCTGTGATTCCCTACATCTCACCTTTCTTTGCAGACAAGCCATTTGAAATACCCTTAACTTATTTCACAGCCAATAAGTCTTTGAAATAATGAGTAATTTTTGGAGAAGTCTTCTTATATAATTAGGCAGAAAATCTCACCTGCCATCGTCTTCAAAACAGCATAATTTCACTCTTCTCAGTGATTAATCTGTTGTATTACACAACCTCTGAGTATTTAGCTTTATCAATGACATGTCCTTTAAAAATGTTTTAGAGATCCTACCAGTCTTTAAAAACATCCTTGTGCCTTGTTTCAGTTCCAGTTTTATGTATATTTTCTGCCTTGCACCCGATTATTCCTACATGTAATGGATGGCCTTGGGAATCTAATTCTGGTATTGATTGTTTTTGCTGATTGTCTCCCCTTGTAGCTGCTTTCTTCATTATTGTGTACATTTAGATCATGAGCTCATGTTAAGCTAAACAGCTGACCTTGTAAGAGGCTTTGGTGTGAACGCTCGTAAGTTTCAGCAGAAAGTCGGCAAAGATTTATTTGTGTCCCTACAATGAGTGGACCGCAAGGACCCCGTTTTCTACAAGTGTTGGTCCAATACTCCCTCTAGAGGCAGGGGACTCAGACAGGGCTGCTTTGCGGGCCCCGATCTGGGGCAGGGGCAGTAGGAGGCCTGTGGCCCGTGCAGGAGCCTCTCCGCGTGTGTCCCAGGGAACCATCTGCCTGCGAACCTCGGTCAACAGGCAGGAAGCTACGATGCCCCGACCTATGCTTAGCTGTGCAGCGAGGTGTACTGCGCGGACAGGTTCCACACACACTTCAAGTAAGAGGGCGGCCTGAGAGGAAAGGTGAGAGTTTGGGCAGCTGTGCAGACAAAGAAAGCGGCCTTTGGCCTGGGCCTAAATGCTTGTGACACTCCACTGGGCCTGCCGGGCTCTGAGGGCCCTGCCCTGGGCCACCTGCTCCCCTGCCCTTTGTTCAGTCACAGCAGAGATGGCCACACCCACTCCCTCAGTGAGGGCAGTGTTCCAACCTCCCTCAGCCCCGCTGCCTCTCCACAGGTTACCATGGACTACAGAGGCTGCATTCTGAGGCCAGGGCGTTCCGAGAATTCCAAGGGCAGACATGATGACCTTAAATGATTTCCTCTTGTGTCAGTTTTGGTAAACTTTAGGAGCTAGGAAAAGGTCCCCTTTACAGAAATGTTCAAATGTACTGGCATTTCATATATTCTCTGCTCTAACTTTGTCCTGACTCTTTCTGTATATTCTTTACTTATGTTTTTGTTTTCCTTAATCAAAGTGTGTCTTTTCAATCTTTTCAAAGAAGGTTCTTTGGACTTACTAAATCACCTCAATTTTATACGTTTTCTGTTGTATTAAGTTCTGCTCATATCTTTATTTATCTTTTTTCTATGTTCTCAGGATTTATTGTTTTCATCTTCTGATGGCAATTAAAACACTTGGTTATTCATTTTAATAAAACTTTTTACTTATAAAGATTTGAACTTTTGAAGATCCCAGCTTACTTGTGCGTTTCTAAGGGTCAGGTCCTCTCCATTGTTGCTGGCCTAAGGCTTAGTTCACCATATAGCAATGTATATATTGACCTATTTTCCCCTCGACTTTCTGTGATTCCCTACATCTCACCTTTTTTGCAGACAAGCCATTTGAAATACCCTTAACTTATTTCACAGCCAATAAGTCTTTGAAATAATGTGTATTTTTTAGAGAAATCTTCTTATATAATTAGGCAGAAAATCTGACCTGCCATAGTTTTCAAAACAGCATAATTTCACTCTTCTCAATGATTAATCTGTTGTATTACACAACCTCTGAGTATTTAGCTTTATCAATGACATGTCCTTTAAAAATGTTTTAGAGATCCTACCAGTCTTTGAAAACATCCTTGTGCCTTGTTTCAGTTCCAGTTTTATGTATATTTTCTGCCTTGCACCCGATTATTCCTACATCTGATGGATGGCCTTGGGAATCTAATTCTGGTATTGATTATTTTTGCTGATTGTCTCCCCTTGTAGCTGCTTTCTTCATTATTGTGTACATTTAGATCATGAGCTCATGTTTAGCTAAACAGCTGACCTTGTAAGAGGCTTAGGTGTGAACGCTCGTAAGTTTCAGCAGAAAGTCGGCAAAGATTTATTTGTTTCCCTCCAATGAGTGGCCCGCAAGGACCCCGTTTTCTACAAGTGTTGGTCCAATACTCCCTCTAGAGGCAGGGGACTCACACAGGGCTGCTTTGCGGGCCAAGATCTGGGGCCGGGGCAGTGGGCGGCCTGTGGCCCGGGCAGGAGCCTCTCCGCGTGTGTCCCAGGGACCCATCAGCCTGCGAACCTCGGTCACCTGGCAGGAAGCTACGATGCCCAGACCTATGCTTAGCTGTGCAGCGAGGTGTACTGCACGGACAGGTTCCACACACACTTCAAGTAAGAGGGCGGCCTGAGAGGAAATGTGAGAGTTTGGGCAGCTGTACCGACAAAGAAAGTGCCCTTTGGCCTGGGCCTAAATGCTTGTGACACTCCACTGGGCCTGCCGGGCTCTGAGGGCCCTGCCCTGGGCCCCCTGCTCCCCTGCCCTTTGTTCAGTCACAGCAGAGATGGCCACACCCACTCCCTCAGTGAGGGCAGTGTTCCAACCTCCCTCAGCCCCGCCGCCTCTCCACAGGTTACCATGGACTACAGAGGCTGCATTCTGAGGCCAGGGCGTTCCGAGAATGCCAAGGGCAGACATGATGACCTTCAATGATTTCCTCTTGTGTCAGTTTTGGTAAACTTCAGGAGCTAGGAAAAGGTCCCCTTTACAGAAATGTTCAAATTTACTGGCATTTCATATATTCTCTGCTCTAACATTGTCCTGACTCTTTCTGTATATTCTTTACTTATGTTTTTGTTTTCCTTAATCAAAGTGTGTCTTTTAAATCTTTTCAAAGAAGATTCTTTGGACTTACTAAATCACCTGAATTTTATACGTTTTCTGTTGTATTAAGTTCTGCTCATATCTTTATTTATCTTTTTTCTATGTTCTCAGGGTTTATTGTTTTCATCTTCTGATGTCAATTAAAACACTTGGTTATTCATTTTAATAAATCTTTTTACTTATAAAGATTTGAACTTTTGAAGATCCCAGCTTACTTGTGCGTTTCTAAGGGTCAGGTCCTCTTCATTTTTGCTGGCCTAAGGCTTAGTTCACCATATAGCAATGTATATATTGACCTATTTTCCCCTCGACTTTCTGTGATTCCCTACATCTCACCTTTCTTTGCAGACAAGCCATTTGAAATACCCTTAACTTATTTCACAGCCAATAAGTCTTTGAAATAATTTTTATTTTTTAGAGAAATCTTCTTATATAATTAGGCAGAAAATCTGACCTGCCATAGTTTTCAAAACAGCATAATTTCACTCTTCTCAATGATTAATCTGTTGTATTACACAACCTCTGAGTATTTAGCTTTATCAATGACATGTCCTTTAAAAATGTTTTAGAGATCCTACCGGTCTTTGAAAACATCCTTGTGCCTTGTTTCAGTTCCAGTTTTATGTATATTTTCTGCCTTGCAGCCGCCCGATTATTCCTACATCTGATGGATGGCCTTGGGAATCTAATTCTGGTATTGATTGTTTTTGCTGATTGTCTCCCCTTGTAGCTGCTTTCTTCATTATTGTGTACATTTAGATCATGAGCTCATGTTTAGCTAAACAGCTGACCTTGTAAGAGGCTTAGGTGTGAACGCTCGTAAGTTTCAGCAGAAAGTCGGCAAAGATTTATTTGTGTCCCTCCAATGAGTGGCCCGCAAGGACCCCGTTTTCTACAAGTGTTGGTCCAATACTCCCTCTAGAGGCAGGGGACTCAGACAGGGCTGCTTTGCGGCCCCGGATCTGGGGCAGGGGCAGTGGGCGGCCTGTGGCCCGGGCAGGAGCCTCTCCGCGTGTGTCCCAGGGACCCATCTGCCTGCGAACCTCGGTCACCTGGCAGGAAGCTACGATGCCCAGACCTATGCTTAGCTGTGCAGCGAGGTGTACTGCGCGGATAGGTTCCACACACACTTCAAGTAAGTGGGCGGCCTGAGAGGAAAGGTGAGAGTTTGGGCAGCTGTGCAGACAAAGAAAGTGCCTTTGGCCTGGGCCTAAATGCTTGTGACACTCCACTGGGCCTGCCGGGCTCTGAGGGCCCTGCCCTGGGCCCCCTGCTCCCCTGCCCTTTGTTCAGTCACAGCAGAGATGGCCACACCCACTCCCTCAGTGAGGGCAGTGTTCCAACCTCCCTCAGCCCCGCCGCCTCTCCACAGGTTACCATGGACTACAGGGGCTGCATTCTGAGGCCAGGGCGTTCCGAGAATGCCAAGGGCAGACATGATGACCTTAAATGATTTCCTCTTGTGTCAGTTTTGGTAAACTTTAGGAGCTAGGAAAAGGTCCCCTTTACAGAAATGTTCAAATGTCCTGGCATTTCATATATTCTCTGCTCTAACATTGTCCTGAATCTTTCTGTATATTCTTTACTTATGTTTTTGTTTTCCTTAATCAAAGTGTGTCTTTTAAATCTTTTCAAAGAAGATTCTTTGGACTTACTAAATCACTTGAATTTTATACGTTTTCTGTTGTAATAAGTTCTGCTCATATCTTTATTTATCTTTTTTCTATGTTCTCAGGGTTTATTGTTTTCATCTTCTGATGTCAATTAAAACACTTGGTGATTCATTTAATAAATCTTTTTACTTATAAAGATTTGAACTTTTGAAGATCCCAGATTACTTGTGCGTTTCTAAGGGTCAGGTCCTCTCCATTGTTGCTGGCCTAAGGCTTAGTTCACCATATAGCAATGTATATATTGAACTATTTTCCCATCGACTTTCTGTGATTCCCTACATCTCACCTTTCTTTGCAGACAAGCCATTTGAAATACCCTTAACTTATTTCACAGCCAATAAGTCTTTGAAATAATGTGTATTTTTTGGAGAAATCTTCTTATATAATTAGCCAGAATATCTGACCTGCCATAGTTTTCAAAACAGCATAATTTCACTCTTCTCAATGCTTAATCTGTTGTATTACACAACCTCTGAGTATTTAGCTTTATCAATGATATGTCCTTTAAAAATGTTTTAGAGATCCTACCAGTCTTTGAAAACATCCTTGTGCCTTGTTTCAGTTCCAGTTTTATGTATATTTTCTGCCTTGCACCCGATTATTCCTACATGTAATGGATGGCCTTGGGAATCTAATTCTGGTATTGATTGTTTTTGCTGATTGTCTCCCCTTGTAGCTGCTTTCTTCATTATTGTGTATATTTAGATCATGAGCTCATGTTTAGCTAAACAGCTGACCTTGTAAGAGGCTTTGGTGTGAACGCTCGTAAGTTTCAGCAGAAAATCGGCAAAGATTTATTTGTGTCCCTACAATGAGGGGCCCGCAAGGACCCCGTTTTCTACAAGTGTTGGTCCAATACTCCCTCTAGAGGCAGGGGACTCAGACAGGGCTACTTTGCGGGCCCCGATCTGGGGCAGGTGCAGTAGGAGGCCTGTGGCCCGGGCAGGAGCCTCTCTGCATGTGTCCCAGGGACCCATCTGCCTGTGAACCTCGGTCAACTGGCAGGAAGCTACGATGCCCAGACCTATGCTTAGCTGTGCAGCGAGGTGTACTGCGCGGACAGGTTCCACACACACTTCAAGTAAGAGGGCGGCCTGAGAGGAAAGGTGAGAGTTTGCGCAGCTGTGCAGACAATGAAAGCGGCCTTTGGCCTGGGCCTAAATGCTTGTGACACTCCATTGGGCCTGCCGGGCTCTGAGGGCCCTGCCCTGGGCCACCTGCTCCCCTGCCCTTTGTTCAGTCACAGCAGAGATGGCCACACACACTTCCTCAGTGAGGGCAGTGTTCCAACCTCCCTCAGCCCCGCCGCCTCTCCGCAGGTTACCATGGACTACAGAGGCTGCATTCTGAGGCCAGGGCGTTCCGAGAATGCCAAGGGCAGACATGATGACCTTAAATGATTTCCTCTTGTGTCAGTTATGGTAAACTTTAGGAGCTAGGAAAAGGTCCCCTTTACAGAAATGTTCAAATGTACTGGCATTTCATATATTCTCTGCTCTAACATTGTCCTGACTCTTTCTGTATATTCTTTACTTATGTTTTTATTATCCTTAATCAAAGTGTGTCTTTTAAATCTTTTCAAAGAAGATTCTTTGGCCTTACTAAATCACCTGAATTTTATACGTTTTCTGTTGTATTAAGTTCTGCTCATATCTTTATTTATCTTTTTTCTATGTTCTCAGGGTTTATTGTTTTCATCATCTGATGGCAATTAAAACACTTGGTTATTCATTTTAATAAATCTTTTTACTTATAAAGATTTGAACTTTTGAAGATCCCAGCTTACTTGTGCATTTCTAAGGGTCAGGTCCTCTCCATTTTTGCTGGCCTAAGGCTTAGTTCACCATATAGCAATGTATATATTGACCTATTTTCCCCTCGACTTTCTGTGATTCCCTACATCTCACCTTTCTTTGCAGACAAGCCATTTGAAATACCCTTAACTTATTTCACAGCCAATAAATCTTTGAAATAATGTGTATTTTTTAGAGAAATCTTCTTATATAATTAGGCAGAAAATCTGACCTGCCATAGTTTTCAAAACAGCATAATTTCACTCTTCTCAATGATTAATCTGTTGTATTACACAACCTCTGAGTATTTAGCTTTATCAATGACATGTCCTTTAAAAATGTTTTAGAGATCCTACCAGTCTTTGAAAACATCCTTGTGCCTTGTTTCAGTTCCAGTTTTATGTATATTTTCTGCCTTGCACCCGATTATTCCTACATCTGATGGATGGCCTGGGGAATCTAATTCTGGTATTGATTGTTTTTGCTGATTGTCTCCCCTTGTAGCTGCTTTCTTTATTATTGTGTAAATTTAGATCATGAGCTCATGTTTAGCTAAACAGCTGACCTTGTAAGAGGCTTAGGTGTGAATGCTCGTAAGTTTCAGCAGAAAGTCGGCAAAGATTTATTTGTGTCCCTCCAATGAGTGGCCCACAAGGACCCCGTTTTCTACAAGTGTTGGTCCAATACTCCCTCTAGAGGCAGGGGACTCAGACAGGGCTGCTTTGCGGCCCCTGATCTGGGGCAGGGGCAGTGGGCGGCCTGTGGCCCGGGCAGGAGCCTCTCCGCGTGTGTCCCAGGGACCCATCTGCCTGCGAACCTCGGTCACCTGCCAGGAAGCTACGATGCCCAGACCTATGCTTAGCTGTGCAGCGAGGTGTACTGCACGGACAGGTTCCACACACACTTCAAGTAAGGGGGCGGCCTGAGAGGAAATGTGAGAGTTTGGGCAGCTGTGCCGACAAAGAAAGTGCTCTTTGGCCTGGGCCTAAATGCTTGTGACACTCCACTGGGCCTGCCAGGCTCTGAGGGCCCTGACCTGGGCCCTTTGCTCCCCTGCCCTTTGTTCAGTCACAGCAGAGATGGCCACACCCACTCCCTCAGTGAGGGCAGTGTTCCAACCTCCCTCAGCCCCGCCCCCTCTCCGCAGGTTACCATGGACTACAGAGGCTGCATTCTGAGGCCAGGGCGTTCCGAGAATACCAAGGGCAGACATGATGAGCTTCAATGATTTCCTCTTGTGTCATTTTTGGTAAACTTTAGGAGCTAGGAAAAGGTCCCCTTTACAGAAATGTTCAAATTTACTGGCATTTCATATATTCTCTGCTCTAACATTGTCCTGACTCTTTCTGTATATTCTTTACTTATGTTTTTGTTTTCCTTAATCAAAGTGTGTCTTTTAAATATTTTCAAAGAAGATTCTTTGGACTTACTAAATCACCTGAATTTTATACGTTTTCTGTTGTATTAAGTTCTGCACATATCTTTATTTATCTTTTTTCTATGTTCTCAGGGTTTATTGTTTTCATCTTCTGATGTCAATTAAAACACTTGGTGATTCATTTAATAAATCTTTTTACTTATAAAGATTTGAACTTTTGAAGATCCCAGCTTACTTGTGCGTTTCTAAGGGTCAGGTCCTCTCCATTGTTGCTGGCCTAAGGCTTAGTTCACCATATAGCAATGTATATATTGACCTATTTTCCCCTCGACTTTCTGTGATTCCCTACATCTCACCTTTCTTTGCAGACAAGCCATTTGAAATACCCTTAACTTATTTCACAGCCAAAAAGTCTTTGAAATAATGTGTATTTTTTAGAGAAATCTTCTTATATAATTAGGCAGAAAATCTGACCTGCCATAGTTTTCAAAACAGCATAATTTCACTCTTCTCAATGATTAATCTGTTGTATTACACAACCTCTGAGTATTTAGCTTTATCAATGACATGTCCTTTAAAAATGTTTTAGAGATCCTACCAGTCTTTGAAAACATCCTTGTGCCTTGTTTCAGTTCCAGTTTTATGTATATTTTCTGCCTTGCACCCGATTATTCCTACATCTGATGGATGGCCTTGGGAATCTAATTCTGGTATAGATTGTTTTTGCTGATTGTCTCCCCTTGTAGCTGCTTTCTTCATTATTGTGTAAATTTAGATCATGAGCTCATGTTTATCTAAACAGCTGACCTTGTAAGAGGCTTAGGTGTGAACGCTCGTAAGTTTCAGCAGAAAGTCGGCAAAGATTTATTTGTGTCCCTCCAATGAGTGGCCCGCAAGGACCCCGTTTTCTACAAGTGTTGGTCCAATACTCCCTCTAGAGGCAGGGGACTCAGACAGGGCTGCTTTGCGGGCCCCGATCTGGGGCAGGGGCAGTAGGAGGCCTGTGGCCCGGGCAGGAGCCTCTCCGCATGTGTCCAAAGGACCCATCTGCCTGCGAACCTCGGTCAACTGGCAGGAAGCTACGATGCCCAGACCTATGCTTAGCTGTGCACCGAGGTGTACTGCGCGGACAGGTTCCACACACACTTCAAGTAAGAGGGCGGACTGAGAGGAAAGGTGAGAATTTGGGCAGCTGTGCAGACAAAGAAAGCGGCCTTTGGCCTGGGCCTAAATGCTTGTGACACTCCACTGGGCCTGCCGGGCTCTGAGGGCCCTGCCCTGGGCCACCTGCTCCGCTGCCCTTTGTTCAGTCACAGCAGAGATGGCCACACACACTCCCTCAGTGAGGGCAGTGTTCCAACGTCCCTCAGCCCCGCCGCCTCTCCGCAGGTTACCATGGACTACAGAGGCTGCATTCTGTGGCCAGGGCGTTCCGAGAATGCCAAGGGCAGACATGATGACCTTCAATGATTTCCTCTTGTGTCAGTTTTGGTAAACTTTAGGAGCTAGGAAAAGGTCCCCTTTACAGAAATGTTCAAATGTACTGGCATTTCATATATTCTCTGCTCTAACATTGTCCTGACTCTTTCTGTATATTCTTTACTTATGATTTTTTTTTTTTTTCCGTACGCGGGCCTCTCACTGTTGTGGCCTCTCCCGTTGCGGAGCACAGGCTCCTGATGCGCAGGCCCAGTGGCCATGGCTCACGGGTACAGCCGGTCCGCGGCATATGTGATCCTCCCAGACTGGGGAACGAACCCGTATCCCCTGCATCGGCAGGCGGACTCTCAACCACTGCGCCACCAGGGAGGCCCCTTGGTTATTCATTTTAATAAATCTTTTTACTTATAAAGATTTGAACTTTTGAAGATCCCAGCTTACTTGTGCGTTTCTAAGGGTCAGGTCCTCTCCATTGTTGCTGGCCTAAGGCTTAGTTCACCATATAGCAATGTATATATTGACCTATTTTCCCCTCGACTTTCTGTGATTCCCTACATCTCACCTTTCTTTGCAGACAAGCCATTTGAAATACCCTTAACTTATTTCACAGCCAATAATTCTTTGAAATAATGTGTATTTTTTGGAGAAGTCTTCTTATATAATTAGGCAGAAAATCTCACCTGCCATCGTCTTCAAAACAGCATAATTTCACTCTTCTCAGTGATTAATCTGTTGTATTACACAACCTCTGAGTATTTAGCTTTATCAATGACATGTCCTTTAAAAATGTTTTAGAGATCCTACCAGTCTTTGAAAACATCCTTGTGCCTTGTTTCAGTTCCAGTTTTATGTATATTTTCTGCCTTGCACCCGATTATTCCTACATGTAATGGATGGCCTTGGGAATCTAATTCTGGTATTGATTGTTTTTGCTGATTGTCTCCCCTTGTAGCTGCTTTCTTCATTATTGTGTACATTTAGATCATGAGCTCATGTTTAGCTAAACAGCTGACCTTGTAAGAGGCTTTGGTGTGAACGCTCGTAAGTTTCAGCAGAAAGTCGGCAAAGATTTATTTGTGTCCCTACAATGAGTGGACCGCAAGGACCCCGTTTTCTACAAGTGTTGGTCCAATACTCCCTCTAGAGGCAGGGGACTCAGACAGGGCTGCTTTGCGGGCCCCGATCTGGGGCAGGGGCAGTAGGAGGCCTGTGGCCCGTGCAGGAGCCTCTCCGCGTGTGTCCCAGGGACCCATCTGCCTGCGAACCTCGGTCAACAGGCAGGAAGCTACGATGCCCAGACCTATGCTTAGCTGTGCAGCGAGGTGTACTGCGCGGACAGGTTCCACACACACTTCAAGTAAGAGGGCGGCCTGAGAGGAAAGGTGAGAGTTTGGGCAGCTGTGCAGACAAAGAAAGCGGCCTTTGGCCTGGGCCTAAATGCTTGTGACACTCCATTGGGCCTGCCGGGCTCTGAGGGCCCTGCCCTGGGCCACCTGCTCCCCTGCCCTTTGTTCAGTCACAGCAGAGATGGCCACACCCACTCCCTCAGTGAGGGCAGTGTTCCAACGTCCCTCAGCCCCGCCGCCTCTCCGCAGGTTACCATGGACTACAGAGGCTGCATTCTGAGGCCAGGGCATTCCGAGAATGCCAAGGGCAGACATGATGACCTTAAATGATTTCCTCTTGTGTCAGTTTTGGTAAACTTTAGGAGCTAGGAAAAGGTCCCCTTTACAGAAATGTTCAAATGTACTGGCATTTCATATATTCTCTGCTCTAACATTGTCCTGACTCTTTCTGTATATTCTTTACTTATGTTTTTGTTTTCCTTAATCAAAGTGTGTCTTTTCAATCTTTTCAAAGAAGATTCTTTGGACTTACTAAATCACCTCAATTTTATACGTTTTCTGTTGTATTAAGTTCTGCGCATATCTTTATTTATCTTTTTTCTATGTTCTCAGGTTTTATTGTTTTCATCTTCTGATGGCAATTAAAACACTTGGTTATTCATTTTAATAAATCTTTTTACTTATAAAGATTTGAACTTTTGAAGATCCCAGCTTACTTGTGCGTTTCTAAGGGTCAGGTCCTCTCCATTGTTGCTGGCCTAAGGTTTAGTTCACCATATAGCAATGTATATATTGACCTATTTTCCCCTCGACTTTCTGTGATTCCCTACATCTCACCTTTCTTTGCAGACAAGCCATTTGAAATACCCTTAACTTATTTCACAGCCAATAAGTCTTTGAAATAATGTGTATTTTTTAGAGAAATCTTCTTATATAATTAGGCCGAAAATCTGACCTGCCATAGTTTTCAAAACAGCATAATTTCCCTCTTCTCAATGATTAATCTGTTGTATTACACAACCTCTGAGTATTTAGCTTTATCAATGACATGTCCTTTAAAAATGTTTTAGAGATCCTACCAGTCTTTGAAAACATCCTTGTGCCTTGTTTCAGTTCCAGTTTTATGTATATTTTCTGCCTTGCACCCGATTATTCCTACATCTGATGGATGGCCTTGGGAATCTAATTCTGGTATTGATTGTTTTTGCTGATTGTCTCCCCTTGTAGCTGCTTTCTTTATTATTGTGTAAATTTAGATCATGAGCTCATGTTTAGCTAAACAGCTGACCTTGTAAGAGGCTTAGGTGTGAATGCTCGTAAGTTTCAGCAGAAAGTCGGCAAAGATTTATTTGTGTCCCTCCAATGAGTGGCCCGCAAGGACCCCGTTTTCTACAAGTGTTGGTCCAATACTCCCTCTAGAGGCAGGGGACTCAGACAGGGCTGCTTTGCGGCCCCTGATCTGGGGCAGGGGCAGTGGGCGGCCTGTGGCCCGGGCAGGAGCCTCTCCGCGTGTGGCCCAGGAACCCATCTGCCTGCGAACCTCGGTCACCTGCCAGGAAGCTACGATGCCCAGACCTATGCTTAGCTGTGCAGCGAGGTGTACTGCACGGACAGGTTCCACACACACTTCAAATAAGAGGGCGGCCTGAGAGGAAATGTGAGAGTTTGGGCAGCTGTGCCGACAAAGAAAGTGCTCTTTGGCCTGGGCCTAAATGCTTGTGACACTCCACTGGGCCTGCCAGGCTCTGAGGGCCCTGACCTGGGCCCTTTGCTCCCCTGCCCTTTGTTCAGTCACAGCAGAGATGGCCACACCCACTCCCTCAGTGAGGGCAGTGTTCCAACCTCCCTCAGCCCCGCCCCCTCTCCGCAGGTTACCATGGACTACAGAGGCTGCATTCTGAGGCCAGGGCGTTCCGAGAATACCAAGGGCAGACATGATGACCTTCAATGATTTCCTCTTGTGTCATTTTTGGTAAACTTTAGGAGCTAGGAAAAGGTCCCCTTTACAGAAATGTTCAAATTTACTGGCATTTCATATATTCTCTGCTCTAACATTGTCCTGACTCTTTCTGTATATTCTTTACTTATGTTTTTGTTTTCCTTAATCAAAGTGTGTCTTTTAAATATTTTCAAAGAAGATTCTTTGGACTTACTAAATCACCTGAATTTTATACGTTTTCTGTTGTATTAAGTTCTGCACATATCTTTATTTATCTTTTTTCTATGTTCTCAGGGTTTATTGTTTTCATCTTCTGATGTCAATTAAAACACTTGGTTATTCATTTAATAAATCTTTTTATTTATAAAGATTTGAACTTTTGAAGATCCCAGCTTACTTGTGCGTTTCTAAGGGTCCGGTCCTCTCCATTGTTGCTGGCCTAAGGCTTAGTTCACCATATAGCAATGTATATATTGACCTATTTTCCCCTCGACTTTCTGTGATTCCCTACATCTCACCTTTCTTTGCAGACAAGCCATTTGAAATACCCTTAACTTATTTCACAGCCAATAAGTCTTTGAAATAATGTGTATTTTTTAGAGAAATCTTCTTATATAATTAGGCAGAATATCTGACCTGCCATAGTTTTCAAAACAGCATAATTTCACTCTTCTCAATGATTAATCTGTTGTATTACACAACCTCTGAGTATTTAGCTTTATCAATGACATGTCCTTTAAAAATGTTTTAGAGATCCTACCAGTCTTTGAAAACATCCTTGTGCCTTGTTTCAGTTCCAGTTTTATGTATATTTTCTGCCTTGCACCCGATTATTCCTACATCTGATGGATGGCCTTGGGAATCTAATTCTGGTATTGATTGTTTTTGCTGATTGTCTCCCCTTGTAGCTGCTTTCTTCATTATTGTGTACATTTAGATCATGAGCTCATGTTTAGCTAAACAGCTGACCTTGTAAGAGGCTTAGGTGTGAACGCTCGTAAGTTTCAGCAGAAAGTCGGCAAAGATTTATATGTGTCCCTCCAATGAGTGGCCCGCAAGGACCCCGTTTTCTACAAGTGTTGGTCCAATACTCCCTCTAGAGGCAGGGGACTCAGACAGGGCTACTTTGCGGGCCCCGATCTGGGGCAGGTGCAGTAGGAGGCCTGTGGCCCGGGCAGGAGCCTCTCCGCGTGTGTCCCAGGGACCCATCTGCCTGTGAACCTCGGTCAACTGGCAGGAAGCTACGATGCCCAGACCTATGCTTAGCTGTGCAGCGAGGTGTACTGCGTGGACAGGTTCCACACACACTTCAAGTAAGAGGGCGGCCTGAGAGGAAAGGTGAGAGTTTGGGCAGCTGTGCAGACAAAGAAAGCGGCCTTTGGCCTGGGCCTAAATGCTTGTGACACTCCATTGGGCCTGCCGGGCTCTGAGGGCCCTGCCCTGGGCCACCTGCTCCCCTGCCCTTTGTTCAGTCACAGCAGAGATGGCCACACACACTTCCTCAGTGAGGGCAGTGTTCCAACCTCCCTCAGCCCCGCCGCCTCTCCGCAGGTTACCATGGACTACAGAGGCTGCATTCTGAGGCCCGGGCGTTCCGAGAATGCCAAGGGCAGACATGATGACCTTAAATGATTTCCTCTTGTGTCAGTTATGGTAAACTTTAGGAGCTAGGAAAAGGTCCCCTTTACAGAAATGTTCAAATGTACTGGCATTTCATATATTCTCTGCTCTAACATTGTCCTGACACTTTCTGTATATTCTTTACTTATGTTTTTATTATCCTTAATCAAAGTGTGTCTTTTAAATCTTTTCAAAGAAGATTCTTTGGCCTTACTAAATCACCTGAATTTTATACGTTTTCTGTTGTATTAAGTTCTGCTCATATCTTTATTTATCTTTTTTCTATGTTCTCAGGGTTTATTGTTTTCATCATCTGATGGCAATTAAAACACTTGGTTATTCATTTTAATAAATTTTTAACTTATAAAATTTGAACTTTTGAAGATCCCAGCTTACTTGTGCATTTCTAAGAGTCAGGTCCTCTCCATTTTTGCTGGCCTAAGGCTTAGTTCACCATATAGCAATGTATATATTGACCTATTTTCCCCTCGACTTTCTGTGATTCCCTACATCTCACCTTTCATTGCAGACAAGCCATTTGAAATACCCTTAACTTATTTCACAGCCAATAAGTCTTTGAAATAATGTGTATTTTTTAGAGAAATCTTCTTATATAATTAGGCAGAAAATCTGACCTGCCATAGTTTTCAAAACAGCATAATTTCACTCTTCTCAATGATTAATCTGTTGTATTACACAACCTCTGAGTATTTAGCTTTATCAATGACATGTCCTTTAAAAATGTTTTAGAGATCCTACCAGTCTTTGAAAACATCCTTGTGCCTTGTTTCAGTTCCAGTTTTATGTATATTTTCTGCCTTGCACCCGATTATTCCTACATCTGATGGATGGCCTTGGGAATCTAATTCTGGTATTGATTGTTTTTGCTGATTGTCTCCCCTTGTAGCTGCTTTCTTTATTATTGTGTAAATTTAGATCATGAGCTCATGTTTAGCTAAACAGCTGACCTTGTAAGAGGCTTAGGTGTGAATGCTCGTAAGTTTCAGCAGAAAGTCGGCAAAGATTTATTTGTGTCCCTCCAATGAGTGGCCCGCAAGGACCCCGTTTTCTACAAGTGTTGGTCCAATACTCCCTCTAGAGGCGGGGGACTCAGACAGGGCTGCTTTGCGGCCCCTGATCTGGGGCAGGGGCAGTGGGCGGCCTGTGGCCCGGGCAGGAGCCTCTCCGCGTGTGTCCCAGGGACACATCTGCCTGCGAACCTCGGTCACCTGCCAGGAAGCTACGATGCCCAGACCTATGCTTAGCTGTGCAGCGAGGTGTACTGCACGGACAGGTTCCACACACACTTCAAGTAAGAGGGCGGCCTGAGAGGAAATGTGAGAGTTTGGGCAGCTGTGCCGACAAAGAAAGTGCTCTTTGGCCTGGGCCTAAATGCTTGTGACACTCCACTGGGCCTGCCAGGCTCTGAGGGCCCTGACCTGGGCCCTTTGCTCCCCTGCCCTTTGTTCAGTCACAGCAGAGATGGCCACACCCACTCCCTCAGTGAGGGCAGTGTTCCAACCTCCCTCAGCCCCGCCCCCTCTCCGCAGGTTACCATGGACTACAGAGGCTGCATTCTGAGGCCAGGTCGTTCCGAGAATACCAAGGGCAGACATGATGACCTTCAATGATTTCCTCTTGTGTCATTTTTGGTAAACTTTAGGAGCTAGGAAAAGGTCCCCTTTACAGAAATGTTCAAATTTACTGGCATTTCATATATTCTCTGCTCTAACATTGTCCTGACTCTTTCTGTATATTCTTTACTTATGTTTTTGTTTTCCTTAATCAAAGTGTGTCTTTTAAATATTTTCAAAGAAGATTCTTTGGACTTACTAAATCACCTGAATTTTATACGTTTTCTGTTGTATTAAGTTCTGCACATATCTTTATTTATCTTTTTTCTATGTTCTCAGGGTTTATTGTTTTCATCTTCTGATGTCAATTAAAACACTTGGTTATTCATTTAATAAATCTTTTTACTTATAAAGATTTGAACTTTTGAAGATCCCAGCTTACTTGTGCGTTTCTAAGGGTCAGGTCCTCTCCATTGTTGCTGGCCTAAGGCTTAGTTCACCATATAGCAATGTATATATTGACCTATTTTCCCCTCGACTTTCTGTGATTCCCTACATCTCACCTTTCTTTGCAGACAAGCCATTTGAAATACCCTTAACTTATTTCACAGCCAAAAAGTCTTTGAAATAATGTGTATTTTTTAGAGAAATCTTCTTATATAATTAGGCAGAAAATCTGACCTGCCATAGTTTTGAAAACAGCATAATTTCACTCTTCTCAATGATTAATCTGTTGTATTACACAACCTCTGAGTATTTAGCTTTATCAATGACATGTCCTTTAAAAATGTTTTAGAGATCCTACCAGTCTTTGAAAACATCCTTGTGCCTTGTTTCAGTTCCAGTTTTATGTATATTTTCTGCCTTGCACCCGATTATTCCTACATCTGATGGATGGCCTTGGGAATCTAATTCTGGTATTGATTGTTTTGGCTGATTGTCTCCCCTTGTAGCTGCTTTCTTCATTATTGTGTAAATTTAGATCATGAGCTCATGTTTATCTAAACAGCTGACCTTGTAAGAGGCTTAGGTGTGAACGCTCGTAAGTTTCAGCAGAAAGTCGGCAAAGATTTATTTGTGTCCCTCCAATGAGTGGCCTGCAAGGACCCCGTTTTCTACAAGTGTTGGTCCAATACTCCCTCTAGAGGCAGGGGACTCAGACAGGGCTGCTTTGCGGGCCCCGATCTGGGGCAGGGGCAGTAGGAGGCCTGTGGCCCGGGCAGGAGCCTCTCCGCATGTGTCCAAAGGACCCATCTGCCTGCGAACCTCGGTCAACTGGCAGGAAGCTACGATGCCCAGACCTATGCTTAGCTGTGCAGCGAGGTGTACTGCGCGGACAGGTTCCACACACACTTCAAGTAAGAGGGCGGCCTGAGAGGAAAGGTGAGAGTTTGGGCAGCTGTGCAGACAAAGAAAGCGCCCTTTGGCCTGGGCCTAAATGCTTGTGACACTCCACTGGGCCTGCCGGGCTCTGAGGGCCCTGCCCTGGGCCACCTGCTCCCCTGCCCTTTGTTCAGTCACAGCAGAGATGGCCACACACACTCCCTCAGTGAGGGCAGTGTTCCAACGTCCCTCAGCCCCGCCGCCTCTCCGCAGGTTACCATGGACTACAGAGGCTGCATTCTGTGGCCAGGGCGTTCCGAGAATGCCAAGGGCAGACATGATGACCTTCAATGATTTCCTCTTGTGTCAGTTTTGGTAAACTTTAGGAGCTAGGAAAAGGTCCCCTTTACAGAAATGTTCAAATGTACTGGCATTTCATATATTCTCTGCTCTAACATTGTCCTGACTCTTTCTGTATATTCTTTACTTATGATTTTTTTTTTTTTTTTCCGTACGCGGGCCTCTCACTGTTGTGGCCTCTCCCGTTGCGGAGCACAGGCTCCGGATGCGCAGGCCCAGTGGCCATGGCTCACGGGTCCAGCCGGTCCGCGGCATATGTGATCCTCCCAGACTGGGGAACGAACCCGTATCCCCTGCATCGGCAGGCGGACTCTCAACCACTGCGCCACCAGGGAGGCCCCTTGGTTATTCATTTTAATAAATCTTTTTACTTATAAAGATTTGAACTTTTGAAGATCCCAGCTTACTTGTGCGTTTCTAAGGGTCAGGTCCTCTCCATTGTTGCTGGCCTAAGGCTTAGTTCACCATATAGCAATGTATATATTGACCTATTTTCTCCTCGACTTTCTGTGATTCCCTACATCTCACCTTTCTTTGCAGACAAGCCATTTGAAATACCCTTAACTTATTTCACAGCCAATAAGTCTTTGAAATAATGTGTAATTTTTGGAGAAGTCTTCTTATATAATTAGGCAGAAAATCTCACCTGCCATCGTCTTCAAAACAGCATAATTTCACTCTTCTCAGTGATTAATCTGTTGTATTACACAACCTCTGAGTATTTAGCTTTATCAATGACATGTCCTTTAAAAATGTTTTAGAGATCCTACCAGTCTTTGAAAACATCCTTGTGCCTTGTTTCAGTTCCAGTTTTATGTATATTTTCTACCTTGCACCCGATTATTCCTACATGTAATGGATGGCCTTGGGAATCTAATTCTGGTATTGATTGTTTTTGCTGATTGTCTCCCCTTGTAGCTGCTTTCTTCATTATTGTGTACATTTAGATCATGAGCTCATGTTTAGCTAAACAGCTGACCTTGTAAGAGGCTTTGGTGTGAACGCTCGTAAGTTTCAGCAGAAAGTCGGCAAAGATTTATTTGTGTCCCTACAATGAGTGGACCGCAAGGACCCCGTTTTCTACAAGTGTTGGTCCAATACTCCCTCTAGAGGCAGGGGACTCAGACAGGGCTGCTTTGCGGGCCCCGATCTGGGGCAGGGGCAGTAGGAGGCCTGTGGCCCGTGCAGGAGCCTCTCCGCGTGTGTCCCAGGGAACCATCTGCCGGCGAACCTCGGTCAACAGGCAGGAAGCTACGATGCCCAGACCTATGCTTAGCTGTGCAGCGAGGTGTACTGCGCGGACAGGTTCCACACACACTTCAAGTAAGAGGGCGGCCTGAGAGGAAAGGTGAGAGTTTGGGCAGCTGTGCAGACAAAGAAAGCGGCCTTTGGCCTGGGCCTAAATGCTTGTGACACTCCACTGGGCCTGCCGGGCTCTGAGGGCCCTGCCCTGGGCCACCTGCTCCCCTGCCCTTTGTTCAGTCACAGCAGAGATGGCCACACCCACTCCCTCAGTGAGGGCAGTGTTCCAACCTCCCTCAGCCCCGCCGACTCTCCACAGGTTACCATGGACTACAGAGGCTGCATTCTGAGGCCAGGGCGTTCCGAGAATGCCAAGGGCAGACATGATGACCTTAAATGATTTCCTCTTGTGTCAGTTTTGGTAAACTTTAGGAGCTAGGAAAAGGTCCCCTTTACAGAAATGTTCAAATGTACTGGCATTTCATATATTCTCTGCTCTAACTTTGTCCTGACTCTTTCTGTATATTCTTTACCTAAGTTTTTGTTTTCCTTAATCAAAGTGTGTCTTTTCAATCTTTTCAAAGAAGGTTCTTTGGACTTACTAAATCACCTCAATTTTATACGTTTTCTCTTGTATTAAGTTCTGCTCATATCTTTATTTATCTTTTTTCTATGTTCTCAGGATTTATTGTTTTCATCTTCTGATGGCAATTAAAACACTTGGTTATTCATTTTAATAAAACTTTTTACTTATAAAGATTTGAACTTTTGAAGATCCCAGCTTACTTATGCGTTTCTAAGGGTCAGGTCCTCTCCATTGTTGCTGGCCTAAGGCTTAGTTCACCATATAGCAATGTATATATTGACCTATTTTCCCCTCGACTTTCTGTGATTCCCTACATCTCACCTTTCTTTGCAGACAAGCCATTTGAAATACCCTTAACTTATTTCACAGCCAATAAGTCTTTGAAATAATGTGTATTTTTTAGAGAAATCTTCTTATATAATTAGGCAGAAAATCTGACCTGCCATAGTTTTCAAAACAGCATAATTTCACTCTTCTCAATGATTAATCTGTTGTATTACACAACCTCTGAGTATTTAGCTTTATCAATGACATGTCCTTTAAAAATGTTTTAGAGATCCTACCAGTCTTTGAAAACATCCTTGTGCCTTGTTTCAGTTCCAGTTTTATGTATATTTTCTGCCTTGCACCCGATTATTCCTACATCTGATGGATGGCCTTGGGAATCTAATTCTGGTATTGATTATTTTTGCTGATTGTCTCCCCTTGTAGCTGCTTTCTTCATTATTGTGTACATTTAGATCATGAGCTCATGTTTAGCTAAACAGCTGACCTTGTAAGAGGCTTAGGTGTGAACGCTCGTAAGTTTCAGCAGAAAGTCGGCAAAGATTTATTTGTGTCCCTCCAATGAGTGGCCCGCAAGGACCCCGTTTTCTACAAGTGTTGGTCCAATACTCCCTCTAGAGGCAGGGGACTCACACAGGGCTGCTTTGCGGGCCAAGATCTGGGGCCGGGGCAGTGGGCGGCCTGTGGCCCGGGCAGGAGCCTCTCCGCGTGTGTCCCAGGGACCCATCAGCCTGCGAACCTCGGTCACCTGGCAGGAAGCTACGATGCCCAGACCTATGCTTAGCTGTGCAGCGAGGTGTACTGCACGGACAGGTTCCACACACACTTCAAGTAAGAGGGCGGCCTGAGAGGAAATGTGAGAGTTTGGGCAGCTGTACCGACAAAGAAAGTGCCCTTTGGCCTGGGCCTAAATGCTTGTGACACTCCACTGGGCCTGCCGGGCTCTGAGGGCCCTGCCCTGGGCCCCCTGCTCCCCTGCCCTTTGTTCAGTCACAGCAGAGATGGCCACACCCACTCCCTCAGTGAGGGCAGTGTTCCAACCTCCCTCAGCCCCGCCCCCTCTCCGCAGGTTACCATGGACTACAGAGGCTGCATTCTGAGGCCAGGGCGTTCCGAGAATGCCAAGGGCAGACATGATGACCTTCAATGATTTCCTCTTGTGTCAGTTTTGGTAAACTTCAGGAGCTAGGAAAAGGTCCCCTTTACAGAAATGTTCAAATTTACTGGCATTTCATATATTCTCTGCTCTAACATTGTCCTGACTCTTTCTGTATATTCTTTACTTATGTTTTTGTTTTCCTTAATCAAAGTGTTTCTTTTAAATCTTTTCAAAGAAGATTCTTTGGACTTACTAAATCACCTGAATTTTATACGTTTTCTGTTGTATTAAGTTCTGCTCATATCTTTATTTAACTTTTTTCTATGTTCTCAGGGTTTATTGTTTTCATCTTCTGATGTCAATTAAAACACTTGGTTATTCATTTAATAAATCTTTTTACTTATAAAGATTTGAACTTTTGAAGATCCCAGCTTACTTGTGCGTTTCTAAGGGTCAGGTCCTCTCCATTGTTGCTGGCCTAAGGCTTAGTTTACCATATAGCAATGTATATATTGACCTATTTTCCCCTCGACTTTCTGTGATTCCCTACATCTCACCTTTCTTTGCAGACAAGCCATTTGAAATACACTTAACTTATTTCACAGCCAATAAGTCTTTGAAATAATGTGTATTTTTTAGAGAAATCTTCTTATATAATTAGGCAGAATATCTGACCTGCCATAGTTTTCAAAACAGCATAATTTCACTCTTCTCAATGATTAATCTGTTGTATTACACAACCTCTGAGTATTTAGCTTTATCAATGACATGTCCTTTAAAAATGTTTTAGAGATCCTACCAGTCTTTGAAAACATCCTTGTGCCTTGTTTCAGTTCCAGTTTTATGTATATTTTCTGCCTTGCACCCGATTATTCCTACATCTGATGGATGGCCTTGGGAATCTAATTCTGGTATTGATTGTTTTTGCAGATTGTCTCCTCTTGTAGCTGCTTTCTTCATTATTGTGTACATTTAGATCATGAGCTCATGTTTAGCTAAACAGCTGACCTTGTAAGAGGCTTAGGTGTGAACGCTCGTAAGTTTCAGCAGAAAGTCGGCAAAGATTTATTTGTGTCCCTCCAATGAGTGGCCCGCAAGGATCCCGTTTTCTACAAGTGTTGGTCCAATACTCCCTCTAGAGGCAGGGGACTCAGACAGGGCTGCTTTGCGGGCCCCGATCTGGGGCAGGGGCAGTAGGAGGCCTGTGACCCGGGCAGGAGCCTCTCCGCGTGTATCCCAGGGACCTATCTGCCTGCGAACCTCGGTCAACTGGCAGGAAGCTACGATGCCCAGACCTATGATTAGCTGTGCAGCGAGGTGTACTGCGCGGACAGGTTCCACACACACTTCAAGTAAGAGGGCGGCCTGAGAGGAAAGGTGAGAGTTTGGGCAGCTGTGCAGACAAAGAAAGCGGCCTTTGGCCTGGGCCTAAATGCTTGTGACACTCCACTGGGCCTGCCGGGCTCTGAGGGCCCTGCCCTCGGCCACCTGCTCCCCTGCCCTTTGTTCAGTCACAGCAGAGATGGCCACACCCACTCCCTCAGTGAGGGCAGTGTTCCAACCTCCCTCAGCCCCACCCCCTCTCCGCAGGTTACCATGGACTACAGAGGCTGCATTCTGTGGCCAGGGCGTTCCGAGAATGCCAAGGGCAGACATGATGACCTTAAATGATTTCCTCTTGTGTCAGTTTTGGTAAACTTTCGGAGCTAGGAAAATGTCCCCTTTACAGAAATGTTCAAATGTCCTGGCATTTCATATATTCTCTGCTCTAACATTGTCCTGAATCTTTCTGTATATTCTTTACTTATGTTTTTGTTTTCCTTAATCAAAGTGTGTCTTTTAAATCTTTTCAAAGAAGATTCTTTGGACTTACTAAATCACCTGAATTTTATACGTTTTCTGTTGTATTAAGTTCTGCTCATATCTTTATTTATCTTTTTTCTATGTTCTCAGGGTTTATTGTTTTCATCTTCTGATGGAAATTAAAACACTTGGTTATTCATTTTAATAAATCTTTTTACTTATAAAGATTTGAACTTTTGAAGATCCCAGCTTACTTGTGCGTTTCTAAGGGTCAGGTCCTCTTCATTTTTGCTGGCCTAAGGCTTAGTTCACCATATAGCAATGTATATATTGACCTATTTTCCCCTCGACTTTCTGTGATTCCCTACATCTCACCTTTCTTTGCAGACAAGCCATTTGAAATACCCTTAACTTATTTCACAGCCAATAAGTCTTTGAAATAATTTTTATTTTTTAGAGAAATCTTCTTATATAATTAGGCAGAAAATCTGACCTGCCATAGTTTTCAAAACAGCATAATTTCACTCTTCTCAATGATTAATCTGTTGTATTACACAACCTCTGAGTATTTAGCTTTATCAATGACATGTCCTTTAAAAATGTTTTAGAGATCCTACCGGTCTTTGAAAACATCCTTGTGCCTTGTTTCAGTTCCAGTTTTATGTATATTTTCTGCCTTGCACCCGCCCGATTATTCCTACATCTGATGGATGGCCTTGGGAATCTAATTCTGGTATTGATTGTTTTTGCTGATTGTCTCCCCTTGTAGCTGCTTTCTTCATTATTGTGTACATTTAGATCATGAGCTCATGTTTAGCTAAACAGCTGACCTTGTAAGAGGCTTAGGTGTGAACGCTCGTAAGTTTCAGCAGAAAGTCGGCAAAGATTTATTTGTGTCCCTCCAATGAGTGGCCCGCAAGGACCCCGTTTTCTACAAGTGTTGGTCCAATACTCCCTCTAGAGGCAGGGGACTCAGACAGGGCTGCTTTGCGGCCCCGGATCTGGGGCAGGGGCAGTGGGCGGCCTGTGGCCCGGGCAGGAGCCTCTCCGCGTGTGTCCCAGGGACCCATCTGCCTGCGAACCTCGGTCACCTGGCAGGAAGCTACGATGCCCAGACCTATGCTTAGCTGTGCAGCGAGGTGTACTGCGCGGACAGGTTCCACACACACTTCAAGTACGAGGGTGGCCTGAGAGGAAAGGTGAGAGTTTGGGCAGCTGTGCAGACAAAGAAAGCGGCCTTTGGCCTGGGCCTAAATGCTTGTGACACTCCACTGGGCCTGCCGGGCTCTGAAGGCCGTGCCCTGTGCCCCCTGCTCCCCTGCCCTTTGTTCAGTCACAGCAGAGATGGCCACACCCACTCCCTCAGTGAGGGCAGTGTTCCAACCTCCCTCAGCCCCGCCCCCTCTCCACAGGTTACCATGGACTACAGAGGCTGCATTCTGAGGCCAGGGCGTTCCGAGAATGCCAAGGGCAGACATGATGACCTTAAATGATTTCCTCTTGTGTCAGTTTTGGTAAACTTTAGGAGCTAGGAAAAGGTCCCCTTTACAGAAATGTTCAAATGTCCTGGCATTTCATATATTCTCTGCTCTAACATTGTCCTGAATCTTTCTGTATATTCTTTACTTATGTTTTTGTTTTCCTTAATCAAAGTGTGTCTTTAAAATCTTTTCAAAGAAGATTCTTTGGACTTACTAAATCACTTTAATTTTATATGTTTTCTGTTGTAATAAGTTCTGCTCATATCTTTATTTATCTTTTTTCTATGTTCTCAGGGTTTATTGTTTTCATCTTCTGATGTCAATTAAAACACTTGGTTATTCATTTAATAAAACTTTTTACTTATAAAGATTTGAACTTTTGAAGATCCCAGATTACTTGTGCGTTTCTAAGGGTCAGGTCCTCTCCATTGTTGCTGGCCTAAGGCTTAGTTCACCATATAGCAATGTATATATTGACCTATTTTCCCCTCGACTTTCTGTGATTCCCTACATCTCACCTTTCTTTGCAGACAAGCCATTTGAAATACCCTTAACTTATTTCACAGCCAATAAGGCTTTGAAATAATGTGTATTTTTTGGAGAAATCTTCTTATATAATTAGCCAGAATATCTGACCTGCCATAGTTTTCAAAACAGCATAATTTCACTCTTCTCAATGCTTAATCTGTTGTATTACACAACCTCTGAGTATTTAGCTTTATCAATGATATGTCCTTTAAAAATGTTTTAGAGATCCTACCAGTCTTTGAAAACATCCTTGTGCCTTGTTTCAGTTCCAGTTTTATGTATATTTTCTGCCTTGCACCCGATTATTCCTACATGTAATGGATGGCCTTGGGAATCTAATTCTGGTATTGATTGTTTTTGCTGATTGTCTCCCCTTGTAGCTGCTTTCTTCATTATTGTGTATATTTAGATCATGATCTCATGTTTAGCTAAACAGCTGACCTTGTAAGAGGCTTTGGTGTGAACGCTCGTAAGTTTCAGCAGAAAATCGGCAAAGATTTATTTGTGTCCCTACAATGAGTGGCCCGCAAGGACCCCGTTTTCTACAAGTGTTGGTCCAATACTCCCTCTAGAGGCAGGGGACTCAGACAGGGCTGCTTTGCGGGCCCCGATCTGGGGCAGGGGCAGTAGGAGTCCTGTGGCCCGTGCAGGAGCCTCTCCGCGTGTGTCCCAGGGACCCATCTGCCTGCGAACCTCGGTCAACAGGCAGGAAGGTACGATGCCCAGACCTATGCTTAGCTGTGCAGCGAGGTGTACTGCGCGGACAGGTTCCACACACATTTCAAGTAAGAGGGCGGCCTGAGAGGAAAGGTGAGAGTTTGGGCAGCTGTGCAGACAAAGAAAGCGGCCTTTGGCCTGGGCCTAAATGCTTGTGACACTCTACTGGGCCTGCCGGGCTCTGAGGGCCCTGCCCTGGGCCCCCTGCTCCCCTGCCCTTTGTTCAGTCACAGCAGAGATGGCCACACCCACTCCCTCAGTGAGGGCAGTGTTCCAACCTCCCTCAGCCCCGCCGCCTCTCCACAGGTTACCATGGACTACAGAGGCTGCATTCTGAGGCCAGGGCGTTCCGAGAATGCCAAGGGCAGACATGATGACCTTAAATGATTTCCTCTTGTGTCAGTTTTGGTAAACTTTAGGAGCTAGGAAAAGGTCCCCTTTACAGAAATGTTCAAATGTACTGGCATTTCATATATTCTCTGCTCTAACTTTGTCCTGACTCTTTCTGTATATTCTTTACTTATGTTTTTGTTTTCCTTAATCAAAGTGTGTCTTTTCAATATTTTCAAAGAAGGTTCTTTGGACTTACTAAATCACCTCAATTTTATACGTTTTCTGTTGTATTAAGTTCTGCTCATATCTTTATTTATCTTTTTTCTGTGTTCTCAGGATTTATTGTTTTCATCTTCTGATGGCAATTAAAACACTTGGTTATTCATTTTAATAAATCTTTTTACTTATAAAGATTTGAACTTTTGAAGATCCCAGCTTACATGTGCGTTTCTAAGGGTCAGGTCCTCTCCATTGTTGCTGGCCTAAGGCTTAGTTCACCATATAGCAATGTATATATTGACCTATTTTCCCCTCGACTTTCTGTGATTCCCTACATCTCACCTTTCTTTGCAGACAAGCCATTTGAAATACCCTTAACTTATTTCACAGCCAATAAGGCTTTGAAATAATGTGTAATTTTTAGAGAAATCTTTTTATATAATTAGGCAGAAAATCTGACCTGCCATAGTTTTCAAAACAGCATAATTTCACTCTTCTCAATGATTAATCTGTTGTATTACACAACCTCTGAGTATTTAGCTTTATCAATGACATGTCTTTTAAAAATGTTTTAGAGATCCTACCGGTCTTTGAAAACATCCTTGTGCCTTGTTTCAGTTCCAGTTTTATGTATATTTTCTGCCTTGCACCCGCCCGATTATTCCTACATCTGAAGGATGGCCTTGGGAATCTAATTCTGGTATTGATTGTTTTTGCTGATTGTCTCCCCTCGTAGCTGCTTTCTTCATTATTGTGTACATTTAGATCATGAGCTCATGTTTAGCTAAACAGCTGACCTTGTAAGAGGCTTAGGTGTGAACGCTCGTAAGTTTCAGCAGAAAGTCGGCAAAGATTTATTTGTGTCCCTCCAATGAGTGGCCCGCAAGGACCCCGTTTTCTACAAGTGTTGGTCCAATACTCCCTCTAGAGGCAGGGGACTCAGACAGGGCTGCTTTGCGGCCCCGGATCTGGGGCAGGGGCAGTGGGCGGCCTGTGGCCCGGGCAGGAGCCTCTCCGCGTGTGTCCCAGGGACCCATCTGCCTGCGAACCTCGGTCACCTGGCAGGAAGCTACGATGCCCAGACCTATGCTTAGCTGTGCAGCGAGGTGTACTGCGCGGACAGGTTCCACACACACTTCAAGTAAGAGGGCGGCCTGAGAGGAAAGGTGAGAGTTTGGGCAGCTGTGCAGACAAAGAAAGTGCCTTTGGCCTGGGCCTAAATGCTTGTGACACTCCACTGGGCCTGCCGGGCTCTGAAGGCCGTGCCCTGGGCCACCTGCTCCCCTACCCTTTGTTCAGTCACAGCAGAGATGGCCACACCCACTCCCTCAGTGAGGGCAGTGTTCCAACCTCTCTCAGCCCCGCCGCCTCTCCGCAGGTTACCATGGACTACAGAGGCTGCATTCTGAGGCCAGGGCATTCCGAGAATGCCAAGGACAGACATGATGACCTTAAATGATTTCCTCTTGTGTCAGTTTTGGTAAACTTTAGGAGCTAGGAAAAGGTCCCCTTTACAGAAATGTTCAAATGTACTGGCATTTCATATATTCTCTGCTCTAACTTTGTCCTGACTCTTTCTGTATATTCTTTACTTATGTTTTTGTTTTCCTTAATCAAAGTGTGTCTTTTCAATCTTTTCAAAGAAGGTTCTTTGGACTTACTAAATCACCTCAATTTTATACGTTTTCTGTTGTATTAAGTTCTGCTCATATCTTTATTTATCTTTTTTCTATGTTCTCAGGATTTATTGTTTTCATCTTCTGATGGCAATTAAAACACTTGGTTATTCATTTTAATAAATCTTTTTACTTATAAAGATTTGAACTTTTGAAGATCCCAGCTTACTTGTGCGTTTCTAAGGGTCAGGTCCCCTCCATTGTTGCTGGCCTAAGGCTTAGTTCACCATATAGCAATGTATATATTGACCTATTTTCCCCTCGACTTTCTGTGATTCCCTACATCTCACCTTTCTTTGCAGACAAGCCATTTGAAATACCCTTAACTTATTTCACAGCCAATAAGTCTTTGAAATAATGTGTATTTTTTAGAGAAATCTTCTTATATAATTATGCAGAAAATCTGACCTGCCATAGTTTTCAAAACAGCATAATTTCACTCTTCTCAATGATTAATCTGTTGTATTACACAACCTCTGAGTATTTAGCTTTATCAATGACATGTCCCTTAAAAATGTTTTAGAGATCCTACCAGTCTTTGAAAACATCCTTGTGCCTTGTTTCAGTTCCAGTTTTTTGTATATTTTCTGCCTTGCACCCGATTATTCCTACATCTGATGGATGGCCTTGGGAATCTAATTCTGGTATTGATTGTTTTTGCTAATTGTCTCCCCTTGTAGCTGCTTTCTTCATTATTGTGTACATTTAGATCATGAGCTCATGTTTAGCTAAACAGCTGACCTTGTAAGAGGCTTAAGTGTGAACGCTCGTAAGTTTCAGCAGAAAGTCGGCAAAGATTTATTTGTGTCCCTCCAATGAGTGGCCCGCAAGGACCCCGTTTTCTACAAGTGTTGGTCCAATACTCCCTTTAGAGGCAGGGGACTCAGACAGGGCTGCTTTGCGGGCCCCGATCTGGGGCAGGGGCTGTAGGAGGCCTGTGGCCCGGGCAGGAGCCTCTCCGCGTGTGTCCCAGGGACCCATCTGCCTGTGAACCTCGGTCAACTGGCAGGAAGCTACGATGCCCAGACCTATGATTAGCTGTTCAGCGAGGTGTACTGCGCGCACAGGTTCCACACACACTTCAATTAAGAGTGCGGCCTGAGAGGAAAGTTGAGAGTTTGGGCAGCTGTGCAGACAAAGAAAGCGGCCTTTGGCCTGGGCCTAAATGCTTGTGACACCCAACTGGGCCTGCCGGGCTCTGAGGGCCCTGCCCTGGGCCCCCTGCTCCCCTGTCCTTTGTTCAGTCACAGCAGAGATGGCCACACCCACTCCCTCAGTGAGGGCAGAGTTCCAACCTCCCTCAGCCCCGCCCCCTCTCCGCAGGTTACCATGGAATACAGAGGCTGCATTCTGAGGCCAGGGCGTTCCGAGAATGCCAAGGGCAGACATGATGACCTTCAATGACTTCCTTTTCTGTCAGTTTTGGTAAACTTTAGGAGCTAGGAAAAGGTCCCCTTTACAGAAATGTTCAAATTTACTGGCATTTCATATATTCTCTGCTCTAACATTGTCCTGATTCTTTCTGTATATTCTTTACTTATGTTTTTGTTTTCCTTAATCAAAGTGTGTCTTTTAAGTCTTTTCAAAGAAGATTCTTTGGACTTACTAAATCACCTGAATTTTATACGTTTTCTGTTGTATTAAGTTCTATTCATATCTTTATTTATCTTTTTTCTATGTTCTCAGGGTTTATTGTTTTAATCATCTGATGGCAATTAAAACACTTGGTTATTCATTTAATAAATCTTTTTACTTAAGAAGATTTGAACTTTTGATGATCCCAGCTTACTTGTGCATTTCTAAGGGTCAGGTCCTCTCCATTGTTGCTGGCCTAAGGTTTAGTTCACCATATAGCAATGTATATATTGACCTATTTTCCCCTCGACTTTCTGTGATTCCCTACATCTCACCTTTCTTTGCAGACAAGCCATTTGAAATACCCTTAACTTATTTCACAGCCAATAAATCTTTGAAATAATGTGTATTTTTCAGAGAAATCTTCCTATATAATTAGGCAGAATATCTGACCTGCCATAGTTTTCAAAACAGCATAATTTCACTCTTCTCAATGATTAATCTGTTGTATTACACAACCTCTGAGTATTTAGCTTTATCAATGACATGTCCTTTAAAAATGTTTTAGAGATCCTACCAGTCTTTGAAAACATCCTTTTGCCTTGTTTCAGTTCCAGTTTTATGTATATTTTCTGCCTTGCACCCGATTATTCCTACATCTGATGGATGGCCTTGGGAATCTAATTCTGGTATTGATAGTTTTTGCTGATTGTCTCCCCTTGTAGCTGCTTTCTTCATTATTGTGTACATTTAGATCATGAGCTCATGTTTAGCTAAACAGCTGACCTTGTAAGAGGCTTAGGTGTGAACGCTCGTAAGTTTCAGCAGAAAGTCGGCAAAGATTTATTTGTGTCCCTCCAATGAGTGGCCCGCAAGGACCCCGTTTTCTACAAGTGTTGGTCCAATACTCCCTCTAGAGGCAGGGGACTCAGACAGGGCTGCTTTGCAGGCCCCGATCTGGGGCAGGGGCAGTAGGAGGCCGGTGGCCCATGCAGGAGCCTCTCCACGTGTGTCCCAGGGTCCCATCTGCCTGCGAACCTCGGTCAACTGGCAGGAAGCTACGATGCCCAGACCAATGCTTAGCTGTGCAGCGAGGTGTACTGTGCGGACAGGTTCCACACACACTTCAAGTAAGAGGGCGGCCTGAGTGGAAAGGTGAGAGTTTGTGCAGCTGTGCAGACAAAGAAAGCGGCATTTGGCCTGGGCCTAAATGCTTGTGACACTCCACTGGGCCTGCCGGGATCTGAGGGCCCTGCCCTGGGCCCCCTGCTCCCCTGCCCTTTGTTCAGTCACAGCAGAGATGGCCACACCCACTCCCTCAGTGAGTGCAGTGTTCCAACCTCCCTCAGCCACGCCGCCTCTCCGCAGGTTACCATGGACTACAGAGGCTGCATTCTGAGGCCAGGGCGTTCCGAGAATGCCAAGGGCAGACATGATGACCTTAAATGATTTCCTCTTGTGTCAGTTTTGGTAAACTTTAGGAGCTAGGAAAAGGTCCCCTTTACAGAAATGTTCAAATGTACTGGCATTTCATATATTCTCTGCTCTAACATTGTCCTGACTCTTTCTGTATATTCTTTACTTATGTTTTTGTTTTCCTTAATCAAAGTGTGTCTTTTCAATCTTTTCAAAGAAGATTCTTTGGACTTACTAAATCACCTCAATTTTATACGTTTTCTGTTGTATTAAGTTCTGCGCATATCTTTATTTATCTTTTTTCTATGTTCTCAGGTTTTATTGTTTTCATCTTCTGATGGCAATTAAAACACTTGGTTATTCATTTTAATAAATCTTTTTACTTATAAAGATTTGAACTTTTGAAGATCCCAGCTTACTTGTGCGTTTCTAAGGGTCAGGTCCTCTCCATTTTTGCTGGCCTAAGGCTTAGTTCACCATATAGCAATGTATATATTGACCTATTTTCCCCTCGACTTTCTGTGATTCCCTACATCTCACCTTTCTTTGCAGACAAGCCATTTGAAATACCCTTAACTTATTTCACAGCCAATAAGTCTTTGAAATAATGTGTATTTTTTAGAGAAATCTTCTTATATAATTAGGCAGAAAATCTGACCTGCCATAGTTTTCAAAACAGCATAATTTCACTCTTCTCAATGATTAATCTGTTGTATTACACAACTTCTGAGTATTTAGCTTTATCAATGACATGTCCTTTAAAAATGTTTTAGAGATCCTACCAGTCTTTGAAAACATCCTTGTGCCTTGTTTCAGTTCCAGTTTTATGTATATTTTCTGCCTTGCACCCGATTATTCCTACATCTGATGGATGGCCTTGGGAATCTAATTCTGGTATTGATTAATTTTGCTGATTGTCTCCCCTTGTAGCTGCTTTCTTCATTATTGTGTACATTTAGATCATGAGCTCATGTTTAGCTAAACAGCTGACCTTGTAAGAGGCTTAGGTGTGAACGCTCGTAAGTTTCAGCAGAAAGTCGGCAAAGATTTATTTGTTTCCCTCCAATGAGTGGCCCGCAAGGACCCCGTTTTCTACAAGTGTTGGTCCAATACTCCCTCTAGAGGCAGGGGACTCAGACAGGGCTGATTTGCAGCCCCCGATCTGAGGCAGGGGCAGTGGGCGGCCTGTGGCCGGGCAGGAGCCTCTCCGCGTGTGTCCCAGGGACCCATCAGCCTGCGAACCTCGGTCACCTGGCAGGAAGCTACGATGCCCAGACCTATGCTTAGCTGTGCAGCGAGGTGTACTGCACGGACAGGTTCCACACACACTTCAAGTAAGAGGGCGGCCTGAGAGGTAATGTGAGAGTTTGGGCAGCTGTACCGACAAAGAAAGTGCCCTTTGGCCTGGGCCTAAATGCTTGTGACACTCCACTGGGCCTGCCGGGCTCTGAGGGCCCTGCCCTGGGCCCCCTGCTCCCCTGCCCTTTGTTCAGTCACAGCAGAGATGGCCAAACCCACTCCCTCAGTGAGGGCAGTGTTCCAACCTCCCTCAGCCCCGCCCCCTCTCCGCAGGTTACCATGGACTACAGAGGCTGCATTCTGAGGCCAGGGCGTTCCGAGAATGCCAAGGGCAGACATGATGACCTTCAATGATTTCCTCTTGTGTCAGTTTTGGTAAACTGCAGGAGATAGGAAAAGGTCCCCTTTACAGAAATGTTCAAATTTACTGGCATTTCATATATTCTCTGCTCTAACATTGTCCTGACTCTTTCTGTATATTCTTTACTTATTTTTTGGTTTTCCTTAATCAAAGTGTGTCTTTTAAATCTTTTCAAAGAAGATTCTTTGGACTTACTAAATCACCTGAATTTTATACGTTTTCTGTTGTATTAAGTTCTGCTCATATCTTTATTTATCTTTTTTCTATGTTCTCAGGGTTTATTGTTTTCATCTTCTGATGTCAATTAAAACACTTGGTTATTCATTTAATAAATCTTTTTACTTATAAAGATTTGAACTTTTGAAGATCTCAGCTTACTTGTGCGTTTCTAAGGGTCAGGTCTTCTCCATTGTTGCTGGCCTAAGGCTTAGTTCACCATATAGCAATGTATATATTGACCTATTTTCCCCTCGACTTTCTGTGATTCCCTACATCTCACCTTTCTTTGCAGACAAGCCATTTGAAATACCCTTAACTTATTTCACAGCCAATAAGTCTTTGAAATAATGTGTATTTTTTACAGAAATCTTCTTATATAATTATGCAGAATATCTGACCTGCCATAGTTTTCAAAACAACATAATTTCACTCTTCTCAATGATTAATCTGTTGTATTACACAACCTCTGAATATTTAGCTTTATCAATGACATGTCCTTTAAAAATGTTTTAGAGATCCTACCAGTCTTTGAAAACATCCTTGTGCCTTGTTTCAGTTCCAGTTTTATGTATATTTTCTGCCTTGCAACTGATTATTCCTACATCTGATGGATGGCCTTGGGAATCTAATTCTGGTATTGATTGTTTTTGCTGATTGTCTCCCCTTGTAGCTGCATTCTGCATTATTGTGTACATTTAGATCATGAGCTCATGTTTAGCTAAACAGCTGACCTTGTAAGAGGCTTAGGTGTGAACGCTCGTAAGTTTCAGCAGAAAGTCGGCAAAGATTTATTTGTGTCCCTCCAATGAGTGGCCCGCAAGGACCACGTGTTCTACAAGTGTTGGTCCAATACTCCCTCTAGAGGCAGGGGACTCAGAGAGGGCTGCTTTGCGGCCCACGATCTGTGGCAGGGGCAGTGGGCGGCCTGTGGCCCGGGCAGGAGCCTCTCCGCCTGTGTCCCAAGGACCCATCTGACTGCGAACCTCGGTCACCTGGCAGGAAGCTACGATGCCCAGACTTATGCTTAGCTGTGCAGCGAGGTGTACTGCGCGGATAGGTTCCACACACACTTCAAGTAAGAGGGCGGCCTGAGAGGAAAGGTGAGAGTTTGGGCAGCTGTGCAGACAAAGAAAGCGGCCTTTGGCCTGGGCCTAAATGCTTGTGACACTCCACTGGTCCTGCCGGGCTCTGAGGGCCCAGCCCTGAGACCCCTGCTCCCCTGCCCTTTGTTCAGTCACAGCAGAGATGGCCACACCCACTCCCTCAGTGAGGGCAGTGTTCCAACCTCCCTCAGCCGCGCCCCCTCTCCGCAGGTTACCATGGACTACAGAGGCTGCATTCTGAGGCCAGGGCGTTCCGAGAATGCCAAGGGCAGACATGATGACCTTAAATGATTTCCTCTTGTGTCAGTTTTGGTAAACTTTAGGAGCTACGAAATGGTCCCCTTTACAGAAATGTTCAAATTTACTGGCATTTCATATATTCTCTGCTCTAACATTGTCCTGACTCTTTCTGTATATTCTTTACTTATGTTTTTGTTTTCCTTAATCAAAGTGTGTCTTTTAAATCTTTTCAAAGAAGATTCTTTGCACTTACTAAATCACCTGAATTTTATACGTTTTCTGTTGTATTAAGTTCTGCTCATATCTTTATTTATCTTTTTTCTATGTTCTTAGGGTTTATTGTTTTCATCTTCTGATGGCAATTAAAACACTTGGTTATTCATTTTAATAAATCTTTTTACTTATAAAGATTTGAACTTTTGAAGATCCCAGCTTACTTGTGCGTTTCTAAGGGTCAGGTCCTCTCCATTGTTGCCGGCCTAAGGCTTAGGTCACCATATAGCAATGTATATATTGACCTAATTTCCCCTCGACTTTCTGTGATTCCCTACATCTCACCTTTCTTTGCAGACAAGCCATTTGAAATACCCTTAACTTATTTCACAGCCAATATGTCTTTGAAATACTGTGTATTTATTAGAGAAGTCTTCTTATATAATTAGGCAGAAAATCTCACCTGCCATCGTCTTCAAAACAGCATAATTTCACTCTTCTCAGTGATTAATCTGTTGTATTACACAACCTCTGAGTATTTAGCTTTATCAATGACATGTCCTTTAAAAATGTTTTAGAGATCCTACCAGTCTTTGAAAACATCCTTGTGCCTTGTTTCAGTTCCAGTTTTATGTATATTTTCTGCCTTGCAACTGATTATTCCTACATCTGATGGATGGCCTTGTGAATCTAATTCTGGTGTTGATTGTTTTTGCTGATTGTCTCCCCTTGTAGCTGCTTTCTTCATTATTGTGTACATTTAGATCATGAGCTCATGTTTAGCTAAACAGCTGACCTTGTAAGAGGCTTAGGTGTGAACGCTCGTAAGTTTCAGCAGAAAGTTGGCAAAGATTTATTTGTGTCCCTCCAATGAGTGGCCCGCAAGGACCCCGTTTTCTACAAGTGTTGGTCCAATACTCCCTCTAGAGGCAGGGGACTCAGACAGGGCTGCTTTGCGGCCCCCGATCTGGGGCAGGGGCAGTGGGCGGCCTGTGGCCCGGGCAGGAGCCTCTCCGAGTGTGTCCCAGGGACCCATCTGCCTGCGAACCTCGGTCAACTGGCAGGAAGCTACGATGCCCAGACCTATGCTTAGCTGTGCAGCGAGGTGTACTGCGCGGACAGGTTCCACACACACTTCAAGTAAGAGGGAGGCCTGAGAGGAAAGGTGAGAGTTTGGGCAGCTGTGCAGACAAAGAAAGCGCCCTTTGGCCTGGGCCTAAATGCTTGTGACACTCCACTGGGCCTGCCGGGCTCTGAGGGCCCTGCCCTGGGCCACCTGCTCGCCTGCCCTTTGTTCAGTCACAGCAGAGATGGCCACACCCACTCCCTCAGTGAGGGCAGTGTTCCAACCTCCCTCAGCCCCGCCCCCTCTCCGCAGGTTACCATGGACTACAGAGGCTGCATTCTGAGGCCAGGGCGTTCCAATGATGCCAAGGGCAGACATGATGACCTTCAATGATTTCCTCTTTTGTCACTTTTCGTAAACTTTAGGAGCTAGGAAAAGGTCCCCTTTACAGAAATGTTCAAATTTACTGGCATTTCATATATTCTCTGTTCTAACATTGTCCTGACTCTTTCTGTATATTCTTTACTTATGTTTTTGTTTTCCTTAATCAAAGTGTGTGTTTTAAATCTTTTCAAAGAAGATTCTTTGGACTTACTAAATCAACTGAATTTTATACGTTTTCTGTTGTATTAATTTCTGCTCATATCTTTATTTATCTTTTTTCTATGTTCTCAGGGTTTATTGTTTTCATCTTCTGATGTCAATTAAAACACTTGGTTATTCATTTTAATAAATCTTTTTACTTATAAAGATTTGAACTTTTGAAGATCCCAGCTTACTTGTGCGTTTCTAAGGGTCAGGTCCTCTCCATTTTTGCTGGCCTAAGGCTTATTTCACCTTATAGCAATGTATATATTGAACTATTTTCCCCTCGACTTTCTGTGATTCCCTACATCTAACCTTTCTTTGCAGACAAGCCATTTGAAATACCCTTAACTTATTTCACAGCCAATAAATCTTTGAAATAATGTGTATTTTTTAGAGAAATCTTCTTATATAATTAGGCAGAAAATCTGACCTGCCATAGTTTTCAAAACAGCATAATTTCACTCTTCTCAATGATTAATCTGTTGTATTACACAACCTCTGAGTATTTAGCTTTATCAATGTCATGTCCTTTAAAAATGTTTTAGAGATCCTACCAGTCTTTGAAAACATCCTTGTGCCTTGTTTCAGTTCCAGTATTATGTATATTTTCTGCCTTGCACACGATTATTCCTACATCTGATGGATGGCCTTGGGAATCTAATTCTGGTATTGATTGTTTTTGCTGATTGTCTCCCCTTGTAGCTGCATTCTGCATTATTGTGTACATTTAGATCATGAGCTCATGTTTAGCTAAACAGCTGACCTTGTAAGAGGCTTAGGTGTGAACGCTCGTAAGTTTCAGCAGAAAGTCGGCAAAGATTTATTTGTGTCCCTCCAATGAGTGGCCCGCAAGGACCACGTGTTCTACAAGTGTTGGTCCAATACTCCCTCTAGAGGCAGGGGACTCAGAGAGGGCTGCTTTGCGGCCCACGATCTGTGGCAGGGGCAGTGGGCGGCCTGTGGCCCGGGCAGGAGCCTCTCCGCGTGTGTCCCAAGGACCCATCTGACTGCGAACCTCGGTCACCTGGCAGGAAGCTACGATGCCCAGACTTATGCTTAGCTGTGCAGCGAGGTGTACTGCGCGGACAGGTTCCACACACACTTCAAGTAAGAGGGCGGCCTGAGAGGAAAGGTGAGAGTTTGGGCAGCTGTGCAGACAAAGAAAGCGCCCTTTGGCCTGGGCCTAAATGCTTGTGACACTCCACTGGGCCTGCCGGGCTCTGAGGGCCCAGCCCTGAGCCCCCTGCTCCCCTGCCCTTTGTTCAGTCACAGCAGAGATGGCCACACCCACTCCCTCAGTGAGGGCAGTGTTCCAACCTCCCTCAGCCGCGCCCCCTCTCCGCAGGTTACCATGGACTACAGAGGCTGCATTCTGAGGCCAGGGCGTTCCGAGAATGCCAAGGGCAGACATGATGACCTTAAATGATTTCCTCTTGTGTCAGTTTTGGTAAACTTTAGGAGCTACGAAATGGTCCCCTTTACAGAAATGTTCAAATTTACTGGCATTTCATATATTCTCTGCTCTAACATTGTCCTGACTCTTTCTGTATATTCTTTACTTATGTTTTTGTTTTCCTTAATCAAAGTGTGTCTTTTAAATCTTTTCAAAGAAGATTCTTTGCACTTACTAAATCACCTGAATTTTATACGTTTTCTGTTGTATTAAGTTCTGCTCATATCTTTATTTATCTTTTTTCTATGTTCTTAGGGTTTATTGTTTTCATCTTCTGATGGCAATTAAAACACTTGGTTATTCATTTTAATAAATCTTTTTACTTATAAAGATTTGAACTTTTGAAGATCCCAGCTTACTTGTGCGTTTCTAAGGGTCAGGTCCTCTCCATTGTTGCCTGCCTAAGGCTTAGGTCACCATATAGCAATGTATATATTGACCTAATTTCCCCTCGACTTTCTGTGATTCCCTACATCTCACCTTTCTTTGCAGACAAGCCATTTGAAATACCCTTAACTTATTTCACAGCCAATATGTCTTTGAAATACTGTGTATTTATTAGAGAAGTCTTCTTATATAATTAGGCAGAAAATCTCACCTGCCATCGTCTTCAAAACAGCATAATTTCACTCTTCTCAGTGATTAATCTGTTGTATTACACAACCTCTGAGTATTTAGCTTTATCAATGACATGTCCTTTAAAAATGTTTTAGAGATCCTACCAGTCTTTGAAAACATCCTTGTGCCTTGTTTCAGTTCCAGTTTTATGTATATTTTCTGCCTTGCAACTGATTATTCCTACATCTGATGGATGGCCTTGGGAATCTAATTCTGGTGTTGATTGATTTTGCTGATTGTCTCCCCTTGTAGCTGCTTTCTTCATTATTGTGTACATTTAGATCATGAGCTCATGTTTAGCTAAACAGCTGACCTTGTAAGAGGCTTAGGTGTGAACGCTCGTAAGTTTCAGCAGAAAGTCGGCAAAGATTTATTTGTGTCCCTCCAATGAGTGGCCCGCAAGGACCCCGTTTTCTACAAGTGTTGGTCCAATACTCCCTCTAGAGGCAGGGGACTCAGACAGGGCTGCTTTGCGGCCCCCAATCTGGGGCAGGGGCAGTGGGCGGCCTGTGGCCCGGGCAGGAGCCTCTCCGAGTGTGTCCCAGGGACCCATCTGCCTGCGAACCTCGGTCAACTGGCAGGAAGCTACGATGCCCAGACCTATGCTTAGCTGTGCAGCGAGGTGTACTGCGCGGACAGGTTCCACACACACTTCAAGTAAGAGGGCGGCCTGAGAGGAAAGGTGAGAGTTTGGGCAGCTGTGCAGACAAAGAAAGCAGCCTTTGGCCTGGGCCTAAATGCTTGTGACACTCCACTGGGCCTGCCGGGATCTGAGGGCCCTGCCCTGGGCCCCCTGCTCCCCTGCCCTTTGTTCAGTCACAGCAGAGATGGCCACACCCACTCCCTCAGTGAGGGCAGTGTTCCAACCTCCCTCAGCCCCGCCCCCTCTCCGCAGGTTACCATGGACTACAGAGGCTGCATTCTGAGGCCAGGGCGTTCCAAGGATGCCAAGGGCAGACATGATGACCTTCAATGATTTCCTCTTTTGTCAGTTTTCGTAAACTTTAGGAGCTAGGAAAAGGTCCCCTTTACAGAAATGTTCAAATTTACTGGCATTTCATATATTCTCTGTTCTAACATTGTCCTGACTCTTTCTGTATATTCTTTACTTATGTTTTTGTTTTCCTTAATCAAAGTGTGTGTTTTAAATCTTTTCAAAGAAGATTCTTTGGACTTACTAAATCAACTGAATTTTATACGTTTTCTGTTGTATTAATTTCTGCTCATATCTTTATTTATCTTTTTTCTATGTTCTCAGGGTTTATTGTTTTCCTCTTCTGATGTCAATTAAAACACTTGGTTATTCATTTTAATAAATCTTTTTACTTATAAAGATTTGAACTTTTTAAGATCCCAGCTTACTTGTGCGTTTCTAAGGGTCAGGTCCTCTCCATTTTTGCTGGCCTAAGGCTTATTTCACCTTATAGCAATGTATATATTGACCTATTTTCCCCTCGACTTTCTGTGATTCCCTACATCTAACCTTTCTTTGCAGACAAGCCATTTGAAATAACCTTAACTTATTTCACAGCCAATAAGTCTTTGAAATAATGTGTATTTTTTAGAGAAATCTTCTTATATAATTAGGCAGAAAATCTGACCTGCCATAGTTTTCAAAACAGCATAATTTCACTCTTCTCAATGATTAATCTGTTGTATTACACAACCTCTGAGTATTTAGCTTTATCAATGTCATGTTTTTAAAAATGTTTTAGAGATCCTACCAGTCTTTGAAAACATCCTTGTGCCTTGTTTCAGTTCCAGTTTTATGTATATTTTCTGCCTTGCACACGATTATTCCTACATCTGATGGATGGCCTTGGGAATCTAATTCTGGTATTGATTGTTTTTGCTGATTGTCTCCCCTTGTAGCTGCATTCTGCATTATTGTGTACATTTAGATCATGAGCTCATGTTTAGCTAAACAGCTGACCTTGTAAGAGGCTTAGGTGTGAACGCTCGTAAGTTTCAGCAGAAAGTCGGCAAAGATTTATTTGTGTCCCTCCAATGAGTGGCCCGCAAGGACCACGTGTTCTACAAGTGTTGGTCCAATACTCCCTCTAGAGGCAGGGGACTCAGAGAGGGCTGCTTTGCGGCCCACGATCTGTGGCAGGGGCAGTGGGCGCCCTGTGGCCCGGGCAGGAGCCTCTCCGCGTGTGTCCCAAGGACCCATCTGACTGCGAACCTCGGTCACCTGGCAGGAAGCTACGATGCCCAGACTTATGCTTAGCTGTGCAGCGAGGTGTACTGCGTGGACAGGTTCCACACACACTTCAAGTAAGAGGGCGGCCTGAGAGGAAAGGTGAGAGTTTGGGCAGCTGTGCAGACAAAGAAAGCGCCCTTTGGCCTGGGCCTAAATGCTTGTGACACTCCACTGGGCCTGCCGGGCTCTGAAGGCCCAGCCCTGAGCCCCCTGCTCCCCTGCCCTTTGTTCAGTCACAGCAGAGATGGCCACACCCACTCCCTCAGTGAGGGCAGTGTTCCAACCTCCCTCAGCCGCGCCCCCTCTCCGCAGGTTACCATGGACTACAGAGGCTACATTCTGAGGCCAGGGCGTTCCGAGAATGCCAAGGGCAGACATGATGACCTTAAATGATTTCCTCTTGTGTCAGTTTTGGTAAACTTTAGGAGCTACGAAATGGTCCGTTTACAGAAATGTTCAAATTTACTGACATTTCATATATTCTCTGTTCTAACATTGTCCTGACTCTTTCTGTATATTCTTTACTTATGTTTTTGTTTTCCTTAATCAAAGTGTGTCTTTTAAATCTTTTCAAAGAAGATTCTTTGCACTTACTAAATCACCTGAATTTTATACGTTTTCTGTTGTATTAAGTTCTGCTCATATCTTTATTTATCTTTTTTCTATGTTCTTAGGGTTTATTGTTTTCATCTTCTGATGGCAATTAAAACACTTGGTTATTCATTTTAATAAATCTTTTTACTTATAAAGATTTGAACTTTTGAAGATCCCAGCTATCTTGTGCGTTTCTAAGGGTCAGGTCCTCTCCATTGTTGCCGGCCTAAGGCTTAGGTCACCATATAGCAATGTATATATTGACCTAATTTCCCCTCGACTTTCTGTGATTCCCTACATCTCACGTTTCTTTGCAGACAAGCCATTTGAAATACCCTTAACTTATTTCACAGCCAATATGTCTTTGAAATACTGTGTATTTATTAGAGAAGTCTTCTTATATAATTAGGCAGAAAATCTCACCTGCCATCGTCTTCAAAACAGCATAATTTCACTCTTCTCAGTGATTAATCTGTTGTATTACACAACCTCTGAGTATTTAGCTTTATCAATGACATGTCCTTTAAAAATGTTTTAGAGATCCTACCAGTCTTTGAAAACATCCTTTTGCCTTGTTTCAGTTCCAGTTTTATGTATATTTTCAGCCTTGCACCCGATTATTCCTACATCTGATGGATGGCCTTGGGAATCTAATTCTGGTATTGATTGTTTTTGCTGATTGTCTCCCCTTGTAGCTGCTTTCTTCATTATTGTGTACATTTAGATCATGAGCTCATGTTTAGCTAAACAGCTGACCTTGTAAGAGGCTTAGGTGTGAACGCTCGTAAGTTTCAGCAGAAAGTCGGCAAAGATTTATTTGTGTCCCTCCAATGAGTGGCCCGCAAGGACCCCGTTTTCTACAAGTGTTGGTCCAATACTCCCTCTAGAGGCAGGGGACTCAGACAGGGCTGCTTTGCGGCCCCCGATCTGGGGCAGGGGCAGTAGGCGGCCAGAGGCCCGGGCAGGAGCCTCTCCGCGTGTGTCCCAGGGACCCATCTGCCTGTGAACCTCGGTCAACTGGCAGGAAGCTACGATGCCCAGACCTATGTTTAGCTGTGCAGCGAGGTGTACTGCGCGGACAGGTTCCACACACACTTCAAGTAAGAGGGCGGCCTGAGAGGAAAGGTGAGAGTTTGGGCAGCTGTGCAGACAAAGAAAGCGCCCTTTGGCCTGGGCCTAAATGCTTGTGACACTCCACTGGGCCTGCCGGGCTCTGAGGGCCCTGCCCTGGGCCCCCTGCTACCCTGCCCTTTGTTCAGTCACAGCAGAGATGGCCACACCCACTCCCTCAGTGAGGGCAGTGTTCCAACCTCCCTCAGCCCCACCGCCTCTCCGCAGGTTACCATGGACTACAGAGGCTGCATTCTGAGGCCAGGGCGTTCCGAGAATGCCAAGGGCAGACATGATGACCTTCAATGATTTCCTCTTGTGTCAGTTTTGGTAAACTTTAGGAGCTAGGAAAAGGTCCCCTTTACAGAAATGTTCAAATTTACTGGCATTTCATATATTCTCTGCTCTAACATTGTCCTGACTCTTTCTGTATATTCTTTACTTATGTTTTTGTTTTCCTTAATCAAAGTGTGTCTTTTAAGTCTTTTCAAAGAAGATTCTTTGGACTTACTAAATCACCTGAATTTTATACGTTTTCTGTTGTATTAAGTTCTGCTCATATCTTTATTTATATTTTTTCTATGTTCTCAGGGTTTATTGTTTTCATCTTCTGATGTCAATTAAAACACTTGGTTATTCATTTTAATAAATCTTTTTACTTATAAAGATTTGAACTTTTGAAGATCCCAGCTTACTTGTGCATTTCTAAGGGTCAGGTCCTCTCCATTGTTGCTGGCCTAAGGCTTAGTTCACCATATAGCAATGTATATATTGACCTATTTTCCCCTCGACTTTCTGTGATTCCCTACATCTCACCTTTCTTTGCAGACAAGCCATTTGAAATACCCTTAACTTATTTCACAGCCAATAAGTCTTTGAAATAATGTGTATTTTTTAGAGAAATCTTCTTATATAATTAGGCAGAATATCTGACCTGCCACAGTTTTCAAAACAGCATAATTTCACTCTTCTCAATGATTAATCTCTTGTATTACACAAACTCTGAGTATTTAGCTTTATCAATGACATGACCTTTAAAAATGTTTTAGAGATCCTACCAGTCTTTGAAAACATCCTTGTGCCTTGTTTCAGTTCCAGTTTTATGTATATTTTCTGCCTTGCACCCGATTATTCCTACATCTGATGGATGGCCTTGGGAATCTTATCCTGGTATTGATTGTTTTTGCTAATTGTCTCCCCTTGTAGCTGCATTCTGCATTATTGTGTACATTTAGATCATGAGCTCATGTTTAGCTAAACAGCTGACCTTGTAAGAGGCTTAGGTGTGAACGCTCGTAAGTTTCAGCAGAAAGTCGGCCAAGATTTCTTTGTGTCCCTCCAATGAGTGGCCCGCAAGGACCCCGTTTTCTACAAGTGTTGGTCCAATACTCCCTCTAGAGGCAGGGGACTCAGACAGGGCTGTTTTTCGGCCCCCGATCTGGGGCAGGAGCAGTGGGCGGCCTGTGGCCCGGGCAGGAGCCTCTCCGCGTGTGTCCCAGGGACACATCTGCCTGCGGACCTCGGTCACCTGGCAGGAAGCTATGATGCCCAGACTTATGCTTAGCTCTGCAGCGAGGTGTACTGCGCGGACAGGTTCCACACACACTTCAAGTAAGAGGGCGGCCTGAGAGGAAAGGTGAGAGTTTGGGCAGTTGTGCAGACAAAGAAAGCGCCCTTTGGCCTGGGCCTAAATGCTTGTGACACTCCACTGGGCCTGCCGGGCTCTGAGGGCCCTGCCCTGGGCCCCCTGCTCCCCTGCCCTTTGTTCAGTCAGAGCAGAGATATCCACACCCACTCCCTCAGTGAGGGCCGTGTTCCAACCTCCCTCAGCCCCGCCCCCTCTCCGCAGGTTACCATGGACTACAGAGGCTGCATTCTGAGGCCAGGGCGTTCCGAGAATGCCAAGGGCAGACATGATGACCTTAAATGATTTCCTCTTGTGTCAGTTTTGGTAAACTTTAGGAGCTAGGAAATGGTCCACTTTACAGAAATGTTCAAATTTACCGGCATTTCATATATTCTCTGCTCTAACATTGTCCTGACTCTTTCTGTATATTCTTTACTTATGTTTTTGTTTTCCTTAATCAAAGTGTGTCTTTTAAATCTTTTCAAAGAAGATTCTTTGGACTTACTAAATCAACTCAATTTTATACGTTTTCTGTTGTATTAAATTCTGCTCATATCTTTATTTATCTTTTTTCTATGTTCTCAGGGTTTATTGTTTTCATCTTCTGATGTCAATTAAAACACTTGGTTATTCATTTTAATAAATCTTTTTACTTATAAAGATTTGAACTTTTGAAGATCCCAGCTTACTTGTGCGTTTCTACGGGTCAGGTCCTCTCCATTGTTGATCGCCTAAGGCTTAGTTCACCATATAGCAATGTATATATTGACCTAATTTCCCCTCGACTTTCTGTGATTCCCTACATCTCACCTTTCTTTGCCGACAAGCCATTTGAAATACCCTTAACTTATTTCACAGCCAATATGTCTTTGAAATACTGTGTATTTATTAGAGAAGTCTTCTTATATAATTAGGCAGAAAATCTCACCTGCCATCGTCTTCAAAACAGCATAATTTCACTCTTCTCAGTGATTAATCTGTTGTATTACACAACCTCTGAGTATTTAGCTTTATCAATGACATGTCCTTTAAAAATGTTTTAGAGATCCTACCAGTCTTTGAAAACATCCTTGTGCCTTGTTTCAGTTCCAGTTTTATGTATATTTTCTGCCTTGCAACTGATTATTCCTACATCTGATGGATGGCCTTGTGAATCTAATTCTGGTGTTGATTGTTTTTGCTGATTGTCTCCCCTTGTAGCTGCTTTCTTCATTATTGTGTACATTTAGATCATGAGCTCATGTTTAGCTAAACAGCTGACCTTGTAAGAGGCTTAGGTGTGAACGCTCGTAAGTTTCAACAGAAAGTTGGCAAAGATTTATTTGTGTCCCTCCAATGAGTGGCCCGCAAGGACCCCGTTTTCTACAAGTGTGGGTCCAATATTCCCTCTAGAGGCAGGGGACTCAGACAGGGCTGCTTTGCGGCCCCCGATCTGGGGCAGGGGCAGGGGCATTAGGTGGCCTGAGTCCCGGGCAGGAGCCTCTCCGCGTGTGTCCCAGGGACCCATCTGCCTGCGAAACTCGGTCACCTGGCAGGAAGCTACGATGCCCAGACCTATGCTTAGATGTGCAGCGAGGTGTACTGCGTGGACAGGTTCCACACACACTTCAAGTAAGAGGGCGGCCTGAGAGGAAAGGTGAGAGTTTGGGCACCTGTGCAGACAAAGAAAGCGCCCTTTGGCCTGGGCCTAAATGCTTGTGACACTCCAGTGGGCCTGCCGGGCTCTGAGGGCCCTGCCCTGGGCCCCCTGCTCCCCTGCCCTTTGTTCAGTCACAGCAGAGATGGCCACACCCACTCCCTCAGTGAGGGCAGTGTTCCAACCTCCCTCAGCCCCGCCCCCTCTCCACAGGTTACCATGGACTACAGAGGCTGCATTCTGAGGCCAGGGCGTTCCGAGAATACCAAGGGCAGACATGATGACCTTCAATGATTTCCTCTTGTGTCATTTTTGGTAAACTTTAGGAGCTAGGAAAAGGTCCCCTTTACAGAAATGTTCAAATTTACTGGCATTTCATATATTCTCTGCTCTAACATTGTCCTGACTCTTTCTGTATATTCTTTACTTATGTTTTTGTTTTCCTTAATCAAAGTGTGTCTTTTAAATATTTTCAAAGAAGATTCTTTGGACTTACTAAATCACCTGAATTTTATACGTTTTCTGTTGTATTAAGTTCTGCACATATCTTTATTTATCTTTTTTCTATGTTCTCAGGGTTTATTGTTTTCATCTTCTGATGTCAATTAAAACACTTGGTTATTCATTTAATAAATCTTTTTATTTATAAAGATTTGAACTTTTGAAGATCCCAGCTTACTTGTGCGTTTCTAAGGGTCCGGTCCTCTCCATTGTTGCTGGCCTAAGGCTTAGTTCACCATATAGCAATGTATATATTGACCTATTTTCCCCTCGACTTTCTGTGATTCCCTACATCTCACCTTTCTTTGCAGACAAGCCAATTGAAATACCCTTAACTTATTTCACAGCCAATAAGTCTTTGAAATAATGTGTATTTTTTAGAGAAATCTTCTTATATAATTAGGCAGAATATCTGACCTGCCATAGTTTTCAAAACAGCATAATTTCACTCTTCTCAATGATTAATCTGTTGTATTACACAACCTCTGAGTATTTAGCTTTATCAATGACATGTCCTTTAAAAATGTTTTAGAGATCCTACCAGTCTTTGAAAACATCCTTGTGCCTTGTTTCAGTTCCAGTTTTATGTATATTTTCTGCCTTGCACCCGATTATTCCTACATCTGATGGATGGCCTTGGGAATCTAATTCTGGTATTGATTGTTTTTGCTGATTGTCTCCCCTTGTAGCTGCTTTCTTCATTATTGTGTACATTTAGATCATGAGCTCATGTTTAGCTAAACAGCTGACCATGTAAGAGGCTTAGGTGTGAACGCTCGTAAGTTTCAGCAGAAAGTCGGCAAAGATTTATTTGTGTCCCTCCAATGAGTGGCCCGCAAGGACCCCGTTTTCTACAAGTGTTGGTCCAATACTCCCTCTAGAGGCAGGGGACTCAGACAGGGCTACTTTTCGGGCCCCGATCTGGGGCAGGTGCAGTAGGAGGCCTGTGGCCCGGGCAGGAGCCTCTCCGCGTGTGTCCCTGGGACCCATCTGCCTGTGAACCTCGGTCAACTGGCAGGAAGCTACGATGCCCAGACCTATGCTTAGCTGTGCAGCGAGGTGTACTGCGCGGACAGGTTCCACACACACTTCAAGTAAGAGGGTGGCCTGAGAGGAAAGGTGAGAGTTTGGGCAGCTGTGCAGACAAAGAAAGCGGCCTTTGGCCTGGGCCTAAATGCTTGTGACACTCCATTGGGCCTGCCGGGCTCTGAGGGCCCTGCCCTGGGCCACCTAATCCCCTGCCCTTTGTTCAGTCAGAGCAGAGATATCCACACCCACTCCCTCAGTGAGGGCCGTGTTCCAACCTCCCTCAGCCCCGCCGCCTCTCCGCAGGTTACCATGGACTACAGAGGCTGCATTCTGAGGCCAGGGCGTTCCGAGAATGCCAAGGGCAGACATGATGACCTTAAATGATTTCCTCTTGTGTCAGTTTTGGTAAACTTTAGGAGCTAGGAAAAGGTCCCCTTTACAGAAATGTTCAAATGTACTGGCATTTCATATATTCTCTGCTCTAACATTGTCCTGACTCTTTCTGTATATTCTTTACTTATGATTTTTTTTTTTTTTCCGTACGCGGGCCTCTCACTGTTGTGGCCTCTCCCGTTGCGGAGCACAGGCTCCGGATGCGCAGGCCCAGTGGCCATGGCTCACGGGTCCAGCCGGTCCGCGGCATATGTGATCCTCCCAGACTGGGGAACGAACCCGTATCCCCTGCATCGGCAGGCGGACTCTCAACCACTGCGCCACCAGGGAGGCCCCTTGGTTATTCATTTTAATAAATCTTTTTACTTATAAAGATTTGAACTTTTGAAGATCCCAGCTTACTTGTGCGTTTCTAAGGGTCAGGTCCTCTCCATTGTTGCTGGCCTAAGGCTTAGTTCACCATATAGCAATGTATATATTGACCTATTTTCCCCTCGACTTTCTGTGATTCCCTACATCTCACCTTTCTTTGCAGACAAGCCATTTGAAATACCCTTAACTTATTTCACAGCCAATAAGTCTTTGAAATAATGTGTAATTTTTGGAGAAGTCTTCTTATATAATTAGGCAGAAAATCTCACCTGCCATCGTCTTCAAAACAGCATAATTTCACTCTTCTCAGTGATTAATCTGTTGTATTACACAACCTCTGAGTATTTAGCTTTATCAATGACATGTCCTTTAAAAATGTTTTAGAGATCCTACCAGTCTTTGAAAACATCCTTGTGCCTTGTTTCAGTTCCAGTTTTATGTATATTTTCTGCCTTGCACCCGATTATTCCTACATATGATGGATGGCCTTGGGAATCTAATTCTGGTATTGATTATTTTTGCTGATTGTCTCCCCTTGTAGCTGCTTTCTTCATTATTGTGTACATTTAGATCATGAGCTCATGTTTAGCTAAACAGCTGACCTTGTAAGAGGCTTAGGTGTGAACGCTCGTAAGTTTCAGCAGAAAGTCGGCAAAGATTTATTTGTTTCCCTCCAATGAGTGGCCCGCAAGGACCCCGTTTTCTACAAGTGTTGGTCCAATACTCCCTCTAGAGGCAGGGGACTCACACAGGGCTGCTTTGCGAGCCAAGATCTGGGGCCGGGGCAGTGGGCGGCCTGTGGCCCGGGCAGGAGCCTCTCCGCGTGTGTCCCAGGGACCCATCAGCCTGCGAACCTCGGTCACCTGGCAGGAAGCTACGATGCCCAGACCTATGCTTAGCTGTGCAGCGAGGTGTACTGCACGGACAGGTTCCACACACACTTCAAGTAAGAGGGCGGCCTGAGAGGAAATGTGAGAGTTTGGGCAGCTGTACCGACAAAGAAAGTGCCCTTTGGCCTGGGCCTAAATGCTTGTGACACTCCACTGGGCCTGCCGGGCTCTGAGGGCCCTGCCCTGGGCCCCCTGCTCCCCTGCCCTTTGTTCAGTCACAGCAGAGATGGCCACACCCACTCCCTCAGTGAGGGCAGTGTTCCAACCTCCCTCAGCCCCGCCCCCTCTCCACAGGTTACCATGGACTACAGAGGCTGCATTCTGAGGCCAGGGCGTTCCGAGAATGCCAAGGGCAGACATGATGACCTTCAATGATTTCCTCTTGTGTCAGTTTTGGTAAACTTCAGGAGCTAGGAAAAGGTCCCCTTTACAGAAATGTTCAAATTTACTGGCATTTCATATATTCTCTGCTCTAACATTGTCCTGACTCTTTCTGTATATTCTTTACTTATGTTTTTGTTTTCCTTAATCAAAGTGTGTCTTTTAAATCTTTTCAAAGAAGATTCTTTGGACTTACTAAATCACCTGAATTTTATACGTTTTCTGTTGTATTAAGTTCTGCTCATATCTTTATTTATCTTTTTTCTATGTTCTCAGGGTTTATTGTTTTCATCTTCTGATGTCAATTAAAACACTTGGTTATTCATTTAATAGATCTTTTTACTTATAAAGATTTGAACTTTTGAAGATCCCAGCTTACTTGTGCGTTTCTAAGGGTCAGGTCCTCTTCATTTTTGCTGGCCTAAGGCTTAGTTCACCATATAGCAATGTATATATTGACCTATTTTCCCCTCGACTTTCTGTGATTCCCTACATCTCACCTTTCTTTGCAGACAAGCCATTTGAAATACCCTTAAATTATTTCACAGCCAATAAGTCTTTGAAATAATTTTTATTTTTTAGAGAAATCTTCTTATATAATTAGGCAGAAAATCTGACCTGCCATAGTTTTCAAAACAGCATAATTTCACTCTTCTCAATGATTAATCTGTTGTATTACACAACCTCTGAGTATTTAGCTTTATCAATGACATGTCCTTTAAAAATGTTTTAGAGATCCTACCGGTCTTTGAAAACATCCTTGTGCCTTGTTTCAGTTCCAGTTTTATGTATATTTTCTGCCTTGCACCCGCCCGATTATTCCTACATCTGATGGATGGCCTTGGGAATCTAATTCTGGTATTGATTGTTTTTGCTGATTGTCTCCCCTTGTAGCTGCTTTCTTCATTATTGTGTACATTTAGATCATGAGCTCATGTTTAGCTAAACAGCTGACCTTGTAAGAGGCTTAGGTGTGAACGCTCGTAAGTTTCAGCAGAAAGTCGGCAAAGATTTATTTGTGTCCCTCCAATGAGTGGCCCGCAAGGACCCCGTTTTCTACAAGTGTTGGTCCAATACTCCCTCTAGAGGCAGGGGACTCAGACAGGGCTGCTTTGCTGCCCCGGATCTGGGGCAGGGGCAGTGGGCGGCCTGTGGCCCGGGCAGGAGCCTCTCCGCGTGTGTCCCAGGGACCCATCTGCCTGCGAACCTCGGTCACCTGGCAGGAAGCTACGATGCCCAGACATATGCTTAGCTGTGCAGCGAGGTGTACTGCGCGGATAGGTTCCACACACACTTCAAGTAAGTGGGCGGCCTGAGAGGAAAGGTGAGAGTTTGGGCAGCTGTGCAGACAAAGAAAGTGCCTTTGGCCTGGGCCTAAATGCTTGTGACACTCCACTGGGCCTGCCGGGCTCTGAAGGCCGTGCCCTGGGCCCCCTGCTCCCCTGCCCTTTGTTCAGTCACAGCAGAGATGGCCACACCCACTCCCTCAGTGAGGGCAGTGTTCCAACCTCCCTCAGCCCCGCCGCCTCTCCACAGGTTACCATGGACTACAGGGGCTGCATTCTGAGGCCAGGGCGTTCCGAGAATGCCAAGGGCAGACATGATGACCTTAAATGATTTCCTCTTGTGTCAGTTTTGGTAAACTTTAGGAGCTAGGAAAAGGTCCCCTTTACAGAAATGTTCAAATGTCCTGGCATTTCATATATTCTCTACTCTAACATTGTCCTGAATCTTTCTGTATATTCTTTACTTATGTTTTTGTTTTCCTTAATCAAAGTGTGTCTTTTAAATCTTTTCAAAGAAGATTCTTTGGACTTACTAAATCACTTGAATTTTATACGTTTTCTGTTGTAATAAGTTCTGCTCATATCTTTATTTATCTTTTTTCTATGTTCTCAGGGTTTATTGTTTTCATCTTCTGATGTCAATTAAAACACTTGGTGATTCATTTAATAAATCTTTTTACTTATAAAGATTTGAACTTTTGAAGATCCCAGATTACTTGTGCGTTTCTAAGGGTCAGGTCCTCTCCATTGTTGCTGGCCTAAGGCTTAGTTCACCATATAGCAATGTATATATTGACCTATTTTCCCATCGACTTTCTGTGATTCCCTACATCTCACCTTTCTTTGCAGACAAGCCATTTGAAATACCCTTAACTTATTTCACAGCCAATAAGGCTTTGAAATAATGTGTATTTTTTGGAGAAATCTTCTTATATAATTAGCCAGAATATCTGACCTGCCATAGTTTTCAAAACAGCATAATTTCACTCTTCTCAATGCTTAATCTGTTGTATTACACAACCTCTGAGTATTTAGCTTTATCAATGATATGTCCTTTAAAAATGTTTTAGAGATCCTACCAGTCTTTGAAAACATCCTTGTGCCTTGTTTCAGTTCCAGTTTTATGTATATTTTCTGCCTTGCACCCGATTATTCCTACATGTAATGGATGGCCTTGGGAATCTAATTCTGGTATTGATTGTTTTTGCTGATTGTCTCCCCTTGTAGCTGCTTTCTTCATTATTGTGTATATTTAGATCATGATCTCATGTTTAGCTAAACAGCTGACCTTGTAAGAGGCTTTGGTGTGAACGCTCGTAAGTTTCAGCAGAAAATCGGCAAAGATTTATTTGTGTCCCTACAATGAGGGGCCCGCAAGGACCCCGTTTTCTACAAGTGTTGGTCCAATACTCCCTCTAGAGGCAGGGGACTCAGACAGGGCTGCTTTGCGGGCCCCGATCTGGGGCAGGGGCAGTAGGAGGCCTGTGGCCCGTGCAGGAGCCTCTCCGCGTGTGTCCCAGGGACCCATCTGCCTGCGAACCTCGGTCAACAGGCAGGAAGCTACGATGCCCAGACCTATGCTTAGCTGTGCAGCGAGGTGTACTGCGCGGACAGGTTCCACACACACTTCAAGTAAGAGGGCGGCCTGAGAGGAAAGGTGAGTGTTTGGGCAGCTGTGCAGACAAAGAAAGCGGCTTTTGGCCTCGGCCTAAATGCTTGTGACACTCCACTGGGCCTGCCGGGCTCTGAGGGCCCTGCCCTGGGCCCCCTGCTCCCCTGCCCTTTGTTCAGTCACAGCAGAGATGGCCACACCCACTCCCTCAGTGAGGGCAGTGTTCCAACCTCCCTCAGCCCCGCCGCCTCTCCGCAGGTTACCATGGACTACAGAGGCTGCATTCTGTGGCCAGGGCGTTCCGAGAATGCCAAGGGCAGACATGATGACCTTAAATGATTTCCTCTTGTGTCAGTTTTGGTAAACTTTAGGAGCTAGGAAAAGGTCCCCTTTACAGAAATGTTCAAATGTCCTGGCATTTCATATATTCTCTGCTCTAACATTGTCCTGAATCTTTCTGTATATTCTTTACATATTTTTTTGTTTTCCTTAATCAAAGTGTGTCTTTTAAATCTTTTCAAAGAAGATTCTTTGGACTTACTAAATCACCTGAATTTTATACGTTTTCTGTTGTATTAAGTTCTGCTCATATCTTTATTTATCTTTTTTCTATGTTCTCAGGGTTTATTGTTTTCATCTTCTGATGGCAATTAAAACACTTGGTTATTCATTTTAATAAATCTTTTTACTTATAAAGATTTGAACTTTTGAAGATCCCAGCTTACTTGTGCGTTTCTAAGGGTCAGGTCCCCTCCATTGTTGCTGGCCTAAGGCTTAGTTCACCATATAGCAATGTATATATTGACCTATTTTCCCCTCGACTTTCTGTGATTCCCTACATCTCACCTTTCTTTGCAGACAAGCCATTTGAAATACCCTTAACTTATTTCACAGCCAATAAGTCTTTGAAATAATGTGTATTTTTTAGAGAAATCTTCTTATATAATTAGGCAGAAAATCTGACCTGCCATAGTTTTCAAAACAGCATAATTTCACTCTTCTCAATGATTAATCTGTTGTATTACACAACCTCTGAGTATTTAGCTTTATCAATGACATGTCCTTTAAAAATGTTTTAGAGATCCTACCAGTCTTTGAAAACATCCTTGTGCCTTGTTTCAGTTCCAGTTTTTTGTATATTTTCTGCCTTGCACCCGATTATTCCTACATCTGATGGATGGCCTTGGGAATCTAATTCTGGTATTGATTGTTTTTGCTAATTGTCTCCCCTTGTAGCTGCTTTCTTCATTATTGTGTACATTTAGATCATGAGCTCATGTTTAGCTAAACAGCTGACCTTGTAAGAGGCTTAGGTGTGAACGCTCGTAAGTTTCAGCAGAAAGTCGGCAAAGATTTATTTGTGTCCCTCCAATGAGTGTCCCGCAAGGACCCCGTTTTCTACAAGTGTTGGTCCAATACTCCCTCTAGAGGCAGGGGACTCAGACAGGGCTGCTTTGCAGGGCCCCGATCTGGGGCAGGGGCAGTAGGAGGCCTGTGGCCCGGGCAGGAGCCTCACCGCGTGTGTCCCAGGGACCCATCTGCCTGCAAACCTCGGTCAACAGGCAGGAAGCTACGATGCCCAGACCTATGCTTAGCTGTGCAGCGAGGTGTACTGCGCGGACAGGTTCCACACACACTTCAAGTAAGAGGGCGGCCTGAGAGGAAAGGTGAGAGTTTGGGCAGCTGTGCAGACAAAGAAAGCGGCCTTTGGCCTGGGCCCAAATGCTTGTGACACTCCACTGGGCCTGCCGGGCTCTGAGGGCCCTGCCCTGGGCCACCTGCTCGCCTGCCCTTTGTTCAGTCACAGCAGAGATGGCCACACCCACTCCCTCAGTGAGGGCAGTGTTCCAACCTCCCTCAGCCCCGCCGCCTCTCCACAGGTTACCATGGACTACAGAGGCTGCATTCTGAGGCCAGGGCCTTCCGAGTATGCCAAGGGCAGACATGATAACCTTCAATGATTTCCTCTTGTGTCAGTTTTGGTAAACTTTAGGAGCTAGGAAAAGGTCCCCTTTACAGAAATGTTCAAATGTACTGGCATTTCATATATTCTCTGCTCTAACTTTGTCCTGACTCTTTCTGTATATTCTTTACTTATGTTTTTGTTTCCTTAATCAAAGTGTGTCTTTTAAATCTTTTCAAAGAAGATTCTTTGGACTTACTAAATCACCTGAATTTTATACTTTTTCTGTTGTATTAAGTTCTGCTCATATCTTTATTTATCTTTTTTCTATGTTCTCAGGATTTATTGTTTTCATCTTCTGATGTCAATTAAAACACTTGGTTACTCATTTTAATAAATCTTTTTACTTATAAAGATTTGAACTTTTGTAGATCCCACCTTACTTGTGTGTTTCTAAGGGTCAGGTCCTCTCCATTTTTGCTGGCCTAAGGCTTAGTTCACCATATAGCAATGTATATATTGACCTATTTTCCCCTCGACTTTCTGTGATTCCCTACATCTCACCTTTCTGTGCAGACAAGCCATTTGAAATACCCTTAACATATTTCACAGCCAATAAGGCTTTGAAATAATGTTTATTTTTTAGAGAAATCTTCTTATATAATTAGGCAGAAAATCTGACCTGCCATAGTTTTCAAAACAGCATAATTTCACTCTTCTCAATGATTAATCTGTTGTATTACACAACCTCTGAGTATTTAGCTTTATCAATGACATGTCCTTTAAAAATGTTTTAGAGATCCTACCAGTCTTTGAAAACATCCTTGTGCCTTGTTTCAGTTCCAGTTTTATGTATATTTTCTGCCTTGCACCTGATTATTCTTACATCTGATGGATGGCCTTGGGAATCTAAATCTGGTATTGATTGTTTTTGCTGATTGTCTCCCCTTGTAGCTGCTTTCTTCATTATTGTGTACATTTAGATCATGAGCTCATGTTTAGCTAAACAGCTGACCTTGTAAGAGGCTTAAGTGTGAACGCTCGTAAGTTTCAGCAGAAAGTCGGCAAAGATTTATTTGTGTCCCTCCAATGAGTGGCCCGCAAGGACCCCGTTTTCTACAAGTGTTGGTACAATACTCCCTTTAGAGGCAGGGGACTCAGACAGGGCTGCTTTGCGGGCCCCGATCTGGGGCAGGGGCTGTAGGAGGCCTGTGGCCCGGGCAGGAGCCTCTCCACGTGTGTCCCAGGGACCCATCTGCCTGTGAACCACGGTCAACTAGCAGGAAGCTACGATGCCCAGACCTATGATTAGCTGTTTAGCGAGGTGTACTGCGCGCACAGGTTCCACACACACTTCAATTAAGAGGGCGGCCTGAGAGGAAAGTTGAGAGTTTGGGCAGCTGTGCAGACAAAGAAAGCGGCCTTTGGCCTGGGCCTAAATGCTTGTGACACCCATCTGGGCCTGCCGGGCTCTGAGGGCCCTGCCCTGGGCCCCCTGCTCCCCTGTCCTTTGTTCAGTCACAGCAGAGATGGCCACACCCACTCCCTCAGTGAGGGCAGAGTTCCAACCTCCCTCAGCCCAGCCCCCTCTCCGCAGGTTACCATGGAATACAGAGGCTGCATTCTGAGGCCAGGGCGTTCCGAGAATGCCAAGGGCAGACATGATGACCTTCAATGACTTCCTTTTGTGTCAGTTTTGGTAAACTTTAGGAGCTAGGAAAAGGTCCCCTTTACAGAAATGTTCAAATTTACTGGCATTTCATATATTCTCTGCTCTAACATTGTCCTGATTCTTTCTGTATATTCTTTACTTATGTTTTTGTTTTCCTTAATCAAAGTGTGTCTTTTAAGTCTTTTCAAAGAAGATTCTTTGGACTTACTAAATAACCTGAATTTTATACGTTTTCTGTTGTATTAAGTTCTACTCATATCTTTATTTATCTTTTTTCTATGTTCTCAGGGTTTATTGTTTTCATCTTCTTATGTCAATTAAAACACTTGGTTATTCATTTAATAAATCTTTTTACTTATAAAGATTTGAACTTTTGAAGATCCCAGCTTACTTGTGCATTTCTAAGGGTCAGGTCCTCTCCATTGTTGCTGGCCTAAGGTTTAGTTCACCATATAGCAATGTATATATTGACCTATTTTCCCCTCGACTTTCTGTGATTCCCTACATCTCACCTTTCTTTGCAGACAAGCCATTTGAAATACCCTTAACTTATTTCACAGCCAATAAATCTTTGAAATAATGTGTATTTTTCAGAGAAATCTTCTTATATAATTAGGCAGAATATCTGACCTGCCATAGTTTTCAAAACAGCATAATTTCACTCTTCTCAATGATTAATCTGTTGTATTACACAACCTCTGAGTATTTAGCTTTATCAATGACATGTCCTTTAAAAATGTTTTAGAGATCCTACCAGTCTTTGAAAACATCCTTTTGCCTTGTTTCAGTTCCAGTTTTATGTATATTTTCTGCCTTGCACCCGATTATTCCTACATCTGATGGATGGCCTTGGGAATCTAATTCTGGTATTGATTGTTTTTGCTGATTGTCTCCCCTTGTAGCTGCTTTCTTCATTATTGTGTACATTTAGATCATGAGCTCATGTTTAGCTAAACAGCTGACCTTGTAAGTGGCTTAGGTGTGAACGCTCGTAAGTTTCAGCAGAAAGTCGGCAAAGATTTATTTGTGTCCCTCCAATGAGTGGCCCGCAAGGACCCCGTTTTCTACAAGTGTTGGTCCAATACTACCTCTAGAGGCAGGGGACTCAGACAGGGCTGCTTTGCAGGCCCCGATCTGGGGCAGGGGCAGTAGGAGGCCTGTGGCCCATGCAGGAGCCTCTCCGCGTGTGTCCCAGGGACCCATCTGCCTGCGAACCTCGGTCAACTGGCAGGAAGCTACGATGCCCAGACCAATGCTTAGCTGTGCAGCGAGGTGTACTGTGCGGACAGGTTCCACACACACTTCAAGTAACAGGGCGGCCTGAGAGGAAAGTTGAGAGTTTGTGCAGCTGTGCAGACAAAGAAAGCGGCATTTGGCCTGGGCCTAAATGCTTGTGACACTCCACTGGGCCTGCCGGGATCTGAGGGCCCTGCCCTGGGCCACCTGCTCCCCTGCCCTTTGTTCAGTCACAGCAGAGATGGCCACACCCACTCCCTCAGTGAGGGCAGTGTTCCAACCTCCCTCAGCTCCGCCGCCTCTCCGCAGGTTACCATGGACTACAGAGGTTGCATTCTGAGGCCAGGGCGTTCCGAGAATGCCAAGGGCAGACATGATGACCTTCAATGATTTCCTCTTGTGTCAGTTTTGGTAAACTTTAGGAGCTAGGAAAAGGTCCCCTTTACAGAAATGTTCAAATGTACTGGCATTTCATATATTCTCTGCTCTAACATTGTCCTGACTCTTTCTGTATATTCTTTACTTATGTTTTTGTTTTCCTTAATCAAAGTGTGTCTTTTCAATCTTTTCAAAGAAGATTCTTTGGACTTACTAAATCACCTCAATTTTATACGTTTTCTGTTGTATTAAGTTCTGCGCATAACTTTATTTATCTTTTTTCTATGTTCTCAGGGTTTATTGTTTTCATCTTCTGATGGCAATTAAAACACTTGGTGATTCATTTAATAAATCTTTTTACTTATAAAGATTTGAACTTTTGAAGATCCCAGATTACTTGTGCGTTTCTAAGGGTCAGGTCCTCTCCATTGTTGCTGGCCTAAGGCTTAGTTCACCATATAGCAATGTATATATTGACCTATTTTCCCATCGACTTTCTGTGATTCCCTACATCTCACCTTTCTTTGCAGACAAGCCATTTGAAATACCCTTAACTTATTTCACAGCCAATAAGTCTTTGAAATAATGTGTATTTTTTGGAGAAATCTTCTTATATAATTAGCCAGAATATCTGACCTGCCATAGTTTTCAAAACAGCATAATTTCACTCTTCTCAATGCTTAATCTGTTGTATTACACAACCTCTGAGTATTTAGCTTTATCAATGATATGTCCTTTAAAAATGTTTTAGAGATCCTACCAGTCTTTGAAAACATCCTTGTGCCTTGTTTCAGTTCCAGTTTTATGTATATTTTCTGCCTTGCACCCGATTATTCCTACATGTAATGGATGGCCTTGGGAATCTAATTCTGGTATTGATTGTTTTTGCTGATTGTCTCCCCTTGTAGCTGCTTTCTTCATTATTGTGTATATTTAGATCATGATCTCATGTTTATCTAAACAGCTGACCTTGTAAGAGGCTTTGGTGTGAACGCTCGTAAGTTTCAGCAGAAAATCGGCAAAGATTTATTTGTGTCCCTACAATGAGGGGCCCGCAAGGACCCCGTTTTCTACAAGTGTTGGTCCAATACTCCCTCTAGAGGCAGGGGACTCAGACAGGGCTGCTTTGCGGGCCCCGATCTGGGGCAGGGGCAGTAGGAGGCCTGTGGCCCGTGCAGGAGCCTCTCCGCGTGCGTCCCAGGGACCCATCTGCCTGCGAACCTCGGTCAACAGGCAGGAAGCTACGATGCCCAGACCTATGCTTAGCTGTGCAGCGAGGTGTACTGCGCGGACAGGTTCCACACACACTTCAAGTAAGAGGGCGGCCTGAGAGGTAATGTGAGAGTTTGGGCAGCTATACCGACAAAGAAAGTGCCCTTTGGCCTGGGCCTAAATGCTTGTGACACTCCACTGGGCCTGCCGGGCTCTGAGGGCCCTGCCCTGGGCCCCCTGCTCCCCTGCCCTTTGTTCAGTCACAGCAGAGATGGCCACACCCACTCCCTCAGTGAGGGCCGTGTTCCAACCTCCCTCAGCCCCGCCCCCTCTCCGCAGGTTACCATGGACTACAGAGGCTGCATTCTGAGGCCAGGGCTTTCCAAGGATGCCAAGGGCAGACATGATGACCTTCAATGATTTCCTCTTGTGTCAGTTTTGGTAAACTTTAGGAGCTAGGAAAATGTCCCCTTTACAGAAATGTTCAAATTTACTGGCATTTCATATATTCTCTGTTCTAACATTGTCCTGACTCTTTCTGTATATTCTTTACTTATGTTTTTGTTTCCCTTAATCAAAGTGTGTGTTTTAAATCTTTTCAAAGAAGATTCTTTGGACTTACTAAATCAACTGAATTTTATACGTTTTCTGTTGTATTAATTTCTGCTCATATCTTTATTTATCTTTTTTCTATGTTCTCAGGGTTTATTGTTTTCATCTTCTGATGTCAATTAAAACACTTGGTTATTCATTTTAATAAATCTTTTTACTTATAAAGATTTGAACTTTTTAAGATCCCAGCTTACTTGTGCGTTTCTAAGGGTCAGGTCCTCTCCATTTTTGCTGGCCTAAGGCTTATTTCACCTTATAGCAATGTATATATTGACCTATTTTCCCCTCGACTTTCTGTGATTCCCTACATCTAACCTTTCTTTGCAGACAAGCCATTTGAAATACCCTTAACTTATTTCACAGCCAATAAGTCTTTGAAATAATGTGTATTTTTTAGAGAAATCTTCTTATATAATTAGGCAGAAAATCTGACCTGCCATAGTTTTCAAAACAGCATAATTTCACTCTTCTCAATGATTAATCTGTTGTATTACACAACCTCTGAGTATTTAGCTTTATCAATGTCATGTCCTTTAAAAATGTTTTAGAGATCCTACCAGTCTTTGAAAACATCCTTGTGCCTTGTTTCAGTTCCAGTTTTATGTATATTTTCTGCCTTGCACATGATTATTCCTACATCTGATGGATGGCCTTGGGAATCTAATTCTGGTATTGATTGTTTTTGCTGATTGTCTCCCCTTGTAGCTGCATTCTGCATTATTGTGTACATTTAGATCATGAGCTCATGTTTAGCTAAACAGCTGAACTTGTAAGAGGCTTAGGTGTGAACGCTCGTAAGTTTCAGCAGAAAGTCGGCAAAGATTTATTTGTGTCCCTCCAATGAGTGGCCCGCAAGGACCACGTGTTCTACAAGTGTTGGTCCAATACTCCCTCTAGAGGCAGGGGACTCAGAGAGGGCTGCTTTGCGGCCCACGATCTGTGGCAGGGGCAGTGGGCGGCCTGTGGCCCGGGCAGGAGCCTCTCCGCGTGTGTCCCAAGGACCCATCTGACTGCGAACCTCGGTCACCTGGCAGGAAGCTACGATGCCCAGACCTATGCTTAGCTGTGCAGCGAGGTGTACTGCGCGGACTGGTTCCACACACACTTCAAGTAAGAGGGCGGCCTGAGAGGAAAGGTGAGAGTTTGGGCAGCTGTGCAGACAAAGAAAGCGCCCTTTGGCCTGGGCCTAAATGCTTGTGACACTCCACTGGGCCTGCCGGGCTCTGAGGGCCCAGCCCTGAGCCCCCTGCTCCCCTGCCCTTTGTTCAGTCACAGCAGAGATGGCCACACACACTCCCTCACTGAGGGCAGTGTTCCAACCTCCCTCAGCCGCGCCCCCTCTCCGCAGGTTACCATGGACTACAGAGGCTGCATTCTGAGGCCAGGGCGTTCCGAGAATGCCAAGGGCAGACATGATGACCTTAAATGATTTCCTCTTGTGTCAGTTTTGGTAAACTTTAGGAGCTACGAAATGGTCCCCTTTACAGAAATGTTCAAATTTACTGGCATTTCATATATTCTCTGCTCTAACATTGTCCTGACTCTTTCTGTATATTCTTTACTTATGTTTTTGTTTTCCTTAATCAAAGTGTGTCTTTTCAATCTTTTCAAAGAAGATTCTTTGCACTTACTAAATCACCTGAATTTTATACGTTTTCTGTTGTATTAAGTTCTGCTCATATCTTTATTTATCTTTTTTCTATGTTCTTAGGGTTTATTGTTTTCATCTTCTGATGGCAATTAAAACACTTGGTTATTCATTTTAATAAATCTTTTTACTTATAAAGATTTGAACTTTTGAAGATCCCAGCTTACTTGTGCGTTTCTAAGGGTCAGGTCCTCTCCATTGTTGCCGGCCTAAGGCTTAGGTCACCATATAGCAATGTATATATTGACCTAATTTCCCCTCGACTTTCTGTGATTCCCTACATCTCACCTTTCTTTGCAGACAAGCCATTTGAAATACCCTTAACTTATTTCACAGCCAATATGTCTTTGAAATACTGTGTATTTATTAGAGAAGTCTTCTTATATAATTAGGCAGAAAATCTCACCTGCCATCGTCTTCAAAACAGCATAATTTCACTCTTCTCAGTGATTAATCTGTTGTATTACACAACCTCTGAGTATTTAGCTTTATCAATGACATGTCCTTTAAAAATGTTTTAGAGATCCTACCAGTCTTTGAAAACATCCTTGTGCCTTGTTTCAGTTCCAGTTTTATGTATATTTTCTGCCTTGCACCCGATTATTCCTACATCTGATGGATGGCCTTGGGAATCTAATTCTGGTGTTGATTGATTTTGCTGATTGTCTCCCCTTGTAGCTGCTTTCTTCATTATTGTGTACATTTAGATCATGAGCTCATGTTTAGCTAAACAGCTGACCTTGTAAGAGGCTTAGGTGTGAACGCTCGTAAGTTTCAGCAGAAAGTCGGCAAAGATTTATTTGTGTCCCTCCAATGAGTGGCCCGCAAGGACCCCGTTTTCTACAAGTGTTGGTCCAATACTCCCTCTAGAGGCAGGGGACTCAGACAGGGCTGCTTTGCGGCCCCCGATCTGGGACAGGGGCTGTAGGCGGCCAGAGGCCCGGGCAGGAGCCTCTCCGCGTGTGTCCCAGGGACCCATCTGCCTGTGAACCTCGGTCAACTGGCAGGAAGCTACGATGCCCAGACCTATGCTTAGCTGTGCAGCGAGGTGTACTGCGCGGACAGGTTCCACACACACTTCAAGTAAGAGGGCGGCCTGAGAGGAAAGGTGAGAGTTTGGGCAGCTGTGCAGACAAAGAAAGCGCCCTTTGGCCTGGGCCTAAATGCTTGTGACACTCCACTGGGCCTGCCGGGCTCTGAGGGCCCTGCCCTGGGCCCCCTGCTACCCTGCCCTTTGTTCAGTCACAGCAGAGATGGCCACACCCACTCCCTCAGTGAGGGCAGTGTTCCAACCTCCCTCAGCCCCACCGCCTCTCCGCAGGTTACCATGGACTACAGAGGCTGCATTCTGAGGCCAGGGCGTTCCGAGAATGCCAAGGGCAGACATGATGACCTTCAATGATTTCCTCTTGTGTCAGTTTTGGTAAACTTTAGGAGCTAGGAAAAGGTCCCCTTTACAGAAATGTTCAAATTTACTGGCATTTCATATATTCTCTGCTCTAACATTGTCCTGACTCTTTCTGTATATTCTTTACTTATGTTTTTGTTTTCCTTAATCAAAGTGTGTCTTTTAAGTCTTTTCAAAGAAGATTCTTTGGACTTACTAAATCACCTGAATTTTATACGTTTTCTGTTGTATTAAGTTCTGCTCATATCTTTATTTATATTTTTTCTATGTTCTCAGGGTTTATTGTTTTCATCTTCTGATGTCAATTAAAACACTTGGTTATTCATTTTAATAAATCTTTTTACTTATAAAGATTTGAACTTTTGAAGATCCCAGCTTACTTGTGCGTTTCTACGGGTCAGGTCCTCTCCATTGTTGATCGCCTAAGGCTTAGTTCACCATATAGCAATGTATATATTGACCTATTTTCCCCTCGACTTTCTGTGATTCCCTACATCTCACCTTTCTTTGCAGACAAGCCATTTGAAATACCCTTAACTTATTTCACAGCCAATAAGTCTTTGAAATAATGTGTATTTTTTAGAGAAATCTTCTTATATAATTAGGCAGAATATCTGACCTGCCATAGTTTTCAAAACAGCATAATTTCACTCTTCTCAATGATTAATCTGTTGTATTACACAACCTCTGAGTATTTAGCTTTATCAATGACATGTCCTTTAAAAATGTTTTAGAGATCCTACCAGTCTTTGAAAACATCCTTGTGCCTTGTTTCAGTTCCAGTTTTATGTATATTTTCTGCCTTGCAACTGATTATTCCTACATCTGATGGATGGCCTTGGGAATCTAATTCTGGTGTTGATTGTTTGTGCTGATTGTCTCCCCTTGTAGCTGCTTTCTTCATTATTGTGTACATTTAGATCATGAGCTCATGTTTAGCTAAACAGCTGACCTTGTAAGAGGCTTAGGTGTGAACGCTCGTAAGTTTCAGCAGAAAGTCGGCAAAGATTTATTTGTGTCCCTCCAATGAGTGGCCCGCAAGGACCCCGTTTTCTACAAGTGTTGGTCCAATACTCCCTCTAGAGGCAGGGGACACAGACAGGGCTGCTTTGCGGCCCCCGATCTGGGGCAGGGGCAGTGGGAGGCCTGTGGCCCGGGCAGGAGCCTCTCCGCGTGTGTCCCAGGGACCCATCTGCCTGCGAACCTCGGTCAACTGGCAGGAAGTTACGATGCCCAGACCTATGCTTAGCTGTGCAGCGAGGTGTACTGCGCGGACAGGTTCCACACACATTTCAAGTAAGAGGGCGGCCTGAGAGGAAAGGTGAGAGTTTGGGCAGCTGTGCAGACAAAGAAAGCAGCCTTTGGCATGGGCCTAAATGCTTGTGACACTCCACTGGGCCTGCCGGGCTCTGAGGGCCCTGCCCTGGGCCCCCTGCTCCCCTGCCCTTTGTTCAGTCCCAGCAGAGATGGCCACACCCACTCCCTCAGTGAGGGCAGTGTTCCAACCTCCCTCAGCCCTGCCCCCTCTCCGCAGGTTACCATGGACTACAGAGGCTGCATTCTGAGGCCAGGGCGTTCCAAGAATGCCAAGGGCAGACATGATGACCTTCAATGATTTCCTCTTGTGTCAGTTTTGGTAAACTTTAGGAGCTAGGAAAAGGTCCCCTTTACAGAAATGTTCAAATTTACTGGCATTTCATATATTCTCTGTTCTAACATTGTGCTGACTCTTTCTGTATATTCTTTACTTATGTTTTTGTTTTCCTTAATCAAAGTGTGTGTTTTGAATCTTTTCAAAGAAGATTCTTTGGACTTACTAAATCAACTGAATTTTATACGTTTTCTGTTGTATTAATTTCTGCTCATATCATTATTTATCTTTTTTCTATGTTCTCAGGGTTTATTGTTTTCATCTTCTGATGTCAATTAAAACACTTGGTTATTCATTTTAATAAATCTTTTTACTTATAAAGATTTGAACTTTTGAAGATCCCAGCTTACTTGTGCGTTTCTAAGGGTCAGGTCCTCTCCATTTTTGCTGGCCTAAGGCTTAGTTCACCATATAGCAATGTATATATTGACCTATTTTCCCCTCGACTTTCTGTGATTCCGTACATCTCACCTTTCTTTGCAGACAAGCCATTTGAAATACCCTTAACTTATTTCACAGCCAATAATCTTTGAAATAATGTGTATTTTTTAGAGAAATCTTCTTATATAATTAGGCAGAAAATCTGACCTGCCATAGTTTTCAAAACAGCATAATTTCACTCTTCTCAATGATTAATCTGTTGTATTACACAACCTCTGAGTATTTAGCTTTATCAATGACATATCCTTTAAAAATGTTTTAGAGATCCTACCAGTCTTTGAAAACATCCTTGTGCCTTGTTTCAGTTCCAGTTTTATGTATATTTTTTGCCTTGCACCCGATTATTCCTACATCTGATGTATGGCCTTGGGAATCTAATTCTGGTATTGATTGTTTTTGCTGATTGTCTCCCCTTGTAGCTGCATTCTGCATTATTGTGTACATTTAGATCATGAGCTCATGTTTAGCTAAACAGCTGACCTTGTAAGAGGCTTAGGTTTGAACGCTCGTAAGTTTCAGCAGAAAGTCGGCAAAGATTTATTTGTGTCCCTCCAATGAGTGGCCCGCAAGGACCACGTTTTCTACAAGTGTTGGTCCAATACTCCCTCTAGAGGCAGGGGACTCAGACAGGGCTGCTTTGCGGCCCCCGATCTGGGGCAGGGGCAGTAGGCGGCCTGAGGCCCGGGCAGGAGCCTCTCCACGTGTGTCCCAGGGACCCATCTGCCTGTGAACCTCGGTCAACTGGCAGGAAGCTACGATGCCCAGACCTATGCTTAGCTGTGCAGCGAGGTGTACTGCGCGGACAGGTTCCACACACACTTCAAGTAAGAGGGCGGCCTGAGAGGAAAGGTGAGAGTTTGGGCAGCTGTGCAGACAAAGAAAGCGCCCTTTGGCCTGGGCCTAAATGCTTGTGACACTCCACTGGGCCTGCCGGGCTCTGAGGGCCCTGCCCTGGGCCCCCTGCTCCCCTGCCCTTTGTTCAGTCACAGCAGAGATGGCCACACCCACTCTCTCAGTGAGGGCAGTGTTCCAACCTCCCTCAGCCCCACCGCCTCTCCGCAGGTTACCATGGACTACAGAGGCTGCATTCTGAGGCCAGGGCGTTCCGAGTATGCCAAGGGCAGACATGATGACCTTAAATGATTTCCTCTTGTGTCAGTTTTGGTAAACTTTAGGAGCTAGGAAAAGTCCCCTTTACAGAAATGTTCAAATTTACTGGCATTTCATATATTCTCTGCTCTAACATTGTCCTGACTCTTTCTGTATATTCTTTACTTATGTTTTTGTTTTCCTTAATCAAAGTGTGTCTTTTAAATCTTTTCAAAGAAGATTCTTTGGACTTACTAAATCACCTGAATTTTATACGTTTTCTGTTGTATTAAGTTCTGCTCATATCTTTATTTATCTTTTTTCTATGTTCTCAGGGTTTATTGTTTTCATCTTCTGATGTCAATTAAAACACTTGGTTATTCATTTTAATAAATCTTTTTACTTATAAAGATTTGAACTTTTGAAGATCCCAGCTATCTTGTGCGTTTCTAAGGGTCAGGTCCTCTCCATTGTTGCTGGCCTAAGGCTTAGTTCACCATATAGCAATGTATATATTGACCTATTTTCCCCTCGACTTTCTGTGATTCCCTACATCTCACCTTTCTTTGCAGACAAGCCATTTGAAATACCCTTAACTTATTTCACAGCCAATAAGTCTTTGAAATAATGTGTATTTTTTAGAGAAATCTTCTTATATAATTAGGCAGAATACCTGACCTGCGACAGTTTTCAAAACAGCATAATTTCACTCTTCTCAATGATTAATCTGTTGTATTACACAAACTCTGAGTATTTAGCTTTATCAATGACATGACCTTTAAAAATGTTTTAGAGATCCTACCAGTCTTTGAAAACATCCTTGTGCCTTGTTTCAGTTCCAGTTTTATGTATATTTTCTGCCTTGCACCCGATTATTCCTACATCTGATGGATGGCCTTGGGAATCTAATCCTGGTATTGATTGTTTTTGCTAATTGTCTCCCCTTGTAGCTGCATTCGGCATTATTGTGTACATTTAGATCATGAGCTCATGTTTAGCTAAACAGCTGACCTTGTAAGAGGCTTAGGTGTGAACGCTCGTAAGTTTCAGCAG